>NC_069716.1:17395474-17997974 GCF_027358585.1 Pangasianodon hypophthalmus | reverse complement strand
AGTGAGTGGGTATTTATAGTATGGCTATTGAGAGGTCGGTGTATTTTCCCAGACTTCCTTAATACCTTCACAGGACTAATGATATGAATTCCTGTTCGCATTGTGAACTTGTACCTGTGGTGACAAGTGCCATGTGCTTTTGTTTTGGTTTCTGTTTTGGTTCTGTCTCTTGCCCCCTTCTTGTCATTAGTTTCATCTTGGATTTCATTCATCTGGTTTGAATTAGCCCCTGATTAGTTGCTCTAGTTATGCCCCCTTGTGTCTTTGTTCTGCGCAAAGTTTTTATTATGTATTTGTGTCTTTAAGTCTGAGCATTGTTCCTTCTTCCTTGATCTTTGTTCCTGGTTTCTTGTTCATACCCATGCCTGTTTTATGATCACGAATTGTTCTGTTGTTCTGCCTGTGTTTTGTACCGGGTATGGACTCTGACTGTAATTTCTGGATTGCCCGCAATAAATATTATACCGAGCTGCCGCACTTGTGTCCTACCTCATCTCACTGTATGTTACAATTGATTTGTGGATATGACTAGACTAGTGGTTTATTGGCGATACCATGAGGGAGACATAGATAGGAGAATCTTTTTTCAAGACTGCATTTTATTTGTGGCATAGACTGTCATCTTCAAAACCACAAATCCCTGGGGTCTAGCACACTGGACTTTTCCATGAGATTCACACTAGAGGAGAGTGGGTATGACACAAGAATTAACATGTCTATGGATTGCACAAATACATCCCGTGTAGAATTTATTAGATACACCAGTCAGGTAACTAATAACTGCCAGCTCCCTGCTGATTTTACAACAATGGCCAAGCTGGCAGCACCACAACCCCAGCCCTGCTGTTAACTAATAATCACACTGAGGTGGGGCGGGGGGTGCTGCTGCAGCTTTTTTTTTTTTCCGCAAGCACTTACTGGAGGTTCCATTTTTCCATGTCAACATATAGCAATAGCCACTTTGTGGGATTTCACTCTGTGATTTAACAGATAACCATTCCTGTCTGGAAAACCACACCCCCACCGCTCTGCAGTGCCGAGAAGCGCCACTACTCTATTGACGGTTAAGTTATATTTATCTACTTTCACTATTCAGAAATCATGATGTGTGTCTGCTGCTGTCCACCCAAATACATAGATCTATTATAGGGACAAGCAGGGGCTAATTCAAACCAGATGAAAGAAATCCAAGAAGAAACTAATGAAATAGTAGCCCATTAGAGGTTAAACAACCAGAAAAAGAAAACAAATCAGTAACACTTCTTTGAGGTCCATATCCATAAGTCATTGTAACTGTGCTTATATAATTTTCAGTTGGTAACGATTTTTGTAAGCATTTTTGTATAAACTCAAGTAATGCTTTATAAAGCTCTAATAATGTGTTTATAAAGTAATCCCTTAATAACTACTAATGACGTAACACAAGCTTTATACTTAAAAATGGACTGTGCATAATTATAAAGCAACTGTAGTGTTTTTTTTGGAGTTATAAACATATTATAAATACTTAGTGCTTCATTGTGTGCAAAGTAAACCCCACTCTTTATGGACTTTTGCATTTGGTAGGTGTCCACATATATGATTCCAGAAAAAGACTGTCAGCCAGATCGCACCTCAGCCAATGTGTGTTGTGTAGCACCACACCACCGCTGAGGTGAAATCTGGCTGACAGTCTTTTTCTGGTGTATTTGGACTCCTGACCATGACACCCATATGTGCTTGTTGAACATCCTATTCCACATACATGGCATTAATATGAGTTGCTGCTATTACAAACTCCATTGTTCTCCAATCATGTGCCTCCACCCTTTTGGCAAAAGGTTCAAGGAAGACCCACATATGGGGGTTATGATCAGGTGTCCACAAACTTTTGGTGATATTGTGTAAAAATTATGTTAGCTAACACTTTTTAGTCTAGTTAGTAATGTTTCCTGGCAACCAGAACATGAGACTTAGCAGTGCATTAGAGATTCAACTTGCCTCATGGGCTAGCTAATGAATTTAGGATTTGTCCACCACTGAAATACATCTGCGTTGATGCCACACAGTCCCTGGTTTGATTGTGAGCTCTGGTTCTGTCTGTGAGGAGTTAAGTTAATGTGTCCCTAGCTGTGAACGAATGTGTGAATGTGTGTATACATGGTGCTCTGTGATGAACTGGCGTCCTGTCTGAGGTGTATTCCCCCCCTTGTGCTTAGTGTTCCAGGGATAGGCTCCAGATCCACCATGACTCTGAACCAGGATAAGCACTTCATGAAGATGCATGAATGAATGTAATGCATTTGTCAGACAAAATGGCCCTTTCAGTAATTAACAGGAAGCAGCCCTGTTTATGCAGGGTGTTTGTTTGTTTGTTTGTTTGTTTGTTTGCATGTGTGTGTGTGTGTGTGTGTTGCTGGCATGGTTAAGTGGTGTGAAAGTGCAGCTCATCCAGCCTGCTCCTCAGGCACCCTGTCGCTCAGATTGCACACATACGGCCAGACACATAGGAGCTGGACTAATGAAAGCCTCTTAGAGCTGTGGTCCCCACAGACACACACTCACACACACACTACACACACAAAGGCGGCAATGGGGAGCAACATGTGCTTAGCTCTAAGAACTGAGCTTCTTTAAATTGTAAACTGGGGTTAGAGAATATGAGAGGGAGAGGGCTGGAGAGGAGACCTGGGTATTGGTCACATGGAGCAATGCTACAAGAGTTTTGACACAAGAGGATTCTGTGTGCTCTGGAGTCACGCTTAAGCAGCTTGTGAACTCACCGCAGTGCCTCTCGAGAACCAGCGTGGTGATGAAATGATCAGCGGAACAGAAAGCTCTGTTGCTGTAATCCACACAATGGATTTTAATTAGCATAATGAAATTGAGGAGGATGCAGAAAATGAAGAAACCACTGGTTGTCGAGATGAGGGTAATACGCAGGAGAGATACAGCCTGAAATATTCATGGTGCTTTGTAGCATGAACTATGAGGCATGTGTGTGTATGTGTGTGTGTTTATGTGTGCATGTGTCCTTATGGGTGCATCTTTAGGTCTAACCTCATAAATCAGTGTTGCTCAACGGGCTGTGGAGAAAGGGCTGATGAGTCTGTGTGTGTGCGTATATGAGAGAGATAGTGTGTGTGTGAGAGAGAGAGAGAGAGAGAGAGAGAGAGAGAATTATTTACTGTATCTCAATGTAATCAGAGTGCCTTTTCCAGGAAGAGGACACATAAAGCCAGTCACACTTGGTGGCTCAAGGGCATATGCATATAGGCCATGATTGAGTAATCTCAGAAACATTACTGTCACAGCTTTCTGAACTGAGTACACAACGTTCACGTTGTCATTTTATTGCATGCGAAGCTTCACTGCTTTTCTTGTTTCTATGATTATATCTTTTGTGCCCATATTTGTGTTTCTGTATATAAGATGCTGATGACAAACATCTGTCTGTATTTGTTTGCCAGTTGCACTGTTCATATACATATGCGTGCATGCCTGTGTGTAGGCATGTTTTTATATCTTGGTGGGGACCAAATGTCCCCACAAGGATAGGAGTATCCATCAGTTTTGACCTTTGACCCATGAGGAAAACAGCTTTTTACAAAAAAGAGCCAAATGGTTAGGTGTAGACATAACATTAATTAACTGTGTTAACAGTTATGCCAGTGGAAGGTCCTCACAAGGACAGTAAGTCAAACATTTATGTGTGTGAGGGTTTGTGTGTATGTCTGAGAAGCAGAGTTAGCAAATGGGTAAAAAAAAGAATATCGATGTTCAATCACATCTTCTCCAAGCCATTTTTCTTTCAAAGGGACGGTTCGATCAGATCTGTTAGCATAGGCTGTTTGTGGAAGAATTTTGTCTCGCCCTGCTTGTTGTATTGTTTTCTTTCCCTTTCACTACACCATTTCATTTATTTATCGTACGTCTGACATCGCCGGGGACAGAGACAAGTGGAGTAAATAAAAAGGAGGGAGGAAGAGAGAGCTTCCAGCAAAGGATAACAGGGTTTAGTAGGTCTCTGAAACAAAGCAGCTCATTGATTGTGTAATGAGCTTTTATCTGCTGGTATAATTGCTCTGTTCATGTTGGCTCATGTTCGTTCAGTCTCTGATTAATTACTGGCCTGCCTAATGTCAAAGCAGTCTCCACTATACTTAGTGTCTGTCGTGACCTGCTACAAGGGTCTGGACTGGCACAGGTAGGCATGGATATGATAATATGTGACAAATAATAAAAGTAAAAAAAAAATTCAATAAAAGTAGAATAATTCAAGTACTCTGGGTATGTCATTTTAAACTAATCACTTCCATAGAATGGTCAATTCTTTCATATGTTTTTTCTAATGCCAAGGAAACAAAGATTAGAATGGAAAAAAATGTGATCTTTGACTGTGGCATGGATGTTGGTGCTGGGTTGAGAGTTGCAGAATGGCTCAGTGTGTTCTGAGATGCTTTTTTGCTGACCACGGTTGTAAAGAGTGCTTTTTTGAGTTACTTTAATCTTCCTGTCAGCTTGAACCAGCCTCAAACCAGACTGGCCATTCTCCTCTGACTTCTGTTATTAACAAGATCAATGCAAACTGCTGCTTTTTGGATGTTTTTTGTTTTTCGCACTTTTCTGTGTAAGCTCTAGAGCAGGGGTCTTCAATCTTACCCACAAAGGGCCGGTGTGGCCGCAGGCTTTCATTCCAACCAAGCAGGAGCCACACCTGATTCCACTTGTTTAATCAGTTCATCTTGGTCTCCAATCAGCTATCTAGTGCACCTCCAATTTGGCTGGAATAAAAGCCTGCAGACACACCAGCCCTTTGCAGATAAAACTGAAGACCTCTGCTCTAGAGACTACTGTTCGTAAAAGTCCCAGGACATCAGCAGTTTCTGAAACCCTTCTGGCACCAACAACCATTTCATGATCAAAATCAATGAGATCACATTTTCCCCCATTCTGATGTTTGATGTGAACATTAACTGAAGCTCTTGACCTGTATCAACACATCTGTACAATTTTATCCATTGCACTTCTGCCACATGATTAGTTAATTGGATAATTGCATGAATGTGCAGAAGTGCACATAGAGTATATACACCTGTAAACAGGAGGAGTCCAAGAAGTAACTGCAGTGTACTTGAACAGTAATAATAGAAGATAATAGTAATAGTAGTAGTAGTGATAGTAGTAAAAGTTAATTGTACAAAGTTTCCAGAGAAACAGGAAAGAAGTCCCTCATCAGCTGTGCAAGCAAACATAGAAACAATTCTAGAATGCCTCTGTAAAACCTTACTCAGAAACTAACAAACAAACACTCAGGACATCTGCATCCAACCCAGACTTCCTTATAGTACATTTATTTGCATGATAAAAGGGCTGCCTTCAATTATTTAGTATACCTTATTTGATCAACTACTGAGAGCCATGTATTCTTCTACAGAGACAAGCTGGATGTTTTCCCTTCATTATTCATGAACTGGTAGAAAGGGAGAGAGAGAATGAGAACAGTGAGAGAGAGAGAGAGAGCGGAAGAGATAAACTGAGAGCACCAACAAAGCAAGCAGCATTCAGTTTCATGATCATTAAAAGTGTTTTTCTTTTTTTTCAACTCAGATAAATATTTTAGAGCAGGTGAAACTTAGCTAGGGCCTTTTTTCCCTTTAAGGGTTACAAAGGGAGGTCAGGCACGCTGTGCTGCTGCATTGACTTGTTGTAAGAGCACAGGAATCAGGAGTTCAGTGCTCTTTTTTGGTCACAAATTAGTAAGATAGAGAGTGGGAGAGAGAGAGAGAGAGAGAGAGAGAGTTGTGGTCACAGTAATACTAATGTATGTATGTTGAACTTAGACCTGGTCTTTGCTCTCATATAATATGAACAACATAATTATGCCCTTACTTGGGCAAGTCATGCCTTTAATATAGTCTGCTTTGTGTGAGTCTCATGAACAGCAGGCTTCTACCATCTATTCTGACACACTGCCATAGAGAAAAGCTATAGCACATGACTTATGTGGTAATATATTCCAGACCGCAACAACAACCTGCCCTCATATATCTCTGGCTATTTTTTTGAGAACCTCAGTCAGTACGTTTGGATTACTCACAGGTATCTGACATGTTGGGTCTTTGCAATGCTCAAGGCCACATGCTAAAAATACACCTCTTACTTCAGTGTGCTGCTCTCCTCACTATGGGACTAACCATCAGCATGAGTAAGAGCCGTGACTATCCGACATAACACCGAGAAATATTCTCCTAACTGGGGCTGTACATAGACTAGAGTATGGTTGGCATATTGCACGTTGCAAGTAGCTGTTTCTTGCTTTTGTTGCTTGTGCACATTTGAAAATCTAAAAAAAATGGATTGAGCTAGTTTTACATGGGAGGTGGGGTAATGTAACTATTTCCTGTAGGATTTTAGTCTTGTCTGAATATATAATAATTTCCTGTAGGATTTTAGTCTTGTCTGAATATGTAATGTCAGAGTTTATTTTAAGGAGTGTGTGTGCATATGTCTAGAAAGAGCACACCATATTTTACCTTCTATAAAATAGAAATAACCCAGGTAATATATATTCTGTGAAAAAGAGGCAATTTCAATATTATAAGGATACTTCAGGAAGTGCTCTTTTCTCCCGCTGAAACTAAAATGAATCCAAGTACTGACTGAGTTTCAAACGCAGAGCAATAAAGTATAGATGATTTTTAAAAGGATGTGTGAGAGAAATGACACTTCCGGGGGTTCCTAACACAGGCAAATCTTACATATACTGTATGCCATGATCATGTGACCTACAAATGATTAAAGGCAACCTGTGTAGCCACAAGTCCTTCAACAAGCAACTATAATAAAGGACAAAGCAATCAGTTTGCAGTTTGCTTTTGCAGTGTTGCATCAGCAACATTACATAACAGACACAGAGTATGTCTGGAAATCTTATGCCATCCCAATAGTACATCGTATATTTTGTAGCCCCTCAGTCTGTGTATTCTCTCTTCTATCACCTCTATCAGCTGTAAAGTAAGGGCCAAGTTCTGTTTGTCCACAACAAAAATGAACCGAAATGCTTTGCCTGTTTTTTTTTTCTGTCATCTACCCCTGAGAGAATAATTTTGGGTAGAGCTGGGAGCAGCATGTCTGTAGGGAGGTAAAGGAAGATGACTGTGGCATGACTCTCTCTGGCTTCTTGCTTTCATTCTGAGCATCTGTCAGATCAGTCTTGTATCAGGGGCACTCCCTGTTGATCTGTGCAGGAAAACATCAGTAATTGGAGAGTGCCACTGCTGTTCCAGAGTTGAGCCTCTTGTCTCAGCTCCCAGTAGGACTACAGGTCTAACTCTTGAAGTCATGTTTACCAGGGCTGCTTCAATTTGTCGTATGTGAAGTGCCAGCTTGAATCAAAACGAACTGCACAATGAGGGCATGGAGGCCACCTGAGCATGTGTTTCAGAGATGTTTCTGTAATGTTCTCCTTGCAAATGAATCACCCTGAACTGGGTCACATTACAAGTAGTGTGCGGAATGCGTCAGCATGTGGCAGAGGACAGTTCCCAAGAGCACCACAGCTGAATCAGTGAATCAGCTAGTGAATCAGTTTAGGCAATGTATAGTACTAGGTAGAATGAGGCATGTGGATACATACTGGCAGCAGGGTTGCTGTGGGAGGCTTTAGCGCAGCTTGAACTGCATGTTGTGGATGGAACATTGAGCTGGCTTCCGCTGGGCTTTTCTGTCTGCCTAGAGAATTTGTCAGCATAGATGTTGGACTTTGCTTCATGCAGCGGTATTCTAACACCAAAGCATGTGTTAAGTCCTATTTTTTTTAAAAAAGATTCCTTTGAAAGCATTTTAGTGTGCCATATGTTAGGAATGGCACAGACAAGTGTTTTATTTGTCTTTATTTTCACAAATGTGTAACAGTGGAGTAAATCCATGTTCAGTAGCACCATCTGCTCCATGTGTGGTCTGGACAAACAGCCCTACAATATATCCTTTGTGTGAGAATGTGTGTTTTATAAATGGTAACAAAAACCAAAGAAAGTACTTAAAAGAGCTGGTAAAACAAAGAACTTGAATAAATGTTTTATTCATAATTAATTAATTATTACATAATTTAAGTCATCTTACAATGGATATAAAAAGTCTACGCACCCCTGTTAAAATGGCAGGTTTTTGTGGAGTAAAAGAATGACACTAAGATAAATCATGTCAGATCTTTTCTCACCTTTAATTTGCAATCTGCAAAGTGTAAAAATAAAGTAAAAACAATCAGAAACATTTATAGGGAAAAAAGAATAAAAAAAACTTACAATAACCTAGTTGCATAAGTGTACACACCTCTAAACTAATACTTTGTTGAAGCACCTCACAGATTTTTAGTTGGATTCAGGTCTGAGCTCTGGTTAGTCCATTCAAAACCATTGATCTTCTTATGGTTAAGCCATTCCTTTGTTGATCTGGATGTATGCTTTGGGTCATTGTTGTGCTGAAAGGTGAAATTCCTTTTCATCTTCAGCTTACTAGCAGACACCTGAAGGTTTTGCACTAAAATTGACTGATATTTGTAGCTATTCATGATTAACTCCACCTTGATGAAAGCCCCAGTTTTGGCTGAAGAAAAACAGCCCTAAAGCATGATGCAGCCACCACCATGCTACAACATAGGTATGCTGTTCTTTGGTGATGTGCTTTTTTTGCACCAAACATACCTTTAGGAATTGGTCTCATCAGACCATAACATATTTTGTCACATAGTTTGGGGTGATTTATTTGGGCTTCAGTGTTTTTTGTGAGAGTGGGCTTTTGTCTAGCCACCCTACCCAGCAGCCCAGACATGAGAATAATACGAGAGATTGTTGTCACTTGAAGAGAGGAATCAGTATTTGTCGAATATTCCTGCAGCTCCTTCAATGTATCCGCAGGTCTCATGGCAGCCACCCTGGTAAGTATATGTCTTGTCCTTTTGTAAATGTTGGAGAGACTTCCTGTTCTTGGTAATGTCACTGTGGTCCTCCATTTTCTCCACTTGCTGATGATGGCCACAAGCAAGCAGTTAGATATGAAGCTTGTGGGACAATTAGACCACATTCAACATTAACATGTGACACTACATAATGCATTTACAGCACCTACAGTAACTGCCTGGTCAGGTTTGCGGTGGCTTACATTAGGTTACTAGTTTGAATAAAAAAAGCCTTCTGGTGGAATCCACACCCACTTGGGTTTAAATCTGAATTCAGTAAACAAATACAGATAGATAATGGCAGTGTGTTGCACCCCTAATACTTGCTTATTGCGGTCGAACTGCACAACCAGTGTTTTTTCTGGATGCTGGAGAGTTCTAAGTTTCTGTTGTTGGAGTGTCATACCAGATATATAACCAGAGGTCATCAATCATGCAGCTTTGTCCATGCACGTTACTATTTCTGTGTGGAAGAAAATTCATATTAAAGATTCACTACAATTATGTGTGCACCACACTTTACATCACTAGCAGACTCCGTCTCTCCTCAGCAGGGAGGACTCGTGTTATAAAACAGGTCGTTATTCATGCCTGAGAGAAACTCATTGCAGATCAGCAATCTTATGGCTTTATTTAGGCTGAATGATAATGAGGCACAACAATGAATTCAGGTTATGAGGCTCTAACAGTCTCAGTAATAGTGCTGACTGCGTGTTGACATTTTACTAAAAAGATGCAGACGCCTAGTCAAAACATTTACCTTTATAATCATAACGGCCCAGTGGCTTTCAAATGGAAATAGTAAACAAATATACTGATATTACTAATAAATTAAATGACAAAAAATATTATGTCCTTGATATTTTGATGTTTAAAAAGTAATAATAAAAGTCTTTGAGGCTATCTACATGCTTTACATCTAAGAATTGTACCTCTGCATCTAACAGAACCTGCAATTCATCCAATGACAAATTGTTATTCTGAGAAAGACATCTTGTAAAATAGCTGTTGTCATACACTCACTCCCAGGTCCAGTTAATGATTGGGCTTGGTGATATCTTCTATCAGCATGCTCACTCAGCTTTTGTTTTCTGCTGCATCCTCCCCCATCACTCCCTAGGCTGCATGAAAAAGAGATGATCGAGCACATTGTTTTCCTGTCAAGAATACAACACACACACATACAGTACACAATCCACATACGCTTAGCCAAGCTGCAGGGGAACTTCTATATGTACACACTCTAAAACAGTGCGTTCTACACAAACTAAATGTAACCCACTTATAGCATGTCCTGTGTGCTGAGCCTTCTAGACAGCTTTCTTTCAGCATCAAATTAAAACCCACTCTGTTTTTTGCCCTGTTACTGTTACTGTTAATGATTCACCACATTAGATCAAGTTGATAAAAAGCTGGACCACATAGTCTCATGTCCTAATCCTATGTTTTGGTTAAATAGGACAAAATGGTAACTAAATTAATTTGACTGGCAAGCTACTTAGTACTGTAGTTACTAGTTAAGTGCATTCCTTCCTTCCTTCCTTCCTTCCTTCCTTCATTCATTCATTCATCTTCAGTATCCACTTTATCCTGGTGGTGGATCCAGAGTCTATCACAGCAACTCTGGGCGTAAGGCAGGAATACACCCTGAATGGGATGCAAGTCCATCATTGAGCACCATGCACACACATTCACACAGTCATTCACACCTAGGGGCACTTTAGCAAATAGAATCTACCTGCTATCATATTTTTCGAGAGGTAGAACAAACTGGAGAACCCAGAGGAAACCCATACCTACATTGGGAGAAGTGCATTCATACAGATTTAAGGAAAATTAGTGAGAATCACCTGGATACTGACTTTTTTGCATGGACATGCATGCCAAGACCTTCCTACAGAGTCATGATGCAAGATTTGCAAAAAAACTCCACCATCATACAGCCATCTTTGCCTTTCATTTGGACCACATGCACTCCATATGGAGCTGTTAGCTTACCAGCATATGACTATGGTCTGAACTACAGGTAACCTGTCCTCCAAATCTAGTCAGTGCCTCCTCTTTTTTATTCTGCCATGGTGAGTATGTTTTTTAGTAATTCACTATAGTGTTTTAGTGAAAACTCTATGGAGTCCATTAGCATTGAGTTTCATTTTCTTGTTAGAATTGCTAGACTTAATAGATAGCATTCAATACTCATTCATTCGTTCATCAGTTAACTACAAATTTGTGTTGTTGCTCAGTGAGTTGCACTGATCTTGCATTCTGCTTGCTGGGTTCGGTTCTCCCTTGGCTTAATCTCAGTCAATGATTTCAAATCCAACCACCGTTCAGCCACCCTGTGGGCCGGTGACTATGTGCTGCTAGCATGGTGTAGTGGTTTACCCATACCACAGACTTCTACTACTGAGACTGATAAGTTAGCTAGATTCCTCTAACTTCATCTAGCAGTACCAAGACTGGAGTCAGGTTTTCCTCCATTGACCCCTGTGGGCCTGTCTCGACAAACAGGTAGTGTGGTTAAATGGTTTTCCTGTGCCATACCACAAGCTGTTCTTGGTTTAATCTGCTAAGTTAGCTAGACTTCTAGTTATTGACCCGTTGTTCTTTCACAATATACCAAGTGATTAACCAAGCCATGCCCAATGACTCAAAGACAGACATGAGGTATGTACTCAATGCCTCTGCATGCATCATTTAAGGACACAGCTTTTGGCTTGGACAGCCTCTGCACTGACTGTGCAGTGATCTCTATGCCAGTATGATATGCTGGCAGATTTAGACCCTGATTTGGAGTCGAAACTGACCCAAACAACACAGCCTAAACAGCTCAGTAGGAGTCGAGAAACCAATCTGAGTAATTTTCTAGGTAGTTAAATGACTTGGTGGCAGACATGACTTTGCTGAAATCAGTGATTCAGCACCTGAGAACATACATCTCTGAGACTGTCTTCCAACAGTCCTGCTTATAGTCTAACGATTAGTCACAGTCCCTGTAACTTATTGGAAGACTGCAAAGATTCTACAAACACCATCTTCAACAACAGCATCAGCAAAGCCTAAAAATGAGTTGGTAAGTCCAATCTTGCAGGTGCTACTGACAGGCTCTAAACTAGCCTTGGCAGGTTCTGAAAAAAGCCCTGAGTGGGGTTGGATAGTGCTGCGCAGCCCATGACACCCAATGTGCTTTCTTGCACAGCACCAGCTGCAACAGAATTCGCTATACTTCAGTGCAAGGATTTTATTCAGATCTTTGAAAGAAGATTTGAACAGAAAGCTCAAATGCACCCAGGCTCTGTGGTGCATGTTCTAACTAATATGCCACTGCACAAGCAGCATGATCAGGGCTAGGTCTTCCTCATTGTGGTGGAACACCTAGGCCAGGATATGAGTTAACTCTCCACCAACCTGGCTTATGCATGGCAACAAGTGTGGAAATCTGGCACTGGCTTGGCACCACAGGACAAGGGTTCCATTTAGGGTGAAACTTTTTGGAGTAAGCCCTATCCAGTATACTTTTAAATCTCTAACAAAGTACGTGGTAATATTACCCTGAGACAATGCAGGACACCCATAATAACTGTCTAATGGGAGATCTCTATATCCCCCATCTACTGATAGCTACCTGTGCTGATAAATTTCTCTTTAATCTGACACGAGGTGCATTAGTGTCTGGATCTTAAAACTAATGTCTGCCATTAGCTCCCACCTCCTTGTATGGCCTGCCTTTGCTGCACCAGTGGCTACTTAGCATTCACTTAACAACAGCTTCTGCAAAGTCTCAGTGTCTTACTTGGGCATTTGTCCATACATCAAACTTGCAGATATCCTGCAAGTTTCCTTTTAGCTGCACTGCATTGGGGAGTTCATAACCCACATGCTGTATGCTTAATTTAGCTTTTGTCAATCCACACACACACTGCGCACTTCATTGTTAATGTTGACGTTGATTTTTAAAATGAAGTGTGTGGAAGGTATTCATCTCTGTGAGTTTGTTACTACAACAGGACTAAAAACACCATGAGGAATTGTGTTATCTTTGCATTCCTTCTGTCTCTCACATGCCTTCATGTTTCATTCACCTGGTGCCTGAATACATCTGCTGTACCATTTCCTTGACACTGTGTACTAAACTCTGTTAGATATAACACTTAGCCTAATCAACTCTCTCACAAAACATCTGGCAAGATTGTGTGCTCTATCATTAAATGTGATTTCTTCTAAATGTGATGGTAGTCTGTATCAGGTTTTAATACTGTGTACCACAAGATCATTTTTTTTTCCCATTTTGTCATCATGAAGATTACAGTGTTTTGTTTAATATTTCAATATCTTTATTCATATTGCCTCAGGATGAAAAGGCAAGGGTATACTCATGTTAGGTGATATATGAGGTGCGCTATAGTGTGATGGCTTGATATGGTCAGTATTTATGAGGCTGAGTACTGCGCTGACACAAAAAATGAAAGAACGCGGTAGATTCTGAGGCACTTACTCAGAGACTGAAAGACACGTAGGGTCCTGACAGCCAGAAATATGAAGGGGATAGCTAGGGTGTGTGTGTGTGTGTGTTTGTATGTGTTTGTGTGTGTGCGTTCTTGTCATCATGAGCAGCAAGGTGATAATCTTTCCCCAGTGTGAACAAATTACCAAGTGCAGCAAAAATTTATATTGACCCATATTTATTTGGGAATGTGTAGACCACAACATGATTTTATTCACTATTCACTTGTAATTGCATTTCTTAGTAGAAAGGTAGATTGAGCCATTCGTTTTTCAGTGAGCCCAGTTCAATATTTACGCCATAGTTTTACTGTTGTATTCTGTCTGACAATACGAGGAGTCCCTGCCCACTCAGCAACACCTTGTGAAAGTCTTTTCTTTTGTGCTGTTTCACCGTCACTGACTGAATCTTTGTCAGATGGTGAGGATTGGTTCACAGAAGTTACAATAAAATGTACCTACAGCAGTTTGCTGAAATAGAACAGCAGTAATTTGTGACCTTTGTGTTATAAAGTTCTATCTGGGTAAAGAGACGTTTTGAGATATAGGACCTCCTTGACCTTCCAGCTAGCATAACTGTAAAGTACTGAAATTTATATTTACAGCTCAGCAAGGTCTACACTATAAGGTTACTTAAAATTAACATTATTAAATTTCTGAGACTATTCTATACATTTTTAACAATGGGCAAACACAGACAGAACATTATTAATTTGATAAGATCAAATATTCTTTATTTTTATAAGGGTCTATTACACTCTTAAATATTATCCATGTGGCTAGTGAGAAAAGCTTAAAATAAAGAACAATTTCAACATAAAAAAATTAAATTTGTTACATGTGCATGTATTAGTGAGTTGACAAGTTATTTTACGAAATTTGTCACACTGAAAAGAAAGAAATCTGTCTTGCTTTCACCTAACAACAAAAAAGTATTAAGTTAGGGAAACTTTAAAATCTAGTGAGCAAACTTAAAAAGCTGAGAACAAGGCTGGACCTTGTCTGAACATGCCAGAGCCAGACCAAGCCTATAGGAGGAGAAACAACAGCAGAAATGAACAATGAAGGAATGAGCACGAGTGCACATATCAAAGGTACATGCAGAGGAGCCTAACTATTTTTGATTTGTTTTACTAGCAACAGCTATCAAATATATATCGGCACACAGTGCAAAAAAATCGTTGTCACAGGACACTAAATTTTAAAGTAACGTTACAGCTTGCCCCTTGCTAATCAACCATTTGAAAGTTGACTTCAGCTAGCTAGCTAGCATCTTCTAAGTTAGCTACAGCATCCCTTTGCTAATTTTTAGTTAAGTTGACCGCTACCTATTGTGTGTCTTTAGTTTTCTTAGGTTTTGTTTTACAGTGGCAGCCGAATGACTGTAATCGGCATTGAATGTTTGTAGCATTAGTTCAAACACTGCAAACACAAACACTGAGTTTGAATCTCTTGTAGAAGCACCATTTTGTTGTGTTGTACTTTGAAGATTAACCGTGTTGAAGACGCACCATCTTGTTTATTCTTATGCTTGAACGATCTTGTAATGTGTTTGTACGTAAGAACTTTTTTTATTTAGCAATGTTTGTCTAGTGTCTAAATGTGTCTAAACGTGTCTATCACAGTTTTCACTGAATTTCACTGAATCTACAAATAGTTTGCCTTTGTGTTTCGACCAGAGCGTGATTCAATAAAAAATTATCATAAAATTGAAACTGCTGTTTTTTTTTATTCTGACAGAATCTGACAGACATTTCTGAGTAGACTGAAATCAAAATAAATAAGATAGAGCAGCTTAAATTAACTAATTTGACCATATAATATTATTAAGGTGGCTCAACTTAATTAAGCTTTTAGAGGACAATTCAAATCATGTTGGTTGTGCTAAACTAATTGAGTTGGGCTAACTAGAAAAGTGTCACAATATTTACTCAAAAATGGCTTGAGTTGAAATAATTTTAAAAGATCCATGCAAATTGTTACCTTAATTTTTTAATTTGAGCCAGTATATTATTTTTTAGAGTATAGGCTGTTTCTTATTAATCTCACTAAATAAATAAAAATCTCGTAAGATAAAGACATTTTGAGCCTATTTAGTCCAAATTATGATCATGAATACTTTTAAAGAGGTTTTATTTTTCTGAATGTATTCTCTAAGACCTAAGATATTTCATTTTTTAAAACCTGACATTGTTCCTAATTTAATGAAATTTAACTATAAAACAATTACCAATATTAAAGTACAATAGAAAATACAGTACCTTTCTGTACCTCCACACAAACATGTCTTATTAGCTGGCCTCAGGTCCCGGCTACACTGGAAAGTTCAGCTTATTAAGCACATTGCATGTAGCTAGATTTTTAAAACTAGTGAGTACGGTAGACTTATACTGTACCTGTTTTGTAGACTTACTTTTTATCACGAACCTTCAAACTGACGTCTCTCAGTGGTGGAATAAACTTCCAACCTCAGTCTGGACAGCAGAATCCGTCACTATCTTCAAAAAAATGGCTAAACACTCACCTCTTCTGTGCACACATAACTAACGCCTAACTTGTCACCACGTAAAAAAAAAAAAAAAATCTCTGCACTTACACTAGCTCTTACACTTCTACTCTGTGCACTTTGCTTGTCTAGCACTCAATTAAAAATCTTATATGGTAGGACTACTTGCATTGTTCTGTGCTTGATATATATGTGTATATACACACACACACACACACACACTCATATATATATAGGCCATCTATGTTGCGTTCATCTTATTTTCATCCTGGATGAAGATTAGCTGGCAGATAGAACATTATAAAATAGTTGATACCACAGTGTAGTTGAAGTCTCAAATCTGATTGGTCAGAAGGCTTTTATTTTATATTATAAATTTAACAACACGGCATGGACAGTAGTTCCAGCTATAACATGTATGATAGCTTTACATACGGTATATTTATGCACTTGTTCTAATGTGCATAGATGCTGGTGATGGATTGACTCTTTATAGCTGTTATTACGTAAGTGAAGAGGATTCCTTCCTTCCTCCCCTCTCCCTCCCTCCCTTCATTTATTTGTTTAGATATTTGTCACTTTGATTCCCTGCAAATATTCTTCTACTTTCCATTTTAAGGTGAGGTCATTTATGAGACCGTTGTGTTCTTGACAGATCTGTTTAATTTACATAAACTCTGATTAGTATGAATCTCACGCACACACTAGAGCTAGAAGTTCTCATGATGACACTGGATGACAGGATCCTCTAACCACAAAATCAAAAACCACAAAACAAATTCACTATGGGACAGTTTCTTTTTGTTGTTAAAACCAAGGCCTAAACAAATTTGCAAAAGACCATTTGAAGAAAACTTTACATTCTGCACAAAAAGCAAGTTCCAAACACCGTCCTCATTTAATTCATTTAATATTCATTATCAAGGAAAGAACTATGATATGTATACTTGCATTTGAGGTTACGCGACATAAACAGTGAACTTGAACTTACAATAAAAAAATCTTATTTTTTTAGAGGACACTTGCTCCCTAAGTAAGCACACTCTGGAGATGCCATCAAACACTTTTGTCTACCTTTCTATTCTCTTTCCTTTTTTAAGCTCTCTTTACATCAGTCATCTCCCTAAAACCTCAGAGATGCTTGAGGTTTTATTTCTTAAAATTGCAATTGGCCCTTCATATGCTTAGTTCCCAAGAGACCAGATACTGACTTTGCAAGGACATTTTTTTACACTAATAAGAATGTGGTGCGGATTCGCTTGGGAGTAGGATATAAGCATAATTAGCTCAAATCCTATTTTATATTCTTCATCTGTGCTGACATTACTTAACAAAAAATGTTCTTTCTCCACTTTCTTATGAGTATTGCTTCCTGTTGGTAGTGTTTAATTGTATGCTTTACTTGAAGTGAAGTGATTTACACAAAGACAAGTGAGTATGCAGCATTGTTCCCAGATAAAATTAGAAAAGGTAATTAGATTGATGTTCTATAAAAGACAAACAATTAAAAAATACAGTGTTTATAGTACATTATCTACAATAAAGATAATGTCATCAGATTTACATTTGGCATAACATTATCCAACTTGTCAATTACAAGTCTGTAATTATGAAAGTAAAACCTTCACAAAGGACAGAGCATATTTAAATAATTGTGTTTATCAGTGTATTTGATATATGTGTGTCTGGGAAAACCTATTCTGGCTGAATTCTGGAAAACAGCCAAAATCGGTCTGTCTAAAGATATCTAAAATCTTGTTGAGTGTGTTTTTCTCATGGTTTGATTATTCCCCCAACTTGATCTTGCCAATTGCCAATCACTAGCTAAATCTCCCCATCACATGACAGCTACCAACTGCAGAGGGTGGAGCAAACACGTGCTTCCTCAGAGACATGTGAAGCCTCCGCATCTTTTCAAACTGCCACTCACTGCTACTGCTACACACTCGGAGAAAAGCGCTATCTGCCCGCTTCTGCATACATGAACTCACAGACGCCCACAATTACCTAGTGTCGCTCTGATTGACAGGGGAGAGACAGTAATGCGATCTCGCCTACCCAGAATGGATGGCCAATTTTACTCTCTTGACACCCAGCCGCAGATGTCTGTGGCATTGACGGAATTCGAACGCAGGAACTCCTGATGGTAGGGCATACACCGTTGTGCCACTCGGGAGACTCGTTTGATTATGTTTTAGGATAGTTGCATACAGTATCATAGCAAAATATACATAATTCTATTCACTGAAGTTTGTAATCAGATAGCAGCTGTCAAAATGTTTGTGATGCTCCTGCACCATCACATCAAAACAGAGAAGAGCACTTACACACTCTGTACAGATAATAGCACGCAAAGTTTTAAAATATGTAAAAGACCTAATGAAAAGATGCAGATTGAACAGAGATCGGTGGAGTGAAGAGACGATGATGAGTTGTGTTTAAATGCAAGTGACCTCTAGCTCAGGTGATGAGAAAGAAGGTGACATCGATGATGCTGATAATCAGAATGATAACTCACTTCCCATTGTAAATATATATATTCTGAATCAGAAGGGTTTTCCCAGGCTACCACTGATATACAGTATGAACAGCAAAGAAAAAAGGCTTTCAGTCCATCAAAGTAATGTGTAGGGAGACACAGTATTGGTGAAACTCACAGAAGATTAAATATCACTGGAATATGCTGATAATGAGAGATAGATGAGAGAGATCATAGTAACAGATGTGAGTGACGTCTGGAACAAACGGAGTGAAAATGACAGATGGTTAAGAAAGAAGAGGAGAGATCTTAGGCTTTGCATGTTCAGACCATAGCGCTTCTGCTGATTATGCTGATATTACACTCTGACACAATCTCTAGTCTTGCTTCATCTCCCAGATAACCACATTGTCCATAAAAAAACATAAAGGCAACAGAGTTAATCATATCATTAGTCTTTGTTGACTGTTTTTGAGCCATCAACCCCTTTATAGAATATACGGCAGGGTCTTAGATCATAAAGACAGAATGTGATGTGTCCTTTGTGTTTCACACCTGCGCCATCCGCCTCACATATAAGGAACAGCACTAAATGTGCCGATAATAAAGCAGACCTGTGATGATGGCAAGCAGCTTGAATTGCCAACAGAGCACCAGCAAATCAGTGGTGCTGCCTCAGAAAATTATACTTTTATTTAAATAAAAACAACTTATTAAATAAGGAAAATGAAGCATTTTATACAAACATATATTTGCCCAATGTATTATCATTATCATTATGCTGAGTAATGATAGAAATTAATATTAAAAGTACTGGCAATATTCACAGTATTTGTGAAGAGTGTATTTTAACGTTTATTATAATATTATAATATCATCCTATCTTTCAGCACTAATATATAGTCTCTTTTTACCTGTGTTTTGCATTTGTAATGCGACAAACCTAGCACAGAACATTCAATCCTCATTTTCTTTTTCAATTTACCTTTGCAGCATCGGCCTTTACTGCCTCGCTCCTTTGGCCTCCTCCCCCCTTCCTGCACCTCTCCCGACATTGGATTTTCTGTCCATTCAGAATGAATTGAGGCCCTGTTTTGTTGTAACGAGCTTTGTCAATTGCCTAAATGTAAGTATGCACAATTTACGCCACAGCCTCAGCCATTTGTGGAATGCTTTGACATTATAAACAAATAAAAAAGCACTATTGCCTGCAGGCTCTAGTGGCAAACTAATGCACTCTTGTGACTGGTGGGTGTGCAATGACCATAAAAATCCAACGGATCCCTTCGTGGAGGGGAAAGGAGGCAAGAGGCATTTTTGCAACCATTTCCATCAATATGTGTTGCCCAGACTTGCAGTAGTACTTTTACTGTTAGAGCCACTTGTTCTAGCACTCCACTGGCACGATCAAAATAACTGCTGCTGACACTACAACTGCTTTTAAAACACTTTAAATCACTAAAGCAGTTGCACACATTGTTACCAGAGAACTTCTGATGTTGGTTTACGTCAGTAGGGACTCATGTTATGAAGTTTTGATGTGACTTTGTTGGACTTGTGGGCTGTAATATTCTCTAATGTATCATCTGGATGCTGCAGTGTCCAAAAGAAGTATGCACATTTGTTTTCCTCTATAGGACTAGATTACACTGATCTGGGACAGTGGAGGTCCCTGTAGTGTCCACCTCCTTCTAATAGCTAGGGGTCAAATGCTTTCACACTCAAGCAGTCAGGCCTCTCTCAAGGTCCCAGTCAAGGTTAAACTTCCATTGTCATCATCTCTTGCTGTGCTTAGAGCCGGACAGAAAAATAGGACATCATGTGTGGTCCATAGAAATTTCTAGGAATGGCCTGTATTGCTCATTTTGTGAGCCCATGTATGTTGCATTCATGAAGATGTTTAAAACAGTTTTGGATTTAAAACAATAAATAGTATAAATAGCTCTCTTATTTGTTTTCATTATTTCAGACTCATTTTAGTAAAAAATTAAAATTAATGAACAATCTTGAATGACCCAAATGCGTATCTGCAATTATTGAGTTGTAGAGAGAAGGGTAAATTACAGATTGCCATTAGTGCCTGATGCTAATGTGGAACACTACATGCTTTTTAAAAATAGCGAGAGGGTGACGCTAAAGGAGGACGCCTGATAACTGACAATTAATGAAGGCTGAAAAAAGCAGCAGGATTTTCCAGGTGCAGCAAATTAAAGACATTATAATCACACAAAATATATTTGTACGTATATATCAATCCCATTTTTATCTTAATTTTTGAAAAAACAGAATAAGGTTCCAGTTTACAGCCTGTAGAATATACTTGTACTTCAAGGTCAACTGTTCACATTGAAATGTACTGCAGTGGGCATTATTTTCATATAGTTATATGAATATTTAAATGTTATATTAAAATATAACATTTAAATATTCATAGTTAAATAGTTTAATAGTTAAATGAATATTTGATTTCTAGACTTGGTGAAACAAGAAAAAAACTATTAAAAATGAGTGAATGTTTTATTTTTAAAAATAATTTGATGAAAAATGAATTAATCTCCCATTTTAGAGTGTACCAAGACACTACAAAGAAAACCAAAATATAATACAGATTTTTATAGAAATATAATTTAAAACAATGCACATGGACCTCTGTACCACGGAAAGAATAAACAGATTGCCTTTGTTAAATTCTAAATTAGGCAATCTTGTATCTTATATATTTTGTCTGTGGCTCTCTTCGTTATCTTAGATCTTGTTTTATTGGAGTGTGAACTAATGTGGTCTGATTTCGGGAAGGCCTGCAGTTCTTTCCCATTCTTCACAGATGGATAGGGAATCGCTCTCACTTACCCTTCATTTAATCCTGATTCCGTTCCTTGCCGAAGATGCTTGTTTTAATGATACCAAATCTACCATGCTTAATTCGACCAGTGAACTATATCATTAGAGCTGGAACTGAATTTCTATTGGTGCCTGGAGCGGCCTTGGTCCAGTGGCACCTCGCAGAGAGAGAGAGAAAGAGAGAGAGACAGAGAGAGAGAGAGAGATTGATAGACGATAGGAGTGAATGAATGTATTAATGTGCAGGTCTATAGAGCATGCTCTTTAGCCTGCATGACTGGCTTTTATACGCAGCGTAATTAGGTATTGTATTTGACTCCCATTATATGTGTAGCACAGCTGGGGAGAGTGGAGTGCCCTTCAGAAACAACGCCAACCTGCAACATCCCCAACAAAATGTTACTCTTTGCTTCCTTTATTAGAATGCGTCCAAACAACAGCCTCTCGTACACCCTGGAGTGTAGATGTGAATGTAGGCCTGTAAGACAGTACTGCTGAAATGAGAAGTATTGTTTATGAAAGAGGTTCTCAAAGTTGGGTCCGGAGAATCACAGGGGGCCATAAACCATAGCCAGGGGCTCTGTGTTTTTTTTTATTTTTCCCAAATATTGTTATACACATTTAACACATGTACTGTACATAGCGAGCCTAATATTTACATAGCTTGATTATATGTTCATGAAATTAATCTTTGCTGAGGGGACTGTGGAATTTGTTTTACAGTTAAAGTTATCCCTGGCTGCAAAACAATTTGAGAACCCTTCATATATGGAAGAGAGCATGTTTATTGTTAAATACATACTGTGTACAACTGCATATCCAATTGGATATTTACTGTATTTATACTGTGATGACTTTTATGTTACAGATAAGATTTAGTTTTTAACGATAACTCTTTGCTCTCACTGAGACATTACTTCAGTCGCAGGCTGTTCCAGACTGTTTTTTTTTTTTTCTTCTTTTTTTTTCCCCTCGGTTCCTGGTACTGATGTCATGAGTGCAATGCAGCTTAGTCTCACAGGACCAATACGCTTTTTGGCAATGCATACTGAAAAAAGATCACCTGTTGACCAAATGACCTGCTCCATTTCTTCCAGTGCCCATGAGACACTTATTAATGTCTGCATGAGCCAATTTAAGCAGTAGAAGACCACTCTTTTAAAGAACTAATCACTTTTGGGATTAATTTAATTATAATGAATTTTTATTGGATTTCTGATTTTGAGGCAAGATTCATTTATGTTACAACTTTTGTCACTTGATGCCTGTATACAATCTAATTTCGTTTTTTATCAAGTTAGGATGACAGAGAGCTATGTCCTTTTCACCTGATGAAGGTTAGATATGAGCTGACTTTCTCTTGGCACTGGTACTGACATTTTTTGGGGTTGGCATTTAATCAGCGTAGAGGGGTCACAGAACCTGATCACAGTTGTCATTTACCCCCAGGGGGGACAGGGGTTTAAATACTGCAGCAATAGCACTGTAATGGGCTATGTGGTCCTGATGTTTTAACAAAAGTCAAAAAAACATCAGCTAGGAAAAACGAGCTGTCATGCGTCACTTCTGTCTGAGAGCTAATTACTCGGCATCACCACTTTCTGTGCTAGCATTTATTGCAAATTTGAATAATTCACCTAGCAGATGGGAAGAATGTCAAGCAGTGACACTGATTTATTTATCTTTACCCTTTTCCCCCGGGTGGAAGCTATGAGCCTGTCAGTGCTGTATTGTTTTAATAATACAGTGTTCCATGCTGATTCGTCTGAATTTTTGCACTGCTGCTACCACCTGGAGGTTGTAACACCTTCTCTTCTCCTTAATCCCATCAGTGCTGAAATCCCTGCACCTTTTCGACTTTTTTTCAAGGTTGCACTCAGAGTATAGGGCTGTGATCGTGTCTGTGTTTAAGTGCGACCCTGTACACCTTCATCTGCTCCATTGTTGCAGGCGCCAGCCTCGTTATCCTCTCTCGACTCATGAACGTTCCCACCCAGCCTCAACACGTGCTCTCACGCTGAAGTTTAAAGGCGAGAAAACACTGTTGGCTCTGTTATGTCAGGAAGAGCTTGAGCAATACTATTTTTAACCCTATTTAAAACAACAAAAACCAATCTCCTTCTGCCTCATGCAGTCGTCTCTGTCTAGGCATCGAGATGCAGGTCTGGTTTAGTCTCTGTGTAATCTCTAGAGGTGTCAGAAGCCTGTTCCTATGGGACTGATTTGATCTTTGTCTGTTTTCTGCAGTAGTGGCTGCTCTTTTAATTACTGTGTGTAGTTGCATCATGGTCCTTGCACAGTGTCATTCCGTGACAGCTGCTTTCAGATCATCAGCGTGTCAGCATGGAACATTTGACTGCCTCAAATCCCTTTCTTTTCAGGCAGATTAGGGAGTTCATAGCTCGGGATGAATGTGGA
Organism: Pangasianodon hypophthalmus; assembly: GCF_027358585.1. Classification (NCBI taxonomy): domain Eukaryota; kingdom Metazoa; phylum Chordata; class Actinopteri; order Siluriformes; family Pangasiidae; genus Pangasianodon; species Pangasianodon hypophthalmus. The sequence continues at coordinate 17,974,289 of NC_069716.1, read as the reverse complement.
TTTTGAGATTAGTCTAAAAACAGTAACTTTTGCTGCACTTTTTTTTTTACAAGTCTGTAAGGAAAAGAAGAGGGGTGAGTAAAACAACCAGGCAATGTCAAATGAGCCTCTTCTTCCTACATATTGAGTTGTCACATGAATAGGAACTATAGAAAAACTGAGCCAGATATATATCATTTGAATCGAACCCTGATGTGTTTTTCCCCTTAGTCTGGTTCATTTAAGCAGACCAAAAACACCACAATTGCACTCGGGTTCAGAGCAAAATAACTGGCACAAATTGAGCCAAAGCACAGAGCTCTAGCAGTGTAGAAATGCGATGCGTTATGGATATTTGAACAGATGAACAAAAAGAGAAAACAAGCATACACAATGCATACACAAAAGGGTTTAATGCTTTAATGATTATTATTTATATAATTATCTAGTATGTGTTGAGCACTCTTATGTCTGTTTTACTAAGGACTATGGCATATCCAAAAAACTAATCAACTTGCATGCACTTGGGAAAGGTTTGTTCACCTTTTTCCATCAGTGTATTTCTGGCTAATGAATGAAAGAGATTAATGAGGACATTCAGCTCCACACACCCTACAGTCAGTGTTTTTTTTTTCCTTTTTGCTTTTTGGTTTGTTTAATAATGTGCAGTGTAAAAAAACAAAAAGCACCGAACCAAAAGTGTCAATGATTCAGACTCAGCAGACAGACAAATAGTTGCAAAAGCACCTCAATTTACACACGGTTTAGTTTTACATGTTCTGCTCAGGCCATATCACTTTGATAATGACTCTGATATGTTTATAATATGATCCAGACTGGATGTATTTGCTGAATATCCTAATGTCTAGTTGAACAATATGTGACACAAAGCAGATTCATTTGAGAGCTGTCAGCAGTTAGAAGGAGACAGAGAGGGGAAAAGAGTGATCCAAAGAGAGAGAAAGGCAGAATGAGTGAGATAGATGAAGCCTAATCACACTGTAGAGCAGCACATTGTGGGCTGGTTATGGCTTGGCACTGCTCTTTGTTTGGACTCAAAATGGCTTCCTTGTTCCAGCTGAAGGAGTGCCATGGCCAGACTCAGCCCCATCGACTGCACCTACATATTGGGTGTGATTAATGACCCCTGCCCGGGAGAGGATTCACTCATTAAAATCTCAATCGAAGGCCACACAATGCTTCTGTGTTCTACCTCTGCTCACCACCAATGCTGTGACACAATTTCACATTTGTTCTTGTGGTCTAAGCCAGAGGGAAGTAGGGTAATTAATATCATATGTAAGAATAACAGCAGATGAGCACGCTAGCACCTAACCCCATCTTGTAGTCCTTCTGTGCTGGAAAGACACCTACCACCCTTTATTTTTCCCTCTTGAAAGGCATGTGAGCAGTTTGTCCCAGTAGGATGCAATTAGGCATTAGTTGCCTTAGTGTTTTTTTTTTGTGTGTGCAGTCTGGACAGCTAATTCTTCTTAAGATAAATCTCTGTGTCCTCCCTGCTAAAATTAATGCACAAGCCTTTACCTGTGCTCCTGATGCTAGATAACTTGCAAACAGAAAGTGCAGCAAAGAAAAAGTGGAGAAAATGGAATATTTTTACATGTACATGTACAATACGTTTGGTTTAATAAGAGTGCTGAAGTATAATGTATTACATAAATCATATTTGTTGTTTTATTGGCACGTTAACAATGTTAGAAGAAACAAGACACAAGCAGTAACATTAGTTATTTTATAATGGATTATGAATCAGGAGAAATTTTCAGTGTTACATTTTTAATATAATTGTATTTGCCCCATTTCTGGTACAAACAGCTATTTTATTAAACTAAATTATTAAATACAGTATTAAAGTATAAAATTATAATAAGCTCGTGTGTGGTGGCCTGGCACCTTTCACAAGGTCAAATCTGCACATATTAATAAATATTCCATTCTATCCCACCTACTTCTAAATTTATAGCCTAATTTACAATCACTTTTAGCAAGGTTTGTTTGTTAAACTGTAATATAAATTTATATTGGCTTAAAGTTGAGGTGTCAAAGTATTTATTGGCAGAAAATTTTAGTTTTTGAAAACCTGATTTTTTTTTTTTTTTTGGTCATTTTTGGCTGTGTTCCAGAATTCAGATTTTTGCAGGCCACCACAAATATTTAACATTTAGCTTAAAATTATAAATGAGAATAAGGTTCAGAACAGCAAATCAATATCATCAGGCTTTGTGAAAAGGTGTTCATTTGACACACTGTATGTTCAGAAAGAAGTGAAAACAGTATATTCTGTATCAGTCTCTACCGTGTCATAGTCAGTGTGTTGACTAATTGAAGACTGCATTATGCTGTTCAGTGAAAGCGTTCTGTACTGGAGCCAAAATGTGTAAACAGAAAAAAAAAGTGCTGTCTTTGCCTGCTGCAAACCTACACCACAAGCCAAAATATATGTTATCATTAAAGTGAGACCAGTGCAAAGCCGTCAGCCAAAACATATCAGTGTGATAATTCAGAGCGCTAACCTCAAAAGCATATCCATCACCGGTGTAACAAAATAGTTTCCCATAGCCGGCAACATGTCAGCAAGGCTGTAATTTTACAGTGCCATAGAGGACCAACACGAAATTGTTTATTCTTAAGCTCTGCAGTTTGTGATAACAGGCTTTGTATGCTGATTGATCTATTATTCAAATTCAGTTCAAATTCAGATTTAGAATTATATGGTATACGCAGGCCCACATGCAGGGAATAAAGTGAGCTCAGACAAAATACCTTTTTTTGCTGCTTGAATGTGCTGATGTGCTAGGAGCTATGGCTGTCGTTGTGGGTTGTTAATTTTGCCATTATTAAATTAGATGACTCAAGTAATAGGTGTTTTTGAGCTGGTCTGATTAGTGAAGTAGATGTTTGGAGGTTATTCAGTGCAGCAGTCTAGAGAGCTGAGTCAGAGACTTCACACCATGGCTAGGTTTGTTCCTGATTATTTGTCATTTTGGGCTTGTTTTTGGTCAAGGTGTCTGGGATGGAACACAGGCACCACAGGCACCACAGGCGTCCGTCTTGACATCACTCAAGACTAAATCCCACAACTAAGTGTTTTTATGCATCTTTCATGACCAGAGTTGTTACAGTATCACGGTTTCATGATTAATCGTAGAGTCATGACTGTTGACTTTTTCAAAATACAGATTAAAATGCAGGGAACGTGGACTGCACTGAAAACCCTTTGCCTGTTGTACTACTGTTGTAAAAACTTTACATTGCTAGCTCTGCTGCCACAACCAATACTGACAATGACACTGATATTGGGCCTCATTTATAAAGCTGGATACAAACAGATTTTTTTTGTTAATTGTTTGTATGAGTATTTACACAAGAAGTTTTGTATTCATGAAAATCCTGTAAATTCAGAAAAACGTTCATATTCTACTCGTGCTCCTGAGTGTGCGTAAATTTATGCATTAGTAGACTAATGTAAACTAGTAAACTAGTGTAAACCTAACTTGATTGACTTCAAATCATATAATTTGCATGGATTACTGCACTTTTATATAAAAAATTTATATAGAAAATTTGGTGACAATTGTTGCTTTTATTATTGGCATTAATTAAAGAATATAAAAAATAAAGAAAGTGAGCTAACACAAACCCATAAATTAAGACAAAAAGAACTAATCATTTAATTATGACAGAAGAAATGGTGCTGCATATAAACGGAAGACGGGCCGTCTGTCTGTTCTCAAAAATATCTTTTATTTTTTAAAAACAATTAAGGGATTTGATCTTTTTTTTTTCTTTTGTTTTTGATAGATATGCAAAGATATGTAAATATACTTTTGTACAAAGACTTCATAATGCATTTTTACTTTAAATTTTACTCTCTGCTTGTGTGTTTTTAAAAGGTCGATTAATACCATGATATTGTGAAATAGTGCTAGTACTATCATACAATGAAAAATGAAAAATTTAAACTGTAACACCCCTATATGTACATGACTACAGGATTTATTGCAAAAGGAAGCTTTTAGCTTTTGATATGTTTTAGCCTTTCAAGAAGGTTTTCATGCCAAATTTTGTGCTTTAATTTTTAGATGAATTTGCACTCGTTTTGCAGTTATGCCATCCAGTCAGCTGTGGTGAATGGATAATGAGCAGAGTTCTCATTCTGAGGAATTTGCATCTACTGTATCATGTAATCCCACAAAGAATTTATATTTGTTGCCATTTGAGAATGTGAGCTCTCATGTTTCATGAAGAATTTTACTAGCAGATGTAGGAAGTGATAATGGGTTATGGTTGTGTGTGTGTGTGTGTGTGTGTGTGTGTGTGTTTGTATGAGCACATACATTCCTCATGCCAGAAGCCAGTTACCATTAACCTTGCAGTGCTCACTTATGTGGGAGCTCAATGATTGATCTGCTGTCCTAAATTTCACCATCTCTCCCTCCCTCTCTGTGGCTCTCCTGTCCTGTTCTCCCGGGCTGGATCAGCGGAATGGGAGAGCATGCAGGACTGCTCCAATTCACTCCTACCCCTAGGCTCTGTCTTTTCTTCCTCTGTCTGGAGTGGATTGGAGAAGTGACCTGGTTATTCTGCAGTTTGAGCGTGTGCTGATTTGGTTCTCCTCCAAGCCATCTCACATCATCTTACCACCTTGTCACCACAGCTTTGCTGTTTCTCCACTCCAGAACCCTCCTGCTGCACTCACAGAGACCCAGCATGTCATCACACTCCTTTCAACTGGAGTTTAAAAGGCCCCTCAGCTTCAACATCTAAGTGCTCCTGACACAACTGCCCTTAAGACAAACTGCTTATTTGTCTATTTGCCTGATTTGAAGACATACTAATACATTCTGGAGTCCAGTGTATTCATTTGTATTTTTTCACCTCTTTTTATTTTGCATTCATTACAGAAATTATATTTGTGTTGAATAATTAGTGACCTTGTTGATGAATGCCATATTTCATTCCTTAATGACATCTTTTACACATTAATGCCAGCAGTTAATCAATGGCCGTTGCCAACAGATCTCAAACTGACCTTGGAGTATTCCCGTAATGAATCCTTATTAAAAGCATCATCTGCTGCATTGTGTTGACTACAGTCTGCTCTCTCTTTCTCTCTCTCTTATGGTCTCCCTTGCTTTTTGCTTTTGACCTAATGATTTTTCTCATATTATTGTTCTTTTTTGGTGACTGATTCTCCTTATAAAGTGCCGGTTCTTTTTAGGAACTGTCTTGCATAAGACCACCCTATGCAGTATAACCATAACATATACAAATGTCTAACCACAACATAATCAGATGTGCGGATTTTCTAATGCACCATAAAATAATAAAAATTTTATGTGAATTTTTGGGAACATACAATATTTTACTGTAACTTGTTTTATGTCAAATCCTGTGTCTATTAGCAGCACAACATTATCACATGCAATTTAACAGTCAAATGGTTTTATTGCTTTCAGCTGTGTATCCTCAGAGTATTTTTTAGTTTAGTTTCTGCTTAGTATAGTAAAATCTAGTTGAGAAGCATTTTAGTACTGGAACAGTGCCAGTTTTGCTGGCTGAGAGATTTGACTTGTTTTTGGTGGAAAAGTGTGAGAGGGTTTGAGATCAAATGCTGGCTCTGGAACCAACTCCGTGTTTGTTGAAAAGGGGTTTAGGACAGACATAGCTGCTTTGAACTACACTCACACGAGCTAGAAGGGTAACCACATCCACTCCTTATAAAGAATCAAGATACAGTATGTGATGCACTCTCACGTTGTTTTAGTCTTGTTCTTACAGTTTGGTTTCCATTCATCCATTCATGTTCAGTAAACACGGTGGATGACCCTATCCCAGGAGGTAGGGGGTAGAAATGCATCCTAGATGGGACACCAGGCCATAGCAGAGCACCACGTTCACACATTCACATATTTCATTTGCGCCTAGTCGCCACTTAGTGTAGTAAATCCACCTGCATACATGTTTTTGGGAGGTGGGAGGAACCCGGAGAACCCAGAGAAACCCACGCAGACACAGGAAGAACATGCAAAACTGAACACAGAAAGTAACCCAAGCTTAGGATTGAACCAGGGATCTTGGAGCTGTGGAAGTTGTGTTTTGTCTGTTTACATATAAGAAATACAGCATGTTTGGTTTAGTTCCTGTAGTTTGGTAAATTCAGCGTTGAATCAGTTTATCACTGCATTCCCATTGGGCTAGAGTTCACTTGGAAGTGGACTGAGAGCACTTCTCTTTTTTAGGTGGTTTTGAATCGTTGTTTTGATCTGCCTCCAAGTGCAATTGCTGTTCTGACCTGCTGAAATGAACCTCATGGAGGGAATAAACACACCTGGGTTCTATTCAAATGGACCAAGTGTTACATACAGTCAGGTCCATAAATATTGGGACAGTGACACAGTTTTGGTAATTTTGCCTCTGTACACCACCACAGTGGATTTGAAATGAAGCAGTCAAGATGTGACTGAAGCGTAGACTTTCAGCTTTAATTCAAGGGGTTTAACAAAAATATTGCATTAACCGTTTAGGAATTACAGCCATTTTTTACAGAGTTCCTCCATTTTCACAGGCTCAAAAGTAATGGGACAAACTAATATAATCATAAATATTAGGATTATTTTTATTACTTGGAGGTAAATCCTTTGCAGTCAATGACTACCTGAAGTCTGGACCCCATGGACATCACCAAATGCTGAGTTTCCTCCCTTGAGATGATTTGCCAGGTCTTTACAGCAGCCATCTTCAGTTGCTGCTTGTTTGTGGGTCATTCTGCCTTCAGATTTGTCTTCAGCAAGTGAAAAGCAGCTCAGTTGGGTTGAGGTCAGGTGACTGACTCGGCCATTTAAGAACATTTAATTTCCAAGCTCTTGGGCTGCTCTCACAGTATGTTTTGGGTTGTTATCCATCTGTACTGTGAAGCGCTGTCCTATCAGTTTTGCAGCATTTGACTGAATCTGAGCAGAAAGTATAGCTCTGTACACTTCAGAATTCATCCTGCAACTTCTATCAACAGTCACATTATCAATAAACCCCAGTGACCCAGTTCCATTGGCAGCCAAACATGCCCATGCAATAACACTGCCTCCACATGTTTGACGGATGATGTGGTATGCTTTGGATCATGAGCCCTTCCTTTCCTTCTCCATACTTTTCTCTTCCCATCATTCTGGTACAAGTTAATCTTGCATCAGAACTGGTCAGGCTTTTTTTTAGAGGTTTTTTAGCAAAATCTAATCTGGCCTTTGTGTTCTTGAGTGTTACCAGTGGTTTGCATCTTGAGGTAAACCGTCTGTATTTACATTCATGGAAGTGGCTCTTGATTGTAGACTTTGACAATGATAGGCCTACCTCCTCCAGAGTGTTCCTGACTTGGCTAGATGTTGTGAAGGGGTTGTTCTTCAATAAGAAAAGAATTCTGCAATCATCCACTTTAGTTGTTTTCTGTGGTCTCCCAGGCCTTTTGGTGTTGCTGAGGTTGCCAGTGCATTCCTTCTTTTTAAGAATGTACCAAATTGTTGATTTGGCCCTCCTAAAGTTTCTGCTATCTCTCTGATAGGTCTGTTTTGGTTTTTCAGCCTAATGATGGCCTCCTTCACTTGCATCAACACCTCTTTGGACGGCATATTGAGAGTGCCCATGAACAGCTACCAAATGCAAATTCAACACTTGGAATCACCTCCAGACCTTTTATCTCCTTAATTTATCGTTATATAAGGAGGAAACAGGCCACAGCTGGCCATGAAACTGCTTATCAGTCAATTGTCCCATTACTTTTGAGCCTGTGAAAATGGAGGGACTCTGTAAAAAATGGCTGTAATTCCTAAACGGTTAATGCAGTATTTTTCTTGAAGCCGTTGAATTAAAGCTGAAAGTCTACGCTTCAGTCACATCTTGATTGCTTCATTTCAAATCCATTGTGGTGGTGTACAGAGGCAAAATTACCAAAACTGTGTCACTGTCCCAATATTTATGGACCTGACTGTATATGAACGCACCGTTAGGTAATGATACTTATTATCACTGAGTTCAGATCTCAGTCTTATTCTATTGAAAGGTTCTCGGCTAAGAATAGTGTGTTTGTGTGTGTGTTTGTGTGTGTGTGTGTGTGTGTGTGTGTGTGGGCATATTTGTGTGGGTTTGCACCACCTGTCATGCCTAAAGCTCTACTGGTGTAGTTCAAGTTGCTTTTAATTATTGTCTAATTACTATCAGCATTGGACTGCTTCGTGATTTATGGTTTTGGACGACATATGCAGGACTGACTTTTTGTCAATACCACAGCATAGCTGCCCCAGGTGTATCAGTGGCAGTGTGTTAGTGAGGCCATTAGATTAGCATGGTGAGAGTGTGAGGGATGTGCTGGGCCCCCTTCCATCTACAGTACACTCAGGCATGTGTGATTATCCTCTCCTGGCCTCTGGGGGAGCTCCCCTCATTTTGCTCCCAATAATGAATGAGAGACACGTAATGCCCGCAAGTCATTTCGTCTACCATTCTGTGTTTCCTCACTTTTGCCGCTAGTCCCTTGTTAGCATCAAGTCATGACTCCTAACACATGGATGCCCTTTGATAAAAGAGCAATCCCACTGACTTTCAGCAGTTGTTCAGTAGTATGGTAATGGTGTTCTGCCATGTTTTTTTTTTCTTGTGTAGACCATTCATGATTTTCATCTCTCATGTTTCTTACAGGTGAAGGAGTAGACAGTTTGGTTGGAGCTTCACCTCTAGAAGTGGCTACTGCAGCCATGGACCTGAAGGAACGCAGACACCGCTCTCTGACTCGCAACCGTTGTGCCAAAGAGCTCCAGTTCACTACTTCGACTCTGGATGTGCCCACTCAGAAATCTTACAGCTCCAGTGAGACACTCAAGGCATTTGAGCATGAGGCTCGTCTGCCTTATGGAGGCTGTGTGACTGACTTAGTACACCATGAAGCAGATGAATACTCCAGACAAGGGATGGGTAAGTTTATCTTTGTGCTAATGTGCGCACACATGCATTAACATACTTGTACATTAGGGGTGTAATGCAATGCCATTATTTATATATGTATTTGTGGATGTGGCCTAAACTTTTTTTTTTTCAATGAACCCTACCATTATGCTGCTGGGAAAAAAAATCAATGGAAAACCACCCAGAGGTAGAAATGCCAGCTCTATCAGCATAATCATGTGAATTCCAGCTCTGACAGTTAATAATTGGTCTGAGATAGAGATGTGTAACTATTGTTTTAATCTCAATTGCACAGTTATTTTTGTTTGTACCTGCCATTGATATTTTCTAATGAATTTAGTTGGTTCTATTTCCAAAAATATAAACAAACTAGTAGCCAAACTCAAACCAACACAACCCTGATCAGGACGTTACTAAGGACTAACATAACTACATTGCACAACGCCACACATTCATGGTCTTTGTTTGTCCTGCAAGCTGCCTATAAATAGGAATAGTGTACCTTCTCTTCATATCTGTATATGGATTTGGTTAGAACGCATTATGTGATCAATCCACATAATGTGTTTATATTCGGTTGCATCTCTCATGTTGTGTACATACACACTAGGCTTATGTCTCAGGGAGACAAAGAAAAAAGACTTGATATGTCCACTATAATTATTTTTAATTTGCCAAATTTCATGGCAAAAGCAGCAGGGACAAAACTGTTAGATGATGTCTTTTGGTCTAGCAGGACAAACCCCTCAAAGACCAGGCTCTTCATAGGCCACCGTTTATTAGACATGATGCCACACTTCATTGTTTTCGAAATTGTTTAGTGCTGCTTCTACATCAATAGTTAAGCTGAGTACTTCTGTGTAAATTATAGTACCTTTTGTCTCTTTTTCATATTTTCACACTTCTAGGTATTAAGCATTCTATTTTTTCGCTACCTGTTCTAACTGAATTTGAAAGGTGGTTACAATTTGCACACTACGTTATTGCTAATTGGTGAAACATAATAATTGTATTTTAAAAGTTTATATTGTGTTAAAGTTAAGGTTATATATATATATATATATATTTACAGTATGTAACAAAAGTGAGTGCACCCCTGCTGAATATCACTAAAATGTGAGAAAATTAAAAATCTTTTTGGTGTAATACAGCTTTATTTGTTTTTGTTTTTTTTTAATTTAAAGAAAAAAAATTATTACAGCAAATTAATATAAAAAGCATAAATGTTCAACTGGTTAAACTGTAATGAAGGGTCTATACATTAAAAGAAACTGCAACAAAAGTCAGTACACCCTACACTAGTGGGAGTTCACTTGTTTGTTTTTCAAACATTTTATGTGTACATCTTTGTTGCTGGTAACATATTGAAGCCTCCTTGGCATGGATGACAATTCTAACACAAAGCTGTGGACAGATGTATTGCCATTCTTCACAGATGATTCTTTTCAGCTCCTCTTTGCTTGTGGGGTTACGCTTCTCTACCTTCTGCTTTAGGATTGCCCAAAGGTGTTCTATGGGATTCAGGTCAGGTGATGGATTTCACTTTCTTCTTTTTAAAAAAATGCTTGTGTCTCTTTTGCAGTGTGTTTAGGATCATTGTCTTGTTTGAATATTCCTTTCCTGCCAAGCGTCTTGAGACTGAGACTCATCTTTTTATTTAGTATTTGTACACTCTAGCATACACAATGCCATCAGTAAAGGCCATCTTCCCTACACCTGCTGAACTCATGCAATCCCAGATTATTAACAGACTCCCTCCTCCATGTTTCACATTTGCATTATGCAGTCCTGTGATGGTCCTGGCTAGGTCCACGCCTAACAGGCTCAACCCCATCTGATCCAAACTAATTTATCTTTTTTCATCTGACCAGAAAAAGTGAACTTGCACTCACCAAGATGCCAGTTGGCTATGACTTTGGGTACTGGTAGTGTGGCTCTTCTGATACTAATATTTGCGTTAGAAATGTAAAAATCTGTATTTTTTTAGTGCAAGCATCAGCTTATTTATTAATTTAAGTCTTTAGATTATGTATTAAGTGATAATGGATACATTTACAGCTTTATAAAAAGCTGTGAAGAAGTAACAAACATTTAGTTTCTTCTCGGACACAGCTCACACCTTTTATTATTGGCAAAACTTGTTTACTGAATGGTAGCAACTCAAAGTTATTTAAAAAAAAATCATTGTATGAAGATGAGTGCGTGAGTGCAGAGGATTGTGAGCTCAAATTCCAGGACTGATGCTGGGCCTCTCTTAGCTGATAGGCTGTATGCTTAGATTGGAAACTCTTTGTTTTAGGTAAAACATCTACCAAATGAATATATGTTACCTCTTATCTAGGTACTCTTGTAATCTGTGTATTCCTGAATTTGATTTTTTTCTGATGCCCTGAACAGCAACCGAGCTCACATGCCAGTGTGTTCAATAGTAAAGGTGTAAAACATATGCTCATAACAGGCTTGTTCCACTGTTCTTGTAATGTTAGCTCACTGTAGCTGATCTCTGAGATCTGTGCTCCTGCATGCTACAGGAAAGGCATGTAAGCTGATCTCTGTACACACTCTTGAGTTACAGTAGACACCTTTCATTGAACCTAGTGCTGCTCCGAATATGTCACCTGTTTATCAGACATCCTCCTACTCGATGCCACTGATTAGCTGTCACCTGTTACTTTGCCTCACCCCTCATTTAGAACTGTGTCTCAATCACAGGACAGTCAGGTCCTCTGCTTTTAGTTTTTAGTCTTTAGTCATAGACCTGTACCTGTATCAATGTTTTAGAACAGAATATAAGCTGGAGATGAAGGTCTATTTACAGGTTAGTAGAGTCATTTTTTTGTAAACAACAGATATCAAAATCAATCTTTGCCAGTTGATTGCTGATATTCCTACAGTTATTTGTTATATTGGAACTTTTACAAAAATGTACATCTACCTTATCAAATAAAGCTTTGTCTGATTTAGCTAGAATAATGATATAACTAGAATTAAAATATTTATTTCACTATGAAGGCGCTCTCAAGACAAAGACAGAATGGTTTGCAGAAAATATTTTATGCCATTTTCAGTATAAAATCTAACGTCAATATCTCCTTTAATTAGGGATATGAATAAACAAATGAATTTCATGAATGCAGGTCATCTAGGAACTAAAAATTTTGATTCTGAAAATAGAAAAGAGCTGATTTTGAGAAAAATGATTTTAAATATAAAATGTGATTTCATGTACTTCCACTCTAGTTAGTGGGGTTTATAAATGTATTTGTATATCATAAAGGTACTATGTATAATAATGACTCTGAAACTGACATATATCAGGAAGCAAGCTTTTGTGGATATATGACATGATGTGATAGTGCCAAGTGGGCAGAGCTTTACTGTGGTGGTTGCAAGCAGGTGTGGAAAATACGTGAGTAATTGTACTTGAGTACTTACTTGAGTATTGTTGAAATTGAACAGTTGAACGCTCTTTTTTAATTACATTTCCACCCTCATAGGTTTTTTCTTCCCTCATCGAGCCAATGACTGTATGCTATATATCAACTATATGGGTTTCGTTTAGCATCCAGTCATTTCAGTTTAGCATCCAATCTAGTGCACGATTGAGGATACTATCAGGAATCGCAGATAGATTCCATCTGTCACAACAGCTGAAAAGGTAAGACAAGTTAACATGCCTGTCAGAAAACATGGTGTCTGCAGCTTTAAGATCAACAAACTTAAAGTGTGTTGTATGTCGTAATATGTGTCTCCTTTTGGCCTGCTTTGTATCCTATACCAACCTGTCTGACTTCAGAGCAGAGCAACAAAACATCTTTCTCTGACGCATCTTAGCTTCCTTTGTCTGTGCTGCTGAGCAGATAAAGCCGTGAATATCTTCACTCTCAAAACATGAGCGGAGACTTATATCCACTGCTGTTCAACACATGCATGTGTAGCCAATCAACGATAGTTAGGGGGCACGATAGGACGGTTACAAACAATTACAAAAAGGCCTAGGCAGCAAGTCAAATTCTAGCTATGGGTAAATATTGCAAACTTGCACAGATTGACTGTTGTTTTCAGGTAAAATGGCATAGTTGCTTTAAAACAAAATTCAACATCTAAAATTTTTATATAAGTAATTAAAGTTACTTTTCACATGAAAACATAATGTGAATTAATTTAATCAATTAAAATGTTTACTTTTTACTATTAACACGAGTATATTTAAAAGTAGCAACTTTTAAAAAGCCGAAACACTTTTTTACTTTCACTTGAGCAATTTTTTCTGGATACATCTACTTTTAATTGAGTAAGTAATCTATAATTGTACTTAAGTATAATTTCAGGTCACGAGTGGACAAAAACAGTGAAAAGAAACCTTTTCTGTTGGGTTTTATATGCAATTTATCCAAAAATCTGAAAAATTGACATGACCAAAATTGTTGTCTTGATTTAAAGTTCCTGACATTTATATCAGCATTACTGCTTGTGGAAGATAACTTCCTAACTTAAAGGATATTCCTTTCTAACTGACCTATTATTTTGCAACAAAGAAATACAGAAATAGATTCCTTTTTGCTCTTTGATACTGGCAACTCATTTTCTTTTATCAACATCTGTCCTATAGTCAAAACTGAGTCTTTTCTAGGTTTCCCCTCTACCTGCTTTCAGAATCAAGAATCCGTTCAGTAAAGTGAACAACCATAGGGGGCACTGCCTCCTTACTACATCTCAATTTTTTCACTCTGTGCACCTTATATGCTTTTTTTCCCAGTGTATTTGATCACACTAATGAGGACAGTCAACCACTTTGCCTTGTGACAGGAAAAATAAAAGGAGCCCGGAGCTTTAGAGATGAATCAGAAGAAAAGAGTGAGAGGGTTGTGTGTTCTGGCAAGATGCAGTACAACCTAATACAACATCCTAATGAGTCGGCCATAATTGATCCAGAGCGATGGCGTAAATAGGTCATCTTGAAAAGGTGCCATCCAGTTGTTAAACCTCATCTGCCCCATCTTGCATTGATCCTCTTGCCTAAAGTGGATTTCTAGTCGATAACATCATGATCAGTGTTGAACCCTGTTTTCACTACAGATGGAGCACAGTCTTTTTTCCCCTCCTTTTTCTCACTGCATCTGATCTCAGTGTTCATGACAGATGACCCAGGGCTCAGCCATCTGAAAGTGATGTGGACTGCAATTTTTCCCAGCACAGGATGAATGGGACGAAGCTCTAGCAAAGATAGTCAAGACATGTTCCACGTGGCTGAAATGGGCTAGATGGTGTGTGTGGGGAGAGAGAGCAGGGAAGAGTAGTCAGGTACAGAACCACAGGTTGTCATCTTGATGTATTCTTCGGATCAGTCACTTGATGGTTTCATAGCTCAGCCACTGCAGACACATCTGTAGGAAGTGTTGCCATGGGAGACTAACAGTGTGCAGAGTCCATATGTAATGGTACTCAAAGGTCATGAGCAAATCTCACTCTCTCTGTCTCTCTCTGTCATATACAGTAGTCACCACAACCCACATTTCTTATTGCTCTGAGAAGATGAATATTACCTTTTTAATGTTTCTTTAGACTTTTGGTACTGAATCTTTTTTATTTGGTATTGAATAAATATTTTGCCTATTGAGTTCCCCATCACACAACAACTACCATACAGAAAAGGTGAAAGTTAGCATGTGCTTCATTTGAAGATACAGTGGATATAAAACATTTACACACCCCTGTTAAAATGGCAAGCTTTTGTGATGAAAAAAATTAAAGATAAATCATGTCAGAATCATGCAAAAGTGTGCACACCCTTTTATAATTGGGGATGTGGCTGTGTTCAGAATGAACCAATCACATTGAGTCCCATGTTCAAAAGTAATTATCTTACAGCTGTCATGAATGAAATTATTCTGATTAACCCCAAATAAAGACCAGCTGTTTCTGTAGGATTTTCTTGACATCTTCTTGGTTTCATCTGACTGCTGAAGCCATGGTCCACAAAGAGCTAACAAAGTCTGTACAGGGTCTCACTGTCCAAAGGAATCAACCAGGAGAGGGGTAAAAATTGTACCATGGAACACGGTGGTGGCAGCATCATGCTTTAGGGCTGTTTTTCTTCAGCCAGAACTGGGGCTTTTATCAAGGTGGAGGGAATCATGAATAGCTACAAATACCAGTCGATTTTAGTGCAAAACCTTCAGGTGTCTGCTAGTAATCTGAAGATGAAAAGGAATTTCACCTTTCAGCATGACAGTGACCCAAAGCATACATCCAAATCAAGTAATGGCTTAACCAAAAGACGATCAATGTTTTTGAATGACCTAACCAGAGCTCAGACCTGAATCCAACTAAAAATCTGTGGGGTGACCTGAAGCGGGCTGTGCACAGGAGATGCCCTTACAATTTGTTGGATCTATAATGTTTTTCCAAGAAAGAGTGGGAAAATATTGCCAAGTCAAAATGTGCCACGCTGACAGACTCCTACCCAAAAAAACTGAGTGGTGACAAAAGATGCTTCAACAAAGTATAAGTTTAGGGGTGTGCACACTTATGCAAAGGTTTCTGATTGTTTTTCACTTTATTTGTATACTTTGCTATTGAACATTAAAGGTGATGTTTTATCTTTATGCATTGTACACTGTATAGGCAAAAGTTTGTGGAAACCTCACCCACACCCATAAGTAGGCCTTCCCTAAACTGTTGGAAGCAAAGTCGGAAGCATACAATTGTCCAGAATATCTTTGTATGTTGTAGCTTTAAGATTTCTGTCCACTGGAACTAATGGGCCCAAACATGTTCCAGAATATCCCTGTGCACAAAGCGAGGTCCATGAAGACATGCTTTGCCAAAGTTGCAGTGGAAAAACTCAAGTGGCCTGCACAGAGCCTTGACCACAACCCCAGATGAATACCTTTTGGATGAATTGGAACACCAGCACCCCAGGCCTTTTTGCCCAACATTTGCCACACTAATGCTCTTGTGGCTGAATGAGCAAATCCCCATAGCCACATTCCAAAATCTAGTGGAAAGCCTTCATAGAAGAGTGGAGGTTATTATAACAGCAAAAGGGGAATAAATCTATAATGGGATGTTCAAAAACCACATACAAGTGTTATGGTCTGGTGTCCACAAACCTTTGGCCATGTAGTATACAAATAGCCAGCTACTACATCTTTTCTAACCTCTGCATACACAGCCTCACAGGGCAACTGAGCACATTTGAAGGAAAGCGCTAACTGCTCACATCCACATACATGAGCCACTGACTTGCACTGACTGACAGTGATGTCATTCAAATTATCCAGATAGCAGGATCAGTTGTGCTATCTTGGACGTCTGGGTATGGATAACTGTGGCATTGCTGGAATTTGAACCTGCGATCTCCCAACAATGAGACTAAAGTGTTTCCATATTCAACTTTTTCTCTGCTGTAGCTATTAACCTGTTCATCTAGGACAGGACAATATGACTTCCTGTTATTCTGCACCAGAATGCATATTGACCTGGCCTCTCCTCTGCTGATCTGAATGTGTCAGACAACCACATGCTCACTCCTCCACAGGTGCAAATGAAAATTGAACGTTGCATTCCCAGTTATCGTTCACACTCCAAACTTTCGAGGCGGGCTAAAAACCAAGGCCACTAGGAAGAGTGCAGTGGATCGAACATAGCTACCGCCCCACAGATCAGAAGCATGTCTGGGCCTGCCTATGTGCAGGCCTTCACTCGAGCCTCCTGCAGAGCCAGGGCAGACCCAGCTCTCTGCATCGATCACATCATGCTGTGTTTAAAGTCTGCTGCACTGATCTGTTCCTTTTTCACTCTTTCCTCAGAAGAATACAGGCTTTCATGTTATGCTTCCTGACATGCCTAGCCTTATCAAAGTGGCTTTTATACATAACTCCAATCAGATGGAAGATTTATGAGTTAGTTATAATTCTTGATAAAATCAAAGAATCAACCAGTGTATTAGTCCATTGTTTCACTTCTGGAATGTGGATGTTTGATCTCATTTGATCTGATCCTATTTTCAGATGGATCTCTGCTTGTGACACAGGTACCATAAGGTACTTAAACCATAATCAGCTTTATGTTAGCTATAAAGTAATGAGGTTTTCTTTGAAAAAAGAAATGTCTGAACTGCTCTTAAGGTGTTTCTGTCTCAAGCTTCTCAGACACCTCACAGCACTTTTATTAAGGACCATGTGCTTGACTTCACTTAGTCCTTCTCTTTTTCTTAATCTCTCACTCAATTATTTCTTCTCACAGTTGGTATTTTGATGTGAAATTAGCTGTCAAGTCACACATTTCATTCATCATTTTATTTTGTTGATTCTTTGCTTTGTCTGTGCATTGCAATAAATCCAGGCAGCCGAAGATCAAAGAGAGAACAAGGAAGCTGGTGGGTATTAAAAATAAATGACTCTGAGATTAAATGCACTCTCCCTGACACACATTCTCTCTCTTTCTGTCCCTCTTTTCCCCTTCCTGATTTCTTCTTATTGCTTTTGTAACTCAAGTTGAGTCAACACTCCAAAACACCCAGAAACCATTTGTTGAATCAAGTAGGTGACAGCTGAGAGGTATCTAGTTGACTGGTTGTTAGCTTGGGAATTGGTTTTGAGTGTTCTGACATTTTCTCCCTCTGTATCTTTCTATCCATCCCATATCTCTATTTGCTAAATCAAACAAGAGAAGTAGGCACAGTTCATCTTTAGACAGTGTCTTGAGCAGAGTAAGTGATGAGGGATCATATGTTTGATCTTATGTATAGAGGATGAAAAGGCATAACAATTTAGCACTTAACCTGTGTATTACCCTGGCATTGCAGACATCCAGTTCTGCAGATAAATTTTCTTTCCTCAGATTAATGCGATACACTTTTTTTTCTTTTTTTTTCTTCACTATCAACAGCAGAAGGCACTCAGGAAGCTTTCCACTCAGTAGGTCTCATCAGAGACTGAAGTGTGTGATCCAGTGGGCCATGGCTGCCCCCATGTTTTGCCCCTAAAGAGGAGTTGCCTGGGTTAGTCAGGACTTCTGAGCCCTAGTGCTTATGTGTGGAGAGCAGCCCATGGTTTGGGTCCAGTCTAACTGGCTGAGACCAAAAAGAAGGCTTTGATTACCCCTTGTCTTTACAGGGTTTCACTAACACCTGGCACCGTTTCATTGGATATGAGGATTATGGACCTGTTGGTTTGTTAACCTTCCTGGAACATTGGTGGGGGTGGGGAGGGTGAGTCAGTTAATAAGAGGATGAAGGGGAAGTGGGGCGACTAACATATACATAGCACTGACAAGCTGACCACACTCATAATGGGGCATCTGCATGACCTTTTCTGACACTCTCCATGCAAAGCAATGCCTAATCATAGATGCTATTTAATATACTACCCATGTCATTGTTTTCTTCTCCAGTGGACATAATTAGTTTGATTAAAGCCATTTGTTATAAGGCAGAGAGACGGAGTGGTAGTGAGTGCAGGCCCATTTGAAGGAACTTGCCCTTGGGTTCAATTACTATAAGGGGCTGCTGAGTGCAGGGTATTTAATACTTTGTCAAATCTATTCTGTCTCTTAAAATGGCGGCCTCTTTAGCAGGATTGCCTGGAGGGCTATTGCTCAGGATCTGAAGGAGACAGTACTCTCTATTACAAATACCGAAGAACCATTAGTGCATAAAAATTATGAAAGTACTTATCAATAAGTTTGAGTGTTTTATTGTTGTGTGATTTTTAATAAATAATGCATGATGATTAAATATACTAATGCTTAGGCTGTGGTAGAATGTTTGGGTTATCTTCACCTGGATTATTAAGCATCAATATCTTCATCTTTCCACACTGTAAATGTTTGCACACACTTTATCCGGTTGTCATTTATTATCTTATTTATTATCTATTATTATTGTCTTTTTTTGGTCTTTAAGACACATCCATGAGTTTATGTAAACATTAGTTGAAATCAGGTGGTATTTCAGAGGTGACACCATTCCCCATAGAGTCAGATCTATTTTGGAGGCCCAATTAAAAGGTGTTGAGTGGCCATGTACTGCAGGTGGCTCATCAGGGCTGGTGCGTTTGACAGTGACAGGGCCATGTTCTAGACATGCTTTTAACTCTACGGCCCAGCTCTAATGGGGACCCTAATGATGTTCCTTGTGTCTCGGGACTGGTGTGTTGTGTGAAAGTCGGACACCCACCCCTGAGTGTTAGTGCTTGCAATTAACACCCTGCCCTCCTGAGTCCACTAGTGACAACATACCACCCACAGTCCTGACATGTCCTGCACAAGAAGCGATGTCACACCAACAGGAAGAAAGTTCTCTGCAGTATGTTAGATGGGAGGTTCAGATGTTGAGTCCCTACAGATTTAGCGTAGACTGTGCAGTCCACAAGTTATTATCTCATAAATATCAGTGTCTGTGCGTCTGTCAATGACAGTGAATCAGGGAATGTGCATCTCCATTACATGCAGCTGTAGCTGTCAGGAGTAGGTGATGAAGAACCCAAGTGGGGTCTCCGCTGAGATGTAATTGCAGAGTACTTGTTAGTAATTGTTGGATGGCAGACTAATGCTGACGGTGCTCATTGTATGTGTATGTGTGTGTGTGTGTGTGTGTGTGTGTGTGTGTGTGTGTGTGTGTGGGTGTGTGTGCAATAGCTGCTTGATTCGTGGCTCTGGAAAAGGATCAGACTGTTAGGAGATCCAAAAAGACATGTAAACAGCTGTATCATTTTATTAATGGAACCACAATAACACAATCCTTTTCACAGCATTACATCGTGGTGGGGAAACTCAGCAGGTTGACCTTGATTTATTATTTCTTCTTTATTCCTCTTTCATTTTGTCCCCAACTTTTCATACTATTTTTCCTACTACCCACAACACACTCTGTCTTTTCTTTTTGGAGCAGCCTGGTCACCCTTTTTTCTAAGTTGTTCAGGCAAGTTCTTCTCAAAAACTGACAGAAACTGGCTTTTCAATTCCAATTTCAATTTGACAGCCACTGAATATATAAAGAACCTAACCCCAACTGGGAATGTTTCACTGGATAACACTTTGTACACCTGAAATCTGTGAGTTTTATCCTCTCCACTGGCATGTTCACTAGATTTTTTAAATGAGACCTCAGTGATTTTTATATTTAAAATAGTTACTCAGAAGAACTCTACAACACTAGCCAATCATGAGTGTCTCTGAGCTCATGTATGTGGAAGAGGGTAGTTAGCACTTTCCTCCAAATGTTCAGCATTGCCTGTGACGTAGCATGAGCAGCAGTTTGGAAAGATGCAGTGGGTGACTTCATGTGTCTCAGAGAAAGCACACGGTAGCCCTCATCCTCCGTGCTTGCTAGCTGTCATGTAATAAGAAAGAGCTAGTATTTGAGAGCTAGTGGGTGAGAAATGGCAAGTGATCAAAACTGTGTGAAAAGGGGGTAAAAATGCAAACAAAAATAGTTTCTAGCTGTTGCAAAGGTTAGCAGACAAAGTGGTCAGACAATGCTCAAAATGAGAGACAGGCTAATGATCAGGCATTCAGCAAAAGAGTATAAACTACACAAGACTACAGGATAAACAGTGAGAGCTCTATGGTCAAAACAACAAGGTAAAACAAGCAGAAGACAAACACTTGGACTCATCACAGGCTGAAACAAAACTACGAAAGGCTGCATGGAGAGTCCAAGTTATCTATGGGAGTCAAGGTGATTGTGAACAGGCTATTCCAATCAGTAATCAAGTGTTAGTGAACGTGGATAGGTGATTGATGCATAATCATGTGACGAGTTCATGGGCTATGGATCGTGGGAAGTTGCAGCACTGTGTCTGTAAAATATCTGTTGGCTGCTCCAGACTATGTGGAAAAACAAATGAGTTGGACAACCAGCAACCAAGTCAGCAGGAGGCATTTCTACTTACTTGTCTGTTTAGAAAGCCCTCTGTCCTGCACTAGCATTCAGGCATTTTAGCTTAGGCATGTGTATTGGGACCACGGCATTGGAAGGAACACTGAAGAAGTGTGCCGTATTTAAGTGAAGCTTCAGTCAGCTTCCACCAAAATCACTGAATATACCTTTAAATTTCTTGAACTCCATATAGATCATAGGCAATTATTCATTTGTCACACTTTCCATCACTGCTCTGCCACACTTTGACTAAAGTCAGTCGCTCTCTGCTGGAAATCATCAGCTGCCATGCTGAGCCATAAACCCAGCTGTGACTCATCAATTTTATATAAATTTTCCTACTTTGTATATAGAATTTAGCTTCCTGCCAATAAATGCACTAGTCTTGCATGGAGCCAGTCAGAAAGATAGAGAAGCAGAGGAGAAGCAGACCAACGCACAGAGAAAAGGGTGGTGTTATAGTGGAGGTAACAACTGTCAATGATCAAGGCTTTGTAAGTACCTCAAAGCCACATTACAGGTAGGTGTTAGATCCTCACTGGTGCCCCCAAAGGAAAGAAGAGTGCTCTCTACTCTCTCAGCAGAAAAAGAAACAGCAATAACTCTCTGTGAGCCAGACTGATGGTATTCGTTTCCTACGTAGAAGTCTGTTCCTTTGAAGTGTTTATCAGGTGATGCCCACAAACTCCAAAGGATGTAGCCCATGAGAACATCCATGGGTTTATCTGCTCTTTTCTTATCATGTGATTGCATTACTGCCTTGTGCTCAGACTTCACTGCTTTTCTTCTCCTCTAATGTTTTGCTGTGTGTTTTGTGTTTTCAGTGTCCATCTCATTCCCGTTCCATGATGCCAAAGGTAGTTCCAAGTTGCTTGAGGGGTGAAATTCTAAACATGTGTGTTGTTTTTTTTCCCCACACTTGTTTCATTGATGGACATAGATATTATACTTACATTCTGTGTATCTTTTGTTCGTAAAAGTTTGCTCTGCCATAAATGCAAGTTCTGATTTGAAAGCGCAATGTTTTCAATGACACGTTTCCACAGTTCTCAGCATTCCATGGGGCCAGTTGGGCTTTTAGGCTTTTGTGAAGTGTACAAAGCAACTAACAAATGGAACAAATTGAACATGGACATTATCAGGCATTATCAATCAGCAGCAGGGCCTCAGGGGTTCCAGGTGGCTTGAGGGTTCTACTGATCTCTGACTAGAAGCCAGCTCCTCCCCCCGCTGGAGCAGGTGCTATTTTATTCTTTCCGATAGGCCAGTCTGCCTACCTCTCACAGTCTCTCCAAATGGCTCTTTAATGAGTCTGATGAAGCATAATGATGGGCAATTTCCACCCCTGGGGCCTACAATGAGCTTTACGCAGGCTTCAAGGCTAAGCTGCGGTGGCATATTACCTCAGTGTGTGTTCCAGCTCCAGAGAAAGATACCATTGCAGGCGAGTATGACTAAAAGGCAGCCCCGCCATGGCTGGAAAATCATGAGTCAAATGTATTTTAAAATACATTTGTTCAGATGCTGTTTGGGCATTTGAGTCACATATTACTAATTAGTTCTTATTATAAAGTTCTTTTAGGGTTATGGGATGTGAGGGATTTTTTTAATATCATCTGTGTTTATCTTAAAGCTATATATAAAAACCAAGAAATTTTCATTTAAAGGCAGAAAGACACAAAGCTAAAATAAAAAAATAAGAAGACCAATTCCTGACTATTTACATGGCCGGTTGTAGCCACTTCTATCTGTTTGAGTGATTTATTGTAAGAGCACATGACAATATTTGTGCTTGTCTAAGAGGGAATATATGGGTCAGATAATCCTGATAAGCCAGCTAGCAGACAGCCAGCTTTGTCCGATTAAAAAAGAGCCACATGCAGTATAATAACAAAGCCATGTCTGAAAAATCTCATTCTGCACAGCTGGCTCATACACATGTGATGATTGCCAGCAGACATATCCCACCTCTAAAACATATCCACATACACTGTGTGTTAATTGTAGCACCTAATTTTATCACCCTGAAGCCTAATATTATTCCACCTCTTAATCAAATTGTTTAGCATTGGTCTCAATATCTACCACCAGCTTCTCTCTCCTCCACCTCTTTCCTACCTGCCTACTCCACTCAAAACTGCAATGACAAGTCTCAGGTGGAAGGAGGCTTTCCTGTAGTCCTTGTTGCTGTTTACTCAATTTCAGCAAGGGTTCAGTGCACTCTTTTCATTTGCCATCATCAGCCACTCCTTGCACTTATCTTTATGGCTCTTCCAGGCCCCCCAAAGCTGTGAGCAGCTCACCTCTGTCGAACTGTATCCACCAGCATCGCCCAGTACCTCACCTCTTCTGACTTCTGCAGTAGAGTTAATAGTCACCATGCTCCACATCAGACTGCCATTCAGCAGGGAGCTGTGACTCAAATGCAATGTCTTTCAAAATCATAGAGAATCATAACCGAAGCTGTGATGAAAACTATGAGAAGGGACTGAGGCAGAAAAGAAGATGTGGTTTTGTAAATTCTCTGAATTTAAATTTAATGTAATGAAACTTTTTTTCATTGCTAGCAGGCCACCAATTTTTTAAAGACATTTTTCGAACATTTGAGGCCATTTTGATAGTTAGATATTCACTGAAAATAACAGTTTTAAGTTTCACTGAAAAGTTTTGCTACACATAATAAATATTTACATGTAATATTTTCATTTAACATTTATATTTAACATTTACATTTAATGTTTACATTTGACATTTAGATTTATATTTAACATTTACCTTTACATTTAATATTTACATTTAACATATAAAATTTAGGTTTATATTTAACAGTTACATTTATTTATATTATTTATAATGTGTAAAATTTTTATCATTATGTATAGGAAAAATATGCCCTGAAAATTAAAACTCTTATTTTATATAAATGCATCAGAATGGCCCCAAATGTTCAAAAGTCAGAAAGAAAAGGCTCCAGAAAGATTTACACTTTGCTAGATTCTGGTCTCAGGTTCACCATTTGGTAATGTTCAGTTGAATATTAGGAGAATGGAGCAAGATTGATTTACAATAGTTGCATTCAAGAGGATATCAGGGATACCTCCTTTTAAAAGGGGGACCAGAGTTTAATACATTCATATTTTATGAACGCACTCACTAAGCAATGTTGCAGAGAGATTGCCTGTGGCAAAGTCACGGCTAAAATAAAACCCTGTGTCAGATTGTTGTAATGGTTATTTCTAATGTAGGATCTCAAAGCAGCCTTTAGACGATCTGCACGAGACGGTGGGCTGCTCCAGCTCGACTTCTCTCAGAACTGCAGAAAAGAGATTAAAAGCACAGCAGGACTGTGCATTGCCCCTGTGGAGTGCCAGATATGGTCACATTTCTTTTGTAAAGTATACTTATACTCTGTAATTCTTTTTAAGAAAAAAGTAGATTGCTTTGTTAGAATGGAGATGGAAAATCATCTCTAATCATCCTGGTCATGGTCTTCTTTGCTCCTTCTTATTGGAAGATATATTTCACTTCAGTGACTAGCTCTATTGGAGTCACCTTTTTCTTCTCTCTGGAAAGCTTGATTCTTTTTTATCTATCTGTTTTATCTATGAGAACATACTTGATTTTATCGTAATTCGAAAAGCTTTCATTTCCCCTTCACTACATGGTAATTCCCTCTTGATGTATTTCTTTATTCATTGACAATGCTGTCACCATGAGCATTTATCAGCATAAATCCAAGTCAAAATCAACTACAAACTGTGTGATTATGGATACAAAGAAATATGTCTCTTATAAATGTAGAGACATATGTGTGTAGGCACCATGCATCCACAGATAGGGGACGCACCTTTATTAAAGTACTTTTAAAGCAACCGGAAGTATGTAAGATGAGTATACGTCACCCCCGTGAACCATCGAAAGGCTGAACCATCTGCTGGTTCAGCCTCACAGGTTGGACCGTAACAGGGAGGAAATCTCACCTCTCTTAGGCTGATCCCCCTGCAGTCTGGCTGCAAAGAGATGGTTCTCCACTCTTCTCCCTTGACCTGCTCAATGGTGTAAAAATCAATCAGTGATACCCACTAGCATCACATATGTTTTTGTATTTCATTTTGTTCATGCAAGTTTGCTTTCACTTTTAACGATATGTGAAACAGCGAACAGTGAATAACAATATGTGAACATCAACTTCGTTGGATGGTTGGACCTCCGCAAGTTATTGAGCCTGACTGAATTTCATCAGGGAGCGAATCCATGGATCAGCCTGCAAATTGCATGTATGCACGAAGACAGTCAGAAGACACACTTCTAAAGGAATCGGTGTTCATTCCACATCCACAATCATGCTTCAAAGGCTTGAGCTGCATTCCTCTCATGCTTGTGATGAACTCCAAATAAAACTGTAAATCTGGGCAGGAAAAGCTAGTGTTCACTATTGATTCTTTCTAAGTTTTTCCGTGTTGTGTAATTTGAAACCACAAACTGTTAAACTGAGCATTATTTTAAACAAAGGGAATCGCATGCGCCACTGCGAATGTTCTTTCTTCTCTCTTTGATCTCTTTCTTATCTTTGCATGTGATCTCATTCTGTACTTACTAGCACGGTCACTCACTCAGTGATCTCCGTTTATTTTGAGGAAAAATAAGATCCAGATATCATTATTCCCATTAATGTTACTGCATTTTGGAACTTATTTTTTATAGTTTCTATCGCTGGTCATCCACCACGTGCAAATCTTTTAAAGTTCCCATCATATTTCTGTTCCCTATTGTTCTCCTTGTTTCACACAGACACGCGAGCTCTAGAGCAGAGCGCACGTCCACACACTCACAGACACGCGTGCTCTCTCTTTCCTGCTCTCTCTCTCTCACACACACACACACACACACACACACACACACACACACAATATGCCCACATTCTTTTCCTCTCTCTCTCACACACACAACTCTTCTTTATCTGTCCCTATTTAGAATTAGGTTCATAGTTGATAGTTGATTTGTCTTTCTTCTTTTCTATGTATTCCAATAAATGCTATATTATTGAAGATTTTATGGCCTTGTTGTGGTTATTACTTTGATATTACAAGAAGCTAAACTATTCAGAATCAAGGCTTCAGAAACCAAGTCACTGATTATTATTGTTCTCAACTAAAATCAAGGTTTTTCCTTTTAAAACCTGTATGAAGCTCTCTCCTGTGTTTGTACAGTACTTCTTATCAGGTATCAGGGTGCACACGGGTATTGAATGAATGCCAGTAATCAAATATTAAAATCATTTGGCTATAATGATATGACATGTCCCATCATTTCAGTTGTTACAAGGCTCTTGCTTTGATATGTCAGAGTACTTATACATTTAGCAGACTGCAAAATACAGTAGGCTATTCATCATGAAATAGTTCTTGTATTACCTGAGGTGTAATAAACTTTTAAACTTAATCACAGCAACACTCCTTCTCCTCTGAAACAGTAGCTTCTTATTCCTATCTTGAATCAGGAAAGGCTACAGGTATTTAAAAAAACAAAACAAAAAAATACAAACAAACAAAAAAACATACGCATCTCTTATCCACACTGTTTTCACAAGACAATATGCTAGCATACTAGATCCTAGATTCCCCAAGTCTTTAATGTTTGGTGTTTGGAAGCACTTTTGCTTCATGGTAAGCTTATGGCTAATGAATCATGGACAGAAATGTTACAGTGTGCTATATCTGCAGGCAGACATTTGCATTTGTTTACATTTACAGCCAGACATACGGTGCGCACACACACACATACACGCACACCCAGCCACACAGCAAGCTCGTTCAGGCAGCCTGTCCTCGTTGATTCAGTCCAGGGTCTCATGAAATCTCAGGTAATTCATAATTCATATTCAGTAGTGGTGAGAGCCAGATTCAGAAACACACCTAGTGCTACTGAGAGCTGCGTGACTCTGAGAACATATCTAACTAACAGCAGAATAAGAATATCCCCATGCTTCAGACATGCCTCCCCTTGTGATGTAATGTTTTGTAATGTTTTGTGTTATGCTATTAAGTGTCTGAATGAATCATGTAAACACTGTCATTAAGTTTCAACTCTTGTACTTTTATAATGCTGAATGTTTTAATCAATTGAAAATGGAAAACTAAGGCACATATTGAGCTATTGTGTATTGTTACACCCCTGTAAAAACACTATCGGGGTATTTGGTTTTACACTCACGCAGGTGGGAGCAGGTGGTCAGATATGAATCTTGTATGATAAAAGAGAGATACATTTTGTTTAGTGCAAGTCCATTAAAACTCAAACTACAATGGACACATATCACGTACCTCAGCTCTGCAAACTGTAAGGCTGTAACCACTCTGCTTTTCATTTTACACTAGTATTGCCAATAGCTGCAAATGGCATTTCTGTATGAGCTCTGAATTGTACTTCCACTGTATCTAAATGTAATAATCTAGTTGATTTTATTTTCTATGACCATTAGCCTTCTGTTTACTTATGTTAACTATATTTGATTAGTTTTCTTTTTTCACAACAACCATAATCGCAGACAGAATTTAAAAAGTCTATTATTTCTTAAAACAAATTGTTTAATAATTGTTAAACAGTCTACATGATTGAAGCAATTTTATTGTAACATATTATGTACCAGATATAAATATTAAAGTAAAATCTTAAAAATACTTGTGGGGTAAGACTGAACACTACTAAGGATTAAGATTGTGCATTCTTTCTTAGCTGATTGTGAGGGATTGCACTGACAATGCTCTTTTAATTACTAGAGAGGAGAAAGTCGCTGTGCATGCCTTTTTCTCTTAATTGCTTTTCCCTTGGCTTGGCTGTAATTGGGCCCCCATTGTGTTTATTGATTTCATTTGATGTGCTTTAATCTGGAAGATGTTATACTATATATTTATCTGGTGATGGGGTCTGGGTCCATCCACAGGTAGCCTTGCTTTTCACATGGCCAAGTGTCTGCACACAGATCTGCTCACTTAAACCTCTTACCTCTTCTTATTCTTCTTTTCTCTGGGTCTTGACCATGCAAACTATATAGCCAAAAGTATGTGGACACCTGACCACCACACCCATATGTGAATCTTCCCAAGAATGATCCCAGAAAGCACACAAATGAATGTGTTTGTATACTGTAGGTTTACATTTTTCCTTCACTGGAACTAAGAAGTTGAGCCCAAACCTGTTCCAGTATGACAATGGCCCTGTACACAAATTGAGGTCCATGAAGGCATGGTGTGCCAAGGTTGGAGTGTAAGAACTCAAGTGGCCTGTGCAGAGCCCTGATCTCAACTCCACTGAACACCTTTGGGATGAATTGGAACGCCGGCACCCCAGGCCTTCTCACCCCACAGTGCCTGATCTCACTAATGCTCTTGTGGCTGAATGCACAAATCCCATAGCCATGTTCCAAAATTTAGTGGAAATCCTTCCCAGAAGAGTGGAGGCTGCAAAGGGGACATTATGGATATAATGGTCAGGTGTCTTTTGGGAATATAGTGTATTTTTAGTCAATACTGTGTCTTGTCACTATTATTCTATTCTACAGGCATAATAATGCCCTGTATGTTTAAACTAAGTGTCTACAGAGACAGTTCATATGAAAGATGGCAACTGTAGCTGGCACTGTCAACACTGGTTTAACAGCACTGTGTAGAATGTTGTCAGCAATATTGTTTCAGTCAACATTGAGAAGCTTCATGAAGTTCCTTGCTTGTTTAGATGATAGAAAATGGATTATGTACTTACAGATAATCTACTGTCTCAAATAAAATCTGGAAGAGAAATAACTGTGAGAAGATTAGACAAAAGCCTCAGAATATTAAACAGGAAGACTGTAGCATATAGGTGGAATGAGTTAACCCGGTAGTTAATTATACTGTATATACAATAAATGAAGTGTTTATGAAGATTGTTGATGTTCCAGTAGTTTGGGCTAATGCAATCTGGTAAGAAAAATAGTAGTTAGAATAAAGATGTCTGGTTTAAGTTTTGCATTTGTCCAGGTTGTGTATCCAGTTCACCTTGTCCGTCTCTATGGTCTAAGAGACAGTTCAGCTTAACAGTAATTGAGTTGCCTCTCGTGCTTTGTGTTTTCAGGAAACTTCACTCTGGCAGAGTTAGGGATCTGCGAGCCTACTTCCCACCAGAACACCTACTGCCCCAACCTTGGGCTACTGCATGGCTATAATCTGAGCGCAGGCTCTGATGCTGACTCAGATCCTGAAGGCCCTATCTCTCCAGAAAGAGCCATGCAGCTGTGGAGCACCCGCAACGTCAAGTCCCGTCACAGCTCCGGTCAGTCCAGTCACGAGAACTCGGCCCTGACCCTCACTGATTCAGAAAACGAGAACAAGTCTGATGATGAGTCAGGTAGGTGGGAGTGAATGAGGATAGGAGTAAGCAACCGACTTAGATGGGGTGGAGAAAAGTGATTGAGGCTCTCGCAAAATGTGGTTTTCAGAAACCATTTTAATGCAAAACTATGTAGAAATAAAAAAGGCAAGGATTTAAATTTTTGATTCAAGGTTTTACCTTATTTGCATTCTTTGTGTTTGTGGTTCACTGTTTCTCACATATGAAATAAATTAAGTTGTCTTGGGAGCAGAGTTTACTGTAACAGCAACACTGTTTCAGATTAATTGTACACTACACTAAGAGATTCATAAATATATGAGGTGGTCTTTTTATATTAACCAAATTTAGAGGCTGATAAGAGGAGCTAAAGGTATTTTTACACCACACGTTTAGATAGAACTGCCCTCTGGATCTGGCTGATTCATCCTGATGTTCTCATTCTGCTTGGAGCTTCTACACTTGTGACTCACCTTCTGCTGCTGTCCCACATAGATACCCTAAAGATTTGTACTTCCCAAAAAAACAGTTCAAGTATGCTCAAGTCTTATCTTTACTTCAGACGATAGTCTCACCTGGATACTGTAGATTTGGACCTAAGAACTGCTGCTCTAATCATTAATACTGTTCTGTGCACATCACAGGACTCTTATTCACAATTCACTCATACTGAGCATCCTTTCAACAAACAAACTTAAAGTACTGTTTAACTTTATGCTATACAGTTATAGAAAAGTAATGATGTATAATCCACTATCTGGAATCAGGCAGAAGAGGTTCCCTTTTAAGCCTGGTTCCTCTCATGGTTTCTACCTAATGTCCTCTCTGGGTTTTTTTTTTCTTGCCACCTCTACCTGTCGCTCACTTGTTAGGGATCTAAATCTCTAAATCTGAATAGTGATTTCTGTAAAGCTGCTTTGTGAAAATGTCTATTGTTAAATTTGCTATACAGATAAAATTGAATTGAATTTGCCCAAATAGGAACAACCACAACTTCCACTCATAGTTAATTTTCCTCTGCCTTGAAAGACACCTGGATGTTTACATTGATGGCAGTAAAAGTGACAGCATTATGAGTTCCTCATGCAATGATCTTACCACTGCCTGTGTCTACCTCTTCATTCCAGAGAACAGAGCATCTCGAGTCTTTTGAAATACGCTATGTGGCCAAAAGAATTGTGGACACTTGACCAGTACACCCATATGTGCTTTTTGAACATTCCATTCCAGATTTAGTTCTGCTTTTGCTGTTAGAATAACCTCTAATCTTCTGGGAAGGCTTTCCACTAGATTTTGGAAAGTGGCTGTGGGGATTTGCCCATTCTGCCACAAAAAGATTAGTGAGGTCAGGCAATGATGTCGGGCGAGAAGGCCCGGGCGCAGTCAACATTCTGGTTCATCCCAAAGTGTCCAGTGGGGTTGAGTTAAGCGCTCTGGGCAGACCACTGGAACAGGTTTGGGGCTCTTGGTTCCAGTGAAGGGAACCTGTAATGCTACAGCATACAAAGGTATCCTATACAATTGTATACTTCCAACTTTGTGGCAACAGTTTGGGGAAGGCCCACATATGGATTTGATGGTGATGTGTCCACAAACTTTTGATAAAGTAGTGTGGATAGTACTAGATTGAAGTATTGAGTAAGAGTAGGTCCTGTTGGTACCAATTTTCAGCAAGTATCAAAAAGCATACAGCTAGTACCTATGGTACTGGGGTTCTTGTCAATGGAAAAAGCATAGCTTCAGTTTATAAATGTTCATTACGCAGTGGAAAATGTCTCTAACTGGTAGCCTGCCTGACAGGAGGCTCTTATTAAGTGACTCAGAATCTGACTATTTTTCTTTAAAAGTTGTCATTTACGCATCTATTTCATTTCATTTCGTGGCTGCAGTTTATATTTTCGCTCTAGTGTTTCTCTTGGCAGTTCTTGTGCATAACATCCTTCGATTCCATGTTTCCGTGTTAATTCGGTGCCATCCTAAACCCTTGCTTGGCTTGCAGGAGGTGTCAAACGAGGTTAATGAAAAGACAAAAAAACTCGGCTAATTAGCAAGATTCACACACAACTGTAGCAGTTCCGTCAGCTGTGAACTCCAACATCAGAAAAAAACTCACCCAATTTATCAAACTCCTCAACAGCTATTGAATGCATAAAAAACACCTTGAAAGAGAAGTCACTTTCATCTCACTAGCTGATAATTGCGTCTCAGCTAATTGCCATGTTAATCTCTTATCCACGCTTTATTAGCATGATTCTTATTTCTTAGCTCAGGACTGCACAAGGACACAGAATGAACCAGCCACCACATGGCCCTGCCTTCACTGAAGCTGTTTATATTGTAGTTTATTTATTTAAACAGATATTCATACTTGTATTATATTTGCAATGTGTGTATTACTGAATGCTTGTGATCAATGAGGTTAAAAATGTGGAAAAAAACATTTAAAAAGTAATGTAAGAGCAAGACCAATTCTCTAATACAATATGGTGAATATGGACATACAGTTTTTTCTCCTAAGCAATGGAGGGAAAATATGGAATGAGAGTAAGTGAACCTGCCTCTTCTTCTCCTTTTTCAACAAAGATGCTTTAAGATTTATATCACTCTCTCTTTGTCTCTTTGTCTGTGCATAGAGATGCAAAAACTGTCTTTCTCTCACTCTGTCATCTCCTACTATCGCCTCAGTATGGATGTGTCGGCACTGCCAGTCATTTTGACTGACGAGTGTCACTCACAGTGGCTTTAGGATGTGGTAGCATGAATAGGGTCAAGTAAAGATCTCCATTCGTTATCTCTTTTTTGCCTGCTTTGATAAACACTGAGTGACTATCAACCTACCAACATTTTGAAAATCAAATATAAAAACTGATATATCGAGATCACATGACAATTTACACAGGACTCCATTCAAGTTATTACGTCACTAACTAATTTAGTTAGTTTTACACCATACTTACGCACTTTTGCGTTTTTGGTTTCCATTTAGAACATGAGCTGGATAACTGTCTATGTGGAGTTTCGCATGTTCTCCCTATGTCCTCCAGGTTATCCAGTTTCTACTTACCTCACAAAAACATGCATGTAGGTGAACTGACTATGCTAATTTGCCCCTAGATGTGAATGAGTGTGAGAGTGTGTGTACATGGTGTCCTGCCATGGACTGACATCCAGGGTGTATTCCTAGCTCGCGCCCAGTGTTCCTGAGATCCACTGCGACTTTAACCAGGACAAAGCAGGTAATTTGG
The DNA here is from genome assembly GCF_027358585.1 of Pangasianodon hypophthalmus. NCBI lineage: Eukaryota > Metazoa > Chordata > Actinopteri > Siluriformes > Pangasiidae > Pangasianodon > Pangasianodon hypophthalmus. The sequence goes on along the minus strand of NC_069716.1, from coordinate 17,941,838 downwards.
CAAACTCTGATTATTTTTCTTCCACTTTGTTGGAAGTTGCAGGTTGTAAGTTACCTAAAACACCTCTACTGTCTCCTCTACTCTGATGATCTCTAAGATTTCATTCGCTACCCACAGTTTGTGACCATAAGGTGAGAAAAGAGACTGACCAGTACACGGAGACTATAATCTAAAAACAATACATTTGAAAACTGATGCTTCCAGGCAGCCATGCAGGAGTCTTTGGGCAGATCTCTCTTTGCCTCACACCTCCAGTGTTGGGGGTTTGATTCCTGCCTCTGCCCTGTGTTTGTGGAGTTTGCATGTTTTCCCTGTGCTTCAGAGGTTTCCTCCGGTTCCTCCCCCCAGTCCAAAGACATGTGTTATAGGCTGATTGGCATCTCTAAATTGTCCGTGAGTGAATGGGTGTGTGAATTTGTGTGCGATTGTGGTCTGCGATGGGTAGGCACGCCATCCAGGGTGTCCCCTGCCTTGTGCCCCGAGTCCCCTGGGATAGGCTCTAGGCTCCCTGTGACTCTGTGTAGGATAAGTGGTACAGAAAATGGATGGATGGATGGATTCCTGCCTGTTGTGTCATCTGCAGAGGCAAGAGAGAAGACAGGGCAGTGAGGAGGTTGATAATGAGGTCTCATGTCTAGCTGATTGTCTAATTAAGCAGCCTGGATACTGGTTCTCTTGGCCTTCGCTTCTGAGCTGCCTGGCCCAGTGATTGATTAAGGCGAACTATTCCACTCAGAGAAATGACTCAGATGTCCTCACCTCACAAGGGCACGTACGTCCGCACCTCCGACACCACTGCTCCCTTTGTGCTCCCTCTCTGCCTCAAACTGTGTGATTTCTATTTAAAGCTCCAACAGTGTTCTAACATTCTGCGTTGCACTTTAATAAGTCTAAACCATCACTTTTGCAGAGATTTTATTGGACACACGTACATGCATCAAAATAGTTGGAGTCTGACTGGACTTTTAAAACAAGCTTTCTGCCAGCACGTCTGCTGCGTTTCAGTTTACCGTCTTATTTGTGGCTATGCTGCGGTGTAGTCGCTCCCTCAGGCCCTGAGCAGACCGCATAAGAATGTGTGTGTCCTTGCCACACTCTATTGCACCTGTTTGTTTGCATAGGTGTACACAGACAAGAGATAAAAATTATCCCATCATTCAATTGCAGTCCCACATGACTGGAAACAGGCAGTGTTGGCCGATCAGCATTGCATGTCACGTTCAGGAAACAAAGAGGCCCAATCGCCTCATGCTGAGAGGAGAGTGGGGAGTTTTTGTCTGCTGGATTATTTGTATTTTCTGTCACTGATCTGTGTCACTAAGCATTTAAGAAGCTTTGTTGGAGACTCAGAAAAAAATGTATCTATATATTTTTTCCTTTTAATTTGTTCTTTTTTCAGTCATTTTATAGAACAATAAAAACTTATGAGATAATGTTTTCTTATTATAGTTTGTTGTCAGTTAAGAATGTGTAGACATAGACAGATCTCTCTGTGTGTCTGTGTTTATGTGTGTGTTTTATAACGTGCATTCGGAGGTAGAAGGATTATGTAACCATGTGACTTTGTTTAAATCTGCACTGCTAAACTAGCACTAAGCAAACATAATAAATCAGTTACAGTCATGTACCAGGAGTCAGTGGAAGACATTTGGATAACCATAAATCATGCTTTGTGTAATTTTAACTTGCATTGATGAGGTAGATACATTAAATCAACAAGATTTAATACAGTCAATTATGTTACTTAAGGAAGATAAATGAATAAGTCTCATTAAATAAGTGAAGTCATATCTGTGTAAGGCTACATGTGGAGGAGAAGAAGGACTTATTGGTGGTATTGTAGGGTGCAAGTTGCTAGTTTGTTTTTTGTTTTACTTTGTTTGAGAAATTATTTAGGGTGAATCGTGTATGTGTGTGTTGCATAGTACCTTAATAAGGATTTGATGTGTATCCCTCCAGAGTGTATGTTTTTTTCTTTTTTCACTGTCAACTCTGATTGACAGTGTCACCCTTCCCCTCCTTGGAGTATTCATTAAAGGTACTATGTGTTATGTTTCTCACCCACATACTGTACCTCTCACATGGAGAGACAACACACCTTCCACCTTTCATTAATTTCTATTTGTTCAAGTATAATCCAGAATATGTTAAAGTTTCACATTTATAAATGTAAACCAATTTGTGCTAGGATGCAGTTATATCTTATTTATGATATAAACCCTGTAAACCCTGCAATTAATGTGAACAGCCTTCAACAATCTTCACAGTTTCACATATTCACATGATGAGTCTTGACAGCATGAGTCAATGCCATGCACCTATTTAGACATCAATAATGGAGAGTCGAGGTGGCACTTTCCCCAGCATTCAGGCGTTTACTCATGACCTCCCCTCTCCCACCTGTGTCTTTTTCTCAGAGTGAGAGGTTGAAGAGGGAAACAACCAAAAGCTGTTTTTGAGTTTCACAAAGGTCATATTGACTTCCTCCACTAAAACCATGAAAAGGAAGAAAAGGGAATGGTTTGTGTGAGGGAGGCAGGAAGCTCTTTTCTTTGGCACATTTAGCAAAGGACATCCAATGACTGATAGGGTCTTTCACATAGTTAAACCTTTTTGGTCTTCTGTCTGCCTGCATGAGTGTCAATATTAAAGCACAGCAGAGCGCACACACGCGCATATACACTCACTCACACACACACACACACACACAAACATGCATGACAAAACTCACTGTAGCCATTAAAACAACATAAGCTGGAGAGCTAAACGTATCTATTATCAATTTCGGCACATTTGGAAAATAGAAAAAAAAATCATTTTATTTTAAAATATGTAATCATATGTAATTTATATTTTATATATGTAATCATATAAAAAAGGAGAACAAATTATACAATTATACATATATTTCAACCCAGTCTGAAAAAACAACATTTGAATGAAACTTATGTGCAGCACATTTCTATATGATTATATGTCATGTTCTGGACCAATGCACACTGTATGGCCAAAAGTATGTGGGCACCTAACCATCACAATCATATGTACTCATTGAACATCTCATTCCAGAGTTTGTGTCCACTTTGCTGCTAAAACAGCCTGCACAATTCTGGGAAGGCTTTATGCTAAATTTTGGAATGAGGAGATTTGCTCATTCAGCCACAAGAGCATTAATGAAGTCAGGTATTGATGTCGGGTGAGGAGGCCTGGCGTGCAGTCGCCATTTCAGTTCATCCCAAAGATGTTCAGTGTTCAGCCACTTGAGTTCTTCCACTCCAACCTTGGCAAACCATGTCTTCATGGACCTCACTTTGTGCACAGGGGCATTGTTATGCTGGAACAGGTTTGGACTCCTTTAGTTCCAGTCAGAGGGAAATCTTAATGCTACAGAATACAGCAGCATTCTAGATAATCGTGTTTCCAACTTTGCGTAAAAATTTTGGGGAGGGCCCACAAAGGCCCCTTTTGTCTATAATAGTGTAGTTTAACCACACCCACCTCTACCACTACTCTATTTGAGTATGATCAATATTTAAGTAGTAATTTTACCCCTTTTTTTAAACATATTGAGCACTTAATGTAAGATTTTCACAGCATATGATTGGACTTATAAAAAGCCTAACTTCTTCTCTGAAAACACTATGCTTAATATGTTTTTTAAAAGAGGTAAAATATTTATTACATGTCATTCTTTATTCAAACAGCATAGTGGTAGAGTTTGGTGTGGTTAAATTACCATGGTGCCGAATGTAACATACAGAGCTTTGGAGTGAATATTTGATATGTAGATATGCAACATATGCTTTTGACAGAACATTGATATTCATTATATAGAAGGTGCTGCAGATTTTTTTTTTCTAGGAGACTGGGTTGTTTTATTTAAGCATCACTGACTATATAGAAGTAAAACAATAAATAATCCCTAAGCGTTCAGTAGATTTATGCTTGCTTAGTGGACGTGCTTGTAAAACTGCCAATCTTGTCACCTTTCTCAACCAAAAGGAGAACTCTTGTAAATTTTTGTGGCTGCGCCGGCTTCCCAAATCCAAATAACATTGATCTTGGGAAAAAAATGAACATGCATTAGGTGGAATAAGAGCCAGCTTGGGCATTGATTTAGGCATAAAATGTCCCAGGCTTTTACACTCTTGAGCCTTTCATGCTCTCTCTGTCTGCCTGTCCCACTGAGCTCTGCTTCCTGCTAAAAGTCAGTACTGCTATAGCTGTTCATTAAAGGCCAGCTTTAGTTAATGAAACAAGCCCAGTCCAAGTCGGGGGGACTTTAATGTGCACAGATCAATTGGATCCTCAGTAAATCTTAAACGAGCCTTCATCCTATCTCATCTGAAGGGCTATGGGGGCAACTGTCCACTACCCCACTGCCATGGAGGAATAATACGTCATAGAAAGGGTCCTGACTTGGATGTCACAATGGATTAATGTTGTAATTACATGGACGGAAAGGTGTTTTTTTTTTTTTTTTTTTTAGGAAACTGTTTTTTCTTGGACAGAGGCTTCTTCCCTCCTGTCTCTCTGCTTTTAATTTTGCCTGCCTGTCTCTCAGTTTGTGGCTGCTCTGATTACCATGCACTGAAACCTCTCTTTTTCTGAAAGATAGCCCACTGTCAAATTGAGTCATTCTGAGTTAATCAGTTACCTGGACACTTATTCATGTACATGCATTGTCTTACTCTCTTTGTGTGAATTTTCCAACGACATAAATATTAATGCAGCCAATTGAGGTTATGCCTGCACCTAGATGTAAGCTCAGTAACTGAAGGAAGCCTAGTGCCTCTTAGTTTCTTTAACAGCCACATTATTATTATTATTATTATTTTATTTATTTATTTATTTTTTTAATATTTATTTATTTATTTATTTATTTATTTATTGGTAAAAAAAAAGCAGTTTTCCTCACGAGAGCCCACAAGGTTAAAAGTCATTACTATTTTTATATATACTTAAACATTTCCAAACATACACACACATACACACACCCCGCTAGTTCTATTTAACCTTAATTTTTATTACATAAGATTATAAGTGACTAGAGCACGAACCTGCATCACTGTTCATGCTGTGTCTCATCTACATCTCTATGGAAAAAATACACACTTACCCACTCATGCACACAGTGCCCCTGCTGAGTTTTTGTGGTAAAATAGTGGAATAGTAAAATTTTAATGGTGTGTTTATTTGTATTTGAAACATTTCACTGCATCAGGCTCCAAAGGCACTGGTCATAGATGACGAGACTTTTAACGCTATAAGTACACTGATTCAAGAGCAGCACTACTTTGTGCTAATTACAAAACATACACGGCCACAGCAAGTCATATTCCATTTATCACACTTGTTAGTAGCAGTAGAGAAACAGAAGTTTTCGTTGTGCAAGAGCAGTGTGCGCGGCCGCCGAATTTGGTTACTTAGTGGAACATTTGATGCGTACAATGTGCTGTTTGGTAATAGATTCTTCAGTACTAATTCTCACCTTTGATTTGTGACAAAAGACTGTGATTTAGCTTTAGCCAGTGCTTCTCATACACCCGATGCCCACTGCTCAGAATCAAAAGTAAATCTCTTTCTTTTATACTTTATCCCTTTCTGAAGTGTATGAGCACAATGTCACTATAATTACTGTGCATATTTATAATCCTCACTATAATGATACCCAGCATATTTTCCTGGTAACGCTTTACATTGAGGCTTATTACATTAGTTAACGTTAACATTATCTTCAGTGTAACTGAACCATAAGTAATCTTAACAAAGTAGCAATCTATTAATTTGACTTTGTTTAAATCTTAACAAAACACACCTACATTCACTAATGTTCATTCAGTCCATGAGTAAAAATAAGTCCACATACATTAGCAAAACCTTAAAAAAATTACAGCATGCTTTCAATGCTAATAATTTACAGAACTCTAAATCCTGATCTAAATCCTGGAACTTGCCTCAGCCCCAGTTCTCATTTTTTGCCAATCAACAACTGCTTAATTAAGTTGTTAATTAAGCTGGTGATTCATATTGGTCATTGTGGGCTTCATATTCCTCACTGATGCTATGAACATTGGTTAATGCAGGTTTTTGCTGATTATTTGGCTTATTTGGTTTATTATTTAAAACTTGTGTAGTTTATTATTTAAAACTAAAATCAGTCTTGGGGTACAGATACAGATTTGAGAAGAAGATCATTGCAGTTGTTAAAAGCAATCTTAGAGTAGGGGCATCTTCCTTGCATGAGATCCTTTCAGGCCATGGTAATGTAGGTCTCATTTAATGGTGGACTTACATACTTTGTTGCCTGATGCCTCCAACTCCTTAAACTAGTTGTTGTTGCTCCTAAGGAGGAACTGGACTTGAAGCTCAGTTGCTTGGATTTTTCATGGTATCAATGGCAAAAACACAGTGTCTCTAAAAGTAGGTCCTTAGGCACACAACTCCCAGTTAACTCCTAAGTATGACTCTTGGCCAATAAGAAGCTTCTAAAAGTCAATACATTAATTTCTCCATCAGTCTTTCAGAATGTTTCAAGAGACAGTCAGTTTCGTGTATGTACATTTTTGACTAACTGGAATTCTGATATAGTGAATTAAAGTTAAATAAATCTGTCTCTAATAGATTGTTTTAAAATGACTTCTGATGTGAACAAAGTAGAGGCCCTAATTGACTTGCCAAAAGAAATGCATGGTAACATGAAAGTTGTGAAAAAACTGAGATTGAATATCTTTAGCTTTTGGCCTCAACTGTAAACAGACTGCTCTCTCTTACATTGGAGATACTGTATGCTTTGTATACATACTGCTACTAGACCTTCAAAGGCCACCAGACAATTACTGCTGACAATTCTTCTATCTCATCTAAAACGAAAAGGTGAGAAAGTCTACCAGTAGACATCATACATGTTACTTGTTTGACCCTTATTAAACTGAAGCTCAAAACATACTTCTATTCCATAGTCTTTGGAAATGGTTTAGTGCATATTGTACTATATGTGTATGTATGATGTAAGTGTATATGTAGTATGTTTGCATATGTTATTGTCTTGTGTTATGTTACTTGTATTAAAGCTAAAGGTCAAGTTTACAAACATGTTAAATAATCTCGGTAAAGTATTACTGATTTCCTGAACACAGTACCATGTAACATCCATACCATGTAGTCACTCTTGATGGAATAGATACTGAAGAATGAATTATGTTATGTCTGAATGTCAACTGTGATCAAATCAAAAACAATGATTGTTGGATTGTGTTCAACTGCCTATTGAGGACACCCTGAGGAGTGTGTGTTATTTGGAGTCAGGACCTAAACAAACTGATTAAGTTTGCTGGTGGTGCAGTGTGTTGTTTGAAGGGTTATGTAATGTTATTATAGAATTAATGCACCATGATGAATTATACCAAAATATTACACTGACAGGCCTGTAGCTTTATATGCTATGCAGCCTGAACTCATTTGGAAGTTAAAAACTTTTCTTTTATTATATTCAGGTTAGGTTTTTATAGTCATATGGTGTATGTTCAAGCTGAACACAAAAAAATCTACTATTGTATTTCAGGTGGAGAATTTAAGAAATATCCTCTTACTTTTTTTTTTCTTTCTTTTTTTCTTGAGAGTATGATCTGAGATAGTGAATTTAAGGCGGATGTACTTTTAATATTGTTGTGCTTGTAGCTTCAGCTGTGGCTTCCCTGACTATCTTTACTGAGATAGTGGATTTTGGCAACTATGAAAGAATAAAAGGTACAGAGGTACAAGACTGGAGCAAACCCAGCTCTCTCCTGGTCAGAATCAATGATAGAAGCACTGATGAATGTACCACAGACAACAGAACAATAACAGCTGACAGGACAAATCTGAGCATGAATACTATTGCAATTTCAAATTCAATAAGGATGCAGAAGAGATAATGTTGGACCAAACCTACTGGGCTGAAGGTATTACATGCATAAAGCACCCTTTAATGGGTTTGCTTGGGCCGCTATAATTTAGTAGAGGATATTATTGATCGTGGCTGCCATTTCCTGCTTGAGTCTTGCCATAAAGAGCTAGTGGACTGGGTTAGGCCTGGCTGGTGTGGTCCTGGCATCAGAGCTGGTACCCATCATTATCCCTTTCAGTGCAACTGATACACACAGTCTAGCTGCCTATATCACAGTCTAGGCAGGCTGACCATTTAGTTCTTAGCACCGATTATTAATCTGGCATAGGCAAAATTTACAATGGGGACATCTGTAGTACAGATCATTAATTTGTGAATAAAAATAAAATCAGAATATTAACACAAATGTAAATAAAAAGTGAGGTTTTATACTCACTTGCAATTTAATGAGCATGTGGGATCACACTCTTTGGTTTACTTTCGTTTTCTATCTAACATCTCCCAGCGTAGAGAGCATGTGGGTGATATAATCACAGAATATGTCCTCAGTTGAGTAAAATCTGGCCCAGACTGGCCTGAAACTAGATTGGGGAGCAAGAATGAGATCTGTGGTCTGTGCTCTTCAAAAAGTTCTTAATTTTCAGTGCCAACTGCTTTGTCTGCCCCAGAAATCTACAGATTAGAGCCAACCAGCACAGACTCAGCACAATTACTGAACTGTGTCTATAAGCATAGCAAAGTTATATAATGTAACCACACTATAGCTGACCCTTGTGTTTAATACACCACTTTGTGTTTTCTGAAGTGTTGTGGGTCATAGAGTAGATGCTGATGCTAGATACTTGACTGAGTAAAAACACAACTCACAATTTCAATCGGTTAATTAGTAGTTTACCTATTAGACTATGCACGACTTCTAGGAAAGATCTTACATTTCCTCCTCTATTGCCAGACGTGTTTTCACAAACTATTACCACTGATCAGTCCTGATGGTCTGGCCTGTTTATGCCACTTTCCTCTTGTAGTAGTGCAGGTTATTTGTTCAGTTCTGAGATGCAGTGAAGGACTGAAGGTCTTTTGTTGCTCTTGCTTTGTTGGTGGTGCTTTATTTTATTGCCCTTGCATGAAAAAAAGTTCTCTCTATACACCACTGACCAAATGAAAAAAAAAAAAACTCAGAAGGTTATATATCCATTGGATGAAGAAAGTACTACTAAAAAAAGCTTAGACTAGATAAAATGGCACAAATCTTTGATAACAGTGCTCATGAATCAGTGGTAAAGCAATTTATACTAAGGAATAAATAAAATTCTACAAAGTGTATACAGACACATTTAAGTAATCATGCACCAAGTCAGGTTCATACATTGTAATGTTATGGTTCCCTCAAGTGAGGACTTCTGTAATCTTGAGGCGGTGCCTTACAACACCCTGTCCAAACTGCAAAAACATATTTTGAATGAGAATATGTTTTCAGTGTACTTCTGTAAATGGTAAGCTTAATTTAAGGTTAAGATTTCAATAATTTTTGTTATATTATCCTACTTTATATTACACTACGCTATGTTACATTACGTTACAATACGTTTGTTCTCTGCAAAAGTATGTAGTACCCTAGTGTGCTCTCTGAAGAAACACTGGATTTCCAAAAAAAAAAAAAAGGTGTGAGATGAGTTTGTAAAAAGGGAGTCCATGCAAGGTCACAACATCAGAATCATGCTGATAGAGAGAGAGAGAGAGAGAGAGAGAGAGAACTTTTCTTATGGGGAAAAACACAGCAAGGATTCCTCTCCCCCTGCTGCATAAGCATACACGAATGCCTCAAGACACTAAATGCCTGCTTACTTAAGCGCTATTTAGAAATCGTGAATCTAGTGTGCATACTGTTTCTTGTATTAATTTTTTGAAGGTTCTCTATAATAGGTATTCATAGCTTCCGTAAGTGACCTTGAGGGGACTGAGCTGCATTTGCTCATCAATGCAAGTTTCATCAACTTTCTATTAGATGGGCAAGATAACAAGCCATCAGCACCATGACAATATGAGCTCCTCCATCCTAGAAAAGCCCAGGGTGACAGCAATACCAGGCTAACAGGACCACAGCTGAACATTCTCTCGGTCTCATAGCATCTCCCCACCCGTTATAGAGTGCAATTATGACTACACAAGCAATACAGACCTCCGGAAGCCTCAGCAGTGTAAGGGAGGGTGCTTTGCATTGTGGTTCCTTTATGTCTGCCTCCTTGGGAGCAGTAACAGTAGTAAAATATTACCCAACATTTATCCAAAACATGCTGACTGCAACAGCACCCAGCTAATTGAGAATTTACTGGGCAATAATGACTTATCATACTCTGCTTACAGCAGCACTGATGCAGCCAGCCTCATTTAGCAAGCAGTAGTTTGGCCTTAATGAAGTCTGTAAATGTCAGAGAATGGCAGACAGAGTGTGCATCAGGATTTAGTCATGTTAGGCTATATTGGACTTTTTAGATTCATGCCTTCATGATGGGTGGGCTGACTGTCATTTGTATGTCTCATTTTGTTATGCTTGGGTCAAAGTAACTGGTGTAACCACTCTATGATATAAGAGTTAAGGTTGTGTATTGCTTCATTACTTGTAAGTGTTGCTATACCACTAGATTTCTGCCTAGAGAAACATTTCCTACTAGGAAATTCCCTACTAGATGGGTCACCAGCCTCATACTGTTTTGGGGCTTTTGGGAGCTGTATTATTTTATATTAAGGTTGTATTAAATCTTATTTAGAATGACCTAACAAAAAAGTTAAGTTTGTCCTCCAGAAGAAAGTATGTGAACTTTCTGATGTCCTTGAAAAGCCTTTTTCAGCAAGCTTTAACATAGCAGCTACACATTTTTCAATGTTTTGTTATTATTTATAGAAACACTTAAATGACTTAAATCAGCATATTTTTTAATCCTCTGCAGACCATCTGAGTATTGCCAAATAGGGTTTGAAAAGCAGTGGTATGTATAACGTGATGGGCAGCTAATAATGCTGTAAATGTGATTTATGTCCCCTTTCATTCTCCCATATGTGTGCTCTGTATTTCTGATCTTCCATGGGTTATGGGGCTTGGGTAATTGTCCTGCGTGGCGTGTTTCCTGTCTCTGTGGTATAGGCTGTGTGATGGTGGCTGCTGCTCCATGTCAGTGTGCAGTGAGCCAGGCTGACATAGATGGATAGCTGTGGTGATGCTCTAATTATTTGTTGTGTGGGGGTTGGAGGCCATCTCGAAGGGTTTTCTCACCTCCTTTAACTAGTCTCCTTTGGAGGCCTTTGATGAAACAAAGCTTGATAAATGTACCAATCAACTGCACTTTTCTACAGTTTGCATATGTGTTATATCTCATTACAATAACCGCAATCTAGAATCAGGATTCTAGATCTAAAATCAGATCACCACACATGCAAAGGCTAATTGCTTATTTGTTGCACTAACTCGTCCCAACCCTACTGTAAAATGCACTTCTTTCCCTAGGCTTTAGAGAAATACATTCACTCTACTTAAGAATGTGTGGTGCAAACGACACTGTGTGAGCTAAACTCCATTTAGAATGCTGCTTCAACAGACATCCAACTCTCAGTGCCTGGATAACAAGATGCACATTGAGTAGTGTTCTCATCACAACAAATGGAGCCAGTTAATCGAGATAGGCAACAGGCCCTAGCCCTCTTAATATATCTGCGTGTTAGGAGGTGGGGGGGTCTTCATCAGCCTTAAATTAGAAGCATTGCAAAACTTCTATGTGATAGAGACTCAGGAATCTCTAATCATTGAAGTGAAGAGAAGAACAGAGGCAGTCAAGCAAACAACAGGACACTGGGTGCACTTGTGCATTGAAAACTGACAGACAAGTGGTCACCCTTCTGAGTAAGTCTGAGTGTGACTGGATATCATGCACTAAACTGCGAACTCTATTTATGTCAACTTATTATTACTTTTTACTTTGCTTTACCTTATGCCACCTCTAATGCATACTTTAATGATGATTGAGATGAATGACCCATATGGTGATATTCCATTTAACCCCTCTTAAAAATTGCAGGTTTGTGTGATGTAAAAAATGAAACCAAGATAAATCATGCCAGATCTTTTTCCATCTTTAATGTGATATGGCAACCAACAAAATTCAAGTGAAAAAAAAAATAGAACAAAATATTTTTAGGAAAAAAAGAAAAAGAAAAACTTACAATAATTTGGTTGCACAAGTGCTCATAATTAAACAATCATAATCAAACTCATATTGATAAGGAGGGGATACAAAATAATTTCCAAAACATTATATGTACCATGGAACACTGTGAAGACCATCATTAACCCATGGAGAAAATGTGTTTTTTGTGCACAATTCTAAAAGATATATTTGATGCAAAGCCAAGAGAACTTATCAGCCAAATAACCCCAAACCCATGGTTAAGCATGATAGTGGCAGCATCATGCTATGGGGCTGCTTCTCTTCAGCTAGGACTGGGGCTCTAGTCTAGATAGAGGGAATCATGGATAGCTCCAAATGGCAGTCTATTTTGGCACAAAGCCTGCAGGCCTCTGTTAGACAGCTGAAGATGAAAAAAAAAATTCACCTTCCAGCATGATAGCGACCCAAAGCACAAATCTAACTCCGTAACGAAATGGCTTTGAGAGAAGATCAACGTTTTGGAATGGTCCAGTCAGAGCCCAGATCTAAATCCTATCGAAAACCTGTGGAATGAGTGCGCAGGAGATCCCATGACAATTTGATAGGTCTGAAACATTTTTCCAGTAAGAAATAAGTAAGGTTCAATATATCAGTCACCTCTATTAACTCAAACCATCTGTGCGCACTAGCCCTCCTAACTGCTCACAAGACGGACTCTGCCATAAATGAACCTACAGTGTGTTATTCAGTCCTGTGCTTTGTAGTCCTTGCCAGTCAGCAGTCTTGCGTTTTCTTACTCTTTTATGTTTGTAATCCTTTTCTGTGGAACTTTCACGAAAGAAATCCATGCTCTATTTTATGTCTTTTGAAAAGGTTCATTCTATGCTAAAATCTGTGTTTGTTGAATGTGTGGGATTTAACTTTATTTTCCCTGCCATGTTGTGGTGAAACAGTGGTCATGTTGTTCTCCAACTCATCCACTCCAATTCTATTACATATTTGTTCTCAGTCATTTGAAGAAAATTTCCCAGCAGGTTTTTCCTTTTCCCCCTTTGCCTTCAAATCCAAATCTTATTTGTGTTGTCTTGAAGCATAGATTCATGGGGAACTATTTCTTATTGCATTCTCAAGTTTACATTTGTTCCCAGGTACATGGTGAGTGTGGACTGATTCATACAGTCACATGGTCTTCCTGTGTGATATGCAGTGACGCTCAAATCTTAGGCATTTGTTATGCAATAAGAGAAACTCAAACATGAATCACACACACAAAGACTTGCAGTAAATGTCACTAAAACGTTATATGGAATTATGTGTTCCTCTCTCTTTTATGACAGATGGTGTTTCAAGGAAAGCCTGCATGTTATGAACGTCATTAATCACAATTCTTTAAACAGCTTCATAGTCAATTAGTCTCAGATTTTTTTTTTTTTGGCAAAGTCTGTGTTTTCCGTTCATTTATCATGGGCATTGTACAATTATTAGTACAATTACTTCCTCAGCAGAGCATATTGTATTCCTGCCTTCCATCAGGGATATAAAAGGCCCATGTTTTTTTTTTAATACAATTATGAATGGAACCACAATGACAGCTTAATTTGTGTATTGCATTTTGATTGCAAAGGAACAATCAATAATAATGTGCACTTGTTTTGTTTCTAGACCTCTTAATATATCTCAGTATTCTATCAGTTGCCTAAACATCAGCAGGGAATATGGTGGATATAGAAATTCAGACAGGCTGACTGTGGTTAACTGAGACCAGGCTCTCATGTTCAGGTGTCCCATTTTGTTCTAACCTCTAAAGGATCTCTCAGAACCAACACTACTAACTAATTACAGTGTCAAAGCCATCTAGGTTCCAAGTGTACACTGACAGTTTTAGCCAGATCCTGCCATTACATTATTTCAGGTTTACAGTGATCTGAAATATTATAACTAGGAAATATTATTTCAGTGTCCTGGGTAAGATTGTCAAAGCTTGATTTGTAAGTGCTACACCATAATTTGTTGTCAATGGGAATGTTTTTTTTTTATGATTTTCTCCTGTGCATCTAATGACTTGGCGTTGTTTGCCACAGCCAGAGGCTCAGACTCTGTTAATTAATGGAGCAATGAAAGGATAATGATCACAGGTGTTTGGTCTGGCTAGTCTTAGAAGGCTACGTAAGCTAATCACACAAAACAATTCCTCCATTACAGGTTACAGAAATGGGCTTTGTACAAAATTGGCCCATAGTGGAGCACAAAATGTAAACACATTGCCAGTTTTGCTGATAGACCTCACCTAAATGGTTCAGTTCTTTATAACATTGTGTTCTTTTACGCATAGCTATATCTGTGTTCTGTGTTTTTTTTGTTTTTTTTTTCGACCTAACAAGACAATTGGAATTCCAACACTGCCTTGAGCAAGTCCACCAAAAGCCCCAGGGTCTCTCAATCAGTTTAGCTCCAGCAGCAAGAATCTAAGGTCTGATCTACTTAGCTTGCTAGGCCATGCAGGAGTAGATCAGCAAACAGGGCAAAGGCCTGGCCCTGTGATACACTGACTACAGAATTATAAAGGTTCCGCTCTAGGGCCTAGATTACTATTCAAACCTCATCGGCTCACCTGCCATTTATGGGGCAAAGTGACGTACTTACCTCACCACCAACTTCTCTTGCTCTCCATGGCCATTCAAGCGTACTTACTGGACCAGGCTTGTTTTTTATCCACATAATGTATGGGTCCTAGTTTCAAGATCATAATGCCAGTGAGAACATAAGGCACCTGGTATGGACTGGTGTCCCATCCAGTGTTCCCAGGATTGGCTGAGGATCCAGTACGACCCTTGCTGAAGATGAATGAGTGAATAAGGCACAAGATCATGCCTAACAATACTTCAAGCAGAAATTAGACAAGCTATTTTGATATTAAATCAAATCCACTCCTCTTTATACCTTTAAAAACTGAGTGTGCAGCAGTGGTTCAGCATAGTGACATTTTCATAATGATATGCCAATTTGGATTATTTTGGCAGATTTGAAAATACCACTGTGCCAGCAGATTTTGGATGTCATATCCGTGTTGCACTGCTTGTCAGCACTGGCATGTTCATTTATGGTAACAAAATAGCAACTGGCTGAGAGTGAGAAAAAAATGGCTTACTCCCAACCAAATTAGCAGTAGGACAGCATTATATCACCATATTATACTTATATAATGCTTGCATAAAAACATAGCTCTGTTTTCCTCTGGCTTTTCTCTCTTTATTTGTTTATATCACTTTTTCCTTTCAGTCTCCTTCTGCTGCTTGTGTCTGCCTGGAGATGGACATCTCATATCAATATGCTAAACTACACAGTTCTGCCCTGTTTAATTTCAGTTATACTTTTCACTGCTGACCTCCATGCTGTGTGCTTTCTTTTCGAGGAATATCACAACGTTTTGCCATTTTATCACTGCACTCTTCCTGAGGCCTGAGGTCTCCTACTGGTCAGCTACTGTCATTGCACTGAGGTAGTGGAAGTTGGTGTGCCTCCCAGCAGCACCCTAATCCAGATTGATCAGTGTGGCATGCTGTCTCATCGATCAATCCTCCACTGAGGCATTCTGTCAGAGATCTTGCAGTCCATGCACTGCAAAAAATTAGGGCTTATCAAGTGAAAATATCTTTAATATGGTCAGTCGTTAGTAATCTTTTATTTGGTTTATGGTAATTTTATAATAGGAAATACTAGATAAATTTGACTATATTCAAGACATTTTCACTTGCATAGATGTACCTTTTGCAGTGTGTCTGCACAGTTACACATATGTGTATGTATGTGCATGTGTGTATGCATTTGTGCTTTTGTGTGAAATTTTTTTGTGAGTGGTAAGGCTACACATATGACCCCTGCTCTCACACCTGACACAAACTCTTCATCTTATGAAGAGGCCAGGCCCACTGGGGCTCATGCTTAGGCTAATCTAAACACATCATACCCAGTTAATAAGCTTACTGTTACCTAATTGGGTTTAGTGATCTTTTGTGACTTATAAACAATAGGGAAAAGCATATTTTTTATGTTTCATTTGAGACTGTATGTTTTGAAAAAGAAAAAAGGAAGTATTTGCTCAGTTCAGGAAATTAAGTAGCTCTGCTTTACTGCATCTGTTTGAAGGCACTATGTATTCATAATCAGCTGGACAAATGCAGTATATAGTACAAAAAATTCCCTAAAATGAATTCCACACAACATAAACTCAATAGGATAAAGTGGAACTTTCCCAAGGTCAGTGCTGAAACACAAAGGTGTATTACCTCTCTCTTTGATCAATACACCCTTTTCAAAGTTTCCTGTCTTGCATTACCAACTGCTCCACTCTTGTCTTTTGACTTTTGTTTATTTGAGAAAAGCTTGACTACACTGAAAATCCACAAATCCATTTTAATTCGCACCCAGAACTGGATCTAATGCATTACCTCTGGTGCTAGAGGGACTTATAATTGAAACAACAGCAGAATCCAATGCACATTCATTTGCACATTCAAACTTGGCAGACAAATCACCATCAATATATGGATAACAGATGGAATGTAATATTGTCAAGGAAGACATCGTTCAGTGGAAAAGCTGCTGTTTAAATGGCATAGGTCTTAATCAATAGCCTGTCTAGAGTCTTGTGTTAAAAAAGTCAAACATGACATAACTAGTCTTCATTCTTATCAGGATGCTGAAACACTTGACAAAATTAGTAGTTTAGCAGATAACTCAAGTCATAAATGCACACAAAACTATTATTGCAAGATGCTATTGTATTACTCATAGAGATTTCTGCATCTTCAATGCCATCAGGAATCTCATATATGATATAGTTTAAACAGCATGGTTCTGGTTCTGAAGGCTTTAGTCTCCATATTCTACCCTGTGTCTGTCTCCAGGGAAAGGACCCGTAGCGTGCAGCATAAAAAAGTGCCCTGTGATGAAAGTTTCTTTTTCATTTTGTCTGAAAGGAAAGCCTTGCATCCCTGTTCCCAGGGTGCTCGCTCTCCATTACTGTCATGGCTGCATTGTAGGCCAGGGAATTTCTCTCTGCCACTGATAAATGCCTCAGTCTCCATTTCAGCAACCACAATCAATCCCAGTCCCTGATTACTACCCTCTCCACCTACTCCATCTTGGAAATCCAGGGGACACCCCTTTGCCACTGGATGCTTCCCATCTTTTAGGAATCAATAGGTCGCTAAATTCAACTGTACTCTAAATGAATAGGGTACTTACCTATGCAAGGACCAAAATAAAATGCTGACTCAGCAGAGCTCATGTGGCAGCAGAAAGGCTACAGTAGTTTGTAAATGTGCTCAGTTCTCTTTATATGATCTGTACCAGGCTGCCAGATTGGTAGTGTTGTATTGTTAGTTGAAGCCTGCCAGACGT
This sequence comes from Pangasianodon hypophthalmus, assembly GCF_027358585.1. NCBI lineage: Eukaryota > Metazoa > Chordata > Actinopteri > Siluriformes > Pangasiidae > Pangasianodon > Pangasianodon hypophthalmus. Next base: position 17,924,387 of record NC_069716.1, on the reverse strand, counting down.
GAACATGACTTCAGCTCTTCTATTCTATCACTTTTCCTATTATAAGATGAGGTACACTATATGGCCAAAAGTTTGTGGACACCTGACCCATGTGGGTCTTTCCCAAACTGTTGCCACCATGTTGGAAGCACACAGTTGCATGGATGTCTTTGTATGCCGTAGCATTACAGTTTCCCTTCACTGGAATTAATGGGTCCAAACATGCTCCAGCATTCCAAAGTGCACAGAGTGAGGTCCATAAAGACATGGTTTGCCAAGGTTGGAGTGGAAGAAGTCGAGTTGCCTGCACTGAGCCCTGACCTCAACCCCACTGAACATCTTTGGGATGAACTGGAATGCCGACTGCATCCCAGGCCTCCTTACCCGACATCAAGGACATTTTGGCCATATAGTGTATATAAGATGAATTTTCATTTAATGATATCCATTTAACCTCGTGAACTTCCTTTTGATATCTAACTCATAGCTAGCAGTGAAACCTTTATTTTGCATAATGAAAATTGATGATAAATGATGAAGTTCACCCATGAACTCCCTCTGTTCATCGTTCTATACAGTACTCCTTTGAATCAATGGGTTGCACCACTGACCCCTGTCTCAAATTAATGGGTTAGTCTCACAAGTCCCCAATCAATGGTTGCCTCCACTCACCCTATACTCAGTGGATTAGCTTCTTCACCTTTCCACCTTTTCACCAATCAATGAGTCATTTACGCCACCATTAAAGGTGAATGGTCAGTTTTGACACACCATCTTTCATACACACACACAGGAAGTGAAATAGCAGTGTTCAGCATGATGCAGTGACCCTTGCTCTGGTCGGCGTAAATGTCAAGGACAAAAGACACATGAGTACATCATACGCTGTTCCCTACTGCTCTTCTGTTGATTTTGCTGCATCAGAAGCAAGCATATAATTTACCATACTGTTTTTAGATCCAGCTAAAATTTCTTACAATTTTATTCATAAACTCTCACTTGTTCAAATTTCAAACATTGAATTAAAAGTTTAGGCTTGATTTACGCTTTACAAAGAATGGATTATGATCCCTGTAGGTAAGAAGAAATAGGATGACATAAGACAGCTGGCACAAGGCAAGGGACACCCTGGACAAGGTGCCAACCCATTGCAGGGCACAATCACACACACTACGGACAATTTGGAAATGCCAATTAACGCATGTCTTTGGACTGGGGGAAGAAGCCCAGAGTACCAGAGTAATCCCCCGAAGCGGGGGGGAGAACACGCAAGCTCCACGCACACAGGGCGGAGGTAGGATTTGAACCCCCAACCCTGGAGGTGCAAGGCAACAGCGCTAACCACTAAGCCACTGCACCTGCATTTTTTTTTTTTTTAATTGGTAAATTTCATTGCAGTTACTATCTGTGATATTCCTGCTGCAGCAGCTATTGGTGATTAAAATAATCCAGATACCAGTTTGTACAGCTTCACAACATTGAAACATTGTGTGGCAGGTTTTAGGCTGATTTTTGTTCTGAGAGCTAAATTAGCATTATTTTGTCAGCAAATATTTCTTTAGCATGTCCTCAGGACCTGTGCCTCCATCTAGTTTCTATAACTAGTTGCTATATCAACACGCATGCTGCTACTATACGTCTGTTAAGAGAAGGAGAAAATCACATGCCAAACTGGCTGCCTCTAGCTGTCTAAGCTTAAGTAAATCTAAAGAATTATGTAATCAGCACATCCTATGCAGTTTCTCCATCATTATTTTGCACTGGCTTTTCACTTTTTGTGAAATTAATATGTATGAGGGAAACCATTTTGTGTGTTACCTTGTAAATGGAACATGAACTACGCTTGTATGCTGCCTTTGTATGGAACTCTCATAGTTTACAGACAAAATGCATCATAATTGCACTTGAAACCAGTCACAAAAAGCCCTCAAAGAATAGAATATTAGCAAATGGGGAGTGTTTTGACACGGCACAATAAAATAACTGTGACTGATTATATTCTAATGCTGATCACAACTAGGAATTCTTGACTGTGATTAAGTACTTTATTATAAAATTACATTAATTAATTGAGAACTTTCATAATTAACTAAGAGCACAGGCCAAAGCTGTTACTTCTATTAATTTACAATTAAAGCACATCCATAATATGCATATCGTACCCTAAGGCATGCAGAAATCAAGCCTATAAAATAGTGCGGGTTAAGTGACTCAGGGTATTATTCAATAAGGTTATCGAATTTGTCAGTTTTAAATGTCCAAACACAAAGTTAAAACTGGTATATCTTATGTCTGGCTATAGTGTATACATTGAGGCCAAGATTTAAATTGGTTACCTAAATGTCACTTTGCTCTCTCTGCTTATAACAAAAGAGCAGACATAGAAATGCTCAACTGGTTAAGAAAAAAATCATGGCCTGACTGCAAGTGCTAAAAACTGGAAGAGAAATATAAATTGTAAACATATGAAAAGAATGCCAATAGCCCTGTGTCACTTCATTTTGGAGAATATTTCTATATATCCAGCCTCATTGAAACAACCCCATTCTCTCTAATTTTAGCCCAAGCACAATGCGTCATCTGGCAAGGACAGGTTTAATTCTCCACACATTCACTTGATCAAAGTAATTCCCATAAATGCAGCTGATTGTGGGTGAGGTTACACTGTATTACCACCTGTTGTGAAGTGTACAGGACTGTGCACTGCTGATTAAATTGGTGAGACTTAATAAACATTCTTCATTTAACCATAGTCCCCAATCAGCTAAAAAATTAAACTAGAAATGCCAATAGAAGCAATCACAATGAATAAACTATTAGCAAAACCAAATAAAAGCATAAGGCTTTACGTATGATAAGAGGAGCCATGTGTAGTCAGGCCATATATTCATTTGGTGGTGTGGCATATATAGTGACCATATTTCCTAGAGCTAATTAAGTGTACTATGAGGCATTGGTCTAACTTTTCACTGCAATATGAGCCATTGCTGTTCTCTCTGACGTTATCGGTTCTCTCGCCTGCCTTCAGCCAGCAGACACATCCGGTGTGTGTTTGTGTGTGTGTGTTTGTGTGTGTGTGTTTGTGTGTGTTTATGTGTGTGTATATATCTGTATGTGAGAGAGAGTTTTGTTGAGATGATGGAAATGGGGCAGAAAAGATGTTGGAAGCTGAGTGAAAGTGAAAACAGTGCAAAAATACAAACAGGTTGTCTTTGTTATGGCAGAGCAGTTAGGCAGTGCTTTGTGGAATAATGCACATGAGTCAGTGAAGCTCAAAGTGTGGCAGTGGCCTATGTGACTAAAGGAGGATTTTTCAAAGGCACTAAAATTCCAGTTTCACACCTAAAGCTAAGCTGCCATGTGGCCTAAACACTTCACAAAGCTATGGAAATGCAGAAGATAAAGTACCTCTTATATGTGTTTGTGTTTGCGTGTGTGTGTATTCATTCCAGATAGTCAGTGAATTTCAGGAAGCTTTATGCTTACTTTTATGGGGTTTTTTTTGGCCCTCTTTCTGGTTGCTCATCTCCCTTTCTGGTTGCTCATTAAAAACATGAGAGTCTTTGATAAATGCATCTAATCATATTCCCCCCATCTGTTCAACCTGGACTGGCCGGGCATGCCAAAGTGAGAGCAGATATTTTGAGCCGCACCGATTTGGCTTTCTGTACTTGCAGCTTAATTGAATCAAGCTCTTTCAAAAACAGAAGTCTAAAAATGTAGCATGGCTCTCTTGGTCCCTGCATCAACTCTCCCTGTAAAATGGAATGACCTTTGCCAGCAATGCAGGAGAACAAGTAAAGTGTGTAATACATGAGCAATAACAACATCCAGCAAAGACCTTTCTCTCGCTCTTGCTTGCTCCCAGTTACAATACCAAAAAGCTTTTCATTTCATGGGTCATCCCTCTCTCTTTCTCTCTCTGTCTCTCTCCCTCACTGTACCTTTCTCCTCTAGCCTGTTGCAATAAAAGTTGTTCTGAATTCACATCCAGCGAGAGTGTGTGATTCAAACCTCAAGGCTTTTTGCTACAGGTGCACATTGTTTTCTGCATATAAATTTGACTTTTGTTTTTTTTTTTTTGTGAACCTTGCATTTTGATTTTCTTCTTACCACCTGACCTTATGTGGCCTGACAAACAGTTATGCAATCTGCGGTACATAAAGATTCATTAAGTAAGCAGTATCAAGAAGTAAACTGCAATGCATTTACTTTTGGGACTTGCACTTTTTATCAGTCTCTCTGGGTCAAAGCATCTGCCAAATAACTAAATGATAATAAAGTGGGACTGAACCAGATCTCATGAAAAATTCACACAAATTCAAAAGAGCAAGGGTGGGCAATGTCATTATTCAGTTTCATATGAATACATTTGTAAGAGAAGGTGTGAACACTAATCACGGCCCTAATCCTAACCTTAAAAAAATCAAGTAGTTTTATTCAGTTTTCCAACACTGTTCCTAAACTGGTTCTCAATGCCTTCCTGTTTCTGATGTTAAGGCCATCATATGTTATTCATGCTGTGCAGCCACAAGAATGGTTTATGTCAGTGGACCTGCACAATGCATATTTTTATGGTCCCACTGGTCTGGAGACATACATTTTTAGGTTTGCCTTCTAAGAGCAGGCATTCCAATTCAAAGTTCTACTTTTCAGCCTCTCTCTCTCGGTGTTCTCAAGATCTATGCAGCTGGCCCTGTTGCCTCTGATGGTCAAAAGCATCAGGATATTGACTGGCTTCTATGTACACACACCAAGTTGCAGGCCATCTGGGACACATCCACCCTCGTTGCACATATTACTGTGCTCAGTCTCACTGTGAACTTGGAAAAGAGGTCCCTAATACCAGCCATACAATTCATCTGATTCATTGAGAATGCTAGCCACCCTCTCATCCCCACGTCTGGCAAACATTATGATGCTTGCCAATCGAATTCGAGCAGATTTCTGTGTGCAATACCAGCTCTTGCTGAGGATGCTAGAATTGTTAACCACTGCTTTGGATCTGTTGGAATTAAGGAAATTTTAGAAGTTGGTTATCCCAAATACCACAGACAGAGACACATCCTTATCTCAGCTAGAGTGAGACAAGCACTAGCTCTCTAGATATCAATATCAGTCAGGGAAACACACTCCTGCTTTTGGTCTGCTAGACCTCAGCTTCCACTGCTGCTCTATCCATTGGTAAGAACACCTTCGCAGCTTCCTCCCTGAATAGATTGGTAGTCAATGGATGGAAAGATTTGGCACCCTTGGCAAGCTTACCTGCATCTGTGGGTTTGGGAGAGAAGTAAAGGCCGATGACTGTGACCAGCAGTCCAGGAGACACTTCTGAATGCAGCGGCCTTTGATGGAACTTGTATCTCATAAACTTCTCACTACCTCAAAAATGGACCAAGGTGCCTTTGACCACCATGCTCTACCAACAGTCTGGTGCAGGATCCTACCCTTGTACCTTTAACACCTCCTCTTGAGCCCATGAGTGATACAAAACTGAAATGGGGCTCTCTAAAGACTCTAGAGTGACCTTCTGGTTGAACTCAGGGTTTCTGACCAAAGTCATATAACTCACTTTTGTTAACCAATCAATTGACCTTTCAGCATTCCATAAGGGGGAACCTGCTGATAATTCCTCGTTAATAGCAGGCAGGTTCTATTTGTACTGGACAGATGCCACAAAGGGAAAGCATGAGGAGCTCTTTTGTCTAAATAGACATCAGCACTTTGGCCTACAGACAGACTTCCTGGCCGCTACCATAAAATGACACTCTACGCAGTGTGTCTCATCCTCGTGGGCATTACTTAAAGGCATGCCATTCCAGGAAGTCTGCTGCTGGTACCTAGGTGTCACCTTGCTCCTTTTCCAGGTTCTACAGCAGTGTGAGTGCAGCAGTCATCTCCAGACACCTTTCCAGTCAGTCCTATAGTTAGTTGGCTTTTAATGGCATTGTGGCAGATGTTATCAAGATGGTGTTCACCACACCTGGCAGTTATGAGTGTTAAAGGAACTACCAGGGTTCCCTGTCATTCAGAACCAGCAGTGACCCAAGAGGAACACAGCAAGAAGGTTACAAGGAAACGATGGGCATTTGACAACAGTATTTATACAGTCATGTATGTCATACAGTCACTTCCTAACTATTGAAGCTTATGCGTGCACAGACAAAAAAGTATCCAGGTGATATATGGAATGTTTCCCCTGTGGGTTATCTGATGTTCACAGAATGACAGTTATATATGGTATGTAATTTTGCTTTTTTATAGAATTTTAAACAGAAATGTGTAGAAGTAAGACAAATTAGTGCTTTTTGTGTGTAGTCCTTTTTTCCTAAAATTATACTTTTCTTCATATTCACATTGATGGTATGTTGCAACAGACTTAGTGAAATGTAGTAAAACAGGCATAGAACTGAAAAGAAACAAATGTCCTCTACCCTTACAAAGGCATTTGAATCCAAATAAGACCTTATATTTTATTCCCTTTTTTCTTTCGTGCCCTGCTCTGTGAAGAACTTTTACGGGTAAAAGAGAAAAAGGAAGAGGAGTTTGATTGTGAGCAGAAAGAGAAACCTTTGATCTGCACACACACACACACACACACACAGATGCCACACACACACACAGACACACACGCACCACAATAGTGAAGTTGTATCACAGAAACCAGCTCCTCAAAATGATAATATATAAGCAAAAAAAATAAATAAATCTAATTAAAAACCACGTCTTTTTCAACATTGTGCCATAATTAGCCACAACGATCATATGAATTAACCTTATTCTTGATTTTAAATAGCTCTGTGAGTTATTAGGTTGCTTTGTAGCTGTTTACCTTTTCATTAATGCCTGACTTAAGCATTTAATTAGTAACATTGGTTTCTGCACATTGTACATTGTCTGGAATAGCAGCGGAATAGAAATGCTGAAGCACAGAAAAAAAAACATGCATACACATGGGGAAAAAGGTAATTGCTAATAAGTGTGCTTGACTCTGTGTGTTAAGCGTTTGTGGAGAGGCGCTGAGGTGTGGAGGCTCAGGTTACAGCGCCGCGCGAATGCACTGGAGAGGAAGCAGACTTTCAGTGCAACATCCCACCTCCGCCTGTGCCAGGCAGTCTAACACACACACTCACACATGCAGATATACACAATGCTCTTTAGAGGAGCTCATGGGGAATGTAGGAGAAAGACAACAGAGAGAGAGAGAGAGAGAGAGAGAGAGAGAGAATGTGTTTATGAGTGACAGAGGCACAAACAGGATGTGTTACAGCATATAAAAAGCTACTTTTTCTCAGCCATGTGTATGGTGTGTGAGTGTGTGTGTGTGTGTGTATGTGTGTGTGAGTGTGTGTTATACTTAAAGTGTAACTGTGCATACATGCCTGCACCCAGCTACCGTATGCATATTTTTTATGCATCTGAATAATTAAAAGTAATCTCCATTGCTTTTAATATCCATTAAAAATGCAGAAATTTTCCTCTATTACCCTAGTTATTGTCATTGTCAGTGTCTCAAATTTCACATTCTGACTTTATATTTAAACCTATTTGCTGTGCACCAGTTTAGAGAATTCAGAATTTTAGGTGGGTTTGTATATGAGAGGTTGTTAAATTGACAGACTAACCAGTTTGTTGGGAAACTTTACAAGAGTAAAAGATTTTATGTCATAATGTGAAATTAGAGCTGTTGAAATATATGTGATGTATACTAGAAAAATGTGAAATAGTTCATAACTGTATTTCATATATATATATATATATATATATATATATATATATATATATATATATATATATATGTATACTACTGTGTACAAAAGTAGTACAAAAGTCCTAGGCACATGCAAAGAAATGCTGTAGAGCAAAGATGCCTTCAAAAATAATGAAATTAAATGTTTCTACATTAAAAAATACTGTAAAGAGCAGTAAACAGTAATAAATGAAACAAAGTCAATATTTGGTGTGACGATCCTTCACTTTAAAAAAAATAGTAGTCTCAGGTACAATTTGTGCAGTTTTATAAGGAAATTAGCTGTAAGTGTTACTGAGCATCTTGCAGAACCAGCCACAGTTCTTCTGGAGACTTTGACTGTCACACTTGCTTCTTATTTTTGCAGCAAAACCCAGCAGCAAGTTTTTGTACTGAATCAATAATGTAGAAGTCATAAAATAAAAATCTATATCAAAGTTTATACTAAAACAAATAGGGTGCCTAAGACTTTTGCACAGTACTGTATATAATATTGAACCATATAGCATTAATTTGTGAGGATGCGTGAGAGCAATGTGACTCCAGGACACACGGAGCAGCCATCTTGTGGAATGTTGGCCTGTGACTGAGAAAGGCAGGTCCTAAAGTTGTGCTGGCTAATGTGTGTGTGTACTGTACATGTCTAGCAAGGGAATGTGTCTCCCAAGAGACTAGCCTCTTCACTCATGCTGTTATTAGTTTGTGGCATGAAGCTGAGGTGGATAGGTCAGAAAGTTTTGCTAATTGGTCAGTGTTCTGATGCTATTCAGCTGATAGAGGGCCAGTGGTTTGCCTCCAATGATGATTTATAGAGCAGACTCTGGTGTGTGTGTGTGTGTGTGAGAGAGAGAGAGAGAGAGAGAGAGAGAGAGAAAGATATGGGTAATGTGTAATAATGGTGTAAAGAGACAGATTAGAAAATTGGGGCTTAATGATCCCCGTCTGTGCAAGCATCCATGAGCCAGCCAGCCAATGTCTGTGCGATCTGAGAGATGCATTTCCCTCAGGATTCCACCATCTTTCTTTGCTCTCTCTCACACACACACGCACACACATCATTTCTGCTGTCACACAATTGCATGTGAGTACACACAAACAGCAGTGTCTCTGTGAATCGACTTCTGTTCTCCATTCTATCTTGAGAACAAGAAGACAAACCAATGTGTGTGTATTTGTGAATCTTGTGTTAATTTTGTCCATTAGTCCACTGAGCCACTTTTCCCTGAATGCTCCAAATCACTTCTGCACAAATGCTATTAACTCAGCTCTGGTTCTCCCCCACGCTCTTTTAGCATCTTTTAGCTACACTGAACTCAGAGCAAATCTCTTAACTCTACAGAGGATGTGTGATTAGTTGCGCTATGGCGCTTTGACTTTCACAGAAATACACTTAATTGCACCTATTACACATATATACACAAATATACATGCAGAGACATCAGTGCACAACCACCCACTGTGTGACTGTGCTGCCCACTAGTTAGTCGAACTAAGTTTATATATATATTCCCAAAATGCAAAGTGACAGGAAGTTAATAGTTCTTCAACGTCGGGTTGTGTCACAGCTTTTATTTAGTCTGTCTACGTATTTGCCTCCATTGGAAGTATCCTCTTTAAAATGAATTAAAACCATCCCCAAAGAAAAGAAACTCAAATACACACACACACACACACACACACACACACACATACACACACATGCATCTACGCTTGGAGACGGAGAGAAGCCAATTCCAGAGAGACAGAGAGGCCGATTGTGCTGGCCCTTTTGGAGTTCTCCTGTTAATCAGGTCACACACAAACAGACACATTAGCACACAACAGCGCGCTCCTTCCTCCTCCCAGACGATTGGCAATGTGTTGCGCTGTTGATAGAGAGCTGGCAGCCGTTCAGCAGACTGCTCTCGCTGCACATCAAACACACTCACAGCCGTTTCCCTTTCATGTCTCTCTACCCAAAAAAACTCTATTTGATCTGCCTGCCAAAATACACACCCACACACACACGGACATGTAGCAAGATTTACACACATACACAAACCCCAAACTAACATGCACCTACCCACAGAAGCATAACAGCAACTGAAACCCAACAGCAAGTTACTCTTGTTGTGAGCATGACTTAAAAGCAGAATCATAGAATAGAGCCAGAAGTCCTGCTTTATCCAGAAACCCTTTCATTTATCGTCCTTTTTACAGACCAAGTGCTGAACATGTCTCCACCACGAAAGAGGCAGCTGGAAAAATCAGTTTCTTCCCAATCACCAAAATGCTAACAGGTGTCGTTGGGGGCTCAGGTTATTTTAGCACGGTGTTACTTTTGTGTCATAACAGCTATTCGAGTAACTAAAGTTAATTATAAGATCTCTGTTAAAGGTATAGTCCATGACATTGGAGGAAGTTAGTTGATCAAGCTGTTTTGAAACTTAAAATGAAACTTACAATTTGTGATCTGTTGTTTTTTATTGGTTTTACAAAAGGAAAGTTATAAAGTTTTGAGCATAATCCCACATTGAACAGGACAAGAAATTGACCTAATTTATGTCCCTTTTAAATTCTGCCATCTTTAAGCTTAGTGCGGCAGCTTTCCAAGCCTCAAGTGTTGAGGCTCTGGCTTTACTTATTCTGGCTGTAGGAAATTCTAACAATACAATCACACAAGTAGCCAGTATCGCACAGTTAGTTCATGAGGAGGGAGCCATCTTTGTGCAATTAACTTTTTGGCAGATGTTAGTCCCGCCAGCCAGATCTTCCTTTGTCTCTCAGTTAGACCTAAATTTGAATCATCATTAAGAAGTAGAATGGTTGGTTGTATTAGTACTTCTTTGATTGTCATTCCACACAGTATACATGTGATCCTTTCCCAAAACTCATAAACCCTCAGCATAAATATTCCCACCTGTTGGTAGGGACAAAAACTGCAGTAGGGATTTGGAGATAATTTGATGAGGAATTGCTTCTTTGCTTTCCAGTATAACCTATGAAAGAATTTAAAATGAATTAATTGGTGGTTCGGATTTTTTGAGGCACAGAAAATGTTTTCCCATACCACATCCCAATCAATTTTGTCTATGGATAGCTATTTTTCCCACATTGTGTGCAGTGGTAGTTGCTTTTGCTTAACTTCAAAAAGGGGGGATAGACTTAAATTGCTGACACTACACCTCGTTGTGGGGAATTAAAGAACCAATTGTAAACTGGATGTGTTTTGAGAGCTGTTCCCCGCAGGACTCCATATGCTCTGAGCGCTGAACGCAGTTATAGGAACAAAAAAAAGGATAAAGCAGATACCTTAAAAGACTATGTTTTGGAAGCTGAGCATCCCATCTACATCCCATATGTCAGCAAGAGTGTTGATTCCCTGCATTGACCACTGTTCCATATGAATGGAACTTTGAACTATATGAATAGTTCAAAGCCACTTTTAATAGTATGAAACATACAGTTTGAATGAATACAGCCTTTCCCTTTATTACTCCATCTAAAGCCACATCCAAACCACAGTACTAAGCCAGAAGTAGTGAATCTTTCTGAATTAGCAGCCAAGTAGGGATTCTTCTTTATCCTGTTTGCTTGGATATTAGTGGTCCATTCTTATGCTTTTCTGTAAAACTTGGGACACCGCAGAGGCCACATGGTCTGAGCGGATATTTTATTGATAGCTGTTGGAAACATCACAAACAATTACAGTATGCTGACTTTAAAACCACAGTAAAAAAAAAAGGGGGTTCTCAAAATTATTGTTGACAAAATGAATATTTCAGCAATGAATCAGTGATTTGAAGAAGAAATGACCATTTACTGGCAATTTCAAGAAACTCAGTAGAAGTTACGTTACTAATAATAAACTAAATGTAATTTAATCAGCTAAAGCTATAACAAGCAAAGTATCCCTCATCTTGTGCATGATTGTTGTCTATGTGCTGTCTATAAAGACGGAATGATTTGGTATTGAATGGTAAAATATTTTCTCAAAGCCAGAAGTACAATTTATCCAAGTAAAAGCACAGTGTCGATGGAAAAGGTGTATCTTTCTCTCTACGCTCAGAATTACCCTCATCTAGACTCCATTCATCTCCATGTGTATTTCACTTTGAGCTTTTCTATTCCTTAACCATTCTGCTCATGGCCGATATTCTGCTCACACGCCTTGAGGAAATTACTGTAGGTTTGAACATTGAGAACTGACTGGGATCTCAATAATGTCGTTTAATCCTCACGATGCAGATGTTTGATAAAGAAATGAGCAACTCTACTGCGTGGAGGTTATGAGAAGAATTGTAGACTGAGGGAGAGAGAGCTGGCAAGAAATGTATGGTCAGAGTCTTTCGTCTGCTGTATTCCTGTCAGAGAACGTGGCAGTTTGTATGCAACCGTACCACAGACGCACACACACACATGCGCACACACACACACACACACACACACACACACACACACACTTCACTGAGAGCTTATTTCCCCCCTAAATTAATGATGAAACCTAATGATCACTGAATGTCTTTTATTACAGAATGTCTACTTAAAACATGAACATGTTTAAAACATTAAACATGAAACAACAGAGAGAGAGAGAGTTTTATAAAACATCAGTCAGCATTAGTATGTGCTATGTTTTGGCCTCATTTCTGTGGCTCTCCATAATAAATTGTTTTGATTGCCCCGGATTCAGTACTACTGACAGCTTGTCTGTCTCTGTCAATCTGTTTCTCTCTCACTCTCTTTGTTGTTGTTGCATGTTTAGTGCTTTAAAGAGTAATAAAAAGCTTTGTCCCCGCATCTCCATGGCAACCTCTCCAACTTTGTGGCCGGTTTAGTTTGATTGGTTGTGTTACTGTGTGTGAGTGAGTGTGTGGAGGGAGACGTGAGGGTCCATTCTCATCAGCCATCAGCACAGGTCACCCACAATTCTGATGTCTGTAATGTTCTCTCCATCACACTCATCTCCACTTCTCCACTCTGTTCCATTCTGTCTGCATCTCGGGCCATGTCTCGACCCCCCCATTTCTCTCTCTCTCTCTCTCTCACTCTCTCTCTCTCTCTCTCTCTCATTCTCTTGTTCCACTCTCTTTTCACCTTGACAGAGGGCTGGGTGGAGATATGATCTTTGCATATGCATTATTGATCTGGTGCAGGTGTCCTCTCTCTCTCTCTCTCTCTCTCTCCCTCTCTGTCTCTCTTTCTCTCTGTCTCTTTACAATTCTTTGTAAAACTCTAAAACTGACTATTTCAGTATCAGAAAGTATTTCAGGTAGAACCCTTTTAGAAAGCTAAGAACCCTTACCTATTCACATAACTTTGAAGGGCTCTTTTTAGTGTCTTTTTTAACATTCTTTTTAAGTATCCTTAAGTAGAAGTTAATGGCGCATTAATGTAAATGTAGTCTCTCAAAGTAGACCCCTTGAAAATCATTAACTATCCCAATAACCCCTGAGAAACTCTTTTTTCTAAGTGGTTGTAGCATTTAGTGGGGCATTAATGTACAGTATGCTCACTATGGAGTGCCCATTTGTAGTCTTTATTTGGGTATTAGTGTATAGCAGTCACTCTGTGTAGTGTCCGAGTGGAGGGGTGCAGCCACATGGGAGTGAAGTGTAAACTCCAGAGAAATCCACTGAAATCACAAAGCCACAATTTCTATAGTGCACTACAAAGATGTCATGATTGTGCAACCTATAGTTGATTCAGGAAAGGTCTTGATAATGAGTGATGTCAGTGTCAGAGGAGAATGGCCAGACTGGTTTGAGCTAACCAAAGGCTACAGTAATGCAAATTGGACAGTTGAAGATTGGAAAAAGACTAGGCATTGCATTTCCAATCATTTTGATTTTTGATATAAGTCATTTTGCATTAGGAACTACAAACGGAATTCAGTGATGTTATTTTGTGGCCACTCACAGTGATAAACTGTAGTCTCCTTCTCTAGATTGATTAGCTTATGTTTTTACTGCAGTGGAAAGCATTGAAGAAATTTAGACATAGTCTTAAAATAACATTAGATCATCTAGATGCCTGGATGTGATTCTGTTTTTGAGTTTGTTTTGTGTAAATTTTACAGATTCATTTTCTTGCCACCTTCTCCATCATTTCTTACTAATTTCCTAATGTTACAAATCAGATACACCTAAGACTCACATCTGAAATCCTGGACACACAGCTGTCCTTATGCAGTGGAACATTAATGTAAAATGGTTTTCCTCTTGTGTTCCTGTGCACTTTTTTTATCTTTAGTGAAATGCAGCTCTCAGAAAAATGGGGAAAAAAGGATTGGTAAATAAATAAAGAAAGAAAGAAAGAAAGAAAGAAATGTCAGGGAACACAAAACAAACAGCAAAGAAAGAAGAAAAACAAAGCTCTAAATCTCTCTACTGTTAATTAAAAACAAGTCGAGCCACAGAGAGAAGTAAAGGTGGTGTTATATACTGACATGCAGGATCATGAAGTGATTCTCTCTCTATTCCTCTGGTTCTCTCTGTATGATTCTCACTCCTATTTGAGACACCTGTGCTGAGTTGAGCTTTCCCTCACACGCACACACCCACACACACACACACGGAGCTGAGCCTTACCTAACATATCTGAGCACATACCCCCTCTGTTTTTTGTCTAACCTTCTCATACCTTCTTGTTTGCACAAGGAGGAGTGTGGTGATGAGATGAAGACAGAATATAGAAGTGCATACTTAAAAGGCCGTTGATAGGGTCAAGAGGCCACGACCTACCTACGTGTTTTACAGCTGTTGGCACAGAGCTTCCAGATCCAGGACGAGAGAGAGATCACCATAACAAAGAGAAGGGGCCAAAGGTTAGACACAGAGGCAAAATGAGGGACGAAATGAAAAAGAGAGATGGGGGAAGAGAAGTGTTGAAGGAGGAGTGAGTTGCTATTTTTGAAGCTCTCTGCTGGGAGCCCCTCTGGCATGCTGTTATCCATCTTAATGCTCTATGGAGGGAGGGAGAGAGCACCAGCAACATGAAGCAGATGTACCATCTCTATTTGTATTTCCTTACTCTCTGTCCCTTTGTTCTGTTTCGTTCCTTCTCTTTTCCTTTCCACCTCTCCTCCCTTTTTCCTGCACCGCAATGCTCTTTCACTACATCATGCAGCAGCATGTCACAAACTACAAATAAGACATCAGCTCATTCCGAACAACAGGTACTGCAAACATTTGCAGAATAAAACGTTAATAATGCCTAATTAAAATAATAAAAGAAATAAATCACAGCTTGCATTTCTACATGTCAAATAAACATGTTGTACACTTCTCTTTAAAAGCAGCTGAGTCATTCTCCAAGACTGGAGAAACTGGTGCGTCCCTTCCCCAGGTAAAATACTTTCAGCTGTGTTATTCAGAAATATCACAGCTAGGACAGATTATTACAATTTGGGCAAATGTGACCCAATATTGAGATAAAAATATGCTGTTTTTCTCCAGAGCGATTAGTAGCTTATGCATTTACTGCAATTAATTTCAGCATAGC
Organism: Pangasianodon hypophthalmus; assembly: GCF_027358585.1. Taxonomy (NCBI): domain Eukaryota; kingdom Metazoa; phylum Chordata; class Actinopteri; order Siluriformes; family Pangasiidae; genus Pangasianodon; species Pangasianodon hypophthalmus. Next base: position 17,909,176 of record NC_069716.1, on the reverse strand, counting down.
CTTAGAATAACATTTGCTCTCCACGTTTGGGGCCACATGCCAATAATATGATTGGCTAAACCTGTCACTTTACTTCTTGTTTCAACTTTCGTGATCCCAAGGAAAAGGTTATTATCATTATTGATATATAAAACCAGTCTTTCATACATTGGAGCAGTGTAATTAACCCACCTTTGTGGTGCGAGTGCTTGATCTGAGAGCATCGTGAAAAACGCACGTCTCTTGCCGATCTGCATGAGTAAAAATCTTATATGAGAACAGCTCGTCGTTTGCAGGTATTGCAAGTAAGTGCCATTCATCCAAAAAGCTCTGTTCTTTGCCTCTTTTGAATGTACAGCAGGAAAATGATAAAAACAGCAAATGGATGAACATAGTATCATTTTGAAAATCTGTGCGCACAAAAGTGACTTATGGTATTGTGCAATCGACCCACAGTCCGGAAGGAATTCTTCAGTGTGAATGCAGAACTGTGTCCGTGAGCCCCGCCCTGATTATGAGCCTAGAATCAGTCCTGAGTGTGGCCTCAAATATTTGGACTAAATGTGAAAATGCCCTTAGACTCCTGAGCATGATTCTGTTTTTGAGTTTGCTCTGTGCAAATTACCTTTGCGGGCAATTCTGTCATTTCTTACTACTTTAGTACAGTTTGTGCATGTTCTATAAATGCAATGCTGCCACCATTTGTGTACACCTGATCATAACACTTTATTATATTATTATGATTTAGGGCATAGGTTGCATTCCATTTCATCCCAAAGGTGTTCAGTAGTTCCAGTGAACAGAAATTGTAATGTTACAGCACACAAAGGCATCCCATACATCAAAGGCATCCTATGCTACAGTTTGGGGAAGACCCACATATGGATGTGATGGTCAGGTGTCCACAAATGTTTTGACATATAGTGTATATGTTTCTTTAGATTTATCTTTATCCATTTTCTGTTTTCCCACTAAGCCACCAATCAAGGATGTTCTGTTGAGTTTATGTTTCTGTGTCTGGTCTCCTGCCAAAGCCAAGCATGTCAACGCAGTGCCAATGTTCTTTAATGTAATTTAACCTTAACTTGAAACCTTTCCTTTTTTCCTCCAACCCTCATGTTTTTGCTGTATCTCTTTTATTTCTTTATAGTACCCATTTTTGCATTTTCTCTTTCATGGTCTCTGTCTTTCTTTTTCTCTCCCTTTCCCCCCATACTCCAAATAACGTATGCGGTCTACCTTTTTATGTCACAAACAATTAATTTGTCCATTGCTTACATTTATTGATCCAAGCAAGATAAGCAACATAATGCATTCCACTTTATAGAAAGGCAGATTTCATGAATGACTTTGACTTATGTTTGTAGGCATGTAGGAGGGGAGTGCAAGGAAAATCAATGGCCATGTTAATATGTCCAGGCGAGAGCCTATATCTGATGCTGTGATAGAAACACAGGCCACAGAAAGGCAGCGAGCATGTGTTCGGACTCCGCTGAGGATTCAGAGCCATCAGATTGGAATTGAGTTTTTCTCAGTCAAATTTATCACCATTAGCAAGAAGAGAGAAAGGAATGTACAGGCCAGCCATTTCTTCTCTCTACAGCTTTGTTAGTAGGGGGTGGGAAGGTGTGATAAAGCCATACTGCTTAGATGTCTGGGAATTCACCACTGCACAGCATATTTACTAATATTGTGTGCCATTTACAAAACAGGTGTATGAGTCTTTTACCTCATTGCATATGCAAAGCGCAGAATACTGGGAGGAGATTATTGTAATTAATCACATAGTAAAATTTATTAAGAATAATAGTAATTACTGACTTTGTAATTGCACACATGATTTAATACCTGTAAATGACAATATGTCAAGCTTGATTATTTTTAGTGGAAACAAGGCAGTGGTTATTCTAGTAGTAAATACATTGTAAAAAAAAATAAATAAAAATAAAACACCTGACAAGTCATATTATAATGGATTTATTGGATAAAATAAAATATTATTTGTATTTGTTCACTACATCTATCCCGATAGCATGTAGGAAGACTTACCTTGTACAAACACCGCCAACCAAAATGTTAAGGGAATAGATATTTAAAGCTGTGATTAAATACATATCTGGGAAACTCAGCTGGGCCTTCTGTGCTGTGTGCACCGATAACCAGAGTGAAAAAGTGCACACTAAACTCACTGTATTATTCATCGTGAGATGCTGACAAGCAGGAAGCTATCATCAGAGCTTAACGGTGTACTGAATGATGTGGTTCCGATGATAAATTTTGTCAAAGCATGTGCACTCGTTTGTTTGAACAAACATATTAGCACATAAGGGGTGTAACACAATGCCATTATCTATATTTATATCAGTATCTGTCTAGTGCACAGAATATTCATACCTGTTTTCGTATTCAGATTTACCTGGAAAGTGGGTGTGGTCTGCAAGTTAACTATGTTTCAAGCAACGTCTTTCCTAAATGAAGAATCTGTTTTGCTTTACCTTAGTTTGTGGGTTTGTAAAATTTCAGAAAGATCAGAAAAGTTCTCAGGACACGTGATCGGAATCTACTATAAAGCTGGGATGCAGTTACAGTGCTGCTGTGAGTCAAAACGGGATGGATCCTGTAAGTGGCATTTCATTAGTGCTTGATATTCTGAGAGCATTTTCTTTTAATAACATTGGACAACGATCATTTAAGAATGACAAAACATGCACAATGAACATACAATTTTTAGCACAGATATGCAGCTCTGTGCACAATGTGCAGTCTGCATGAGCTATATGGAGCTGTGTCATAATATATGAAGCATATTTCTTTTCTTTGTACAGAAATATTGTAGAAACCTGATTTTATTTGGAGCTCAGTAAGGCCGTCCGGCTGAAACTGAATAGTGCATCTCCTATCATGTAAACTTACTCTTTTTTTACGCTCTGGGATCATGGTTTTCAGGTTTCTCCAGTGTCGTCATATTGCAGATATATGCAGAAATGCGCACCACAGTTAACTTGTTTCTGCCAAGAAGACTTAGAAAAAGAAGAAAAATATGTCTGTCTTATTCTATGGTTGAACATTTTGGTCTTGGATCAGGTCTTTTGGTGCTGTTTGTGAGTTCTGAATCCTGGCAACCCTCCGTACAAGCTTCGATTACCTGTTCTTTAAAGTTCAACAATAAAAACCTCACACTCACATGACTTTTTTTTTGTTTTGGTTTGTCCAGCTGGCCACTAAAAATGTTTCTAGCTTGGAAGCCAACTGCCTACAGGCAAACAACTGGAACCAAAAGCATAAAAGGAGAATTAAGGACATTATTGCCATCACAGTCTCTCCTGTCTTTCCGGATCAAAGTAAATACAGAATAACCTGAAGATGCGGTTGCCAGTTCCATCCATATATATGTATGATTTTGGGGTTTTCAGCTTTGACAGCCACCAAAAACACCACGCTATAACCATCATGTCCCTTGGAAGCAGGCCCAAGGCTCGCATTATTTTTATTTCCATATTGCTATGTTTCATATTGTTAGGCTGTATTGTGCTTTTGTTACAATTCATATTTAAAGTTTAACTCGACAACAGCGAATATATGCTAATTATGTGCATTCACACTTTTTTCCAAACAAAAATGTCACAAATGTAGTGGTATTGTACAATCCATGTTGTTAAAGGAGAACCCCTATCTAAGTTTACTGAGGTCACACAATGTTCAGAATTACATACATTTCTCAAATGACAAGGATGTACTCAATGAAAAAAAAAAACTGTCCAGTTTTGGTGAGCCTGTGTCTACTGTAGCCTCAGATTCCTCTTCTTAGCTGACAAGAGTGGAACCTGATGTGTAGCCCATCCACCTCAAGATTCGATGTGTTCTGCTTTCTGAGATGCTTTTCTGCTCACCACAGTTGTAAAGAGTGGTAATTTAAGTTACTGTAGACTGTAAACTTCCTATTTGAGTTACTGTAGACGTCCTGTCAGCTCAAAACAGTCTGGCCATTCTCCTCTGACCTCTCTCATCAACAAGCCATTTCTGCTCACAGAACTGCTGCTTACTGGATGGTTTTTTTGTTTGTCACATCATTCTGTCTAAATTCTAGAGACTGTTGGGCATAAAAATCCCAGGAGATCAGCAGTTTCTGAAATACTCAAACCTGTCTGTCTGTCAACAACAACAGTGCCACAGTCAAAGTCACTGAGATCACATTTTTCCCCATTCTGTTGTTTGGAGCTCTTGATCTGTATCTGCATGATTTTATGTATTGCGCTGCTGCCACATGATCAGATCATTGGATAACTGCATGAATGACCAGGTGTATTGGTGTTCCTAATAAAGTGGCTGGTGAATGTATTTTTTTTCTGCACTATACAGTTTCCAAATGTACTCCATACAATATATGCAATTCATATTAATAAATTTACATTAACCCTACAAGCCACCAATGAACGTGTGTGATTCAGATACCCCAGAGTTGCTTGTTTGTTTGCTGACAGGACGACATGCTCAAAACAGGGATTTATATTGTGCCGGTCATATGTTAATTAGATGGAATGCATGTGTGCTCATTTGTATCCAAGTTCTTAGTAGATCACCCATTAAATGAGCCACCACCACAGCAAATGGTTACTAAAAAGTCTATAATTAGCACTATCCTTGATAAATATTTCCCTGTATGTGTTGCTGATTATGGCAGCCACATTGTAGTGTTCCATCCCTTCATGGCTCCCTCAGAGTCACCTTTCTTATCTCTCTTTCCTCTGCGTTTACAGAACATGTGTATAATATGTTTCAGTATCACTACTCAATCTGCATTACAGTTCATTACCGCTTCTTACTGATAAACACATATGACAACATGAGTCACTAGTGTTAAAGCTCATGTGTGAGACTCAGGTGATATCAGTGGGCATGTGCATATGGTGTAATGACAGACTTTAACAGCTGTGACATGCATGAACCACAGGGTGGATGTGACTAACGCTACTTATCATAATGTGCCAAAATATGTTACGGTAACTGGGTCTGTGTGTGTGTGTGTGTGTGTGTGTGTGTGTGTGTGAGAGAGAGAGAGAGAGCGAGAGAACGTGTGAGTGTTTAAGTTCTTTTTTTTCCCACTTAATTCTAAATGTATTCAAAATGGCAGGGACATTATTGTCCTTGAGAGGTGCACAACAACATCTTTAAGTAAGCACATTAAGAACTGCATCCTGTGACTCCAGAGAGTTTTAAATAATTAACCTCCATGACCAATGTCCTACCTATGAGTGAAGCACTCTGCAAGACAGTAGGACAATGTAAGACCTTTGATGTGATAAAAGCCATGCTGTTTGGTTAGCTTGCTTTGTAATGGGAGGAGATATGGAGAAGAAGGTTTTTGCATGCAGTATATTTTAAAACATTTGCCAAGTGGAATGTGTTTGTGTGCCTCTTGTTTGTATTTATCATTTCTGTGATCAGATCTGGATCTGGTGTACTAACATGTATTTCTGTCTTACAATATGAAGGTTTTAGTTTAATAGCATTATTAGATCAGATTATTTGTACTAGCACGAGTGTATTTTTTTCTATGAAGCACTCTGGATAAGGACACCTGCCAAATGCTATAACTGTAGATGTGGCCACATTCTTTAAACGCATCTATTTGGTTAGGCATTAACCAGAAAATAATTCAATTTGTTCATTTACTATTGCTTGCTAGTTCAAGCAACCTGAGGATGGTCCCCCACACTAGTGGCAGCTAACTTTCTGGTGTTGAACACAGATAGACTACTGTTAGCTGATTGACGTACTCTAGCTAGCAAGTTAGTAGCTAGCAAGTTAGCCAAATAAGATAGCTGCTTAATCTGTAAGGTGACATGGTGATGTTAGCTAGCTCATTTTAACCATGGAATGATGTCTGGCAACAAGCACACATGTTATCCCAACTATTTTTCTGACATAGCTATTCTGAAATTAACATTGCTTTCTTAGCACACTCATCTGTCTGAGTGACAGTTTGGTCCATAAACTTTCATCAGCCTCTGGTCCTTTGAGTAGAATTATGGAACTGCCTATACCAGGATTATTACATGCACCCCTAACTTTAAATTTTACCAAAATAAAATACAGGAGAGGGTATCTGTTTTCTGAATGGAACAGATTTTATTTTGTAAATAAAAGTGTGTAAGTGCTGTTGGAAAACTGCACATACCTATGTAGCTTCCTTCTGATTGGACGACAGTGAATGAGTGCTCTTGTGTGTGGGTTCCTGTACCAAGAGAGAAAGTGCGAGAGAGACATATTGGATGCTAATGAAGTAGATTATAAGTAAGCAGATAGCACTTGAGCTCAAATCTGGGATCATGCTTTGTCTCTACTCACTCTATATTTCCTCACTCAGTCCATTTTTACTGCCTGTATGTCAGCAGCCTCCAGGTCTGCTCCTTACACCTCTCATTGCCTGTGTGCTCTAGTCATACAGACTTTACAGCTGTTCCGTGACTGAATGTGAAAGATCAGTGCAGATCAGATTTGCTGGGTCATTTATGAGTAGTAACCTAATCACCCAAGGCTTCATTTTGCTCCAGCTAATCTAATCACATCAGGCCTCATTCCCACCCACGCTCTTCACACATCTGTTCGACACTGACATTGAGGAAAATGCTCTGCGACTCACCCTTGCATGCACACCGATCATTCTGAAACATCTCTGCCTGCAGGTGCATGCATGTTTGGAGTGGAGCAAAGCAGAGCTTGACAGATCCCAGGTGGCCGTGGGTGGCTGTGCTAGCTCTGAGGAGCGTGGAGTCTGGTGCCTTCCTCCTAGCTCCAGATGCACGAGGGGCAGAGTTTAGGCCTGAGGCACACTGAGATGGCTCAGTGACAGGCACAGACACACACCTGTGGGCCATGATCCCCCGAGGCACTCTGGATCGCACAGCTCATGTCTGAGTGATACTGCAGGCCAGAAAAATTTACCTGACATGGAGCCATGACAATGCCAGGCTTCTGTTTCATGAATGCATTTATCTCCTCAGTATTACCTTCCATGTTGTGTTCTTCAGTTTCTGTCAGGACTAATTGTCATTCTGTCATTCTTTCTTTTTGTGTGCACTCACGCCGATTTACGTTGGCATTTGCCAAACATGTAAGCACAGAACATAAGACAATATGAACAATAACACATTAAGCAAAGTGAGAGGCAGCTTGCACGTCCTCTACTCTCAGATTCCGGCAAAAACAACCACAGTTAGAAGCACCTGTTGATGAGAGAGAGAGAGAGACAGAGAGAGAGAGAGCGCAATCTTCTCTCATTTATCCCCATCTGAAAGGCAGCTCATAGGACACACCTGCATGCTGGTGTATCCTGCTACTGGTGGAGCATTGGCAACATGCTGTGCCTCTCTAGTTAACTCCAAAGAGAATTCTACAGACCAAGTAGACAGCCAAAAGGTTCATTTCTCTCTCTCTCTCTCTCTCTCTCTCTCTGTCTCTCTCTCTCTCACACACACACACACACTCACACAGACACACACACACACACACACCTCAGACCATTAGATTTCTAATTTCTAATAGTGAAAAGAATAATAAGAGGGCTTAGTCTATGTGCGATTGCTCCTATTAGAGCTGGGATGAGTCCTGATGAGACAGTCATGGTGCTGTCCATGGTGCTGAGAAGCTCCCAAGTGTGAGAGTTGAATGGTATGCACACACACACACACACACACACACACACACACACACACACGTACCCTGGCAGCCTTTGTGTCAAGAAATAGACGGGGGGAGATTGATTCTGACCTGTTGCATGGCACCTGTATGAGAGCCATTATGGTTGTGGGTTGAGAGGCCAGCTCCGCTTTAATGCTTTCAGTACGTGAGAGTTCTCAACCGGCTCAACTGACGAATCTGTTTTCTCTGCCACGGCTGCAGCCACACTTGATTGACAGCTATATTCCCATATTCAGCTGTCTCTCATCTCCCCACATTAAATGCCAAATATTAGCATACAAGAGAGCCACTGCAATAAAAGAGCTAGTGCTCTGGCTTTATCTCAGCATATGTCCATCATGAGCAGATGCTAAATACTAGTGCTGCTTTTTATTAACAGAACAGGAGGAGGGAGGGTTTTTAAAGGAGACCTCCCCACACATGAACACACGACACATTAACGCACATGTACACACACTCCTAATCACTGAACAGTTGGGCTGAATGTGCGCTTAGCATCACAGGCACCCATGTCAACACGCCAGGGCTGCTCTCCTCTTCCCCTTGCACGTCAGACCCTAATTAGTAAATAACTCATTAGCATGAGGTGATTAATCATTCACTGGATAGAGGTTGTGGATGATAGGCTGTGTGTGTGTGTGTGTATGTGTGTGTGTGTGTGAGAGAGATAGAAATGGAGTGCGATAATGAGTGTGTTCTTATATGTGCATATGTAATGTTCATTTGTTCATTAGTCATTTGTTATTTAATGTGATGTTATACTGTTGCTTACAGACAAGCAGTGATGATGCAGACGAACCATGTGATTCATTTCCAGCCTTGTTCAATTATATTTTCACAGTTACATTGTCTGTTTTTTTACTCGTTAGAATGTTTCTTTAAGAAAGTCCTGCTTTAAGCTCCAGCAAGTCTACAACGGCCTGGCCAACTCCTCTGTAATCAGAACCACAGAGATAGGGCCAGACTGGAACCCCCTGATACCTCCTTCAACCAGACCCCCTCTCTGTATCTCAGTATCTCTCTCACTTTCTTTGCTTTTCATCCCTTATTATGACTTTCTCTGGAGAGAATAAGGAGCGTGAAGGAGATCCATACAGATTGTGTCTACAAGACAAAGACAAAAGAGAATGGAAGCGAGGGATAATAGTGAGCAGGAATCAAAAGTAGCTATGAGAGTTCCTTGTTAAAAGTAGACACTTCTTCCAAACTTTGTCCTATCAAAACCTTATCCATCTAGTCTGATTATGCTTCATCCAGTGGTACACGCTCTCAGTACTGCTACAACAGTACTGTAAATACAGGCACAGTTATGTGTGTACATTCTGCCTTGCTACTTGTTTGTAAATATATATATGTGTATATATATATATATATATATATATATATATATATATATATATATATATATATATATATATATATAGAGAGAGAGAGAGAGAGAGAGAGAGAGAGAGAGAGAGCTCTGTTTTCTAAACTGTTTTGAATATCTGCTTTAACTGAACGCGTTTGTCAGTCATAGCAGCTGCAAACTCCACAGCACTGCAGGCGTTTGATTGGCTGCTCCCTTTTGTGGGCGCAGGGATATGCTTTTGATTGACATGTTCAGGGGTGGTTGAGGTGAATGATAGCAGTCGCTAGCCACTGCACAGCGATTAGCCAATCATGGGGCAGTCCAGTGACAATCCACATACAGGAATGGAGACTCATCCTCAGAACTATAGCTCTCACAATGCATCTCGAATAAGGTTGTCTGGGTGCTGTCAGACACTGTGCATAAAATTGACAACTTGATAAATGACTGATCAAGCTCTCTTGCAACATAGGACAGTTTATTCCATTTATTTATCATGATACAAAACTATATATATTGAGTCACCCCGTCCTTGTTGGTAAGTGCAGGTGACCCAGATGTCAAAAGTGTCTATTGCAGCACTTTGCACATGGGTCTCAGAGCACTGCTGGCCATCCATTAATCTACAGATGTTTTTCTTGGTTGTTTTTTTTTTCTTCCAGCCTGAATTCTCCCTGAGGTCTTTGCAGTAAAGGTTAACTAGTCTTTTCTTAAGCCTTCACTGGAAGACAAATCGCCATGCTCACCTCATGGGTCCCCCCCATCACACATCTTATTCCCCCACTGCCTCATTCCACTGTTCTCTTGGCGAGAGAGAGAGAGAGAGAGAGAGAGAGGACAATGAAAAGGTGACTGAAAGAAAGAGGCCAAAAGGAGAAGTTTAAAAAAATACTCTAAAAGAGGTCTGGTGGTAGCGGTGTCTGGAGGTGTACTGAGATCATTACACGGTTTTAGTTCTGTTTTTTCTACATCCTTTCTGCAAATGCATTAGCAGCTTCCCTCTTACTGTGTAAGATATCTATAGATATTCTAAATTCATGGTGCTTGATGATTAGTTATTAATATGATAACTCTGAAGCCTAGATCTAAGTGTCAAGACATACCATGCTGATGTTGAAGACACAACCAGAGCTGACTGATGATGGTCTCCCATTGCCTTCCTTCTTCTGTAAAAAAGCATTTTGACCAGTGAAGAGCAGAGAAGCACATGCATGAGTAGAAAGAACTTACCATCTACGCAGGTGGCAGTTGTGTGTATTACTTGTCAACAAATGAATAACTAAAGACAAAGCCAGCTTCGCAAACTACTGTACTAAATAGCATGGGCAAATATTTTGCTATTTATTGTGGGTATATATTTTTGGTTTGGGACAAACTAACCTAGCTACCATTTTCTCAATTTCAACAGTGTGCTCAGCCATTCCACTGTAAACATGTAGCTAGCTGTAACGGATTTGCTAGACAGAGAGCCCTTTTTCTGACTGTAATATGTGTATCGTCTCTGTAAATGTGTATATATATGTACTGTATGTCTGTGTGTAAAATTTATTTTGAATAATATTCGGTGAACGGAGAGTTGTGTAGCCATGCTGTGGTCTGCCCTGACTTCAGACTGTGTTGCTGTGGTCTGCACTGGTGTGTCTTTGCTGGAGATTTGCTGTCTGGTCTGCTTGTGTGCTTGCCGCAGCCGTAATGAGAGCCTCTTATGCTACAGCCAGACTCAGTCTATGCTGATTAGAGATACCCTGGAGAGCTCCAGAAATCTCCCTCCTCGCTATTCTACGGTGTGAGCTGGAGCTACACTCAGCTAGAGAAATATGCTTCATTTGATAGTCCTGTCCTGTGTACAGTGTGTGTGTGTATGTGTGTGTCATTTTTACTGATTCATTACAAGAGTGGGTGGACAACATGTTATAATAGCCATGGTAATATCCCTTATAATAAGCATCATAAAATAAAAGCCACAGTGGCCATTCCTGTAATTTCCACATTATTTTACACATTAACGACCAGTGTGATGCATGTGTGAAAGGCCAAGGGCACGAGAGACTGTACAATGCTCCGGCTGAATGCATTACAGTCGGTGTGTGCGGAGCTCTAAAACTGTTCACTTATCACGCCTCAGAGTCAATGTGGAGTGTGTGGTTGTTCACTTATGTTTGTACATAATGTATATCCAGATTTAAATGGAACTGACCCATGTTATTTTCCAAACTTGAGTAACCGTTTACGCAGACTGGCTGTATCAGTAATTTAAGTAATTTAGATAATTTAAGGCTAATAATAAATGGATAAAAAAGTAAAATCATTGATATTTGAAAGCTTTCTGTAAGCAGAGATGTACTTGTGGAAGGACTCTCGACTGTCGGCACTTCGTAACAGTCAGTAAGTGTTTCGCCACAGGAGACTAAAACTCCAATTCTGGTGTCAGCCAGATGAGATTGGGTTCGCTTTTGAGTCTGGTTGCTTTTCAGATTTCTTCCTCAGGTCACCTCAGGGAGTTTCTCCTAGCATTCTCTGGCTTGCTCATTAGGAATTAATTAAAATTTTACAGTTGGATTTTTGTAAAGCTGCTTTGTGACAATGTCCATTGTTATAAGTGCTATTCAAATAAAATTGAATCGAATTTCGTTGGACTCTTCAGGACAGATGACTTTGTGGTTTCTCTGTAACAGGACAAGCTCCATTTTTTTTTCTCTTACCAACATCAAGAGACAGGAAAAAGAGAGACTGGTGAGGGAACAACCATTTACAGCTGCTATAATGTGTTATAACAAGAATTAGCCTGTCTCACTGGAGGTTCCACAACATTAAGTGTAGCTATAAACAGCTAAAAAGCATGAAATGAAAAAGGCATGTCATTCATTTATAAATTAAAAATAACAATTGTATGCAAAATTGCTGTTGTTTTAGAGAAATAAGACATTATAGGACATACTGTTATTGAAAAATAATCAACTTCTGGGTGATAACACAGATTATTTTTCTATAACAGCATGCCCCATCATGTTTTATAACTTACATCATAGAATAGACTTTTGAAGCACTTTTTTTTTTTTTTTTTTTAAAAGCAGCTTTACGTACATCAGCGCTTTAACCCCCAGCGTGTAAGCCAAGGGCAGCGAGCAAAAGCTCCCTAGGACAGAGCTAGAAGGAAAAAACCTTGGGAGGAACCAAGACTAATCACCAATTCTCCTCTGGCTGCCATTGGGAATCTGGGACTGGCACTGGGAGTTATTTTTATATCTGTCTAGGAATTGTGGTTCACGTAGAGTACAGACTAAAAGGTAGCTATAGGGATTTCAATACGTTTGTTTTCACTGGAATCAGTATAGTTTTAGCTTTAAGTAAAGGAGACTCACTTGAAATCAGCTGTCCATCAATGAAGAAGGAATAGGACGTTATGGTCAAATGGCTCTATAGAGGTTTGAAGAATGCAGTCTGTGAGTCTGATTTTGTCTGTGTGTGGTCTGGCTCCTGCTGAGACAGGAAGCAGACTAGTGCTGAGCTGAGTAGAGCTGGGCTGGGATGCCATCAGTCTCTGACTGATCAGATTGCCTGCCCTCTGTTGGACAGCGCAAGCTCGGTTCAGAAGCTTCAGCAGTCTAGTTCTCACCTCATAGCAAACCTTTAAACTGAGAGCAAGCCTTATTCTGTTACTACGGGTCATCTCAGCTCTGTTTTTCATTTTATTTGCATTGTGGGGATTTGCGTGGTTGTCGCTGTGTATATAGTCATCTGTCGAATTTAGTTTAAATGTTTTGTGCTGCATTAGGCTGTTAAAGGTAAGTTGACACCAAATAAGGTAAATAAATCTAGACCCTCAGCAGTTCTAGCTATGGATTTATTGCAGTTCTCTTACTTCTGTTGTGTTTATAGGACTGGACGATAAAGCAGTATATTGTACTGTAGATATGATAGATGTCATCCGTAGACTCTTTTAAGAGCACCTTGAGGATATGACAGATTGTTACAATACATAAAGTTGGAATGTGTTGTTCTTCTTTTATTATTAAAATAATAATAAATGAGCATTTTGAATTCCTGTAACAGATAGTTCTCATGGTTGTAAAATAATAGTAAAATAACAGAATAGGATTTAATATTTTATGTAGGCTGACATTTCTCCTTTTTTTTATAATTTTCATCATTATTTTAAAATAATTAAAATGATGAAAAATGAATATTCTGTCTTTCTATTTGAGCAGACGAGTTGTTTGATTTGCTTTATATTTTCCTTTAATGTCAGTAGTATATGTGCAAAAAGCAATTTTTTGTACTGTCATGTAAATGTTAGACTGGATATGCACTTATATGAATTAATTTTATAATATAAGCTTCTGCTCTCGGCTGGTAGCTTATAAATCCAAACATTTCTGCAAATTGTAGTTAAATATCAGTTGAACCAATACATTTTATTATTTATGCTGTTATCACTGAGCAGACCCGTGTACCGTTGTGCGCTAAGGGTTTTTTATGGTAAAATTTTACTTTTCCTCTGCTTGATTTTCCTGTTAGCAATGCACCTCTGTATTTTAACCAGGACAAAGTAGCACTTGTTTTCTGTCTCATATTCTCTCTCATCCCCCTCTTCCCTTAGCCTTTGATGAACGTTTTGTCACATTTTGGTTGATTTACCCCTCTTTCTCTGTTTCATTCTCTTTCCTTTGCTTGCTCTCTCAGCCTCCCTGTCACCCTCCTCCCTTTTGCTCTCCTCACACTCCCACTCTCTCACTCACCCCTCCTTCACTCGCTTTCTCTCTCTCGCTCAGCGGAGAGCCTGTATAATTCTTGTGGCTCAGGCAGCGCTCGTAGGCACAGCCATGTGCATCCACAGCTCTGAGAACTCGTCTCTGCTCTCCTCCCCGCTGCCTTATAGAGGCTGAAAGGAGCCAGTGCTCTTTTTACTCCCCTCTCCTTTTTTTCCCTTTTCTTTCAAGTCCATCCCTCCCTCCTCTTCCCCACCTTTCATCTGCATCTCTAGCCCTGCGCAACCTCTTAATCGGTGGACTACTACAGAGAAGCACTCATACATCGCGTGTCGGAGAAGACAAAAGAGTGTGTGCGTTCCGTGTGTGTGTGTGTGAGACGGAGAGAGAGAGGGAGAGAGAGAGAGAGAGAGAGAAGTTGAGCGGAAGAGGTAGAGAGAGCAGGACTGCTGCTCACTGTTGAACGCTGAAGCTCATTATCACGTGTTTGCTGCCGCTGTCCACTGCTGTGCCGCTGTCTTCTGTGGAGAGGACAGACAGAGAGGAGAGGAAAAGAAGATAGGAGAGGAGATTGCATGTACGGAGCCATGCATCACACAGGCAGCATTGGCATCAAGGCTAAAATGCTGCCGCAGGAGACAGGTAAGACCCTGTAGAGAGAGTCACCACAAGTATCTGTGTGCGTGTGGCTGGAAATGCATGTGTCAGACGCTGGGACAGTTGCATCTGAAGTGCAGGAGATTACATTATTCAGACCAAGCTTACTGAGCTAGTTTAAGGCTTAACTACAGAATTACATCTGACAATATCTTGAATCCATCAGCGCCAAGCTGTGCAACACTCTTCTCATGTAAATGTGTTTGCATGCCACTTGAAGGTCACGCAAAAAAGCTCTGGCATTTGAGGCAGAGACGTGAGATAATGGTGATTACGATGAGTGACACAGACATCATTCAGACGTGTCACCAATTCCAAATGTCTTCTCTTCATGACTGATTCATTTTTGTGTGTGTGTGTATGTGTGCGCACCCACATATGCATATTCCTGTTTATTTGTCTCTAACTACAGATGCATGTGTGTGTGTGTGCATTTAAGTATTTACAAGCCTGCAGTTTAGCATAATTTGGATCCTGAGTAAATTGCCCAAATTGCCAATATTTATAAGATTTGCATTCCATTGGAGAAACAAAGTGCTTGTTCTGTCTGAGGCTCCAGGATCATGAATAATTAAAGAATTCATGAGTGATGGTGATGCTTGTGTTTAGAAATGTACACACTGGGGAAAGGGATTGTTCAAGTGAGAAACTCTGAATTCAGAATAATGCTGAGGGAATGAAGCCCCAGTGAGCCTGACTGAGGGTAGAGTAGGAGTGTGTAAGTGTGTAAGTGGAGCAGAATCAGAGAACAGCAAGGGGTGTCTGCAGCACATTGACTACACAGATGGCATGTGATTGGCATGATCCAGTCTGCAGTGGCCACATGTTCCCATTGTGGCAATTACGGACTGAAGTCCTGGGTGGCTTTGTCTTAAAAAGTCTATTGTGTATCGTGTCCCCCCCCCCTTTTTTTCAAAGTTATTATTATTATTATTATTATTATTATTATTATTATTAACTGAATAAATGATTGATGTGCAGATACACAGTTACGCAATTAACATCCTGCCATGCTGTGGTATGTATAGAAGAGAAAAATATATAAGAGTTCATTATTGGGGCAGGAGCTTTAATCACAAAGACTGTTCAACTTGCTGAAGTTTCAGTAGGAATAGTAACTAAAGTTCACTTAGAACTTACCATTAGACTGGGAATGACAGTAAATCGAGTTGGAAAATTTGATTGAAAATGCTTGTGCATTAGTCAGAAGTGAGGATGTGATCAGACTGTCAGCAATTAGAGTCCATCCAAGTGGGCAAACACATGGTGTACACCAAGAGAACCCCTACAGTGAGCAGGTGGGGTGCGTCTCTTATTCTGTGAAGGTCCTGTTAGAGTGAAGCATCACTGCAAATCAATACAAAGCTTTTCTAATCACTTTTATCTTACAATGAAACATTTCCATCCTGATGGGAGTGGTCTCATCCAGGATGACAGAAGGGCATGAGTGCTTACTGAGTTGTTTCATGAGTATGAAACTGACGTAAATCATATGCTATGGTGTTCACAGTCACTATATCTCAACCCAGGTGAAACTGATGTGTCCTATAGTGCCATCATCAAAACACCACTTGAAAAATCTTTTGTAAGAATGGTGTTCACTCCAGTACAGAGATTTGTCGAATCTATGCCAAGGTGCATTCAACAGCTCATGGTGGCCCAACATATTTAATTTGTAACCCATCTTTATTTATTTTTGTGTATCTGAGAGGCAGAGATACAAGTTAAGGGGGATGTAGCAAAGCGCTTAAATTAACACTGACAGCTGAGGTGGGCAGAGCAGTGCTGGCTGTAAAAGCAAGCAGCACGAATGGGCGAGGTAAAGCGGAGATGGTGGAGCATCACAGGACACCGTAGCAGCTGATCTCAGCAAAAGCATGCAATGCAATTCACTTTCCACTAACAGAAAGCTGCTGGCCTGATGGGACTGGTGCTATTTGAAGCCGCTGTGATCCAGAATTAGAGCACACAGGATCTGTGTAACGCAGCTGGAACTGATACGTTTAAGGATTAGGCTCTCTTCCTGCTTTTCTCTTGCTCTGTCTCTTTAATGGGCTTCGTTCGTGTTGCTGATAAGTGGGCCTTGGTGCTGGAGTCAGTGACTCAGATGCCAGCTCATTTGATCACATTTCTGGGTGACTCCATGATACATGAACCTTGCGCATTCAGATGAAGAGAGAGACTGAGAGCATGATGGAGACAGAGATGGAGAGACACAATTAATTGGGTCTGTTTACTTGAATGATCAAGGGTCTGTTTGTGGCAATGGGGACACTGTTGTTCTCTCCTGTGTGAGAGGGAAGGGGTGAGATTTTAATTGGAAATATGGATTCCATTAACCCTGCAGCCCAGGGCGGCTAATTAGCATCTCATTAGTGCAGTGCAGAAGTAAAGAAGAAGCACAGGAGAAGAAGATGATGAAGAAGCACACATTTCATTTACAGGGTCCAGAATGTAAATGCTGCTTCTTCTTTATGGATCAGATTGCTCTTCTTTATGGATCACATCACAGGGATACAACACACACACACACACACACACACACACACACACACACACTTGACAGATCATCAACCACTAAAGCATGGGCACATTTGAATCCTTAGACAAATATGAACTGTCCATCAATAGTTTCATTCATTCATTCATTCATTTATTTATTTATTTTTGCCAAATTTACAATAGCTTAACACTCTAAAGCAGGAGTGTCAAACATAGGTCCATGGGCAAGATAACAGTTTCAATCAGTACCAATAAATGAATTTACAATCCATGCTGTATATAAAAATAATTTGTGGACTATAATGTAATTGAAAGATAAAAATAAAAAAGCTAGTCATTCTTATTCTAGTAAGGATTAAAATAGAGCAATAAACTCAGGGCCGTAAACTCAGCTACTGACAAATGTGCTAATGATATGTAATTCTTCATTAGCAAGTTAAATGTTAAATTTGATGCAAATTTACAGCAATGATGGTGAATAATTATGCAATCAATTTTTTTTTTTTTTTTTTTTTTACGTTTTTTAGTATGTGACTTTCAGATAAATGCCAGTAAAAGAAAACATTTAAGATGAGTTGCTGATGTGTTATTAGGATGCCACATGGAATTTGACATCCCTTCTCTAAAGACTAACCATCTTTATTTTCAGTAAAACAATCAGGTTTAAAATCTAGTCTTTTCACATGAGTGCACTGTCTAGGATAGAGTCTCGTAGCCCTCTTCAGATACCTCAAGCCCTGTATCCTTTCTTATTGGGTCTTAATGCTGGAGAATGACTAGGATCAGACACGCGCCAATACCTCATACGCTCAGGTTCTTACACTTTGCCCACATGGTTGCATGGTGGAGAAGTGAGGAAATAGGGCCGTAGAATTCCAGGACCTGTCATAAGTCCAGACCGTCTTCACTCACATAACTACTTGCATTAATTTTACTGTATTTGCTGAATAATTTGTAACTTAATAAGAATCTGAAAGTTCACAAGTTGGAGATTGCTGGCATACTACTTGTTTGAGAGATTTGGTTTTGAATATTGTTAAGAAATTGAGCAGAAAATACACATCTCTAAAGGATGTAATACCTTCTGAGCTAACACAACGATATACATTTGTTGAAAATCCTCCACTGTAACTGCCAGTCATTTTTTTTTATTCCTCATACATGCTCTGTCATTCCTCTTGTGAGACATGCTTCTTGACTGGACACCTCTCTTCAACTGTTTAATCAGACTCCTTGCAGATCAGCTTGATTGGGTTACGATCAGGTGACTTTTTTTATAACAGCACTGCCTCTTTTCTCTTATATGTGGGGTTGCTGCAAATCAATCATTCCTCTCAAAATGTAATGAAATGCGTTGAGTAACACACACTCAGTCATATTGCATGTAGCATCTCAAAACCCTGTTAGGTCTTAATGTGTTTTCATTTTTCCCCCGTTTTTCATTTTTCTTTACCTGTGTTCTCTGATATTCTTCCGTGGCTCTTCCTGCTTGCCTTTAGCCAGACACCAGCCCCCCCTACTGGACCCTGCAAGCACAGCACCCACATACACATGCAAACAGAAGCGCTTTTAACCTCCCTCTGCTCTATAGCTCTTAATAATTTTTTTTTTTTTTCAATTTCAGTATTGTATGCTTTGATTCCTCTTATGAGTCATTGCAATTTGACCTGCATGGCTGCATGATTAGCTTGTACAGGTTTTTTATTCGCTGAGGTAGAGGACATAAGCTTGAGTAGGTGTGTTACTTTTGTGTCCCTTTTTGCAAGGGACGTGCATGTCATGGCTAAGCTAATAAGCATGTGTACGAGCAGATGGTAATAAAACTCTGTGTGATGTGGGCGCCCACTTCATTTGGATCTCAGCGCGGTGCTGCCTCCGCAGCCCCTCACACACTTACAGTCATACACACATACACTCACTCGCTCTCACACACAATCTTTTTTTTTTTCAAGGACTGAGAGTTCCAGACTGGGTCGCAAATGATAACACTGAAAGTGTTTACGAGTCTCTCTCTTCCTGACTCACACACTGAACCCTCCATGCATAAACATATGACTTTTTCCATCACTCACTTGGCCATTCTCTTACCAAGCTGGGCAGTGTTCATTTCCTGCAGCAGTTTGCTGTTTTGGTTGCTGTTGTTGCAGCTTACTGAACACAGAATGAAAATACCTGAGTCGGTGAAGTACCTTGCACTTGTACACTCTGCCAATTTTTTTTTCTTGGATGCCAGAAGAGGCAGATGCACTTTTGCTCTGTTCTCCTCACTTTTCAGCCTGTAGCTCTTCCATCTTTCTGTCACACTCTGTCTGTCCTTGAGGTTCAAGGTCAGTGGAAGATTGGATTCAGCTCCCTGTGTCTTTCAGTAGGTGTGGACCTGGAGTCATGTTGTAAATCGTGTCTGAGCATGCACTCATCTACAGAGAGAGAAAGCAAGGTGCACACATATACAAACAAATGTTTTTGTTAGTAAAAAAAGCCAATCTGGGAGGCATTTTCTTTTCATCTCTATTAAAGCAGGATCAGTCAGCTCTTTCATACGGATTTAAACACATACACACCCCTCAGTCCTCCACTCTGCCGTGAGTGTATTGGCTCAAATTTCCCCACTCACTCTTGCTTTTAGTTTCTCCACACAATAAGGCTTTGTGAAGCCTGTCATCATTCTAATTTCATGTCTGGTCACATAAGCCCTCTTTTTGTCACTGGCAGTGTTTTAGCCAGGACTGTCATTTTAACTTGACACTTAGTAATTGGAGAGTAATGGCTTAATGGTTGTGTTTATTCAAACAAATACCTTTCCTAGCTTGAACGGTTGCAAAATCTGGCGCATGTTGGCACTGTTTTAGTTTCCGGTACTGCACAAGGCACTGACCTTTTTTCTTTTACTTCAAAAAGCAAGTGTGACCTGGAACTGAAAAGATAATTATTAAAAATGCTTTTTTTTTTCTTTTTCTTTTGAGTGTATGCGTGAGCATGTGTGCTGTGGGAGCAGTCTGTGTGTTTGTGTGGGTGAAACAGGAGCACAGATGCTGATGAGCGCTGACACACATCGAGCAAGCATGTTGTATTTTCCAAATAGCCACTAGTACTAGCACAGGGAGGCGCTTGCTCTTGCTAATGCACAGAACACACGGATACATTTATTTGTGTGTCTGTATGTATAGATGAATGTATGTATGTATTAGGGATTTAACCAAATACAAATACATTATTCAAAATGTTGGAATGAACAGATAATGTGTTCTAAACAGATACAAAATGAAATGCACTTTTTTTAAAGAAAGGTTAACAGAGCATCTGAATAGAGGCGAGCATCAGGAATGGGGGACATGAAACAGGACATGAAATCAAAATTGGAAGCTCAGAGCTTTATGCTCCTGTCCTGTAATGTTGTGGACACGAATACAATAGTATATCTAAAATACAATAAATTTTAGTGTCCAATTTAATAGAACTCATTAGCAGCAAACATGGTTTATCGGTGTGTTGCATGCCGTGCTTTTTCCTGCATACTCTTCAGTTTTCTAATCATTGGTTGGTTGAGAAAAAAAAAAATGGAGTTTTATTTATTTGGAAGACAGAGAACTGTATGAAGTTGTGGTTATATGAAACACTTTTCAGTGGTGTTTTCGGTGATCTTGGGGCTCATGTTCTTGCACAGTCTGAGGAAGCGACATTCGGGCTGTTCAGTGCTGGAATGTCACTTCCTCAGATTAACTGAGAGCCTGGTTCTATCTTTATACACCATCAAGCTTTCAACATCAGTAAGAGTAAGTAAAATGCGCTTGGTAATCTCTTCACGGTTCTCTGTATGTAGCTAGCTCACTAAGCTACTGTCAGACGTCTGTTTAGATTCGGCAGTGTGGTGTAGCTCGTACGCTGTTGGCTGTTGTGTAAGTCATTCAAGCAGTTCAACATGACATCACACTGGGTTCCTGTTTAAGGAGGAAATACATCAACATATGAAATCAAATCACAGCTAAGAGGCTTTTATGGGGACTTTAACATTAACATGTGGCAGTCTTTAGTAACTGCCTGATCAAGGTCACTGTGGTTTAAATTAGGTTGCTAGATTGTGTATATTTTTGGAAATAAAACCACCTAAATTTGAGAGAAAATATTGTGGGAAGGTTCAAACAATAGAATAACTTTGTGAAAAGGATTTAAAAAAATAAACAGTTTTTTTTTTTTAATTTTCACTCAGTGCAGAACTTCTCTCGACTTGTGGAGTGGAGTGACTGTACATGCAGGTGTTGACACGTTTAATGAAGAAGGGTAGGAGAGTCTGTAATGTGCTATTGATTAGCATGTGGAGCACACGGTCAAGTGAGGTGACTCCTCACTTGAGTCATTAGCTCAGTAAAACCATTAAGCTCTCCATTGCTTAATATGCCCTTGAGATACAGCAGAGTGAATTTCTCAGATTCAGAGCACACACGCTTAATCACATCTGGGTGTATGGTGTGTGCATGTGTGTGATTAATGCAGGAAAACTGATTTAAAGCACTGGTTATTCTGAAATCATTGTTGTTATGTACCTGAATAATAAAACATTATAAAATAATATGGATGACTCTGTAAAGATAAACTTTCACTCATAAATAAGCTCTTTTTTCTGCTTCTTTGCAAATCATACCTATATTTAATATTTAATTAATTCAGATAAGATAAGATACAGATAAGGGAGGTTGTTGTCGTCCTTTCTTCCTGCAGGATATTTATAATACCATCCATGTGTATGTGTGTGTTTGCTCACATGATATGTGTTTAGCCAATTTAGCTGTGTTGATAGCAAGCAGGCTGATGAATGGCTGTGTGTTTAAGAATGTGTGTTTAGCTGGGCCTGGCTTGTTAAGATGGATGGATGGAAGTATTAATTTTCTTGTGGTGATTTGGGCCAATTGGCTGTCTTAGGAATTTGGCTTGCCTTCATACTCACTCAAGCACCACAGCTGCATGTGGACAGGCCATGAGTTCTGGCCCTGCCATTACCATCCCTCTTTTTTATACTCCTTCCAGCCCTCCCTGTGTCATTCCTGTGCCAGACGTGACCTTGATCTATACGCTCTTTGCTGATTGTCTATATTGACAGAAACAAAGACCCTGTGGCTTGTGTCTAGATTGTGTTTTGATAAGACTCTTACCACATGCATTTAAACTTGTAGTTCCTGTGGGTTTCCTTAAGTTTCCTTAAAGACAGCGGTTTTGGAAATCATGGAGCATGTACTCTATCCCAGAGTGTATTGGGAGGAGTTTTGGTTTTCAAAAGTGACATGGACAGATGAATTAGTGGTACCAGTATCGCTAGTTTTTTGGTAGATTTGGTGACATTTAAGATCCCTTTAGTGGCATTATTTTTAAAAAAAAAGTAGCCTAGCAACAAATCTAGTGACATTTTGGGCAGACGTTAGCAACAGTCCTGCACTTGATACAGCTCTGCATCTCACATCACAGCTGCTAGTTATATGAGTTGGGCAAGCCTATGCTCCCAATGACCAATCACTGTTCACCAGTGTTCCCAACGACCAATCATTGATTGTCAGTGTTCCCAAAGACTGATCGCTGATCACCACTGTTCCCAACAACCTATGACTGATCAACAGTGTTCCCAATGATGAATCATTGATCACCAGTGTTCCCAGTGACTGATCACTGATCACCAGTGTTCCCAATGACCAATCACTGATCACCAGTGTTCCCAACGACCAATCACTGAACACCATTGTTCCCAATGAGCGGTCATTGATCAGCAGTGTTTCCAATGACCAATCACTGATCACCAGTGTTCCCAACAACCAATCACTGATCAGCATGGTTCCCAACAGCTAATCGCTGATTACCATTGCCACTATCAGAGAAGTTGTGGCTCAGTGGTTAAGTCTTTGAGCTACAGATCAGGAAATGCAAATCCCAGCACCGCCAAACTACCATGACTGGTTCCTTGGTTATGACCCTTAACCTTCAACCGCTCAGTTTTATCTTGCCTCATTTGTAAGTCACTTTGAACAAAAGTGGCAGCCAAACGATCAAATGTAGTACACCATTGTTTCTGACAACTAGCCACTGATCACCATTGTTCCCAATGACCAATCACTGATCACCGTTGTTCCCAAAAACCAATCACTGATCACCATTGTCCCCAATGACCAATCACTGATCTCCATTGTTTGTCCCACCCATGTATTTCTTTGTTCTTCAAGTAATAAATGTTATTCCATGCATAACCTTTGTGTCTATTTACTGTCTACTCACTACCATTACTTCATCTGCATTAATCACTTTGTGATGCCATAATTAAATATTTCTTCTTTTCATAAGAAATAATTTATAATCTATTAATTTTCTATTCTGAAAAAAGCCCTGTTCTATTCTGTTTTCTGAAAGCCTTCCTTCTTCATGCAACATGCTTTTGTATGCAAATGAGCATGGCAATTCAATGCATATGCAAATCAATCCATGATGTCATCTGGTATGCATTAGTTACTTTCCCCTGAAAAGAGATGCGTTTACATTTTTATTGCATCTGACTAAAATGTGACTCAGACTTCCTTTAGGGGTTTGAGAGACCAAATTTAAATCTGGTCTATGTGCATGGTTGACAGGGTCATATATTCTAAGGGTATGCCATTTATTAATGCCATTGTATTAATTGATGTACTTTATTAACATTAGGTATATTGTAAAGCTAATGATAGGCAACCATATGTTTGAAATTGTAATAAAAATGAAACATCAGAGATGCAAACAGTATGGATGAGACATCTGTACTCTTTTTGCAAACTGTGTCCCTGACTGTTATTTATTTATTTATTTTTTGTAATCTTATCTCACTTTTAGCATCATAACCTGTTTGTGATGCTAAAAAGCTCTCTGTGATAGGCTACACTTGGCTCACAGCTCATGCCTTGTTAAGCATGTTATCTGCCTTTCAGGAAATTTTTAAGTTGGTCACAGAAAGGGGTGGGTGCTGGAGTGTTAAATGTTGTATGGCGCACAACTAAATAAATCAAAACAAAATCAAAACAAAATAAAAAAAGGCATTTGTTGGCAGTGGTTGTCTGATTTTGCACTCTATTTTGCACTCTACACGGCTGGTTTTGTCACCTATGCAAGGGGCCAGCCCTGTCTGACGTCACTTCTCTATTATCCTGTCTATTCTTGTCTGTTGTTTTCTCCATCCAGTCCTACATTTCTCTTCTTTCCCCCATGGATGATGTAATGTGCTCAGTTGTATTGCATATGGTCAGATTTAGAAAGGTTATTTATTGCTCTGTGGGCCAGATGTAGTGAGTGTTTCGATATTGCAGTGCCTCCTTGTACAGGTGGCAGCAGGCTGCTGGTTAGGAGAGAGCTTCCTGATGCAGCTAGTTTACAGTCATTGAGCATGTGAGTGCTGGACTCTGCAGGTACATTTGGTTCCAGTTGCCTTCATTGCAATGGCTGTGTGATCTTAATGTGTTCGATATTTCTGACCTTTATACGTATGCATAATATTTTGCTTTTTTTTTTTTTAATCAGAAGGTGATTTTAGTTAAAGCTTTTTTATTTTTTTTTAACCCTGCCATTCTGCCCTGCCGACATATCACTGTCTAAGGATAATTCTATGTTGTTATATATACAACAATGTTATGATGACATTATGCTAGACGTCCTGGTGCAGGTGGGACAGTCGTGTACTGAGTAAAGGGGCAGTTTCAAAAGCTGTAAGTTAGAAAACTGTGCCTGCTGAATTCATATGTTACAGACAAAATAGTGAAGCTGTTTGGTTTTTCCTTGAGTCAGCTTTGGTTACTGAGTAATATGTAGGAATTTCTAAAATAATATTATTTATTTAATTTTATTTATTTATATTAAATTATAGATAGATAGATAGATAGATAGGAAGATAGTGTCATGTACAAAGAGCATTAACTAAATATATATATATATATCTGCTCAGTTGGATGAAAAGTGCTTGTTTATAAAATCAGAATGGAGTAAAGCTCTTGAGGCAGAATAAAAGTTCTACTAAATCATACACTGAGGTTTTGTGGATGGTAAAATGGGCATCAAACTAATATCTCGAATTTGATATCCTCCAGACATTGATTTTTAACAATAACAGAAGCAGCTAAACTGTAAGGAGAAGAAAACTTTAATATAACATTTGTTTTTCCTGCAGTTATTCCTGGACAAGTCTTTTAATAACAGTGAAAGAGTGGTGTTAGAAGTTGAGTAAGGCAATCAACCCTGCTTGGCTGATGGGCACTGTGAACCTAAGCTATGCTGTAAACGCTATTAAGATAAACCATAACTGCAGATTCGACACATCAGATATATCTAACTCAAATAAACGGAAATCTCATGACATATGTTGTCAGCAAATGCATAAGGAATGAAAGAAAAATTAAACTGAGATTCTGGAAGTCTTGTTATATTTGTCATATACAATATCATTTTAATTTTAATATAAAAAAACAAGCAAACAAATAAATATTGAAATAATGAAATATATATTGTGTAATTTCTTTATTGTTTATGCTTAATATTTATTGCATTGTTATTTATTGGCAAAATACTTTATTTATTTATTTATTTATTTATTTATTTAGCTATAGAATTATGACTTTAGATATGAATTTAGATATGTTATTCTATCTTTAGATAACATTTATGTTTTGTTTAGGTAGGTATTGTTTGTATTTACAGCTGAAATGAATTCTCTTTGAGTGGACAGGTCCAGATATTCATTGGTCATTTTAAAGAAGCATCTACATTTTACAGTGGATGCTCACCTAGATATACTGAATATTGAAGGTAAAATACCTGTCAAAAATTATGCAACTATATACATTCATGAATTTCTCCATTTATAAAGTCTCAATTTATTAATTATTTTAAATTCTGCCTCCTTCATTCTTCTGGCAGCAGGACCTCCTTGTGTATGTCCTTCTGCCTTCTTACTGAAAAGCGCAACTGATCTCTGTAATCACAAAGTTAGGTTTATGTCACTTCCGCCGTTCATCCCGTGGTAGGATGAGCAGGTGGGAAGCCACACCTAAAAGAGAGTAAGCAGGTGAAAATGACTCGCGGGCTGAGCCGTTCCCACCCTGTCAGCCACTGACAGCGCTTAAGGAGAAAGTTAGCTGTAGGGAGCTTTGTTATCCCGCTGCAAGCTTCCTCACACTGCCTGGACATGAGGTGAGATTAGTGCTGGCGAGCCAGAAGAACAGCATCACAGAGAAAGGTCACACACACAAACACACACACACAGTGTGTCAATGAGACATACATGGAGCAAAATTGTTTTTCTTTCCTCATACACTTTGGAGAGAGATTGACAGGGGAAGAAGAAAAAGATTGTGTTTAAGTGTGTGTGTGGATCCATGGAGCCATGAATTGTGCAGGAGCTAATAAAGAGAAGTGGGGTGATAGAAACGTGACCTTGCCTTGGGGACAATAACAGCATGAAGTGCTGTCCCCTGCATCTGTGTTTGTGTGACTCTGAGGAATGGCTTTCAGTTAAATGGGCGGGGGAAAGGCTCTATTCAATCCATCATTCCTGATTACCCAGTGATATCACCCTCACGTCTGCCTTTCATTCACACTCACACATACAAGCATATGAACACATTCAGGCACACATGCCCTCAGAAAAACCCGTGCCCTGTTCTTTTGTCTACCTGCATACAGCCGTGCTTTTATCAGTAACTAGATTTACATAAAGGGGTCTCCTTTTTGGTTGAATTAAGTGTGTATAGTGTGCAGAACCACTGCCAGATGGAGGAGCAGGCGATTAGCATTGCTCATGCCATCTCCAGATTGCTATTGATCTGCCATCAGATCTGTTCATAGCCAATTGTCTGGGAAGCTCATGCCAGTACACACACACACACACACAAAACCTACACATTACAGGTTCTCACAAACAAAATGTCTCCCATCAGTCATACAGAATCTGTTCTTTCAATATTCAAATACAAGAATCTTTTCATTTTTAGAGGAATTTGACAATTCAAATTGATATACAGAATACAGGGTTTAACTGCTTCCTCTGCTCTTACAGTACATTTAATTCACAGAACCACAGCAGCCCAGGAACCAAGAGCAGCGATATTCCTCAAGCTGAACACACTGGACTGCTTCTTTACATTTGGGTTTTGTCCTGATATGTGCTTTCTGAGAGAGGTTGCCTAAACTTCTGGAATACCTAGTGTAAAAAGAAGGAAGTCTCCTTTTCTTTCAGAGACAGTGGAAGAAGGCTTTTTTTTCTACTTCTCCACTGTGGGCATGATTATGTGTGTGCACATGCACGAGCCATTCTTTGAGCCGGAGTAGGTCAATGGCAGAGTTTTGCATTTCAAACAGATCAATGGTTGGAAGCCAGGGTCTGAGTCTGTGGCTCACACACACATACACACACGTACACACACACACACACACACACACACACACACACATCCTGAAGCACTACTGCTGGAGCCGTTACTAACACACTGTTCCTATTAAGCTGCACGCTCTCTCACATTGCTGCGTGGTATTGAAGCAGTGTGCAGGGTGCTGCTTCTGTGTGCTGCTTCAGCCACAGGGGCTCACATCCAGTTCTGTGCGACATGATAGGTGACTGAGGTTTTCCCCTCTGCCTCTGTGTACAACAGCAGGCTTCATACATTCTGTGTGACTGCTGCTGTGGTTTACTGTGTGTGTATGAGACAGGACTGTAGTTATATTTGGTGAGAAGTGTTCCTGATCAGCAGGAAACTCACAGTAGGTGTGTTTACAGCTGTCTCAGAGTTGAGGTCTCGCACAAATTGATAGGAGAACGCCACTGCACACACTTGTAAGTGGAGTAATGCAGTCTACACCTGAATTCACTTGAATGGAACCCCAGACCACCATTTTTAGCTGGCCCAGAGATCAGTTTTCTGTTTTCTACACTACACCCAAGTTCGAAAAGCGTACCAAAGTTAATGGAATCTTGATGCAAATGGCACAAGGTCGAGGAAAAATACGCCCTATGTGTGTGTTGCTTTCCTTAGCTATTTCCATGCTACACACTCAGAAGCCCTTTGGTTTGTTATCATCCACAGCTCCAACGTTCAATATCATTTAAATATTCCCCTCCTTCCCTCTCTGCCACTTTCTGAGGACAAGGACAGGAGGATTAACTGTGTAATGCTGGATAATCCTGCAGGTAGATATGCCAGCTTCTCCCAAATCATCACTTCTTCAGCTTGGAACATGCTGTGGAGTAAAAGAAAGAGCAGGAGGAAGAGAAAAGGGGGAAGAAGAGGGAAGCAAGAGAAAGAAAGAGAATGCATGCTGGAAATGACAAATGCAAATCTGCATGGCTAGGGGTGGCTTCACCTCAGAATGTCATATTCATCTTGCGCAGGCACTGTGTCCTGCAGCTATGTGCAGAATGATGGCAGCAGCGCATATGGGCTCCTGCTCTGATGATGATCTCTGGCACTGCGTAAACGCACAAACACACACAATCACAGAAAGCAACACACAAACACACACACACACAAAGAAGGATTGTGCCTCAGCGAGACCTGCTGAATGCTTTAAATTCAGTAGCTAGAAAGCCGTAGAGAAAATCATGGACAAAGGAACAACGGGAGCTGAGTGGAGGGTTATAAAAGAGGAGGTGGAGCGAGAGAAGAAAGATAATGGCATTAGTGTTAGTGCTAAAACAAGACAAAAGAGAGAGAGGCAGAGACTGGGGAAATGAATGGAAAAAGAGATTGAGAATGAAGCAGGCTCAAGTGAGAGGCAGCACTAGGGAGATGCGAGAGAGACAGAGATAGATAGACAGATAGAGAGAGGGAGAGAGAGGTGCAGATGTGTGCACCACTGAGATCAGGAGCATTAGCACACTGGGTTGGCCGTGACAGGCCTCACAGCTGATGGGGATGAATCATTCTCCTGCTGTCTCATTAAGCACAGCCTGGCCTACCCCACTACCCCATTACTCTTGTCTTCTGGTCTCTTACACTGTAGCCCACATGACACACATGCACACATTTATACACAGGCAGACATGTGTACATACTGTATGCATGCGCACACACACACACGTTCTGTAATATGCATATTTCTAGACTACATCCACTTAATAATGTCACTCAGTACTGATTTTACTGTTATTCCATCACAATTTGAGTCAATTTAGGAACAAAATATTCTTTGACATTGCATATTACTGTATATTTAAAAAAAAGGTTTCAGTCACACTCAAGATAATGCTAATTCTAAACAAAATAGACTTGAATAAATATGCAAGTAAATATGCCATCACAGTATGCAAGCACACAGACAGTTAAAACACACTAATTAGGGGCTTGTGCACCACAAACAGAAATATCTATTAATAGCCAATTGTGTCATTTTTCAGAAAGCTCACACATAGTATATAATACTTAGTACTTTATTAGTTATTCAAAAATCATAATCATGATTAAAATACAGTTATTTGTGCAGATCTAGGGTAGATGTTTATACTGAAAAGTGCTAAATCTGCCTTTTGAGAAACTTTTTAACAAGATAAGAAAATTGTCCCAGTCTAGGTTTTTGTGGTACCTCTGAGTCGATTTTCTTCTGCAGCTGTACGTACAGATGTGCAGTATGCTATGGCACTGATTCACTAATGATTACTATGGGTAAACACATGTGCAAATGTGAACTCCTACAAAAACGTGCAAGCTGATTTACTAACAGGTTTTATGGAGCCTTGTGCCTTCGCGCATGAGCAAAATGGCATTGTACCTAAAGGTGCAGAGTATAGAGCAAACAAATTAATGCTATTGACCAAGCATGTAAGACACTTTAGAAATGCCATTTGCATGCACAAATTAATACAACCAATGGGCAGGAACTAAATTTGCAGAAGTCCACATTTTTTCCACTTGCAAAGGTTTAATAATAAGAAATTTCACCTAAATTATGCCTTAATAAAATAATCTGAATGTTTCTCAAGATGAATTACCATATTACTCTAGCAGTAATTTCAGTTTATTATACTGTATATTTACCACAATTTTGGACATCCAGTGCCAGCACCCTTTAAACAGAGCCTTCACAAGATTGTAATTAACATTTAGCCATATTAGCATCAAGTACACTTATGTCTACACACATTTATTCGTTTATTTATACCATATTTTGAACAATGCCTTTAGTCGGCACTCTACTTGAGTCTCAAGTTCACTTTACTCTTCTAGGAATCTGTCTGATATCTGAACTCGTCATGGCTTCCGGGAACATTTAGCATGCGTAAAAATTGCATGGTATAATCCATGCAATTGTTCTTTGTAAACAACCTGCAAAAGACTGTGTTTGCATGCACAGTTTATCCCATTGAATATTTTGAATCTTAGTAAATCATGGCCTAATTGTCAATATTTATGCATATATTTACCAGATTCTGTAGTTCTGCAAATGCTATACTAGAAATGTATTTAAGAGTAAGATCAGGAAAGAGACTAAGTGACTGCCACAATAGTATTTAGTGTCAAAATGTCAAGGCCCTTCTGAGAAATGTCACATGACAGGAGGAATAAACACACACGCGCACTCCCATAATTACTCTCCCTGCATTGGCATGTCACTAGGCAAGTTATTTATGGCTTTTGCACCATTCCCTCCTGATAATGGCCTGTAAGCACACATGCCACTGTGTAATTTCCCTCTAAAGGCCTCTCTCAGTCTCAGATGGGTGTTGTGATTTTTAAACATTGCAAATGATACGGCAATGCGTTTGTGTAATCAGTGGGTCATCGGGGGGAGAAACAGGCATACAGTCAACAGGCTTCCATTTGCTCTTTATCCCTGTCTTCTCTTTCTCTTTCAGTCTCTCACTCTCTCTCTTTCTCTGGAACTCTTTTGTTACTAAGGTGGTTTACATTATTATTCTGCTTAATTTCTGTTGCTAGTTTCTTTGCTTGAGACAGACTGAGTGTGAATGATGGACCAGGAACTGTATCTAAATGGAACAAGATCTAAATATCAATTTTTTTTAATCAATTCTGTTACTAAATTTTAGAGTTACAACCTCATCTCTATAGACTGTATGTCATGCAAATAAGCTTTTCCATTATGCACAAAGTGTTTTTTTTTTCTGGACAAAGCCTGACATAATTACACATGACTCCATTGAGCATTCCTACACACTCCCCACATGCTGTGTCTCCAGATAGCACTCAGCTGGCACAATTAGTGGGTGACAAACAAGTGATTAATATCAACCTTATCATCAGAGTGCTCTCCACATTCCCCTCCTTGCTGCTCCATAATCACCTGTGCATTGATCCCTATGAGGAGTAGGAGGTGTGAAAATACATGTAGCTGAGATTCCAAGTCTCCTAGTGCTTTCTGGGAAGCAGCGAGTTTCTCAGGCACCATTCGGGTCGGGGGGGAGGAGGTGTACCGTCAGCCTGTTGTTGCCATGCCAACCATCCCCCCTTTCCCAGATATTGGCAGAGCCGTGACCCACGTTGCAGTATGTCATTAGTGAGTTTGTGTGTTTCTGCAAATGTGTGTGAGAGATTGGAGGAGGCTGTAACAGTGAGAGGTGGAAAGGAGGTGTGTGAAAGAACCATGGTGGAAGGCTTATCTCAGTAGGTTTTTTCTGTACAGGTGATTATGGAGAGAGATCGGTCGGGCATTTCTCCCTGTGTTCCTTCCCCTCTCTCCACCTGCTGCTCCTACATTCCCTCCTGGAGAATCAGCTCTCGCCAAGGGGAGCACACAATAGCATCACTCTAATCCTTGATTAGATGATTGGGATTGTTTATCAGATGCGCACACACACACACACACACACACACACACATATTTATTCTTAAGAGTTGTAATTCAAGTTTAATGTTGTCTCATCTAGAACTTTTTACACTTTGCAGGGACTTAAAATGTAACGTTTATTTGGTTGCCTGAATCAGTGTGTGTCAATTCGGATTGAGCAAATAACCTGTTTTAAAAAAATACAAATACACAGGAAAATAAGATTTTTTTAAGACTATAGGTGTGTATTTGGACATACTGCTAGTTTGTTTATATTTTGGAAAATAGTACCAACTAAATTTTTTTGAAATTATCACAGGCCGGTACAACCAAAAATAAGAACTGCATGATTAAAAACAGTACCATGCACTTCTGTAGTTGAGACCAGTTATGAACTGAGTGATGAGAATTCACAGGCCAGGGGTCATTGTGGGAGGTTTAATTTGTAATTAAAAAAAAAACACGCCTACTTTGGGTTTAACTCCGAGTACAGATCTGAATATTTGGAGCATTAAAAAGATACATATGCAGATACAGATAGTAGCATTGTTTTACAACCCTAGTGTACATGTTTGTGTATGTGTGTGAAGATATTTTCCAGTCATGCCTTCCTGCTCTGAGTTAAAGTGGAGAAAAAGAATATTGTCTGAGTCTGACGCTGCATTGTCATCTAAAGTCATCTTTTTTTTCTTTCTCCCTGTGCTCTACCTGTGAGACTTGCTGTGAGGCTTAAGACGAAGGTGCAGGTAGATATGTTCAAACTGAGTAAAGCTGCAGCAGATCAGGCAGCGTGTACACACTGAGAACTCTCTCTACAATCTTTAGAGTGTCTGTTTGAAGTGCCTGCTCATTGGCATCCGGTGAAATGCATTTTTCAGTGCCATGGTACCACCACTGGAGAAATTCCCATTTCACTTTGGTATTGTCACTAGAGGAAATGTAGAGTATGACACTATGCAGTCTTGATAATGTACCATTTATGCTTTTGCAGATAGGGAATTGAGAAGGCTTCACTTGGTTTTATTTCAGTGTTCCTTTTTTTCCTCACAGTCAGAAGAAAAAAGCAAGTGCTTTCTGGATGGATGACTTTTTTATGGATCCTAGAGCACTTTAAGTACTGCAGCTCACTTTGTGGAGAGAGGCTGCAGTGAGGGTCAGTCTGGCTTCAAGACTTCTTCACACAGACTATTGGGTGGGTTGCATAAGATACCTGTTTACCTTCATCAGGCTGCCAGTCATGGGTGGAAGTTTGTTTATCTGTGCTTTCGGTGCAGTCAAAGCAGGTACGTGGCAGCAGAGGGCAACATGATGGCGGGTGTAATTTGAATTCCCAACTGAGACAGGAGCAGCAAGGAAATTAGCGTGACCGGATCAGAAAGGCTGTTGCTTTGTTAGAAATCTCATTTAGAGCCCAAAGCACGGAGAGAGCTGTCAGGACCAATCTTAAACGCATGTAAAGAAAGCTCTCTAGTAAAGTTACCGCTTGAGATATTTGGATATGTCCAAATGACTATTAGATGCCTGTACTCTGTTTCCTGTTTTGACCTGACAGCCCAATCAGGATGTGCGGTATTTAGAGAAACGAGGCCACAATATTACGGTTCCACCAACCTTTATGGAGTATATAAGCAATGAGAGTTTGGGAACAGAATATTGATCTAATGTCAGCACTAAACTGTTCTGACAGCAAAACCCCTTTTGTTTTACCACATTCAGTCCATAGAGTAACAGACATTTGTCCTAAGCCAAGGGAAAATCTAGAGCCCCCCTGAGACATGGACCCTGCCTTTGTGTGGCAGCTGAGTCAGGTATGTGGAGATGAGCATGCTCAGAATATGCTGACATCATCATTGTGAAGATGTCCCTTCTGTCAAAAGGACTATTTTTCCTGTTAGCAGAGTACATATTGACATTTGGATTTTATATCATTCCAACAGAAAGTGCCAAAGCTTCTGGTCATCCCTAATCTAATGCTCAGATGCTCATGAAGGCCTGGATTAGCTGGGGTAGGTGTGTTAAATTAGGATCGGAAAAAACTCTAGAGATTAGTAGATCTTGCCCTGCTATGAAACGTGGTGGATTTCGGTATCCAATTCACTTCTTTGGCTGAATGTCGGTGATAATTAGATATAGGCACTGGAGGGGAGCTTATGCTGATTGAAGAGTTTGAGCTAATCACAGTGGTGGCTGTGTAGATGGAAGGATCCGGCAGCAGACCCACAATGACTTCCATTAGTGCTTCTGTAATTCTGAGGAATGGTGATTACAGGTAGATCAAGGATTTTCTTTATCCTCCATCTTCACAACAGTGGGAACAGAATCAGCTACAGATCTTAGAAATTGAGAATTCCTTGGAAATACTTAGTAATATCAGTCAAGGTGATGCAACATCCGTAAAGACCATTCTCATGATATTTTTCCTTAGGATAGTGGTTCTCAAACCAGTCCTCAGAGCCCTCCACATTTTTGCTCTATCTTTGCCCCTGTTGTGTCAGTTGGGATATAGAGTAAAATTGTGGACTGTATGGAGTAAATCATTTTTTCATCATAGGAAACATTCTATATTATAGTGTTGGGATATTTGACTTGTCTTTATTATATCAAATAACTACAATATATTTATTTGTCAAATGCTGATTATTTATAATGTGAGCATTATTTAAAAAATCAGGAAATATGAACATTCACTGTTCATTAAACACTTTTATTGTTAAATATATTCTTTTCCAAACTCATCTCTATCACTTTTTCTCTTTTCCAACTCCCCAAACTTTCCATTGTTATTGTGCTCCTTCCTTCCTACTCTCTTTCCATTTCCTCTCCTCTTGGTGTGCATTTTCAGCAGTCTTGTTTTAGAGCTTTTAGAGGTACTCAGGAGAGATCGAGCTCTCTCCACCACTGGTCTTTCTTTAGAGCTAAAGGCTCTGTCTTCTGGGACACACATAAACACACAGAGGCACAAATACACATGCCCTGTCTAACAGTCTGTCTTTGCTCTCTATTCTTCCAAGGTCACATGCAAAACCCAGTTTCAGACTTAAGCAAAAGCTATGGAGTTGTCTGTGGAGCTATGGAGTACTGCTTGTTTTTTCCCCCATTATTTTGATGCTTTGGGTCATAAGCAGGGAGATATGGTCTCAGTTTAAAACACACCAGGCATTTACATCAGGAGAAAGCACTGATTTCATGTTCTGCATGAGAGGTGAATTATTGATGAATTGGGTTTTTGCACAGCACTCTGTCTTTTCCAAAGCTGACGGATGGGTGAGCAGGCTATCAGGACTGAAATGTTTCCTCTTACACCAAGTAAAACTTTGTTACCCCTTTGGCTAGTTGCTAGTAGGTCATGCAGATGTTTCCCTGATAGCCACTAGGAAAGTCACTTACTGTAGTTTTAGGCCACTTTAGACAGCACATACATACATATGTGCTGTGCCTGGTAGGACCTTCCCCAGGCAGCAGCACCTGCATGGCCTCATTCTGTGGCCTGGTGCTGAGATATTGCTTTATTCTAGAGGATCAGCACAACGAAAACCAAAACGAGAAACACCATGAAGGCATCACCAAGGGCTAAATGCATTATTATGTCAGATTTACAAATTCCTCTCTCTGGAGTATAAAACTGACCTACATAACTATGAACCATAAAAATGCATGTACAAATGGCCCAATTCTCCTCACTCTAGCTTTGCTTTCTTTTTTCCTCCCCTTTTGCATTTTCCATCAGTGATCTGGTGAATAATGAACACATCTCACCCAGAGTGGTAGGAAGAAGTGATACCGCATTGATCTGATACAGCCTGTAATGGAGTAAACATCTTGCAAGTGAACGGATCCCTCTGTGGAGATCTGTGAGTGGTATAGACATATCTCACATTTCTCATAGTGTTTAATAATGGAGAGCTCCCTCTGAGGAGAAAGATGTGCTTGGTCTGTCAATCTCTGCTGTGTCTATCCTTCTCCAATCCAAAACCTTTTATATACATCACACATCTATGCATGTCTCAGTAGAATAAGCGTTAACAATATGATGCTCTCTGTCTACTTTACTCTACTCCTATTTCGCAAGAGTAGCCTCAGTGGACTAATGTGTCAAATCAATCACTCCAGATTTTAGGACAGTGGCTTAGCAGGAAATTGACCTTTATTTCTCTGCCAAGCAGGGGGTTGTTATGCCGACTGTGGGGCATCAGAATAAAAGATCAAGCCTGGAATTTAATACATCTAGAGCATATACTAAGTGTTCCTTAAGCTGGAGGCATACTTTGCATGAAAAAAGTTTCAAGAACTCTCTCTTTTGAGAGAGTTTGTGCACAGTTGTTTGTACAAGCTTGCAAACAGAACTCCTAGTCACCATGCTGTTATTTTGAGACCTGCTGTTGTTTAAGATCCTTCTAAATATCACATGGTTGCTTGTGTCACTGCAGACAGTTGCAGATTTCCAGGTCTGTGTTTGCGCATTTGCTTGTGGCTGTGGAAGAAGAATCAGCAGAAACGCGTTCATGGGACAGCTCAACCTTTCTTCTCTGCCTGTTATCATTAAACAACACAACTTTCATGACTCTTTCACTGAGGACACTGCTGTTTTTTGTTTATATGTTCAGTTTGACAGGGCTGCCATGTGAAGAAGCAGGTCAGAATGAGCCCACTACTCAAAATATGGCCCTTTCACACTGTATACAGTCTAACAACATGGTTATTGTTGCAAAATGCACTGTGATGTTTAAAAGGAATGCCATGCAATACATTTTAATAAGGTGCTGTTAAAAATACAGACATACTCTTGGCAGCAGGACAAAAGTAGTCCGAGGCAAAACCGACCTGGCAACACTGTGATGTTATGAAGGTTGCTCAATTCACAGTCCTGTCAAAACCATTCTGCACCCCCTATCAGAGCAGAGTGGTCTAGAAAGATGTACGCTGAGTTGTTTATGAGTATCCTGACAACTAAAATGTTCAGCCAAGGTTCTTTTTGTTTAGTTCCTGATGCGCAAGAACATCATGTGGAGTGTGATCCACATGTGTACATTCTGTGTAAAATTTTCAGCATCTTTTTACCACAAATAATGGTTAGAAAAAAATAGGATAAAGGAATAATCAGGAATAGTGTTAAAGAAAAAAGTACGTGATTTAGAGACCACAGTTGTGCAGCAGGTAGAGTTGCCGCCTCCTGGGGGTGATCCTGAGCTTGGGTTACTGTGGAATTTTCATGCATGTTCTTCCTCTGTCTGTGTGGGTTTCCTCTGGGGTCTCTGGTTTCCTTCCACCTCCCAGAAGCATACCAGTAGGTGGATTGACTAAGGTAAATTGCCCCTAGGTGTGAACGAGTGTGTGCTTGGTGCTCTGATATAGACTAGCATCCTATCCAACTTGTATTCAAAGGTATACTAGCATGACTAGTGTTCCTGGGAGAGGCTCCCGATTCGCCTGAATGTTACTCTAGCGTAGACAGCAGAAACTCTTACATAAATCTACTTCTTACCAATTCCTATCTGGGAAAATATGCAGGGGAGGGGGGTGGGTCCACTCATCCCCTTAGAAAGAATCACTGCAAATCAATACAAAGCTATTCTGACTGATCACCTTCATCCTATGATAAAACATTTCTATCCTGATGGGAGTGGACTCTTCCAGGATGACAGTGTTTCCATCCACAGGGCAGAGCGCATATGAAAATGATAATGCAAATCATATGCTGTTGCCTTCACAGTCACCAGACTGCAAACCAAAAATCTCCTACGGGAGATTTTGGACCAGTGTGTTTCATCCAGCGTGACTCATACAGCACTCTCAACCACCATCATCAGAACACCAATTGACGTAGTATATTTTGGAAGAATGGTGTTCATCCCTCCAGTACAGTTCTAGAAACTTGTAGAATTAATGTCAAGACGCAGTGAAGCTGTTCTTACCTAGTACATCTTAGAGAGAGAAAATGACAGAAGCGTTTATGGAAACCTAACAGAAATATGTGTTGCACAGTTGAATGTGTCTCTATAAAAGTGTCATTCCCCAAGAGTGTGTTGCTCTGTAGGAGTCCAACAGCTATAATTGGAAAAAAATTGGCCTCCATATGAATGTGGCCTAGAATTTAGTATGTGCTCCATTATTAAGCAGGCTTTGAACATGTCGACTTTGAGATAAAAATCCATCCAAGGGGAATGAATCTGAGAACTTCACTGAACTCCATCTACATCAAACAACAGAGACACCATCAAGCATTTCCCCCAGGCCAAGATAGTCATCTCTAACACTCTCTTCATCTCTCTTTCACTCTCACTCATTTAAATACTTAATTTACATGACCTTACTTAAAGGAGATGTCATTGCTGTGCACACACTGTTATGACCTTGGCTCAGGGGAAGCAGCAAAAGAGAGGAACACAATTACTGAAACAGAAATGCCTGAACATTAGTTGGCCCAAATTAAGTACATTAACAGTAACATCTAGTCACCTTGAAGATACAAGAAGCTTGAATGGAGGCAAATGATTATGTATGACTTCGGAAGGTTATGAATGTAATTGTAGCTCTATGGCTGAATGGAGGTCCACCCAGGGTGGTTTCCTTTGGAATTAATGAAGTATTCCCATTTGCTCATTTCTTTACCAGCTACTAATAGCAAAGTCATCACCTCATGACCTTGACCTCCTCACATGTGCAGCCTATAAAAGGCCACACTACATCATTCTCATCTTCTGCATATTCTAAACCAAAATGGGGTTTCATATGGCTTTTTTCAATAATGGCTTTCTTCTCGTTATTCTTCCATAAAGCTTAATGTTGTTCAAGCTATGGTTGTTATGTAAAGTGCTTCTCCCATCTGGTCTCTTGACTGGTTCTTTTTGACTAAATCTCTTCTTACCTGGTTACTGACATTGGTGGATGGCCTCCTCTAGGCAGAGTCATGGTTCTATAGGCAGAGAACTTTGTCCCGGACTTGTTTGGTAGCTCCTTGTTCATGATGATGATGGTATTTGTTTAGGTATATTCTCTAATAAATTCAGTGGCCTTCATGGAACAAGTGTACTTAAACTGAGATCATTTGACACTTTAATTGCACACAAGAGAACTCCATTCAGCTACTTGTGTGACTTCTGATGGTAAATGGTCACAACATTTAGGGGTTTCACAATAATATGGGTGAATGTTATCACAACTTTAACATTTCATATTTGTACATAGTTTTGCGAATTATATAGACCACACCCCGCCTCCTTCAGTATTATGGGCTATTTTGTGTAGACTCATGACACATAATCCCAATCAAGTCCAATGTGGAAAAGTTCGAAAACTTATACAAAGCACTGTATATAATATAGAGATTTTCCTACAAACATCACTAAACATAACTAATTTATCAAGCATTATATAACCCAGCCAAATCCCCAGTCGTTAATGTAAAGCAGCTGCATGAGTAGATAAAAATGTAATGTACTAGATGTAATATGATGTGAATGTGAAAGAAAATGCTAGAGCAAAAGATGATAAGAGAAGGGCAAAAAAAGAAAAAGAGTACACATCTCAGCTACAGTGGTATTTCAATCACCTTAAAGACTTCACTTTGTTTTGTACAAGATGAGACACACTTAGAAAACTTAAAAATTAGATGAGTCTCAGCTTCTTTCTCATTTCTGTTTTTCGGTCACTGAATGAAAATGTCTCATGTAGTTCAGTAATCATTATTACTCACAATTAGGCCGGCTGGGCGGAAAGAAGAGCCTCTTTATCTCTGCTCTCAGATAGATGGAGAGTGTCAGGGTGCAGAGGCATAGCCAGGCTGCTCACAGCCGTCTGCTCTAAACCTTCATTAAGGTCACTCTGACTCATTTAGAAGCTAAAGCTAAATCCAAACGCACTCATTTCTTAACAACCCAAGCAATCACAGATGGCATATTATTAGCTTTGTATTAAAGCACTCTAATGAAAAGACCAATAATAATTTGGTTTTAGAGCAGAAGTAATGACACATGTTAGAATATGTTTTCTTGTTTATCTCTAAGGGTTCATAGTGCTTGCCTCAACATTTTTCATATTTAAATTAAGTTGCATAAATTGCATAAATCTCTCTCTCTCTCTGTCTCTCTCTCTCTCTCTCTCAGATACTTCCTAGTCCTCTCTCTTGATATCAGCCAGTTTGTTTTTTATGCCTCTTCTGGAAAACACAGAACAATTCCATTCTCTATAATAGAGCAGGTAATGTTGACAGTACATAAATCTCACCACAGAAATAGCATGTCATTTATCATCTGATTTGGCCTCTTTGTTTTGGCTTGGCTGCGGTATTCTTCTCTTTGTACCTGATGCCCAGTGCTTTCTCTGCCTGTGCTTGGTCGATAGTTGTGCCCGGATCTGTGTATGGATTTGGATGTATTGGTGAATTTATGACTGGTGGCTGAGTGTGACTCACCAAAGCCAAGGCACTTGTGTCTAATTCTGTCTGGCCTGAGTCTGGGCTGAGATGCACAGAGAACAGGCCTTTATTTTGGCCAGCTGATTTTACCTGGACATTTTTTTCTCACTACAGCAAGCTATGAACTGTACTGTGTGATTTGGCAGGTGCCAGAAGATAAAGCAACACAGAGATGCCCCAGCATTCTGTCCATCACATACACAGAGAGTAGAGAATTCTGTAGAGACACCTATGATGGAAAGAGGTACAGTGCTCATATTTGTTAGTTCTGTTTATCACTTCTTTGGCCCATGAATTATCGCAAGGTGCTGTTACCATTTTTGAAACCGGGATAATGCCATGTAGAGGTGTGTTTTTATTTTTTAAATCCCACTCCTGCACATTTCTGAAGGAAGTCCTGCCTGCTCCCACAGTTATTTTTGCAAGAACCCATCTGTGATATTTTCTGTTTAACTCTGTTGGTTCTATTTCCCAAAATATAAACTGATTAATAATTTAAACTAAAGTAACTCTAGTTACTGAAGATGAATGAAGGAATGTGGTCAACGAGCATGTGTGCAATCCACCATGTCCAGTATGTTCCCATGTTAATGTCCTATCTTTGTCCCACGAGCTTTATGTGTGATCACCCACTCCACACATGATCCTACAAACCGTTGGTTCCACCAAGATCACAGTCTCACTGCACACCTCTAATGTTACCTATGCAAATTGCACTACTTTTAATCATAGATTGAGAGAGAGATAGAGAGAGAGGGAGAGAGAGTGGAGGTGTGGGGGTAAGAGAGAGAAACTAAAAGAGAAGGAACAGAGACACTGGAGAATCAGAGAGCAAGAGAGGAAGGAAGAGTGAGGACAAGGTTAGAGAGGAAAAGACAGCGATCTTTAGCTTTGTTAGAGAGAGCAAGCGGAAGTGAGAAGGAAAGACAAATAGAGGGGGAAAGAAGGATAGAGTGAGAGAGAGTGGAAAAGAGAGCGAGTTGACACTGATTCCCTCGCTACCTCCATCTCTGAATAGCAAGCACTCTCTCAATTATTCATTACGCAGTCACAGAGTCGAGCATCCATAAAGGAGCCCTTATTTTTGGCAAGACTTTGTATATACACCCATCAAACTTTTGGGGACACTTTAATCTTCTGATGATGCTTAATCGTTAACCCCTTGATTATTACCTTAATGTGCCTTGATTTTACTGGCACATTACTTTTATAGAATTTTAATTATTGTACATTTATTATTATTATTATTATTATTATTTTTATTATGCTATTTTACTATTTTATTTTTGACTATCTTTTGTTTCTTTGTATTTGTTTTTAACTTCAAAATATAAAGCACTTTGAGAGCTGCATTTTATTATTATTATTATTATTATTATTATTATTATTATTATTATGTCCTTCAAGAGGCATGGCAGAGTGTCATATATTTACACTTGTGATTAAGTTTTCTTCAAAATAAACTCAGTTAGTCACATTTGTTTATTGATAGCTCATCAGTCAGCATCCGTCAAGGACAGCCAGAATCAATCTTTTTCAGACATGAAAGCTTGGCCTTGACATTGCAGACTTAATCAGTTAGAGAGCTGGCTGCTACAGACTTGGAGTCTGCAAGGTCCTGTCGCAAATGCACACAATATAAGTCTCATACACACAAACACACACTCTCTCTACTTCTGTGCACCTCAGCAGTGTAAAGCTTCTGGGCATTTTACATAGATTAGAACACAAGCGCCTGCAGGAGCCCACTGGCTGAATATGTGTGCTAAGTGAGTCCAGCACCAGCAGCATGGCCAAGAGGTCACACCTGTCACCTAATATGATGACTATGACTCTGGGCGGGGCTCTGTGGAGCTATAGTTGAAGTGTGTGTATATGTGTGTGTGAGAGTGTTATAGTTAAAATGTTGCAGCGAGGAGAAATAAGTATTCAGACACTTTTGTTTTCGTTTTCGTTATTTAATATTCTTCCAATGTATATATATGTCCACTTCAAATTTGACTTTGTACTTTTGTAAATATGAACAAAATCTAGGTATTCATAAGCATAAACAAAGATATGTTTAAACAAGAATTCAGACACTATTAAAAATATATACATATATAGGTTACATAAAAATAACTCAGGTTCTAGGTATAAATTCTGCATAAAAATAATGTTCTCATGCAAATCGCACCTGGTGACGTTTACAGTGTTGGGAAGATTTCACGCAACAAGTAGCAGTCATGGTGAAGATAAAGGAGATTCCTAATGCTCACGGGAACAACATTATTAAACAACTCGACATTATAAAACAACTCAAATAGAAAAAGCTAAAAAGCCATAACAAAGACGTTAAACATCCCAGTCAGTACATTGGTTCAATAATATGCAGATGGAAATTTCATGGAACCACAACTGATCGTCTCAGGACAGGTGCATCATGCAAGAGTGTAACTGTTGTTCCTGCTGCTTTCAGGTCATCCTGCAACTGTTTTCGTGTGACTGCTGGCTCCTCTCTTGCATTCTTTCTGGCTCCTCTATGATTCGGAATGCAAGAGAGGAGCCAGCAGTCACACGAAAACAGTTGCAGGACAACCTGAAAGCAGAGGAACAACAGTTACACAGAGAATAATAAGCAGTGAACTGTACCACACACATCTCCAGGAGATATTAGAGGAGAATTTAATCTCAATGGCCAAGAAAATGAAGCTTGGGAGAAGATGGATGTTTCAACAACACAACAATAGCAAAAATACAGCCAAAAAAACTCAAGAATGGCTTGAAAATGTATGAAGTATTTTGAAATTGCAAATCCATCAGAGGGACCCTTGTAACCTTTGCAATTGAAGACGAGTTACAAAGAGGATTGAGCCAAAATTGAACCATAATGCTACAAATATCTAATTATTTCTGACCATAGAAATCTGTAGTGGTACCATAGAAAGCTGTAATTGGCAACAGTATTTTTTGCAACAAAGTACCACTGTTGGTAATTTGTGGTGTCCCAATAAGTTTTTCCCTATCAGTTTCTTTTTTAAAACATATCTTTGTTTATGCATACATAACATGTATGTTAGAATACATACTATTTTGTTCATATTTATAAGAATAAAGTTATTATGAGTGTGAATTTGAAGTAAACGTGTGCACAAGAAGTATATTAAATAACAAACACAAAGTGTCCGAATGCGTATTTGTGTATACATACATATCACTGTATGTAGGTCTTATGTATGTGTAGATGGCAGGTCTGTATGTGTATGTGCGCGTGTGTGTGCGTTTGGATTGGTGATGGGGAATTCTCTCCTCTAATGGACTAATTTATTCTTTGCCGCAACAGGAAAAATCCTTTAATTAGAATGTCAGTCTAAGGACGTCTGTCTCTTGTTAATATGTAGCCCACACTCTCCCTCATGCTCCAGCTGTCTCTCCCGTCTTCCAAATCAAGTCCAATCCACTTGCTGCTGTTCTATAGTCTAGAAGAGGCTGAATGTTAGTATATTACCACTAAGGAAGCCTTTAAGATCCCACTGCAGAAAAGATGTTATTAGAAGCCAGATGTCAACAGATTTTTAGACGTGATTCCTGAGATCCCTTACAGATCGGAAGTACATTGTAAAACATTAGAAAATGCTATGTTAATATAAGCTCCAAAAGAAATTGGTTGCGAGTGCCATGACATCTCATTCTAGAAGTCTAGAATAACTTAAATAACTTCTCTTTACACCTGTGGTGAGCAGAAAAGCATGTCAGAATGCACAACATGTTGAACCTTGAGGCGGACGGGCTACATCAGTAGAAGACTACATCGGGTTCCACTCCTGTCAGCCAAGAACAGGAAACTGAGGTTCACCTAAACAGGGTAGTTGAAGATGGACAAGACCAGGTGATGTTTGCCTAATCTACATTAAAAAAAAAACCACATTGGATTTAAATCTGAATACAGATACAGATGTAGATATTTGGAGAACTAAACAGATAAGCAGGTAATGGCATAGTGTTACACTTCATATAAAGGTATACAGTATGTATATCTGGACAGACTGTGTCTATGTGTTATTGTGGATCCTCATCTTTGTCTGTATCAGCTGAAAGCATCAGGCTGTTTTTTTTTTTTTTTCCTCTTACCCAGCGGGCGATCAATAGGTCACCCATCTCATTACTCCCTGTCAGTCATGCACCCAGAGCTGCATCAGTGCCCAGTCCTCACACACCAGGAAAGTTCTTCTGCCACTGTATTTCATATCTGCCTTTACCTCACTCATCATCCTCACTTTTTATTTTCCTGTGCTGTCAGTCTTCCGGTCATCCTAACCCCAATCCCCATCCCTCCTAGCCATGCTTGAATCAGTGAATAATTTCCTGCATTTCTCTACATGTTTAATATCTTCTGTTCCATTCTATGAATTCATATTATTATTTTTCTTTATTATTCTCTCACTTTT
This sequence comes from Pangasianodon hypophthalmus, assembly GCF_027358585.1. Classification (NCBI taxonomy): domain Eukaryota; kingdom Metazoa; phylum Chordata; class Actinopteri; order Siluriformes; family Pangasiidae; genus Pangasianodon; species Pangasianodon hypophthalmus. The sequence continues at coordinate 17,864,671 of NC_069716.1, read as the reverse complement.
ACTTCAAGAAAGACAAACCAACACCTCCTTTTCCTGGCCATTCCCTGAAGGGTGTAGTTGTCATAAAGTTGATTGTGCGAGCCATGTGTATATCTTCTAAGAATGACAGGCAATCTCCGCTTTTACACACACAGCCTTCGCATTAGGGACAGGAGCACAGAGAGGTCTTTGTTTTAAATAATGAGGAGAAGCCTGACATACATGCTTTGGATTGACTGCAATTTGTTGCCTGTGTTATCTTCTCTTTCTGTCATGTAAGAGACGAAAATTATTGGTTTGCTGAGCAACATGTTTTCTAGAGTCTTATAAATGTAATCTGAGTTTGGAAGACAGTAGATTAAAAGAGTTGTTTTTTTTTTCTTTTTTTTACAACTCAAATGATGCTTGACGGAGAAGGGAAATTTTAAACAGGTCCCTTCAGTAGCTGCAGTCTCTTCTGGATCGTGGCTTTTATACAGCTGAACATCTCTGAACACATTAGTTTGGCTGATCATGCCAGTTTCTACAGAAATCGTGCTGTTACTTACTGTAAATGTTCTGTTTTTTTCTAAAACTAATGAGCCTTTCAATTTCAGTAGATAATGGCTCCCTATGCCCTATGTAGTGCACAGCATGGATCATCCTAAATAGTGCACTAAATTTTAAATAGAGAGCTGTTTTGTACTCAGCCAAGTCTTTCCCATTGCACCAGCTATTTAAAAAGTGATAGCGTCCCTCTGGAGTTTCATAATGGCTACACTTAGTAACTGTATGACATATATTAGAAGCTGTTTGACATTTATTAAGTGTGTATCTGCATCATTTGGTTCTGTTCAAACAAAGGAGCAACTAATCTGTAGCACTGTAGTCATGAACAATAAAGCTGAGATCATGTCAAAGCCAACATCTAGATAAGTCATGTCAAGACTGAGACCAGGTTTTTTTTTTTTTTAGGATTTAGATAAATAAATAAATAAATAAATTTAAATTAGTTTAATATACTCTAATTAAACATAGACAGGCCATTACAATTAATTTGCCTTATTTTTTGTCATAGCCTTTAACTTCACTCTACTTTACTTAAAGCTTACTTACACTATAAACATTCTTACTGCAAGACATCATTTTTGCTGATGTAAAATCAAATAGTCTGCTACCTCATATGCCCTGCAGAAGTTTAATGCCATTTAGCTGTCGTCTAATTGTATTAAATGTTAAATGCACAGTTAGCAGCTTGCAAAGTATATGATGACTACCGGTAGGTGTTTAGGGATTTTTTTCCCCCATACTTCTCCATTTGCTTTCACTGTAAATTGGTCTCTAAGGCCTTGGATCCATTTTTTTTTTATTTTTGTTTGTGCGTGTGTGCATGCGTGCATGCCTGCATGTGTGTGTGTGTGTGTGTGTGTGTGTGTGTGGTTCTGAAACTCAAAGCATGACATTGACAGACTGTGGGAGGGAAAATGCGCTCAGGTGGTTTCCTATTGAAAGTATAAAGTGAGAATTCTGTGTAGAATTTATTTCAATGTTAAGGTATGTTTATTATGTGTTATGTAAGATTTGTCACAATTTGACACAATTAGGTATCTAAAGTTTAAATAGGTGGAATTGAATCAGATTTAAATTATTTTTTTACTCCTTGAGTCCTTCCTGCAATTCACCTCATAATGATTTATGAGGATATTCATGAGTGTTGTCACTTTTTTCTTTGTAATGAAAAAAACATATGTATTTAATTTGTTACGTAAAGCTAGCCATTCAAACAGGCTTTGTACAGTTTGCCTTTACATACATGCCCAGGAGACATGTTGCTAACTCTGCATCCAGCTTCATTCCTTGATCTAGTAATAAATGACTCCATCTTGGAAAAATGCTGCCAGTGTTTATTCAAGATTTTTTTTTTCTCACAGGAGAATTACCTGGCTGCACTGAGCACTTGCTGATTTTAGCCTGAGATGGGGCAGAGCGGGGGAGTGTCTATAAAATGGCCGATAAGAGACCCGGTTCGGAAGCCAGTTTTCCAAATGAGTTTTCTCAGCCATGTAATACACTTGTGCTGAGGCTATGGCTTTTCCTTATTATTTTGTACTACTAAATAATAGAAAAATTGACTACTGCACCTTTAAATAAAAAAGCTTTTGTTGCTTCTGTCTTTCAATCTGTTTCTCTGCTTGTGCTGGAGGTTTAGAGATAGCACTAAAGTGTTACCCGTGGAGATAGAGGGATTAAAACAGAACCGCTGTGGCTTCACATCTGGCATGGCCCCGTAGAGTAACTTGCTGTGCAACACCTCACTGGTGTCCCTTGGCTGACTCTCACTTATTTCAGGGCAGGGTGTTGAGGCGGAGATAAAGAAATGTGAAGAAATGACCTAGTCTTTTGCGTGGAGATAGAAACGTCGAGAAGTTGCTATGTATTAATAACTTGGCGCTGTGGTTTAGCATGTACTGGGATGGAGGTGTTTGGGGACGGGCTATTGGGGTAACGTCTAACATGGCACCCCTGAGCCCTGTTATCCCACATATACAGTAGTTATGTGATCTCTCTCTCTCTCCCCCTGAGTAATGACCTGAGCAAGCGTGTGTGTGTGTGTGTGTGTGTGTGTGTGTGTGTGTGTGTGTGGCCATGAGCAGACAAAGTGAAAGCTGAGCAGAAACTGGCAAGTGAGCTGGAAATCTGCAGAGTGATTTGTTTTAAATAAGTTTTTAAGTTACTGTTTTTGTACCATACCAAGGGTACAAGTACAAATAAAAAAACTCATGTGTGCTCTAACTCTGCATCTGATGTCTTGCCTGAGTGCCAAGGATACACTGCTGTACTCTCTCTATAGTGTTGGCCATGTTCTCTGTAGCTGTAATCACTTAACCCTCATATGTTTGTCCATATGAATAGTTTTAGAAAGCAAAGGTCACAGACTGCCGTGTGTCACCCCGCTTTCTCTCTCTGTGCCCGTCTATAATGAAATGGCTGTGTGGCTGGCAGTTTTAATTAAAGTGCCACTGCTGGTGTGGGCATATCACATCTCATCTCATCAGTGCCACAGCTACTCAATGTCATCCAGCTCTCTCTCTCTCTCTCTCTCTCTCTCTCCCTCTCTCTTGCTCTCTCACAAAGGTACTATGCTAATTTTTATGTGAGCTACATTTTAACTTTATCATATTAATCACCCAATATACCTTTCTTTATTTCTTTCTATTCTTTCTTAAGGCTTGTTGGCACTGTTTATCTGCATTTTATATCACTTGGCTTATTATGAAGTATTATCATGTAGCTGCTTACAGTAATTTCCCCTTTTATGGGCTTCTCTCAGTAGAAGTGATATCAGTCACTTCTTTCTCTTTTTAAAAGTATAATTCCTCATGTAGCCTGAACATAATCTATTAAAAAAAAACTGATCATCTGCTCCTAAACATAGTGAGACAGGCAGCGCTAACCCAAACAAAGCTTAGAGCAGTGAGTCTCCATCAGCAGCTAAACAGATGATGGATGGGATGAGAGAAGAAAGGAATGGGCTTGTGCCTGTCTCTGGTGCTTTATAATTGCTTGAGAAAAAGGATGCTCAGCAGCCCATACTGTTGTCTTAATGGGATTATTCCCCCAGCTGGTATAGTGTAGAGAGAGCAAGGGGGAGAGGGAGTAATCCGATTCTGTCTGCTGTACTTCATTGAAAGACAGCCAGTCAAATCTTTACTCATCCACCTTGAATTGCAGGTGACAGAATATCTACTGGATTCAGAGACCCCGTCAGCATGAAATCAGCTCACCTCCTTGAGGGATGTGATCAAGAAAATACACTATATGGCCAAAGGTTTGTGGACACCTGACCATCACAGTCATATGTGCTTGTTGAACATCCCATTCCAGATTTAGTCCCCTTTCGCCATCACAGCAGCCTCCACACTTCAGGGAAGGCTTTCAACTTGATTTGGAGTGTGGCTGTGGGGATTTGTGCCCATTCAGCCACAAGAGCATTAGTGAGGCTGGCCATCGATGTTGAGTGAGGAGGCCTGCCACGTAGTCGACATTCCTGTTCATCCCAAAGGTGTTCAGTGGGGTTGAGGTCAGGGCTCCACTTTGCAGGCCACTCGAGTTCTTCCACTCCAACCTTGGCAAACCATGTCTTCATGCACCTCGCTTTGTGCACAGGGGCATTGTTGTGCTGGAACAGGTTTGGGCCCCTTAGTTCCAGTGAAAGGAAATTCACAGCACACAAAGACCTTCTAGATAATTCTGTGGTTCCAATTTTATGGCAACAGTTTGGGGAAGACCCCCATATGGGTGTGATGGTCAGGTGTCCACATACTTTTGGCCTTATATATTGTATATGAGGATTGAAAAATGGATTTGTGTGCATTCTATAAAAGTCTCCATAGAGCTTAGCTTAATTATAGCAGTCATGCCTAATACTTCAAACATTTACTTAAAAACTCATTGGAACTCACATCAAGTGCAAGTGAAACTTTAAAAAGCATCTTTCTAGATGCACTTAGTATAATTCCATTTATCATCATAGCAATTGAGCAATAAACACTTTTTGTAGCCTTTAACTCAATAATTCCACAGATAATTTTAACATTAAATAAAGTGTGCTAGGAAAAACACTCCCCCACAATCTGGAGTTCAGAGAAAAATGTAACTGCTTTAATAGTTATATTTCAAGTTGCTGCTTCCAGACACTGTATAACTCTTTAGGTCACGCTTGCAAGCAGGGCCCTCAATGTGTCATGTCTCACGATGCGTAGATACCTTTGTGTAATTCAAAGTGTATGATTCTGAGTATAGTGGCCCATATGTGAAAGCATTAACAAAACAGAACACATCAGCAAATCAGACAACACATTTTTGGTAGGCTAACTTGACAACAGGCTGAAAAACTGCCTGAAAAATTAAAAGTCATACGTAGTGTCCAGTGAGCAGCATGCATGTGATGTTCAGTTCGGACCTACCCTTTCTGTTTTCATTCAAGTTCATGTTGATGTGTTTTTGAATTTGCTGTTGTGTCTTCCAGAATTTGCTGTTGTTTTTATAACTTTTGCACTTAACCAGAACTGAGCCTGCTGCATTGGTAAACAATGCAAAAGCTGGTTCATGGCTCCAGTTAATCAGGTTTCCAAAGCTTTAGTAGCTCGGTAAAGCACTTCTGAGAAAAGGCATTTGAGGCAATTCAGAAAAGTCACCCTCTGGAACAGAAATGTCTGAATGTGCCGCCCACCTCTGCAGATATTGGCTGGCAGTATGAAGAAGGCTGAGAATTGATGGCTTTGATTCTGCTGCTGTGATGAATGTTTGTTCAAGACAGTAGCATCTCTACCGGTAGCAGAGCTATTCATATAGCTACATTTCACAGTTACAAGGTGGCATCATTCATTTATAAATCAAGTGGCATATGACAGCATGAAAGATTTTACTGACTATTTTATTTCTTGCAAGTTAATGCAATGAAATTGTTTCTTCAGTGTTTAAGGAATTGTCTGGTAATATGTTTAAGTAGCTTGCCTAACACTACCAAGACAGTGTGATTCTGTATCATCTATATCGTATCACACCAAAACTAGTCTACAAACTACAAAATATTTGTTTTTCTCTATACTTACTGTTTACTACACCAGCCCACCCTTGTTTGATTGACAGCCTGCTGCACATGTATTAGAACGTTTGTTAATAACAGAATAACAGAATGTTCCAGAAACTGTGTTTCCGACCATTCTGAAGCAGCACTTCCTGCAAAGTATAAATCAGCCTTTTGAGGAACTAACTTTGTATATTTTCTTGTAAATTAGAAAAAAAAAACTTTTGTTTCTTTTTTTTTCTCTTTCTTATTGTGTGTGTGGAATAAGGAGCTCCAGGCTGGATGACTAAGGGAAACATGTCCCTTAGTGCCACCTTCAGATGATGCATCATTTAGTGTGTGTGTGTGTGTGTGTGTGTGTGTGTGTGTGTGTGTGTGTGTGTGTGTGTGGGTGGGTGGGTGGGTGAGGGTGTGGGTGCTATGCACCATCATCAGATGCGTGGCCATTACAGGAAAGCAATGCAATTCAAATTTAAGAAAGATAGTTCTTATGATGTAATATAAATGGAATGTAACAATGTGGCCAAAAGCATGTGGACACCAGATCATCACACCCATATGTGGTTCTTCCTCAACTGTTGCCACAAAGTTGGAAGCACAGAATTGTCTAGAATGTTCCTGAATGTTGTAGCTTTAAGATTTCCATTTACTGGACAGAGGCCCAAACATGACATGACAATGCCCTTGTGGTTTGAGGTCCATGAAGACATGGTTTGCCAAGGTTAGTGTGGAAGAACTTGAGTGGCCTGCACAGAGCCCTGACCTCAACCCCACAGAACATCTTTGGGATGAACTGGAGCGATGACTCCACCCTAGGCCTCCTCACCCAACATCAGTTCCTGATCTCCCATTGTACACTCTTTACACTGTTTGTGTAACTTTAAATATAAGGAGACTCACTAATGTAAACCGTGACTGACAGGCTTCAGATTAATCATCTAATTCCTGATGAGTTACTGCAATTTTATTTATGGATTAATTTGTGAAGTTTAAAACACTTCGTTCCATCCTCTGTACCTATCCTACACAGGGTCACATGGGAGCCTGGAGCCTATCCCAGGGGACTCAGGGCTACCCTGGATGGGGTGCCAACAAATTGCATGGCACAATCACACATTCACAATTTGGAAATACCAATCAACCTATCAACCTACAACACATGTCTGTGCACTGGGGGAGGAAACCCCCAAAGCACAGGGAGAACATGCAAGCTCTGCACAAACAGGGCAGAGGCAGGATTTGAACACACTACCCGAGAGGTACGAGGCAACAGTGATAACCACTTAGCCGCCATGCACTGTTTAAAATGCTTATTTATATCAATTGTACACACAAACTCATATTAATTTTTTATTTGAAGAAAGCAATCCAAAACAAATCCATAAATTATGCTAAATAACATTAGCTATTCTATTAGGACGAAATAAATGCCGCCCTATAACAGGGCGAAGAGTTAGTGCATGCCCAAGGTAGCTCTGCATGCTAAAACAACCACTTAGTCGTCATATTGTAGTTCTGAACTCTTGAGTTTTGCCTTTTATGTTGTTCTGTGGCTGTCGCTAAATGCAAATTAGCTGTGCAGTGAATGTGCTTGGTACGTTACAGGTAATTGGCATTCATCAACATATGCATATGAATATTTAAAAAATCTGTGTTACCAAAACTTTTGCAAATTTAGCAGGACTTTTTTTTTAGATTTGTTTGGCTTAAGAGAACGTTTAGACACAACATTGCGAAAGGATAATGAGACCCATTGTAGATATTTAGCTGAGGTTCTGCAGTGGGGTTGGTTAAACAACAGCTAAACTAAGCTGTATCAAGCTCGCTGTCTGTATTCAGCAGATGCACGGTTTATCGTTCATTAAACATTATGGCATCTGAGAGTGGCCTGAGTCCTCTGTCTGAAAGAAGCTGGGGCTATTAAAAAGAAGCACTGGGCAAGATGGGTTCTTCTCCATTAGCTTAGCATGGCTAATGATCCCACCACATCCGTTGTTTATCTAAAATGGAGCACTCTTGGAGGAGACGGGAGATACTGAAACGATCATGGATATATTAAGCATGATGCTTTGGTGTCAGAGTGAGTGTGAGCGTGGGTGTGGGTGTGTGGGTGTGTGTGTGTAGCAGTAGGGGTTTGCAGAAGGAAAGAAAAATGTGGCATCATTGCTCAGCATAAAGCAAGCCAAAAAGCACAAAATATCTACCAACCTGCAGAAAATAAAGGGAAATAAAAAAATAAGAGCATCAGCAAGTTACATTCAGAGGGACGTGAGAGAAAGTGATGGAGACAGCAATAGAGAGGTAGAGGGGAGTGTGAAAGAGAGGGAGAGAGAGAGAGAGAGAGATGTAAAATTTGCTGCAGCAGTACTAGAGGATCACTCTACTAATAGACATGACACACACATACCGACCACCATCTTAAGGCCAAATTGCACTGCAAATCTCAGAGAACAGATATTTTAACATTTCAGTCCACACCAGCTTGTGAGGAATGATATGTGTGATATGTGTCACTCACAAGGCCACCCTATCCATCCCAATGCATTTCTTTTCCCATTTTTTCAGGTGACTGAATGTAGACTCCACAGAGTTATGTTGAAGTCACACACTGACACACATTCTATACATTATGAGCCATATTTAAAGACATAATCTACAACAATGTGTACCCTGTAGCTTCAGAGCAAAGTGTTTGTATGGCAGTGTTACTCATTACACCAACATAGGGATGCAGAATAAACACAATATGCTGTTTGTTCACTGTCCTACTGTCTCACAATTTCTCATGTTTACTGATAATTGAAATGTGAGGAGTTGCCAGAAAAGATTCCCGTCAGCACACTTCGGTAGTCGGAAGCTGTGTGGGTTGAACATCAGTCTTGTAAAGGCGCTTTACAAGGTGCAAGTGTATGTGTGTTTTAATATCTAATGTTTTTTTCATGCGCCTGTTCACATATATGTACTTTTGAAATATAATCACCATATATGAAAGAGAAGAGAGCATATGTGTGTGTGTGTGTGTGTGTGTGAGAGAGAGAGAGAGAGAGAGAGAGAGAGAGTCACTGCGTGAGACAACAGGACACCAATCACCTTCCTGTGGTGATGCCTTGATTTCAGGAAACAGACGAGCTAAAACCAAAGACATGAGAGAGGGAAAGGAGCGAAAGAGAAAGATGAGAGACACAGAGAGAGAGAGAGAGAGAGAGAGAGAGAGAGAGAATGAGAAAGGAGTAAAACTAGCAAGAGAAGAAAAGAGAACTTGAGAAAGGAGGATTTAACAGCCGGCAGTGTCAGGCCCTGATCTCACTCAGCTGTGGAAAGGGGACAAATGAACACAGAGCTTTTAGCATAACTACACTGTGTGCTTTCATGCTTACAGAACCATTCATTAGGAGCATTTTACACAGTAGATCAGTGCCTTGAATGTGAGTAGTGGAGTGTCTGTGGCTATTAGTAGAGTACTCGAGTGTGTGTGTGTGTGTGTGTGTGTGTGTGTGTTATCCCAGTCCATCTGAAGTGTCACAAGTACAGGCTGACTGAGACCCACTATCAGAGGAGGGTCTATCTACAGGTCAGTAGGTGTGTCTTTTAATCCATATATGAGAACTCAAAGACACATCCTTTCACATGTATCTGAAGAGCTGCCTGGTGTTTGAAGGTAATTTCATGTTTACACTCAAAGTGTTAGCAGTAAAATTCATGAACATGTATGGGAATGAATTAATAATCTCAACAATCCAGTCACACAAAGTCTGTGAAAATACATGCACATATACTTTATGAATGTCTCTGGCTTCCTTTTTTTATACTGAAATATTTTCATTTTTGGACATGACAACATTCCCATCTTTGGGCTTCGGGGCACACCCATTCAAGCTACTCACGTTTTCACATTTGTGTGGCTGTCTCGGAAAACATGGGATATCACTGTAACTGAATTCTGAAAAATGATCAATTCAAAAAGATGAAAAAACAAGTTTTGACCAAAATTGAGTTTTTGTGCCCACATTATACTTCCCTATTTTCAGAAAACAAAAATATATTTTGCCAAAATGACATGGAAATGTTTTTATTTAGTCTACTTTCTCACCATTTGCTGGCTGTCTGCCTGAAAAAAATCAAATAGTGTAAGGAGCCAGTTTAACAAACCCAGTCTGCCTAAAGATGTCTAAAACCTTGCTAACTACACAGGTTTTTCTCACGATTTGATAGACATCTGCCATGGCCATACTGACACATCATCATCAAAACAGTGAACAGTGCTTACACACTGCGTACAGACAAGAGCGGACAGTTTTAAAATGTTGAATGACCTAATAAAAAGACGTTAATAAAAAGAAATGTAGCTACCAGAACAGAAATGACTGAATTAATCAGTGATTATTTCTCCACTGATGTTAGCGTGAACGGAGATCATTGGAGTGAAGAGATGATGCTGAGGCGCCTGTTACTTTTACTTCAGGTGATGAGACAGAGACTGATGGGGATGATGCTGATAATCAAAGTGAGAACTCATTTCCCATTGTAAACTTATAATTCTTTAATCCAGTAAGGTTATTTTAACATAAGTAGATCAGGTTCTAAATGTAGAGGAAGGCAGGGCATCTTTAAGTGGAATCAGAATATAATCTTGAAATATAGATTTCACTCTAACCAGATTTTAAAATGCTAGAACTTTTCTTATGATTGAGATAGGTGAAAAAAGAGACCAATTTCAGAGAGAGAAAGAAAGAGAGAACTTTGGGGATTCTATAAGATTTTATGTTTTATATGAGTTTAACCCCTAAAGAAAGCCTGGCCTGAAGGTTAACCTTCACGCCTGGTACTTGGGGGTTAGAAAGGAAGTTAATTCTCCATGAGCATCTGCTTCAGGTCCCTTGCTGTGTAAAAGAGAGGTGGTCTGCATGTGTACTCATCTAAAACAGGCCGCCACATCTCCTCTACGTTGTTTACTTTATTAATTAGTCTTTTAATTTGCTGTGAAGCCCTGAGAGGTTAATTAACGTCAGCTTCCGAATGGTTCCACTCAGCGGATCCGTGGAGATCGGAGTGAGGCATCAAGACGTTTCCCGCCAGCAGCCCTAGACAGGAGTGTGAGTCTTGAGTATGTGTGATGTGATGAAGTGTGTGTGTGTGTGTGTGTGTCTGAGAGAGAATGCTCTTCTGCTACATTTAAAGAGTTACACAAAGTGACCTAGTTGAAAAATGGGAAAATAATGAAGAAAATGTCAACAAGTAGTACATGTAGTGTGTAGTACGTGTGTGTCGGGCGTCACACATCATACCCGCATGGATGCTTTAGTGACTGCTGCTTTGACTATCATGCCTCTAAATGTTCTCAGTGAAGCTATAAAGGTGGAGGGCAGGTGCCAAGGAGAGAAAAAGATATCAAGCCTGTAGGTTATGGATGGAAAGAGCTACAATTCCAGTAATAGATATGCATTTTATCAGTGTACTGTAATGAAATGCATAACTTTGACATCTACCTTTTTTGATTTTTTTTGCATTAAAAATGTAAAAAAAAAAAAAAAAGTCTCTTTCTCATCACGATGTCCAAAACAATTTTCTGCTTGGCTCACCCTGCATAGAGCGATTGAGTATACCAAAGCTCGGTGCTAACTGATCGTGATTGCATTCCTGTAGGATCTGGGAGAGAGCGAGAGAGAGCATGAGAGACAGAGAGAGTGAGAGAGAGAAGCCTTGGGGAATTCATCCACCTCTCTCTGTGTGTAATGTCTTCAGTGCTGACTGTCATTAGGACCAGCATTAACAACATTAATGTTGGAGAGAGAGCAAGATAGATAGATAGATAGAGAGAGAGAGAGAGAGAGAGAGAGAGAGAAAGAGAGAGACATGATATGTGAAGAGGTAGAGTCGAGCAACGTAAAATTAGACCAGTAGAGACAAATGGAGACGACAGTGCTGAATGTGCTGCATGTTATGGAAGTGTCACTTTTATTCTTCTTTATTTCTTTCTCTTATTCACACTTTCCGTCACCACTTCCACCAGCCTCTTCTGCCAGTGAGCTGATATGAATTAGAAATTAGTGCAGTCCTGAACAGAAATACATTACCTAAATAAGAACTATGCTTCATGCTGTAATAAGAAGATTCAACGTGATATATAGTAAGGCACCGGAAAAAATCCTATCAGGTTGGTAGATTTCTCATCTCTAACTGTCAGGGTGCTAACCAGTCACTGCTGTGTTTGAAAATTTGGACATTAACTCTCCCAGACATGAATCATTATACCTATTCCCTGTGGTCTTTCCAGACATTTAGCGCTCGTTATGAAGACATAAGAGACATGAGAGAATACAGCATCCTTTATGCAATCACGTCTGAAGCAGATGATGGTCAAATTAACCAAGCTGTGTTGAAGAAGTGTCCCTGCAATGCGCTGACCGCTATTTGTCACTCTCCATTAAATCTTGTGCCAGTTAGACAGACACTTGCTGTCTGTAGATGAATCTGAAGATCAGACTATTTGTGGCTTTGCTAAGTATCTCACAACACATTACTTTTTCTTACAGTTCTTATGATCTACTTTTTCTCTCTTCATCTCACTTTGTTTCACTCAACACCTGTCCTGTGATTTTATAATAATAATAATAAGAAGAAGAAGAAGAAGAAAAAAATTAATAATAAAAATCTTGGGTGCTGTCTTGACCCTGTTGCTGCTCTCTCTCTCTCTCTCTCTCTCTCTCTCTCTCTCAGTGTTTTGTATCTTTTCTTTGAGTGGAGTGGTGCACTCCTTGGCACTCATCCAGTATTTTTGTGCCTGGCTGTGAAGGCTTTTTTATCACAGCATTCTTCCTCAAACCAGCTGCTTTAATGTAACCAGCATATTGCTGTATGGCTCTCTATAGCTATTTCAACAAGGAGTGCTATTCGAGAATAAATTGTCTGTCTCTGAATTAGCACTAATTAGCAGATTTTTGGGGCTCTACTGCATCATAATTGGGTATAGTATGTGTAGCTTCCAGCTGGCTGCTGGAAGACTGGTGTGGTGGGTGTGTATGGCGGTGGTGGGGGTGGTTTTTGTTGGGTGGGGGGGTGTTAGAGAAGAGAAGAGCATTAAGGGTGCAGCTTAGAGGCAGTGCAGATATAAGGCTTTATCTTGGAGAACTGTTCTAGTGATTGGGCAGGAAGGAACCTTGGTAGGCCTTTTGAGCTCGCATTGTGCTCGCCAAGGCACTCTTGGAGAAATGAATACCAGAAAATAATGAGAATAGTGAAAGAAATTGGAGAGAGAGAGAGAGAGAGAGAGAGAGACAACAGCGAATGAAAGCGGCTCTTTTGCAACATGCAGCTGGATCATCAGCAGAACCTAATGAAGGTGGAGACATCCCGCTGGTTTTATATTGCCTGTCACACACACATGGGAATGGCAATTAACACCCACCACCATCCACTTCTGTACACATGCACACGTGTGTGTCCATTAAAAACCATGGAATTTATGGAATTAGCACTTTGAGACTAACACCGAGCTGCTCGCTAAATGCAGGTAAATGTATGGGATGGTCAGATACCTTTACCTATTAGGTTTATGGTGCTGCCTATCAGATGAAAATGATGTTTATTATGAAATGTGTTTTGGTATTACATCTCTTTGTGCATGGGCAGCACAGTGGCCCAGCATGCAGTGTTGCTGCCTCACAGCTCCAGGGTCCTCAGCTCAGGTTACTGTCTGTGTGAAGTTTCTGTATATGTTCTCCATATGTGCACGAGAGTCTCCTCCTACCTCCCAATACATGCATGGATTGACTATGATAATTTGGCCCTAGTTATGAATTTGTGTGTGCATGTGACAAACCATCCAAGGTGTACTCCCACCTTATGCCCAGTGTTCCTGGGAAAGGATCCGGTCCCACCATGCCCCCGACCAGGATAAAGCGATTACTGAAGATGAATGAATCTCTTCCTGCATGTGCATTTTCTACACACAGCTTGACCTGTATTCTCACCTTTTCATCTTAATGTTATTTATTACGTCAGCTTAGGAGACAGATTAGGAGATTAGAGAAGAGCCTGAAGAGGAAAATAATAATGAAAAGCAGAAAGAAGTGCATAATGAAGATGCTTCAATAAAACGTGATGTCTCACGTATGCAGCAAACAAGCTAATATATTTGCCAAAACTGTCAGTGTTAGCTATTTAGTTTTTTTTTTAATTAAATTAATTATTTAACTTGGCTGGAGAGCAAAATTGCACTAACACAAATGTTATTTCCATAATGACCTGTATGTTTGTTTCAGCAGCGCAGAATAAATGAATAATTAATACACTAACCGATTCATTTGAATCTTACAAATGTATTGTGTAGGCATTTTATAAACTGTATACCTGTGTACAATTTACGTTTGGGGTGGCAGTGTTTTAGCCAGGTTACTTAAAGCCGCAGTGGCTGGTGAGCAACAAAGTTAATCTGAAGCCCTGCACGGTATCCTTAACTCCTGGAAAGATGGAAGACCTTGACATTTTGCAGTCATTCTGCTCAGACAGGATGATTGAAGTCTCTATTTTTTTCCTGCTAATTCTCTGGATATATAAAGGACTAGAATACAGCATACACAGAGCTAACGCTCAATCCGTAGAGACAAGGAGGAGACCTGGAAGCCAGCAGTTCAGCTAACTGCTTCGTGTTATATCCTCTGGTTAATGTGCAGTAGCTAGACATAGCAAGCAATGTTTCAAAACATCTAAGAACATGTTTAATACATTCTAGCAAGTTATTGGTGGAATTCAGAAGTTTATATCTTAAAATCTATGTATTATATCTATGTATTCAGCTTTTTATTCTAAATTGAAATGGAGGAATAGGGAGCATGCTTTATTAAAAGTGAGGGGATCTTGAGTGTACGCTGAACAACAGAGCTGACAGAAGCAGCTCAGATCAGCATGAATTCCAAACTAATTCCAGCTGGTTAGTGCTGGTTTGCATTGATCGGGTGCTGGCCATGCTGGCTAACTTGCAAGATGCTTGCTAGTCATGCAGGTGACTAGTTGTGGAATAGAGAAATAGGGAAAGTGTTTTAAGAGTTGAGCTTGGCACGCAAAGATTGAGTGCATATATGAAGTGAATCCCCCCTACTCTCTCTGACACACACACACACACACACACACAACACTGATAAAAGCATCTATCCATTCCCACAGAGCATCGGCTAATGGCAGCACAGCACTGGAGCTGCACCCAAGAGAGGAAGGGAGAGAGAGCGAGAGAGAGAGAGAGGGAAGGTTTCCAGCTTTCTCACACTCAGCTCTTAGCTGACAGAAGGAGTGCACGAGGAGACAAGTGTGTGTTACAGATGCCGATGAGGCAGTGTGTGAGAGTGTGAGAGTAGAAACCGTTGAGGCAAAGACAGACAGCGAGGGGATACATGTGGCTCACATCCTCTGCTCTTATTATGGATGGGTGAAATAAAGTCACTATGGAGTCAGGAGATGGTAAGAGACTTTTAGTGTTGATAAAAGTTTGATTTGTGTGTTTTTAATTACAGATCATGTTTGTTATTCTGCAAAGTACGTAACTGAGTTAATGGTTACGTATCAAATTTTGAGTTAATGGTGCATTCTGGGAAATTACTGATTGTAACGTGTTGAGGGGAAAGACAGGCTGAAAATTGTTTTGGTTGGCAGCATGATCAAGATGATGGTGGTTATTGGTGTGGGATTGTGGGATATGTAGTCCCTGATAAACAGCAGGGTATAAAACAGCGTGTTGTGCTCTAAGTCATCCCCATGCTCCTTCTGTTTTGTTTGCACATATTGATTCTAGGCTTAGACGATATTGATCGAGTGTGCTGTTGTGCTATTGTGCTAGAATGCATTTCTCAGTTAAGGTCTGATTATGCCTTGAAACGCAATGTAAACACAAAGCTATGCAAATAGGATTTATTTTAGATATGCAGGTGTGTGTTGGAATTAAAAACAAATTATACATTCACATAGAAAAAAAACGATGCCCAGTCTTCTACATTGTAAATAAAGTCTACTGTGCACCTTTATTATTTGTATTATTATTATTATTTTATTTATCACGAGCTGATGATGACTCACAGGAATGTTAAGACTTGTGTAATTAGGAGATAAGCTGTGCCATGGCAGGTCACTCTAATGAGCCTTGCTGCTCTGTCTGTGCGAGTTTCCCCCTCAGTCAGGTCCAATCACATGTAGTTAATCAGCAGACGGGGTTAGTTACCACTAGGTTAATGACGCACATTAATATGTTGCTAATATACCCCGGGTCATGCGGTAATTAAAAATCTCATTTTCAACTCTGAGCTTAGAAGGCGCTGACTCTCCTTCATCTTAACCGTATATCATGTACTGCAGGGGTCGGGAAGGGGAGAGGGGGTGGGGTGTCTTATCTCTTATTTGTTCTGTAATCTCTCAGGTTACTTAATTACTGCATTGCTGACGACCAGCCGTGTGTGTTTGTGTGTCTGTGTGTGAGAGCACCGTATCAGGGATGTTGCATCAGGTGTACTCCATTAAACAAACATCTGTGCACAGGGAGCAGGATCTCTCCTCAGGGTCAGCTGATGCAAAGTGCTGCTGCATTTAAATCATGACTCTACTTTTACCTATAATGTGTGTGTGTGTGTGTTAATGTGTGTGTGAGCATGGATTGATCAGCATGGTATAAACTGTGCTTCGTTCTCTGTCTTTTTATCATTCATAAAGATGCTTTAAAATTAAAATTTTATGAGAAGGAAATACACCAGAATTTTTGAGTCTGTTCTCTACTAACTATCTAATTGCTACCGTTTGTGTTACCACTGAGAGTAATTCTAACACATACCCATGTACTGAGAAAAGAATGGAAAGCATGCATATACTTACAACAATAGAAATCTGTTGCTGAATTCCATTAAAATGTTTAAATATGTGCCTATATAACTACAGCTGTTACCCTTTAACAAGAAAGGATAAGACAGTCGTGAAAGAATATCATACAAAAACAGCTCTTAATTCCAGTTATTTAAGATATCCTAAAGGTTTGGGATGCACATGAGTAATCAGACCACCACAACGTTAGCAATGCATAACCACAAAAGACTTTTAACTGAAGACTTCATGAAAGCATTCGGAAAAAGAAATGTGTTTTGAGTAAATGCTTATTGACTGCCCCAACAACCACCATTAAGTTTTAGTAAATGGGTCTTGTGTGTTTTCTCTCTCTCTCTCTCTCTCTCTCTCTCTCTCTCTCTCTCTCGCTCTCTCTCCTCTCAGTATAAAACACATACACGTTTCAGGCTAGACTCAAAAAGCCTCAAGTATTCCTTTAATGAAAAAAAAGACCTGCACCAAAGCGAGGTCTTTATCTATTACTCATTACATTCTGATATTTTTTTTAATTATATTAAATAAGTAGAGCATGTCCATCCTTTCCACAGTCATAAAGTAAGACACACCAACTCAAAGCTTTCCCCAGCCCACTCTCTTCAGCTGGCTTATTACCTCCGAAAATTATATTACCGAGATCTGATTCCCAAATTCAGTGATGCACTGCAACCGTGACCAAACCCTTCACAGCCATCCCTTCAGTTCAGTAATCCTGTATCCATGGATTATCATCATTAGCTGCTAGTGACAGAAGAGGAAAAAACTCAGAATAATAAAAGCAATATTTTAAGGGCCGGGTGAGAAATTAAAGAAAGGGGTTAAGAGGGAGCTAAAAGAAAACAGTAGAGGAAAAACAAGGAGCTTAGACTCTCACATTTCGAAAAGGTAAATAGACAACGATTTTAAGGAAAGGCAGAGCAAAATCGTCACGCTGGAATTTTCTTAAACTGAGAAAAAGGAGCTTTGTTTCCCGCTTTGATTTTCAAAATGACAGAAGAGGGTTCTAGAGACGAGGGATTATGGGACACATGAAAAGATGTAGAGAAGGAGACCGAGGTAGGAATCTGAAGATTTTTTCATTCTCATGGCTTTTTTCAATCATAAAAATAGTGTTGTATGCCAGAGACATAAAAGTAGGCTAGAACACAATTAGCAATTCAGATACACAATGCATTCTCATGAGTGGCTGACGTAAGCAAACATTTTAAGGACCTGGAGGAAAGTGAGGAGAGAAATGGTGCCATGAGAGGACTCAGTGAGAGTGGAGTCAGCAGTTTGAGCCGGAGCTCCTTTTATTCAGCAGCAGTGTGGCATTGTAGCTGTGATATCATGATCTGTCAGAATGAGTTTGACTGTATCTCAACCTGGTAGTGTCTACAGTTAGGAGACACACGTTCAGAGCTTCCAGTTTGGCTCACACCTTCTGTGTTCTGCACAATACAGATTGGGAGACGCATAGAGTGTGTAGTATAGTGTGTGACTGAAGGGATCTTACGGTTTACCTCCATATTCTCAGAGATACAGAGATAGCTCATATATAGCAGCAAGAAGAATACCAGAGTTATTCCAAGCAGCACTAGCATTTACATTAAGGTTTTTTGACGCTCCTGTTAACCTTAAAGGCACACACAGCGTGTCACCTATGTGTCACATGATCAAAATATAAATACACCTGTCCCCCCCATAGTACTCATAGTTTGTTAGAAACAGCCTCAAAGAGCTATCCAGATAAGTCTGGGGCAAAGTTCTTGTTTGGTTATACGAAAATATCCCAAACTTTGAACAGCGTTCAGAGCACCATTATATCTGATATTAAAAATGGAATATGGCATATCCACAAGTCAGAAAGTCCACCAACATTCAGTGACTGGGTAAAGACTGGGTCAGTCAGCGACCGGCTAAGAACCGGGTAACTGGTACGGATTAGTCAGAGAAGCAACAAGCAGGCGGCTTTTAACTTGATCACTACCACCACCATGCTTCACTGTGGTGATGGTTTTATTGCACTTTCAACAGAAACATCCTTTTATATCACCTAGTACATTATACCTATATTCTTTTAAAGCAAATCATATCTTTGAAACAAAACAGACAAATCTTTAACACATCTTTTAGATTGGTCAGTAAGCATTTAAGATGATGATGACCCTTTAGCAAATTCAGATTCTAAATACAATATAAACACAATGTAACTCTATGTGCTATGATTTAATGGACCAAAATCAATACAAAATCAATCAATCACTACAAAACACTAATACTGATCAGTTAGCTCACTTGAATTCAGCTCAAAGCTCACTAACATAGTTGATTATGTTTAATTTATTGAGTAAGTCATGATTGAACAAGTTGTAGAGAAGCACACAAGACATAGTGTAGCTGACAAAAAACTTTTAGTGTTTTTGTAACACAAAGAAAAATGTGAAATTTTACAGTTTGAGGGCACAGCTGGATGGCCCATTAAAGTGCTTTATTAAAAACTCTTTCACAACAGTGTTTAAGAAGTAAACATTTTGTTGCTAATATATGATGCAACATATCCAGCCTTGAGATGAAACTGTAAACTGTTGCCAAGCAATTGTGTGTGTGTGTGTGTGTGTGTGTGTGTGCGTGCGTGCGTGTGTGTTTGTGTGTGTGTGTGTGCATACACAAACTCACAGTGTGAGAAAGATAAATAGAGAATTCGTGAGGCTTTAAGACAGCCTGTAGAGAAGATTTAATTCGTAAGTGAACGGATGTGTATCTCCCATGTCTGAGGTGGAGTCAGGTGGAGGCTTGATGGTAAACATTTATTTCCATTCTGTTCATTAAAAGGACAATGTGGAATCCATAGCCATATCAGCAATCCACATCAACAACACGGATGTAATTTATATGGTAATGCAGTGAGAGAAGTGGCCTGAGCATAACTGATAATCAGCAGTATGAGTGTGAACATATGTGATGGTGAATATATGTGCATGAATTGGAATCCATGCTGTATCTTCTAGTGAGTACACACTCCTGAGTAGTCATTGTGGGCTACAGCTACAGAGACGATCTGTGTAACATCTCACCAGCTTTGAAGGAGGAACATTTAAATCAGGCGATAAGTGTAAAATAGCTCAAAAAAAGATCTAGGAGAAATAGGAAATAATTAGTAGTTCTGTAGTTTCAGCATGGTTGAGAAGGTATATTTATATACTTTTTGTTGGTAAGCCTAGATATCGATTTATCTCTAGAGATCTGAAGCTATGTTTGGCCATTCGGTTACTAGGACCACTTTTCCTTGACCTGAGTCAAGGAGAAGTGTTGCACACTTTTCTGTTGCAGAAGGCTTTACCTAGATGTAATTTTCTTTTAAAGTAATTAAAAGGATCTGTGTAAAGACTTGTGCTTGTCCTAAAGGATATATTTGAGATTTAGGGGCAAGTCTCTGTTTGTTATAACATTGTCCTTCCTTCAAGAAAATGTTCGACTGTGTCCATTTTGTAGCAGCTCACACAAGCGCAACAGGAAAAATGAATAAAATGTTTTATATATACATACAAATATATTAAATTCTTAAGCATGTGCAGCACTACCAGTACAGTAGGTTATAATGTTAGCGCTTTATTGTGCTCCCTGTGTGTGCAGGCTTCAGCTCATTCATTCTTGCTTTCTTTTTTTCAAAACAGCGTAGCCTTTTTACTATGTAAAGCCATACATTAGTTTAAATTTCCTTTTTTTTCTCTACAAAAGACAAACTTGGTTTGCCATATTCCTCATAGATGTTCTTCGCAGCCTCACGAGGAGATGTGTTGTTCTGTTAAATTACTGAAAATAATTCCATCCAGTGAGCATGTATAGTGTGCAGGATTTTCCATTATGTTTGCATATGTTTACATTTCCATTTTCTTTGTTTCTACCTATAAACCTTCTGAAGAGCCACAGTAGTCCCTCCGAACCAGCTTCAGATAAGTGGATTTGATTTGTATTTCCTCAAGTTGTTCTTATGCTGAGCTGTTTTGGAAGGATTACGGTGGAGTTGTAAACTAGAGGGGCTGAATGTTCTGAGTAAGGGAAGTTAAATATCAAAGTAATTGTTCGGGGAATAATATGTAAATTATCTCGTAAAAAAAACGTTTTAAGCAAATAAATGCCAAATTTTTAATTAAAGCTAACAGTTAATTTATGCTCAGTCTTTGTCAGAATACTGCTTACGCTCTCTTTACTCTCTCTCCCTTACACACACAAATACACACACGAACTTCAGACTAATTTAAAAAAAAATATGTGTCCATTTGTGAGTGAGTAGTACTGTGTTCCATTATTTTCGCTGGCTTGTGAAGTGTGTGTGTGTGTTTTAATAGGCCTGATTGCTCTACCTCCATAAATAGTTGTCAGTGTTGGCAGTCAGGGTGTACAGTACTGTGGTAAGCACACTTACCCATGTGGACTCAAAGCACAAATTCTGGCTGCCAGTGCAGTCATTTGTAGCAGCAAGGTAGCTTCAAAGTGCACATGAGGGTGGAGGTCTGATAGTGTCGTAGTGATAGAGTGATTTGGGATGCAGTGATACAGTGAGACATTTGCAGCTCTGACAGTGATATAGTGAAACATTTGCAGGTCTGACAGTGATACAGTGAGACATTTGCAGGTCTGACAGTGATACAGTGAGACATTTGCAGCTCTGACAGTGATACAGTGAAACATTTGCAGGTCTGACAGTGATACAGTGAGACATTTGCAGGTCTGACAGTGATACAGTGAGACATTTGCAGGTCTGACAGTGATACAGTGAGACATCTGCAGCTCTGACAGTGATACAGTGAGACATCTGCAGCTCTGACAGTGATACAGTGAGACATCTGCAGCTCTGACAGTGATACAGTGAAACATTTGCAGGTCTGACAGTGATACAGTGAAACATTTGCAGCTCTGACAGTGATACAGTGAGACATTTGCAGGTCTGACAGTGATACAGTGAGACATTTGCAGCTCTGACAGTGATACAGTGAGACATCTGCAGCTCTGACAGTGATACAGTGAAACATTTACAGGTCTGACAGTGATACAGTGAGACATTTGCAGTTCTGACAGTGATGCAGTTATACAGTGATATAGGAATACAGTGACACAGTGAAATATTTGCAGCTCTGACAGTAATGCAGTAATACAGTTATGCAGGGTTACAGTGAGATATTTCCAGTGGTATTAGGAATACAGTAACACACTGAAGTGTGGAAAAATGCAGTGATACAGTGAGCGATTTGATGCAGTGACACAGTCATGTAGGTATGTAGGGATTCAGTGATGCAGTGATGCAGTCAGAGCTTTGCAGTTCTGGTAGCAATACAGTGGCACAAAGAGACACTGTCATGTCTGTAAATGACACAATGATACAATGATGTAGGGATACAGTGATACATGGAGCCTTATGCAGGTCTGACAGTGATACAGTGAGACCTTTCCAGGTCTAACGGATGCAGTTATACAGTGAGACAGGTGTAGATCTGACATTGATGTAGTGATACAGTAAGGCATTTTCAGGTCTGATAGTAATGCAGTGAAGCTTTTGCAAGTCCGACACTAATGCTGTGGTACAGTGATGAAGTAATATGATCAGAAATTATCAGGTCTGATACCACCGCCCTCTCTTTCTCTCCCTCTGTTTCTCTCACTTACCTTGGCAACTGTTTAGCCATTGGAAGTATACTTGTTTTCAGTTGTCTCAGATGAATTGTTTCTTCACTTTAATCATCCTGGTCCACTGCTGCTTTGTTGTAGCAGAACTCAAGGTAGTCATGTAATTTACTGGAGAAAGTAGAGGAAAGAGGAAAGAACGAGTGAGAGAGAGAGAAAGGGAGGGAGAATAAGGGGAAGAGATGATAAATTGCACTCATTAAGGTAGTAATTTGTCACTTTCCGTGTGACTGGGCTCCAGCTGTCACTCCTTGTGCTTTTTGGCCTCTTTGGCTCTCCATCTCCACACTGGACAGATGGGCGGAGAGAGGGAGCGTTGTGGCCTTGCACCAGACCAGGATGTATGAGATGTTTGTGTGTGAAATAGGAATTAAACACCTCATAATAGAAATTCTAGCCTTGCACTGAGTATCTCAGAACCACCCACTGCAGTTGCTATAATAATAATACTCCTGAATCTTAGTTCATGAGTGAAATTAAGCATTGAACCTTAGTCTTCCACTGTGGGTAGAAAGGCTGCAAAATCAACTTGGGCTAAAATAGTGTTCATCCAAAGTAATGGATAGCTGAGTCCTCATGGCTGAAGAGTGATAGAGGTCAATGTGTGGCTGGCAGCTCTATTTAGCTATGATTTTCCAATCAGAAGCATGAAATTCTTCAGAGCTCGATTGAGTTTGTCACAGCATCATGGCAGAGATTCCACTGCAGCACATCTATCTGGAGAGACATCCAAGGTCATATCCACATCAGAGCTTTCAATAACCGGAACAGCCTTCGCTTGATGAAGAGATTGGAAGTAGGAAAGGACAGAAAAGAAAAAAAGAATCATCTAGAGGATCATGTGTCCCCCTCCCAACCTTTTGCTCTAATAACACAAAGCAATTTACACTGACCTTTATAGAAATGTACCAAAAGTAAATTACAATAGTTAAGAAATGCCCCTGAGCCTAATTGCAAAGGAGATTAAGTTTCCCATAATTGCTTTTGGCCATCTAATGCAATTTTTTGGGGTTTTTTGTGATTAAGGTGATTTAAAAATTTAATAACCCTAATTCAGTACACACACATACACGTAACACAGTGCACTTACTGTACATACACATCCACATGCATTACTTCATCTGTGTTTCTTGTAGAGATACATGTTTTTGGGTACTGATATTAATAGAGAAATAAGTGCCCTACTTAGTTTTAATCAATCAGGGGCAACACAGAACTTTTCTTTCGCTCTGTTTATGTTGTCCACTGCCATGTGCTGCTAGCAATGAATGTTAAGATGTAATGGCGTTTAAACAGTATCATTAATAGAGAGCTAGAGAGTGGCCGACCTGAGTGTGCAGAGGAGTATCAGCAAGCGTGGTCATTAAAAATTAATTGTACATTGACTCACGAGCAGAGTGTAGACCCTGGAAGCACGTGCAAGCAGTGCTCAGTGCTTGCAGAACTGAAGTGCTCTCACGCGTGACAGTTTCTCTGCTTGCTCACTTTAAAAGTCTGTGCTAGCGAATACCTTTCTGTGTGCGTAATTCACGGCACCTTGCGTTCATTTTAAATGATCACACTTACTGATCCTGGTCTGCACACTCAGGTCAGCTGCTCTCACACTCTCTGTTAATGATACTGTTTAAATGCCGTAAGATGCTTTATCAGGTTGCTTGTAGGTATGCTATGCTTTGATTGCCATCATTAAGATCCCTGATATTCCATGTTGTCATTTCATTACCACTGCAACGTACACTGTATCATGTAGTATCACATGGTATCGGAAGCTGGTATCAGAGCATTTTTTTAATGACAATGAGTACTACTAAATGAGCACAATATCAGGCCAATACCCAATACCAGTATTTGTATTGATGCTTCCATAGTTTTTTGTCTACTGCCACTACACTTATTACTCTTGTCTCTAATCTTATTATGCAGTCAGTTTCTCATCAAGATCTGGCATGGTTCTGTGTGATAAAATATCATTTAGAGTAGTATAAACAGTGCCTGTTGGAGACATTTTCCCAAATAAATCAAGGAGATAAGTGGATGAGATACAGTAGAGCCAGAATAGAATACACTGCTAAGAATATCTCTACTCTGGACGGCTGCAGAATTTGATTGTTTGGGGCAGTGTTGGGTTTATTGATTTAATTACAAGGCAACTTTGAGTAGTCAACAAGCCCTGATGTTATCTAACACCAGATATTCATATTCCCCTGTTCTTTCTCTTTCAGGTCATAATAAAAAGAAGTTTGTTAGACCTGTGGTACAGTGTGGTACATGCTAAATGAGTGTGGATTCCTGAATTTCCGTGTTTCCAAAAGAGCAAGGAATCCTACTGGCTGAAAGTCTGTTACTTTCTGAATCAGAATCACTGGGAGTGAAAAAAAGAAATCACACTTTTCGCCCCACCGCTTTAAGATCTGCAGTGCCTGCTGTCATGCCAAAAGGTGTCTGCCTGGCAAAAGAGCACCTCTGTTGTGCATTCCATTATCTGTAAAGAACATTCCAGAGACACGTTCAATTGGGCATGACGCTAACTGGACAGATCACAACTAAAAAGTATGCAAAAATCACATATAAACACACTGTAATAATAATATTACTAAATTAATAATAATAATAATAGTAACCACTGCTAAATATAGATGTAGTATTTGTAGATTTTATAGCTATAAATATAATATGTGAAACTAATTTTGACATGTTCAGGACTGTTCTAGATATAGAGTGAAGTCTAAAAGACTGAGAACACATTGAAAATCTGGGATTTTTTCATTTAAATAAATAAATAGAAGTTTTTAGAATTTTTAAATGTTTAAAACAAAGAAATTTAATATTCAAGATTCTGCACTATTTCTAGGTCCCTATTTAAATGTAAGCAAATTAGTGATATTAAGTGCTTTGTACAAAATGTCAGATTTTCCTCATGTCTAATCTCCTCTACTGAAGTAGGTGTTCAGACAGCACTCTGATGGATTTGATCTAAAAATGGATCATAAAGTTTTGCACAAACTTCTGGAGTCCATGTCAGCTCGAGTGCGCACTGTCATTACAGCAAAAAGGGGACATACCGAATACTAAGAACTCTGAAATTCATGTATTATATTTCAAATATTCTACTTTTCACTCAAGTTGTTGTCAATAATATATTTTGTAATGAAAATTGTATTACATTAGAAAAGAATGTAAAACATAAGCATTTTTACTACTGCTCTCAGACTTTTGGACCCCACTGTGTATGGTAATAAATGTGATGTTATATTGAAATAAAAACTAAATCACATACTGATAGTTTTGTATAAATATAAATTTAATAATTTCATCAATCAGAATAGATATTCATAAAGAACTGTATATAATTTTTTTTAATAACAATGGTCAGAAATCATGAACTGTCAGTCAAGTCAAGATATAAGGACTAATAAAATGCCATTAAGAAATGCGCAGAAACATGTCCGCTGTGAAGAATGACCCCTTCAGTATACAGTATAATGATTTGAGTTGTTTGATTTATTTTCCTCAGGATATTCTTACATAGATTTACAGTCTAAATTCTGAACTGTTAGGCTGGTCTGAGGTAACTTATAATCTTTTGAATTTTTAATATTGAATGTCACTTCACTTGAAACTGTGTAAATGAAGTGGGCATGTTTTCCTTTACTTGGATAAGACTGTAACTTTTTCACCAAATTAACTTGTATATTATTAAAATATATTTCACGTCATTGTTTCATTTGGTTGCCTGTTGCTGAAACAGTAAACATAGCAGTGGGAAAATGAAAATTAGCACCTTGACAGTATAATAAACGATGCCTAAACGATGCCAGTCGTCAGCTACACTATATCACCTTTCTTATGATCACACAGGGGAGCTTTGTAGCTGGTTGGTGTAAAATCTGTGCATTCTGGGGATCTTAAAACCTGATGTTCTGCAAACAGAGGATTTTTCTCCCTGCACCTGCATGGCTCCTCTTTAGGGGTTTATTATGTGATTGCTACTAGCATTTATGTTAGACTTCAAGCGTTTTCTCACTTAATAAGGTTTTTTTTTTCCCTACTATTTTTTCTAGCTTAATAATGTGTTCAATTATTTTAATGACTGTTCCAAGGTGTCTACCCTCTCTGAACCCCTGTCTCTTTGATGTCAACTACTGAAATAAAAAAAAATAATTCAGGTATTTAACCTATTTAAAGAAGATTTATTCTAAAATATTCAACTCTCTCTCTCTCTCTCTCTCTCTCTCTCTCTCTCTCTCTCTCTCTCTCTTATTGAATTGACTTTCT
Organism: Pangasianodon hypophthalmus; assembly: GCF_027358585.1. Taxonomy (NCBI): domain Eukaryota; kingdom Metazoa; phylum Chordata; class Actinopteri; order Siluriformes; family Pangasiidae; genus Pangasianodon; species Pangasianodon hypophthalmus. The sequence continues at coordinate 17,838,330 of NC_069716.1, read as the reverse complement.
GAATTCCCATATGTTTCAGGATTGAGTTACTTAGATCTCAGTAATCGCACGCTGGCTGTAAACATAGAGTGCTCTCCTCCTTTTCTCATCTTTCGTTATCTAACAGGACGCAGAGCCGCATCCCTGGGGTCTGCTTAGCACTGCATATACTTCCTTACACAGCAGGAATTTAGTATATGCATTAACAGTGCTTCATCTGGAGGCATCTGAGGTCAAAGTATGTCTTAAGTAGGGGTGGAAAAAAAGGGCACTAGAAAGAAGTAGAAAAGAATGGTGTCAGTTCTGTGTGTGTGTGTGTGTGTTTCTGGTTACTGGAGTGAGGATGTCACAAAGCTTGCTGTGACACTGGGCATGTGGGTCTAATCTATAGAGCAGTGGAGTCTTAAATCAATAACAGCAAGTTTGACTGCTAACAGTCACATGTGTATTGGCTGGTAGCAGTCACGCTCTCAATGAGCCTCTCAATGAGTCTCTGCAAAGAGAGAGAGAGAGAGAGAGAGAGAGAGCATAGATGCAAGTTGTATGAAGTAGTGTCAGTGTGCTTCAGCATTCAAGGTCTTATACACTCTTTTAAAGCCACTGTCCCGTCTCTTTTTTTTTTTCAGTCCTGATGTACATGAAAGCACTGACACACTTAAAGGCTTAAAGATGCATGAAAGTGTAATGCAGACCTCTGTGTGTGTGACTCATCAATCCTCTTGGTAGCGTGGTACCTTACAGAGACCATAGGGACTGCAGAAGCGTTATAATTCCTCTCTGCTTTTTAATTCTAATTAAGGAGATGAAGGACAATATGTTATCATCTGGACTCTGAGGTCCTTAGCTATGCTGTCAAGAATCTGATAGAAACACATCAGTCACCAAAAAAACTGATGCATCAAGAGGTACAAAGAAAATATAGCAGACTTGTTACTTTGTCTCGAACCATAATTGTTTTCTCTGAGTAATTAAGAAAGATAATAGCCACATAATTCGGCTTTTATGAGGATTGACAATGTACTTATTTAAAAAAAAGAGAGAAAATGGTTGCAGTTTTACCTCTAACATCAGTGCAACTATAGCAAAAGCTATAGGTGCTTGTAATAGAAATGATGACTTGTCCCTTTTGTGGTTTTCTCCCTTTAAAAACACTGTGGGGTTTGTGAGAGACGGCCTGTTCTTGTAGTTGTATATTGTGTAGGTCTGGTGTGGGATCCTTAGGGAAATCACATGCAGGACATCTATATTAGAGTAATGTCAAGGGACACTGTGTGTGTGTGTGTGTGTGCATGTGTGTGTGTGTGTGGAGAGTTGTGCAGGACAAAAATATTGGGAGCAGCATTTCCATTCTGCACTGTTGTACACTCTTCTGTCTCCTGTGTTGATTTATGCAGCTGCTTGGGGATCCCATGTACAGCTTAATTCTCTAGAGGCTCTAAGTAATGTACATTTTGAATGGTGTGACATTTTAATTTCTCACAGTTTGCATGTGTGATGAAGTGTCCATGGAAATATGTTTAACTCCAATGAATGTTTGTATGATAAGATGTACTATATGATAAGGTGTAAAGCTGTATTCATGGCTCATGGTTTACACCCTTTCTTTCTATCTCTCCCTTCTTCAGGTCGTCCCCTCCCTCCCTCCACTGCCTCCTCCAGCCTTCTACCACCGGCGCCCTCTCCTCCCACTGCCCCACTCCACCAAGCTCCACCCACCATCAGAGAGTGCCAGGTGCCCCTGCTGGACAGCAGCTCTGCCCACACCATGCTGGAGCCCCACCCAGAGGACCAAATCTCCCCCAACTCATACCTTCTAAGGGCCCAGCCTACCACAGGTAAGCTCCAACTTCTTTGGTTGCTTCCCATTTCCATACCACCCTTGCTTATGATCCATCATTTGCATATTTTATGGTGGCAGCTACTGTTCCCTCTAAGCTGCATGTATGTGCAGTCACACATTTCTGATGATTCTTCCATGCAGAAAAAAATAAAATCCACACAGAATGCTGGCACAAAAATGTACAAATAAAAGTTAGTCAATTTGAGTAATTGACAGATGAGTGCAGTGCAGTTTGCACAACAGGTACACTTGAATCTCTTAACAGCATTGCATTTTTTAAAGCCCAAATAGGAAAACGCATCGAAACAGAGACAGTCCTGTTACCACCCAAATTCCCTCCCAACCACAAAAAAAAGACTGAGCCTTCAAAGCCGTAACCTGGACCAAAATTTTTGTGAGGTCCACATTGTCAGATGTTAGTCTATGATATATGATTTGCATACCTCTCAACAAGAAGTTAAAGCCTGGGAGCATAGTGTTTTGTTCATAATATGCAAAGGCCAAAACTGTCAAAACTGAGTTCTCCTCAGCTGCTCTGGGTTCAGTCACTAGTCATGGAATTCAAGTTTTTCCACATAGTAGGATGCATTCTGCCATCATAACAAGATGTTGCTGTTTCCAAAGTAAATTTGATATGTGGAAGGTTAAAAAAAAAGTTAGTTCGTTCATGCGTATGGCTAGTGAACAAACACATAAAAATGTTTAACTAATTAATTGGAAGAAGAAGAAGAAAAAGAAGAAGGAGGAGGAGACAATTAAATTATGCTGTAATTCAGTGAATGAAATGTTGCAACCATTAAAGTTAAAGAATACTTCCTGTAAGGTCTGCCCTGGATTCTGGCACAAGGTTTGGTTAATTTCCTCCAAATGGAACAAGCCGATGAGTTATTGGAGCACAGCTGCACTCTTTTTTGAGTTATTAATGCCCTCTCTGTGCTGCACAGTCCTCTAAACTCTCCTCCTGCATCAAAATCTCCAATTCCGGCGATATATTTAGCAAAGGGGAGGGAGAAAAAGCTGTTAATGTAATTTCTGTTGGAATATAATCTATTGTTAATGGTATTAGCCTCTCCTTTGATCTGCTATAAATCTTTATTACGCCTGATCAGGGCCCCAAGTTCAAGCGCAACACGATTATAACCCTTTTAAAATGACATTACATCATGCCTCTAATTGGTTTACTGTTTGGTGGAGTAACATCAATCACTGGCAGGCTAATCCACGCTGTAAATAAATTCACTTCAGGATCAGCAGTGTAACAGTTCTGGGGGAAAAACATGGCTGGAAAATGAATCAGAGCCTTGACAGATGTGAGACAAGAAGCTGCATATAATATTGCGTTTATATAGAGCCTCATTTCTATATGGAATCACTCTAGCATCTGCATTATAGCCTGTGTCACTTTAGTTCATTAAAGTTTTGGAGTATAAATATGTCTTGCCTGCACATTTTATAATAAAATATATAATGTTATATTGTGTTTGTGTACTTCCTCATACAGGCTCTAATAATAAGAGTACCTTAGACTTGCTTTTTTTATTTTTGTTTACTTTTTTCTTTGGCAATGTAATGTATCTTCCTTATTTTATAACATAACTTTGCCTTATGAAAATAATTATTTTGAATATAGAATTCTGTGAATTATTTACAGATTTGATGAACATTTCCCCGGAATAAGCATTCACTTGAAAATACTTTATACTCTCACTTGTGGGTTAAAAAGAGTTCAGTAAATAATTGGCTTATTGTCAAGTAGCCGTAGCAAGTGTCTCTGTTTATGCTTTTGAGAGTGACTTCTGTGTGAGTTGTGACGTATGTGGCTGAGCGGGTGTGTGCGTGTGTTTCCAAGTTCAATTAAATGTCCTGTGATCTTGTTGAGGGAGATCGCTGTGCAGGAAATGAGGTTTCTGCCCAATAACCCAGCCCACTGAGGCAGAAAGATAGACATGATTATAAAGAGGAAGTGTGCTACGAAGTGGATCTGTGTGTGTGTGTGTGTGTGTGTGTGTGTGTGTGTCTGTCTGTCCATGTCTGCTTTTATCCTAAATCGATACTAATGGCATTTGCTGTGCATTAAGCAGATTTCCACTACTTTTTCTTTTCTGTGCCAGTTAGTAACCTAAATTAATGTTTATGGTAAATTCTGTGTTATTGTTAGTTCTAGTTTTATTTATTTTATTAAAACCTATTGTCTTTTTTGCAGCCTCAAAAAAAGATTTTCTCATTGTTTTTGACAACAGAGAGGCCATATTCACTCAACTATTGAAATATTTGATTTATATTTGAAATATTTCATTTAACTGTTTGACATCTACATAGATGCTGCACATTATGGCAAATCTGTTGAGAAATTTTCCCCTGGATGAGATGAACAATGGGGAGATGATCAGATAATAAGATTCCTCCAGTTTGAGGAGCATCTCATCATTTCAGCAAAGTGACCTAATTGGCTGCAATTATATTGTGCATCAGACATTTCACAGAGCATATAGCTGAAAGGCTATTGAATATATAATATATCCTCCTGTTTGCTGATACTGTTCGATAGAAGGAATGCACATAAGGTGTAGCAGGTTGCACATGTAAAAGATCTGACCAATCATTAAGACATCTCTGTTTGTGTCTCAAATGACATACTTACTGCGTATCTGCTGTGTGGACTAGACATACCGTGGCCTCTCTGTTGTCAGTTTCTGTGTGTTAACACTAAATGGTTTACTTATTAAGGGCAGTGTTAGATTTAAAGGTGCAATAGTCATTTGTTTGTCTTACTAGTACAAATAACCTGGAAAAATATGTAGAACATGATAAAAAAAATCATGTTTTAAGACATGGCCTCAGCAAAAGGCTGAGAAAACCCATTTGGAAAACTGGTTTCTGGGCCAGAAGGCTTGTTTGTGTTTGGATGGGTCTCTTGTAGGTTATTTTATAGACTCTCCCTAACGCCCCTTCACTCCGTCCACATCTCAGTCTGAAATTTTTCCTTGATGGCGCAGTTTATTACTGATGAATTGAGGTTATTACAAAGAAACAAAGGACAGAAACTGTTCTTGTGAACATCCTTATAAATCATTATAAGCCTAATTTTATGAGCGTGTTTATAGTGTTATAACTTGGGTTTCAAGCAGGTGAATGTATATCCGTGTGCAGTTGAAACTGATATCTTGACAGTCTTTACTAATGCAAACTCTAGTTGGCATGCTAACTCTAGTTGAACCACTGTAGCTTCAGGGGGCGGAGCTTTATGTACAAGGGTCAAGGAGTAAAAAAAAAAAATCATTCAAATCTTATTCAGCTCTACCTATTTAACTTCTACAGACCTAATCTTAACAAACGTTGACTAATGTTGCCTAACGCCTCCTAAAACCTCATATAAACCTACTGAAACGATCTGTTCTGGATCTTCTAGATTAGTATTTAATTTTAGGTATAAGCTAATAGTAAGCTCAACAATGGCAGAGAGGTTTAAAGACAAATTAACACTCCTCATCTGCGTGTTACACCTCCAACTCCATGAAGCTGCACAGAGACAACGATGGCCCTGTTCACCCCTGGTATTAACATCTGTCTCACGTGAACCAATCACAAGTGGACAGCAAAACACATAGCTGTTTACACCTGAGATTATGAATGCGTCTCCAGTGACCACTTGTGATCAGATTTCATACAGTGTGGGTATTGCAGACATTTATTACACCTGTCTCCCAATGCATTTATTTACAGGCAGAAATGTCCTGCGAATCTCCTGTACCTGGATGGGCTGTTTCAAACATTTCAACTGCATAGTCTGCTAATGAAACTTTTAAATGAATGAGAGATGAGATGACGAAAGAAGCTATGAAAAGCAAATGAAGAGCTTTCGTCCCTGCTGTTATAGAATCACCTTTATAAATTAGCCTAGCGATTTTAACAGTCTCGCAATGATTACAGGTAGGATAATGACGCATTTGATTAGGCGGTCTGTGTTGCTGTCCAGGAAGCAGCTTGTGTTTCAAAACACCTTTATCTAACTTCTGCCAAAATCACTGATTATAACTTTAAGTTGTAGGCTACATGGAATGAAAAGATAATGAGTAGTAGTTAATTTGAAGGGTATCTCCATAGGGCTTTTCATAAGCTATGCATAAATCTTTTAAGAAATCATGTTGCAGAATTTATGAAAGGCTTTTGTCAAAACTTATGAGGTGACGTTACAGGTTTTATGTGATTTTGTATTTACATAAAAGAGAGAAGAAAGTGTTTATTGCAGATAATAACCTTGCAGATTATTATAATTTGTCTACTTTTTGTGACACTGAGAAAGTTGTAAACGCTTTACGTAATGCTTCTTATAGTGTTCTAAATGCAGATTTGATTATCACTTGATTTTGAGGGCGTTCAAATCATTCATGACATAGAGGCTTCAGAAAAGATGTGCAGTTGTATTGGAATGATGCTTTCTAATAGTTTTTAATGCAAATGTACCACCAACACTTCAACTGAAGGGGATTGTAAAGCAAAGTACTTCAAAGTAAAAAAAAAAAAAAACTTTTATTTCATGAGCTAAGCCATGAAATAAGCCTTACGTAAATCCTTCAGTAGTGATTCATAAAATATTTCTGTAATGCTTTGAATGTGCTGTGAAGGCCCAGTGTAGGTACTCATCAAATAAAATGTTACCAAATAATGTGATAAACTCAGTATAGATATTTTAATGTTCCATTCCAGAGCAATGAAAATGGTCTACATTTCTGTTTTCTTTTAAGTAAATTATTGCTTGTTTGTGTTTGTTTTCATTCCTTAGACCTGCACATTTTTATACCACAACCAATAATTTTACTGATTTTAAAACAGTGCAGTGTGCAGACCCTGGCTATTAGGCACTGAGTAGTTGCTGGTGCATGCTGAACACTGAGTGTTTGATTTGCGTCCCTCATTGCAGCACACTGAGCTCTGGGTTTTGTTTAACAGTGGGCTGCATCATGCAACTGTGCTTTCTCAGCCCTGGTGTGGAGAGCATGGACTGAATTTAAATAATGTCATTATGTGTTATCTGGACTAACATGGTACAGTCAGCATGTATCCCAATATTGGGGTGAAGGAGATTTTCCTCCTAGTGAGTGAGCAGGACCAGGAGCATTGGCAAAAGAGGCTATCCGGAGTAGAGAAGAGTGACGACTGTCTACTGAATTGGAGCATCGCAATGCTCAAAAGTGTTCTGACAGTACGAGACAGAGAAAGAGAGAGAGAAAGGGAGGGAGGTCGCTGGGGTTGGTGCAGCACAGGCATGTGTCTCTGGCCATTCGTTATAAATGGGAATTGTGTCCTTTTTTTTGCCTACAAACTGTGAAGTGGTATAACCCTGCCAGGGAAATCATCCCGTGTTAATCATGCTACAAATGTTTACACTATTTATCATGTTTTGAGAAGTGTGTTCTCATTGTCTTTTCATAACCCCTTTTATAGCTGATGCTAGCTTTACAGTTACAGTAGTGAAATTGTTTGTGCGAGTGTTCTGGTGCTTCTCAGTATGCCAAATATTGTATATTGCCATGCATGCATGAGTGTGTGTGGGTATGTGTTTATGCATGTGTGTGACCGGCTCAGTTCTGGAGTGGTCCTTAAAAAGGCTGTTTATTTTTAGGCTGATTTTGAGGACACTCTCAGACAGGCTATTATTGCTCATTAGAGCAGATGAGCAGGCCAGGCAGATGCCGGCTGTGGGTGGAATATTTAGGCCGGCCATCGCTCCCATCCCTCCACGCTATCGCTGCTATGGCAGCCAGTGTTTTAACCAAAGCTGTTAGAGAAAAAGGAGAAATGAAGGAGAAGGAGTTAACGAGGCCAGTTTGCAAACAGGTTTGTGTCCTTCAGAAAGACTTTTTTTACACAGCTATTTACATAGCTATAGATACACTGAAAGCACTTGCATGCTTGTATACAGTTGCAGCTGAGAGAAAATGTATTTAAAGATAACAAAATTACTGAGAGTGAAAGAGAGAGGGGCCCTTCCATTGCCTGCTGAGCGGGCATCTTTTCTAGCCTTGTGCTCGTGATATGCGTGTTGAACTCCAGAAAATGTCAATAAACAGTTTATTGAGCTCAAGCCAAGCTCGAGAACTTCAGCCTTGTTCCTGTTGCCAGTAGGCTTTCAAAGCATCACTGCAAGATTAATGCAGGGTGGTGAAAACCCGCTCTTCTTCAGCCTCCCTCGCCCTAACACAGGCTTAGAGACAGAGAATGTGTGTGTGTGTGTGTGAGAGAGAGAGAGAGAGAGAGAGAGAGAGAGCGCTATTTAATGCTGTCCTGAGGCAGACTACAGATCTGTGTGAAACTCCAGTTATTGAAAACGAGACACATGTAGGTCTAGAACTGTGTTTGTGCTGTCTCTAGAAATCTATCTGCGTAGCTCAGTGCTTTGCGTTCCTTTTAACAGTGGAACATGCACTCACACACACACACACACATATACACACACACATAAAAAAACACACACAAACATGTGCATGGTGAGCCAGCAGGCTTTTAGTGGTCTGCTTGTGCATGGCTTCCCGCTTGGGGCCTGAGCTCAGCAATGTGGCCATGTTTGCACACTTTCCATCTCAACATGATGTCTGTCAGTATACAAATATCTGTCAGGCTTCAAATATGTGTGTGTTTTTGTATGTGTGTATATGATGTCATCTTTTTTCTGACATAAATACATCTGTGCTCATGCATATATGCATTAGGTATTTTCTGTAATGGCACTGATGCAAACCTCATGCCACACTCAGCAATATTCTTCACTCCTGCAAATTCTATAGTCATGTTCTGCTGCAGATATGTAAGATACATATGATAAATAATCTACAGTCAGGTCAGTTTAACTTTTTGAAACAGGAAATGTCAGGAGATGGCAATAGGTATGTGGTAATTTCGCAGCTCATAGAAGCAAGCATAGAAATGAGGTCAGAGACTACTCAATTTTTGTTTTTACTATGTATTTTATTGCTATGTATAATAAAATTTAGCCAACATAGATAACTCTAGATGTCAGGGGCCTGTTGCACCAGCTGAATGTAAGGGTGTAAAGATGATCCTACCGTCCATATGGGTCTTTTGTTTTGTTTGTTTGTTTGTTTGTTTTTTTAAGTATCACAGTAGGATTTCAGTTGCACCAGAGACACACCACGGGTACATAGTAACTAATATTCTGTAAAGCGTTCGTAGATCGAAACCTTGTCATACAGAATGACATATTTCACCATCACCATCCAATCAGAAACGCAATCCCACATAAACAGGAAATATCAAAATGTGTCGAGATGCAGGGAAGCTGTTAATGTCCCCTTGTCTCAGTGTAATATATTTATTGCATGTTAGATATATATATTTTAACTGTAGAACAGAATAAAAAGATTGTGCTTTACAATAAAGTGGTGACTCAATTTATCCATTTATTGTATTTGTATTTTCTGCATCACAACCCACAGCATGAAAAATAACTAAGAATAGTATAATATTTTTGTTAAACTTTTCAGTGATATTGTGGAGTATAATATACCTTGCCAATATCTGAATTTAATGATTTGTTTTAGAACCCAGGGAAAAAGCTCGGCACACTGACTGATATAAAAATAGCCTATTTGTAGTCTTATAGTCCCTCCTGTTTAAATACGCCATTATAGAAAGTATATTTCTATGAAGTATCCATGTCCAGTGATCATAGAATACAACTCTGTACATGAAGAAATCTTCCTATCAAAGCATAAAGAAAACAAAATAGATTTATAGATGTAAATAATAAAAAATTTCTGTGCTCAGGATTGTACACTTTGAACAGAATAATTGAGTAGTTTTATTTATGGTGTACATTGTACCTAAATAATGGGTAGTGTAAATTTTAAGTTGTACTTTAAGGCTACAATGAAACTATGTCTTGTGGGACAACTGATATTTTTTTAGTAATTTGTTAACTTAAATATAGTGGCTATTTACATTCAAAATAGACTATGATAGAGCTTACATTCAGCTGGTGCAACAGGCAGCAGAGGGTTAAAGTTAGTTCCTATTAATCCACTGGTCACAATGTAAATGGACCAGCATTGCAGTGTATGTTGCAGTGGCACAAACGTGCCTGTCTAGCACCGAGAGAGGCTCCATATTCACTTCCTGCCATGAGAAAAACACCTCGTTATCAGAGACGGAGAGAGTGTCGGTGCGGAGGACGGTCTCAGTGGCTGTTTTCTAATTACGCTCTTTCATTTATTGTGGAGCAGACGGAGGCCTGCTGAAATCACAGTGTCTATTAGCGCCCGCTGTCGAGGGGCTTCTCCCCATTACCTTTAGATTGGATCTTTCATCATCCCAAATTGACATTTATGCTTTTACTCCTATTGTTTCTCCGGTTTCGGGATGCTCACGCCTGACGATTTGTTTTCATTTGTGTCACTTGGCCGAGTGTCCCATGATGCCCTACTTCTCACTCATTCCGTCACCACTGTTCGGCCACAGAAGAACAGAGAGAGAGAGAGGGAAAGAGAGATGATCTTTCCTCTGTAACCACCTCCACTAACTACAGTGCCTTTTCTCACTCTATGCCTTCTAGCTGTAGCTCTTCTCATCAGTCTCTGCCCTGTTTTCTAAAGTCCCTAAGTATGTTTCTAGCTTGATATGAAGATATTCAGTGTTTATGTAGTCATGATAGAAGGACTGCCATGTGTTAGTACAGCCTCGATGTGTTAAAAAGATGCAAATTCCTGTGAAGTTACAGTGCATTTAAAACACCAGCCTAATGTATTCTCACATTACAGTTGAGTGATATAAACAGCTGTGTATTCTGATTCCAAATTGCTTATTCCCAGAGGCTGACAGCCCACAGTGTACAGCCATTTGTGTCATACTGAAATATCTTGAAGGAATAAAGGTGTTGAGACAGGTGGTATTTGGGATCAGATGTGGCTTAGTGGTTAAGGGCAGTACAAACATGCCGGTTTAATTCTCATCATTTAGCTCTTCTACTGCAGTGCTGTCAATTTGCCTGTCCGACCATTGTGCTGCTGTCATAACGCTGCTGAGTGGGCTGCCTGCGTTTTCTGTCAAGTGGAATGATAAAAAGGAAAATCAGACTGAAAATCCATATTTTGACACAATGAAACATATTCATCAAAGTTCAGCAAATGATCAAATCCTATTGTAAAACGTGCATTAAATGTTAACAGTTGATTTTAGTTTTATTTTGTGCTCACATATTATGCCATTTTGGAAAGATATCAGAAGAGCATATTTATACACAGACACAATCATCTCTTAGGTTGTTTTCACACTTTTTCCTGGACATGGGTTCGTTTGAGCCCAGAGTTCAGTGCAATTGGTGAAGTGTGAAAGTTGTTTACAAGTCCTGGAACAGTCCGGAGAACTGATCCCTGATCCTCTTGAAAGCAGTGGTGCAGGGTTCCACGCTCTCCATCAGGTGTAGAAGCTATCCACCTGCCAAGTGATCTTGTGAACTTACTTCCTGTTTCAAGTATCGTGATGGCGAGGAATGGGTTGTTATGGGCATTGATATATAAAACCAGACTTTCACAGGACTGGAGCACTGTAATTAACTGACCTTTGTGCTGCCAGTGTTTGCACTGAGAGCCTCACTAAATACACACATCTTATGTCTTCTTTTACAAGAGCAGCTCCTACTTTTGCATTCATTCCTGCACGATGAAATGCCATGCATCCAAAACTTTCCTGTGTGTTGGTACCACAGGAAAATAATAAACAAATTTTGCAAACCTCCATGCACAAATGTGACATATGGAATTGTGCAATTGAGCTACAGTTCAGGAGGAATTCTTCAGTGTGAATGCAAACCTGCAACAATGGGCCTTGCCCCCAAGCGAGCCCAGAATCAGTGCTTGGTATGGACTCAGCTTTTAATTTCTCCATTTACTTGTTTGTTCACATTTTGGATAACTGTAGCTTACTGAATACTTTCTTTTTATTGGCTCACTATTGCAAGACCTGTGGGTTTCATGTAAATGGATGATTTGATGGTGGATTGAGGATTGACGTGAAGTAACCAGTGGGCAGGATTGTGTCCACGCAGCTGAAGCAGATTTATCGTTTACGCTCAAATTGTCTCTTGTTTTGATGTTGTACAAGAGTTTCGTAAATTAGACCTAGATTCATTGTTATATGTCATTCATATGTCATTCTATTCACAATTTAGATGAATAAGGGTAAACGTGTATAAGAAAAAAAATATTCATTAAAATAAGTATTATAGAACTGTCTTTGAAATCTATATCTTATCACATTTTTACAAGAAATCATTTTTGTCACTAAAATCTACCTTGTACATGATGGCTTAATGAACCTCAGTGTCTTTTATATTTATGCACAATGAAAATGTAAAGCTTTTCATTTGTGGGTAAAGGTGTTCTTTCTGCCAGAGAGGCAGGGAGGTGAAGAAGGACAGAAAGCTATCTGTATGCTGCTAGTGTCAGACCTTACGCACACACACACACACACACACACACACACAAACACACAAATAGTGGCTACACAGCCATTTCACATGCAGCCACTTGTGCGGTGAAAGCTGATGATGCGTGCAGAGATTGCATATGAAGAATGCTTCTTCATGAATATAAAAACAACTTTTTCAACAGTCTTGAAAGGGCTGATGGGATACAGTGAAGCATCTCCCTTCCTTCCTCTCTTTGCTCTGTTTCCCTCTCTTTCTATTTGCCTGCCCTGCTCATGCTATTCTCCAGCTTAGAGAAAACAGAAGATTTGTCTTTGCTGCGATCCTGAAAGCATCACCTTAAGGTTCTATGCCTGAATGCTGGCACGTTTCTGCCTAACCAGGAAAGTAAATGCACTTCATCATTTTAACGATGCGTATTACACTCGCTGCTTGAGGCTGGTAATGTGAATGAGCCACTGTGTGCGTTTAAATTAAGCACACCGTAATGGGCATATTCAGAAAAGAAATATCAGAGAAATTTAGAACAGTGAGAGCTCTAAATAGTCCTTTCTGTCAAAGTGAAGCAGCACTTTTTTTCCCAGATGGAAGGGTAGCAGGTCACAAAGTCATGTTGCTCATCAGCTACTACATCCAGTTTTAATGAAGAACCGGCTGACTTCTTTCGTTGTTGTGTGTTGTGTGAGTTTCTGTAAGGTCTGAAATTGTGAAAGCCTGGGACGGGCAAGTGTCAAGGGATGCAGGTCACCTGAGGTAATGTGGTTATTATGTGTAATGTGGTGATAAAATTTACTTATGATCAATAATGACAATGAATCAGTATTTACTTATTATGCAAATATTACCTTATTATGCAAGAATTATCATTACTAAGAGTTGAACATATGTTCACGTTAAGAATGTACTAACTGTTGAACTTCTGTATTGTTTGACTCAAGACAAGATGTACTTCTCTTTTTTGTTCTTCTACTTACAACACTGTTGGTGATACACTGAGGACAGGATGATCCAGACTTCATCCTTTTGTTGTTCTGTTTATGATATATGAAGGACAGAGTGACCCAGACTTATTGTCTACTTTAACCCATGTATAATCTGTTTAGTCATATAAACATTTTTCCATACATGATATGCTGTTTTTGTACAAAAGGCGCCAGACATACGTGATTATGAAGTTGAGCCATGTCTAATAAACCCTATAAATAACCAATGTAACGAAGCTTCAGCAGAAGTGCTCTTGACTTGTGGGTTCTCGAGAACCTTACTAATAAAGTGTACGTGTTTTGCCTGAGTTCTGGCTCTTTAAATTCTTATAGGTGGATTTCCATGACATCTAGCCTGAAGGTGTACTGAGGATGTTTCTGTTTTGGGTGTAGTAAATGGTGGTTCTTTCTGAAGATTTAGAAAGTTTGGAGAAGGATCTTGGAGAGGCTGGAGGGCTGTGTTGATGGACATCTCCATCAAGTTATATAGTTCTTGTCAGTTTGAGGCACTTTTCAGTCTCACTTTTTTTTATTTCACTTTTCAAAGTAAAAATAATGAATGTGTTTCTCAGTGTGATTGTTTAGCTTTTTTGGTATCTATCTAGGATATCTAACTATCCTACACCCCTATACCCTATACTATCAGGAAAAAAGGGTCCTAAATTGTACCTTTCCTTGTCGATGGTGTGTTATGCTCGAGGGTTCATCATTTGTACCTTTAGTGTGTATTTTTACACTAGTGTGTAAAACATTACTCTAAAAAAGATTCATGATCCATTTATGTAACTTAAATCATTTTTAATTTTACAATATATCCACATTTCAGTGTACCTTTGAGGGTACCACTCCAGTGATATGGAAAAGAACAGCTGAATACCTTTTTTTCTGAGAGTTTAGTATTCGGAAATGCCATGAACTTCCTTAGGTTTAAGAAGTTTGTTCATTCTCAGAAGCATTTTTAACAAAGCATAAACAAGGCTTTAGACTCATTTTCCTCTCCTCTCTTTACTCATCTCCCTCCTTATCGTTTACTATCCTCCTTTACATGAATCATCTGTAACTCGCTCTCTTTTTTCCCTTGCACCTGGCCCAACAATCAGGTCATTTTTACCAGCTTTACTATTATAGAAGCATGCTGACATGCACTTCCACTACAATCCTACCACTGGGAACATGGCTTCAGAGGACAGGATGCATTCATCTTCCACCTGGAGACGAGCCACACATAGACTTAAACACAGACTAGCACACACGTTAATGATGTCTGGCCCTATTTCGGGTCTAAGCGGCTGATGAAATGCACTCGATGTCTCGACTCCTTCACAAGGACTTGTAATAACAGTCCTAAATGTGTGTGTGTGTGTGTGTGTGTGTGTGTAAGCATTTGGCTGTGTATAGTACATTATTGCCTAAAGGGGTTGATTTAATGTGCGTAATCTCTGTGCTGGCGTGTGGAGGTATCAGAGCAACGCTGGAGAGAGAAACATTTCCTCTCTTCTCACCAGGCACTGATGATGGATCAGATCAGTTGTATATCGTGTTTTATTCTTCAAGGTAATAAGGTCATGGCCTGGGACTACTGTGCCACAGGGACCTTCATCACTCTAAGCCAACAGTGCATTACAGGTTGCAATGAGCTTACTGCTTATTCGCACCCTGATCTAGCTCTGGCTTTGCTTTCTAAAGCAGCTCTCAGCTTGTTACATGGCCTGACCATTACAATTCACCACTGATCCGCTCTACTGAAATGCACACGCGCACACATACACACACACATACACACACACACACACACACGTACACGCAAACACACACTGGCTTTTTTTTTTTTTTTTTTGCTTTGGTAGGATTAAGACCTCTGTATATTTGTTTTGTTTTGTTAGTTATTATTCTATTGACTTGCATTTTTGTTGATCCTGTCTGAAAATTCATTTATGAATTTAATCCCATATTTCTTTGCTCTCTCTCTCTCTCTCTCACACTCTCTCTCTCGCTCTCTCTTTCTCACTCACTGTCGCTCTGTCACACAAACCTATGCACATTTGCACATTTTTTTCTTAATATTCTTAGGCCAAGATAATTGAAGCCTTCTTTTTAGTGTCTATTTAGTGATATGGATTTAGACTCGCAGAAAAAAAAAATTAAATTGAAGACAGAAAGAAAGCTTTAACATCGCTTGTGAAATTATCTATAAATAAAAATTTGTGATCTCATTTTCCAGAGCAAAACAGGAAATGAATGTCATTGCATTGCCAAAGGCCAGTCTATTTAGGTTCCAGGGAATGCAATTATGTGTATTAATTATGTTGTTCAAATATTAAGCCCATAATCCTATTTTCTGATGCAATGAAAGAGGTATTACAGTTCATCGATCTAGTTTTATTTTCCTACAATGTCCTGTGTTTGCAACATTACTGTATTCTTTTGTTGGATGCAGTGATGTGCTGAATTTTTCTGAGATGTGTGGATGTGTTAGGGTTTAAATCTCGTTCTCTTTTCTCACACCTCTGCTGTTCAGACTGCGGATGCCGGAAAGAATCTGATGTCTGCCTGTGACAGACAGGATCAAGCAGTGGATATCGTCCTCTGTCTGCTGTCATGGATCAACTAGCAGGAGATAAGCAGGGAAGGGGAATTGAGCGAGAGAGAGAGCGAGACAGATAGCGCTAATGCTTGTTTGTGTGTAGGATAGATATGGACTGTGAGGTTCATCTTTGTTGCATTGTGTTGTTTTTTGGGGGGAGTGGAATGACCATCATTACTGTGGGATTTAGAGCTGTAAATCTGCTTTCCTTATTCCCTCGCCCCATTTTTTTTCGGCCACCAATCAGAGTCAATAAATGTAACATTAGGACAACTTTGCCTGTTTTCTCTCAGGTCTAATATTGCATTCAAACTAGGGATGCATCAGTACCATTTTTTAAGACCGAGTACAAGAAAAAGCACATTTTTACTCATCGATAAAGATACAGATACTGATATCGAAATGAGTAACCAGCTTAGTATTAATCTATTAATAGAAGGTTTTATTTAGCTCTGTTTATATTTCCTCTTTGGAAAAGTGCTTCTGTACAGCTGAAAGTAAAGCATGTTTTATTAATTATTTTATTAATGACTGACAGTGGCTGATCGTCAAGTACAAATATACTGAATAAGAGATGTTATTTTTACTCACCTAGCATTGTCTGTAGACATTTTTTCTCGCCTAGCCAGCGTTTGCTGGGGTGTTGGTTCCTGCTGTGAGCTGCTAGCAGTGAACTCCTCGTACTGAGTTTGATGTTTAAGATGTTTAATCAAGTGCTGCAGTTCCTCTTCTTGGTATTTTCACAGAGCCCAATTTGCAAGCTGCTTTGTTTGATTGCCATCATTAATTGTCAGATACTTCCAGATCACTGTCATTTTGTGTAGTCTGTTCATTAGCGTGACACAGTACACTAGGATTATGTCACATAGTATTATCTGGTATTGGACATTGGCATTAGCGCATTTTTCATGAGTAAATGCTCACAGTATCAGACTGATACCCAATACTGGTAGCAGTATCAATGCAACCATAAAGCAAACATTCCATTTGTGTGTGCACAAATTCCAGTGACACTATGAAGAAAGATGCCAGCCCTCTGCTGTTTTTGGACACTGTGCAGGTGAATGGTAGAGTGTAATATCACATTCAGGAGGAAATTATACCTGTACACAAACACACACACACACACACACATTCCCATTTCTAGCCACATTAAGGATTACACCCAAGCAAACAATCATGTCAGTTAATGATGCCTCATAAAGTATGCATGAGCTGCTTCCAGCAACATTACCACAGCTTAAGAGCAGGAGAACAAAGTCTTTCCCTTCTAATGAGTGTCTTAACTGGCCGAGTGTCACTGCGTATTCAGAACTCCAGGACTGCATCTTTCTAGCCATTTAAGTGCAAAACAGCAACAGCAGAGGCATCCTGTGTCCACCAGTTTGCCTCTGATTTATCCTCTCCTTTCTGACTGCATTTTATCCTCCCTGCTGAGGAAAACCAGTTCTGAATATTCCCTCTATCCATCACTGCAAATGCCAGTGCTCTGTTTTTTTCCTGTCTTTGCTAGCATATCTCAGGGCCAATTCAATAAAATGGTAAGTTTTCCACTGTGCTGAAGTGTTTGTGATTGTGTGTTTGCACAGGAGCTCCAAACCACCACAGCCAGTCGACACTGCGGCCCCCACTGCCTCCACCACACAACGCCCAGGCCCTGTCTCACCATCAGACCTCGGCCAACTCTCTCAACCGCAACACACTAAGCAGCAGACGCAACCCTGTCCATGCTCCACCCAGCGCCCCTGGGGACGCGCCCACCACACCTGAGTCAGTGCAGCTGCAGGACAGCTGGGTGCTCAACAGCAACGTTCCTCTGGAGACCAGGTCAAGTCCAGCCTCACAAGCACACACACACACACACACACACACACACACACACACACACACAAAATGGTTGCCATGCACTGTTGCAGTGTAGTATCTCTCTTCAGTTCTATTTATTAAGTGTTGCCCTTACATTACAAAGCTTTAAATTATTTTGGAGTTAATTTCCTGGATTGTAAAATGCCCACAGGCCCTGAAGATGAGAGTCAGCTCTCAATTTATGAGGGAAAATCAGTCAAATGAAAAACAGTCAAAATGAGTAATGACTTCCTCTCAGTATAATTCCTCTCACTATGACTCTAATATTTGCGGTGTTATATATTTTTTAAATGGCCTAATACTGTCACACGGGCTATTTTCTACCTAGACAACTGGATTGATGACAGTTATGCAAACAAAAATCCCCACATGACAAGAGTGGTCATTCACACAATAGAAACAATGGAAAGCTGACCCAGATCTGATAGAACTGACATTTTACAGATGTAAGCTTGTTTACGTTCAGAATGAATTTCCTTTTTTTTCTGGACAGGTGCCTAAAATAAACTGGAAATGACTAAAGCATTACCATTACACAGTGTTTGCACTGTTGGAAGTGTAATTTTGTGTATAGGCCCCTAAGATGCAAACACACACATTTCTCTCCCTCTCTCTCTCTCTCTCTCTCTCTCTCTCTCTCTTTCTCAGACCTTTGTTATAGCCCCCTGCTGGTCAGTTGGTCTCCCCCACTGGTCCTGGATCAGAGCAGTACGCGGGTGCTGCTTGCACTATTCATGAGCCCGGGGCGGCATGTTTAATTCAGCTGGACAGAGCTCAGGCCTGTAGGAACTGCAGGTGCCTGACTGGCACGTAATTAAAGCAGGCCTGATAGTCTGTACTGTATGTCATCAGTTCCAGCCACAGCTCAGACATGAATACAGTGGGACTGCTGGGCTCTCTGTGTTCAGGGCCAGAGAGTGGCAGGCCTTTATTGAGCTTAGGGGCATGTGCTGGGGTGTCACACGTATATACACACACACACACACACACACACACACACACACACTGCTCTCTGCTCTTAACTATCCATTGAGCTTGAATGGCACATTCTTTCACCCTGTCATTATTTGCAGCCGTGTAGCCAGAGCTGTCAATGTACTTGTATGAATTGTACGAATTTTTTCACTTGTAACTTCCAAGGCTGCGGATGTTGCCAGAGGAACTGAATATTTTTTGGCATGATCTCTCAAGAAAGTTTCTTTCTTACAGTAGGAATATTTTATCATGACTGTCATATTGTCATTTAGTGATATATGATAAATACTTGAAGTTGATCAAATCACTTTCTTATAACAAGTAAATGCTAACAGATACTTAAACAAGATGGTATTTTGAAAAAAATGCAGTTTGAAGCCGAAAATATTTGGGCTATAATTTTATATATATATATATGTGTGTGTGTGTGTGTGTGTGTGTGTGTAAATCTGGCTGTGTAGTGTGACTTGGGTTTAAACTCATTTTGTTTTGTGAAGTGATCGATATTACTGCCCTACATTGTAGATGCGCGAGGCATTACAGAACACAATACAAGCTCCTGGGCTCCTCATCTATATTTGCAGTGCAGCGTATATTACTGTTCCCTTTGGATATGAAACATCAAATTAAGTTGACAACTAGTCTTATCAGATTTAAAAAAAGGAGTTAAGAGATGACTGCTGAGGCTCAAAGTTTCATTAGCAGCACTGCTAACACGCTTTAAATGCCAAGCTTGTCGTGACTGTCTGTATTTGGAAATTTGTCTAGGACCTTATTGTATCATCTTCAACAGAAATCCATTTTTCAACTCTCTGGTATTTCTAACATTGTCAAGCTAAACAAAACTCCACTGAGCAATGGTAAACAGAATATGAAGTTCAATATGAATTATGAAACATCTGCTGTAAATGAAAAGGACTGTCCACATTCATTTGCGTGCATGCCGAAGCTTCCCCATTTAAACATTGTTAAGGGAGCAGGCTCAGTAATCTCGAGCCTCCATCTGTTGAGACTCCACTGCCCGTAACGGATCCCTGTGCCAGCAAACAGCACTAAACTCTTACTCTTCTCCCTGCACTCCCTCCTAGCAAGCACGACTCTATCTCAGTTGCTTTTTAAGTGGAGTTCTGTCAGTGCAAATGGACCACCTGACATACACACAAACACACCTTCACACACCTTTAATTTATTTTACACACCCATAATTCATTTCTACTGTATTCAAATTCATTAGGTAGTTATTTTGGTGGAGGAAGTGCATGCATGGTTGATGCAGCGGACTGATTAGTCGAGCCAGAATCTCTCTTGGCACTGCCCATCATGGCACACTTTACCTGCTCAGTCTGTCTATAGGTGTTTTCACACTTGCCTATATTTACTGAACTGACGCCACTTGCACTGAAATGTCAGTCTATTTGGCCAAGTGTGAAAGCTGTTTTTCAACCTGGTTGTAGACTGGTCAGTCCACCTGAAAAACTGAGGTTCCAGATTTGCTTCAAATGTACTCAGGTGTTGAAAGCACTATGCGTGAAAATGATCCTCTCACAGGACCAGGCAGCACATAAGACGACTGGTTGAATTTGTCACGTTAGTTCCTGTTTCAAATTTTACATCGACAGAGAAAGGAATGTTGTGGTCTGCAAAGGAAATAGAGTACGATCTATTACCCTTTTTCAGTGCCAGTTCTAGACGTATGGAGTGAAAAACGCATTCAAATGCAAGTTGCTAAGAAACCTTGACTAAAAGCCTTCACCTGAAGCACTGACCACAAATTAAAGCACAGAGCACAAATTAAATAAATAATATATAACTTGATCATTAATAAGTAAAATAAAGTGATGCACCTATTATTTTGAAAAAAAAAAATTGCACAGCACAAGTATGTAATTGATCTGCAAATTCACAACAAATTTGTCTGTGGGAAAACAGATCTGCGATCATGATGCTCTTCCCTAAACAAACCCAGAATCTGACTGCAGACTCCCGTGAAAACTCTAAGTCCATTTCTGAGGGGGTCGCCTTCATTTACCTGCATGAGACTGATAACAAGCAGCAAGTAAAGTACAAGAGCTATTAAAATAAAATAATATTTTCCTCTAATGAACCCATGCTTTCAGGCCTCTTAAGTGGTGTAATAACATGCATCTTTCATGGCTGGATGCCCTCAAGGTGATCAAGGCTGTTAATTGTATCGCAAATAAGAGTGTTATGGTGCTGAGTCTTGATGAAAACTCATCTCTGGCAGGCAGATTAAGGTTGTTTAAGGCAGTCTGAGATAGTGAGACTTCTCCAGGTTAGGCCATTAGTACCCGTTCCCTCGTCCCCTCCAGGTCAAATGTTACGCAGACACCGCACAAAACTTAATATTATCTATTTTTATTTCTGTATCTCCAGTAGCAGGGAAAAGGGGCATTCTCACCAATGTCCTGGTTCTGACTGTACAGGAAAGGGACATTTATCAAACCCCTCCTCTTTCACAAGGAAAAAGGAGAGAAATCTCCATTATCGCGAACGGGACAGCCACTAGCCGAGTGAAGGTGCAGGAACAGGAGAAGTCTACAGCAACCAGCCTCCCCGTAGGCCTATTAAAGAAAGGTTTTTCTCTTCCCCACACTCTCGTTTTCTCTGGATTGATTGCTATCTTTAGTCAATATCTGCTCAGAGACTTTGAAATTAAATGAATCTCAGGAAAATAGAAAGCAAAGTGTCTCTGGAGTGAACAGTGAAATGCAGAGGGGTGATGGAGAGACAGTGAGTTTGTATTAAATTCGGGAACCTCAAAATCTCACTCAAAGCCAGTGCTTTGTACATAAAAAGCATGATATTTATATTTATATCAAAGTACTTTTTTAACTGCAAAGGTCACTTGGTCACTGGAAATGAGATAGATATTTGTGTGTGCTATAAAAAATTCCAAATTTTGATAGATCAAGTCTCTCCTGTTGGGTTGGAGAGCTGAAAGAAAGATAACTTGAAAGAGACCTGGGCTGTGTGGGTTGGAGGAAAAGAGAGAGAGAGAGATAGAGGGACAGGCAGAGAAGCAAGAACAGAAAGGAATCAGTTTGCAGCAGCATAAATGACTAAAGATGGCTGAGGCCATGCAGGGCTGCAACGGATGATTTCCAATCGCAGAGCGAAGCCTCTTCACCAGCTGATGCCAGTTTCAATTCCACTCTCATCTCAGTACACAGTGCACTTCGCTATCCCTCTCTGCTCATACTTACACACACACACCCACACACACCCGCACACCCGCTCCAGTATAAGATCCCTAAGAGGGTCACAGCATTGCAGTTTAGGCAGCAAAAAAAAAAAATTCCATTTACATGCATAGCATATGAGATACTTTCAGGGATAGTTCAATGATTATAGTGTGGTTGACTGTGTGTGTGTGTGTGTGTGTGTGTGTGTGAGAGTGAACAGTCTGAGCATGGGGACTTTCCCCCATCCTCTTCAGGCACACAAACTGTTTGTGTGACATATTTCATATTTTGAAAAGGGCTGTCTGCCAACAGAGCTGCTGGGGATTTAGATGAATGTTTTGCTACATAAATTAAATACATAAATCACAGAACTGTCACACAAACACATTCTAGCCAAATTTTACTATATTTTAATGACAGTAAGACAAAACATTGAATCAGTATGTGATACAAGACCCTTAAACTTCAACTGCTCAGTTGTGTCCTGTTTCAATTGCAAGAAAATGTAAAAAAGAATAAACTTCTTTGGAACAGTGCATTTAATCAGATGCAATAACACATGCAATTTAGCCACACTTAATATTTATTAAGTGAACAGTAAAATACTTTGGGGCATGCTGTTTTTAGGAAAATAATAGATAATGAGGTGGTGTGATACAGGCTGATGCAAAGCGGATTTATAGTTACGTGTTGTGGAATGTTGCTGACAAAAAGTGCAAAGTCTGGAAGACATTCTTCTGTGGCTGAAAACTGACCATTACAAAGCACTGACCCCCTGAGACTCTTTCCACAAATGTTAAATAAATGTCTCCTCACAGAAAATTTCACCATATAAACATTTTTCTTTTTAAAATAACAGAACATTTTTATATATGTTTATTGTTAGCATTAGATTATGTTGGTAATCTGCCATACAAGTTCCTGTTGTTAGACAAAATTAATCAACACCTACTGACCAATCAGATTTGAGAATTCAACAACATTGTGGTAATGATGATCATAATGTGAGTAAAGGCAACTGTAATTGTGCAATTGCTGTAACTTTTGTTGCTGAAAAGTCCTTTGTAGGGGTGTAAGAGAAAGAGAAGTGTCTCCTTCCTGTTTACATTCTGGTAATTATCTATAACCCTCTTTAGCTCCTTAATTCAGAGTCACCAGGCATTCACAGGGAAAAGATCTCTCTCTCTCTCTCTCTCTCTCTCTCTCTCTCTCTCTGTTGCCAAGGTATCTGTGTGGGGCACATTTACATTCTCTGCTGCACACCGAGGCCAATTTGTTATCCTAACATCCTAACAGGAGCCAATCAGAAGGCAGGAGCCTGTGGCTCAGGGAAGATTTATGGGCTATTTCTCTCCTTGTTCAGCGCACAGATTGAATACTGGGCATGGCATACAAACTGAAGCTGCTGTAATTAGAAAACATTTCAGAGACGTTTGTTTGTGTATTTAGAAAATCAGTGGCTGTGGATTGTGAATCCACAGAAGCTGCAGGTATTTATAGAAAAAGGACACTGAGATGGGCTTAGTACATGTACATATGCATAGTACATGTACTCAACTACCAGAAGTGCAAATAGTAGAATCGTGCAAATTAACAAAGTTCAGGTTGTATATGTAAAAATATATACAGTAAATAAATAACAAGGCTATGGACAGTGAATATGTGCAGCAGCTATTGAGTAGATATCAATATGAATGGAAATTACACTATGTTATAATAGAAAAACTCTAATAGGTATAATATATTATATATGTGTATATAAGTCATAAATATATGTAAGAGATATGTAGATTGTATATACAACAGTACTAGATTATCTATGGAGAATATACAATGTATATACAGATAATATACAGATATATGAAGATAACATAAGATATACGTATACTATAAATCTGCAATTATATAGCGATAATACAGAATATACAGTAGAGCATAGAGCTGCAGGATGATTACAAGCAGTAAAAATATCAGTGGCCTAATGGTGTAGCGTAGAGTTCATCAGGGTAATGGTTGTGGGGAAGAAGCTGACCCTGAGCCTGCTGGTTCTGGTGCGAATGTTCCTGTATCTCCTCCTGGAAGGAAGGAAGGAAGGAAGGAATTTGAACAGTTTGTGACTGGGATTGGAGGAGTCCCTGATGATGTTGCATGCTCTACTGTGGTGAAGATTTTCAATGGCTGGTCATTGGGCACCAATGATGTGTTGGGCGGTTTTCACCACCCTTTGCAGGGCTTTTCTTTCAGACATCGTGGAGCTGCCATACCATACTATGATGGAGTTGGTCAGGATGCTCTCAGTGGTGCAGCAATAGAAACTTGTTAACATCTGGGGAGACATTCTTCAGTCTCCTCAGGAAGTAAAGATGCTGCTGTGCATTTCTATCAAAGTATTATGCCATGCCAGGACAGATCCTCAGAGGTGTGGACACCCAGGAACTTGAAGCTGGAGACATGCTCTACTTCAGTCCCTTTTATGTAGATGGGAGAGTGTCTGCTGCTTTTAGATTTCCAGAAGTCCACAATGAGGTCTTTGGCCTTCTTGGTGTTGAGGGTGAGCTTGTTGGTGGAACAACAGGCTGCTAGGCTTTGGATGCCCTCCCTGTAAGCCGACTCATCATTGTTGCTGATATGACCTATCACTGTGATATCTGCATATGCATACTTGATGATGATGTTGGAGTTATGCACACAGTCATGGGTAAACAGGGAGTAGAACAGCGGACTCAGCACACAACCTTGTGGGAAGCAATGTTCAGGATGAGGGTAGAGGACATATGATTGCCCAACCTAACAGACTGAGGTCTATTGGTTAAGAAGTCCAGAATCCAACTGCATATGGAGGTGATGATGCCCAGGTCACTGAGCTTGGTGATCAGTTTAGTGGGAATGACAGTGTTAAATGCAGAGCTAAAGTCAATGAAAAGAGTCAAACGAGTGTATTTATATGAACTGGTAAGCAGATGTTTTTGTTTCTGGAGGAGTTTAAAATTTAGTGATTGTGAGTCTGCTGTAAGTTTGGGCTCAGCTATAGCTTTGTAGTGTTGCAAAAGGTTAAATAGCTCCCTGTAGTACTGATCCATTATCACAGTAGTCCTGATGCATTATTGACGGCATGAGATTGTATGTGCATGGATCAGCACATAAAAAGCACTACAGCCCATCACAAGTTATTGTTGTTTTAGGCTGCATCTATGCAGACAAAATGTATTTTACAAAATACATTTTGTACAGCATGTATTACCACCTCAGTGTGCTCCTGATTAAATTGGTTTCTCATTACAAGAGGAGAAAGTGATGCCCCGGAATCCAGCACCGAGTGTCAGTGGAGTCAGACTGTAAAATAAGAGAGAGATAGAGAGAGAGAGAGGAAGAGAGAGAAAGAGAGAGAGAGAGAGAAATCTGTGCAAATGAAAACCTTAAGGGGTAAATAAGTAAACAGCCCAGTGTTTGACACTAAGTGGATGTTTGGTGATGAGGGGTTTACCACCTGTGTCACAACTAATGACTGGCAAGATACGTTTGGAGAGCTGCATTATTTAAAAGGACCTGATGACTGTCTCATACACACATGCAGATACACCGATACAGAGAGAGAGAGAGAGAGAGAGAGAGAGAGAGAGAGAGAGAGAGCACATTTGTCCAACTCAGACAGGTCATTAATCAGCCAGCTCAGAGGAACGACAGGATGACCTCACCTACATCTCCATCAGGGTCTAGAGAGAGAGAGAGAGAGAGAGAGAGAGAGAGAGAGCTGTCACACCAAGCTTCTTCTTCTCTTTTTACATTTACTGCTCCCTTGTGAGTCTTCCCTCCAGCATTATTCCTTTTTTGAAATTCCCCAGGGTTTTTAAAAACTGCAAAACTGCCAAAGCCTTGACACTGACCTCCACTTCCCCTTGTGGTGTCAGCTGTCCTTTTTTTGGGTAGACCTGTCCTTTCTTCCTGATTCTCACCGCTTCTCCGAGCTGCATGCCAGTTATTCTTTGTCCACTATCTCTTCCGGACTCATCTTTTCGTCCCTCTCTCCCTTAGCTTGTATTTGTCTGGCTTTCAGTCTAGTTCAACAATTCTATGTTAGTACAGAGGACTGAAATTAATCATTGTGTTATAAATGAAAGGAGAAGGTGATTAGCTCATATTTTTTTATTATTAAAAATAAAAAATAAAAAGCAGTTATATTAGAAACATTTGATATCTCTTTTCATTGGTTTTTCCTCCAGCAGTGGCAGGATGCACCAATCTAGAAGCAATTTTACTCCTCTCCCACAAGATGAACATTAATGCCAATACATTGCAGAAAGATTTTGAGATTTTTAATATATTTCTAATAAATTAATCATTTGGGGGGTTCTTTACCATTTATACCATAACATTTTCTGTCACTCTGTGGAATAAGGTGTGTTGTATATCTATAATTAGGGCTAAAAATGTTTAATGGGAGATGTGTTATTCCTTTCAATCATTTAGTAATCAGTTGAGAATAGAGGTTGAGGCTAACATAAGTATTGAACCAGTGAGCTTCATAATGAGGTGATTTAATAGTCTCTTGCTTTTATTTTTTTCTTTCTTTAAGTGGCTTATGTTATAGAAACCCTGAACAGCAAGTTATTTTAAAAAAGTCTATTTTGGTGTAATATCTCATTTTTAATTATATTGAATTCATCTCATTATTTTGACTACTAGCACTTAGACTGATGGAATTTATAACATTTTGAAGTAAGTTATTAAATCAAAATAACAAAGTATTAAGTTGAAATAATACAGTTGCTTCTGTATTAGGTAGTGGAGTGAGAGAGTGGGGTCACCTATTCTGGTGCTGCCAAAATTTTATAACTGCTCTTTATTGAAAATTAAGACAAATTGCGCTGCATGCAGGATTTTATATCAGAGAATTATTATTATTATTATTATTATTATTATTATTGTTGTTGTTGTTGTTGTTGTTATTATTATTTCATACAAAACATGATATGAAGGGTCTCGAAATGCCAATTTAAAAAGAATCATTTATTTTTCATTCAATTTGTATTATGCGATTGTATTAGGTGAGTGGACCTCACCTCCCTTCACTGCCAGGACAGACACTATAACTATTCTGAATACTATGAGCCACATTTTATCTGGAATATATATTTTATTGTTCATTGGATTGCTTGAATCTGAATCTGTTTTTCTCTCTCCCTTTCTGTCTCCTGTCCCAGCTGGTGTTGACATGTCTTCCCACACTCCTCCCAAACAATGCTCGACATAAATCACTGTCAATTAGGCACGGAGGCAAAAAAATCAAGCTCTCTAATTTCATTTCACAATTACGACACCTAGTCAACACTCTCACTTTCCCTTGCAAATGGAAATTAAATGAACTTCACAGACAGACATTGAACTAATGGAATAAGTGTCACACAGTAGATTGCACACGCACTCCCTGCCACACACATGCACATGCGCATACAGACCGCCTTCAACTCTCTCCCACCCCAAAATCACCTTAATTAATTTCTCGACATCACCCCTGTCAGCGACTAAATGTGTAGCCACAACCCTGTGCGCTGGTAAAAATACTGTGGCATTTCAAGATGACTCGTTCAACCTCACGAGTGGCGCCTGGGTGGCGGCTAAGTCACTCCGTCACAGAGAAGCGAGAGGAGCAGTGACAGAGAGAGAAGGCCTGGAGGAAGTAGTGTGGTATTTTTGGACAGGCACCTTTACACCCTGTCCATCGTATTGCCCTTCAGTGTGAGACTGATTTCAGATCTTCCTCCTCCTGCCTGTTGAGGCTGTTTCACTCTGCTTAACAGGGGAAGCAGGAGGGGAGGGTGAAGGGACAGAGGGAAAGGAGGGAGTGGGAGATAAATAAGAGGAAAGGGAAGGAGGAAAGGGTGAAGTGTATGTGTGTGGCACACTGTCAATTGAAGATGTGAGAAGAATGGAGCAAGAGACACAAGAAAGCAGGAGATGAATAGAATGAGAGCGTAAGTGCTAGCTTTTTCCATCAGTGACCCAGACTCCCAGCTCGGCGCACGACGACAGCTCAAACACACAATTACCATTCTGCTTCCAACTCCTTCTGTGTGTGTGTGTGTGTGTGTGTGTGCATGCATGATTAGTAATGCCTAAGGTGGCAGAAATTTCAGACACAGCAGTGAGAAATAGCTTTGTTATGTAAAGCCGCACGTGGAATCTTCCACTGCCTCGCCTTCATTATTCCTACTGCATTATTATCATTTATTACCATTCATTAGTGAATTAGTCACTCTCTTCCCCCTCGTGGTCAGAATAGAGGACAAAAGCATCTCTTCCTCTTCTCTTCTCACTGCATGATTACGTACAGGTATGTTTTCCTAGACATTGTAGGTTTGGCCTGTGTGTCACTGTATAATATGTGTGTGCGTGTGTGTGTATGGAGCTGCAGGTGGGCAGGTGCAGCCAGAGATAATGGCTAGGAACACCTGACTGATCTGGTCCTGGGGCTCTGA
Organism: Pangasianodon hypophthalmus; assembly: GCF_027358585.1. Classification (NCBI taxonomy): domain Eukaryota; kingdom Metazoa; phylum Chordata; class Actinopteri; order Siluriformes; family Pangasiidae; genus Pangasianodon; species Pangasianodon hypophthalmus. Next base: position 17,809,983 of record NC_069716.1, on the reverse strand, counting down.
CCCCATGGGGCTGTGGTTGGAGGGAATCTGAATCCGTGCTGATGGATTGGTGTGGGAGCGACAGGAGTGCACACACCCACAGACAGCTGGGCTTTGAGCCAAACGCACCACAGCTCAGCTCTGGAAAATGGGATCATGTTTGGAAATATTGGAATCCATCTTGTGGAAAGTTGTTATTAAGGCTCATGTGATTGCGTGGTGTTTAAGTGTTAAGGGGCCGGAGAGATCTATGTGCCAGGGCCAGGGCAGGACACACCTTCCAGGCAGGCACTCAGAGGCCAGGAAAGCTTTCAGCCTCTCACTTTAGCTCCCATCAGAGTCTTAATCGAGGCCGGGGCCTAATGAAACTGACGGACCCAGTGACCCAAGCCTGGCTGATTGCTGCAGATAATATATTTAGACCGGCCTTCTCCGCTGCTGCTTTCCCCAAGGCACCAGTATCTGAGAGCCTTCATTTACTGAGGTGAAGGCATGGGGTGCTGCACAGGGTGCTGTAATTAAAGGCTAAATGATTTTTTTTTTCTGCACAAAGCTCGAAAAAGCACAAGTTCCATCTATAATGTAATGTAGCGTGCAGTCTGCTCGGGAGTGTGTGTTAATGGGAATGCGGCTTTGTCTGGGCGGGGTAGATGAGCAGCACAGACGCCAGTGATCATTCTGCATGCAGGTGTCACAGAAGTTATACACACTATGCCATGTAGGATCCTGTTCACTTTTTCAAGAGGTTATGCTGCTTTGAGATATTGAGAGGCATCATTTAAGAGCTTTGTGCAAAACCCGTTTGCACCTGCATGCCTTTACAGCTGCAGTGAGCCTGAATGTGTTTTATGGAATTTTGGTGAAGTATACAGAAACACAGGTCTTACAGAGGACTTCATTCAATGATGTTTCTCTATTTATTACAGCAATATAATGATGTGTTTGAATGCATTTGCAAATCTTAAGTAGTATGTCTTTATATCTTGAGGGATGATTTTTACAGTAATTCTAATTTCCAGAGTGTTCATACACAGTGAGTGAGTTTTTGCTCTGGTACATAGAATGCATTCTTCAAGCATGATCATTACTGAATTATTGCTCTTGACTTCAAGTGTTTGCCACTATATCAGTGGGGGGAAAATGAATAAATTAGATGTAATTTTTGACTGCACAATTTACTGCAACTTTTGATACAACAAAACTGTTCTGTTTTCATTGCCCACAGGTTTAGTAACAATTGTATTCATTTTAGCTCCTGCTCAACAATGGTACCAAGCATAGCTAATGGTACTTGGCACTGGACCTAGGAGCAATGTTTGTTGCTCTTAGGTCCAATGCAAAATTCAGTCACACTTTAAACACACTAAATTAAACATGGTCAGATTCATTGATGCCATGATAGTGCTTTCAAAGCAATATCTGTGCTGTTTTATTTTTACACAAACATTACTGGCACATGAACAAAAAATGTTTTTGATCAAATGGGTTGCAACTGCATTGAAACTGTGCTTACAAATTTTTTGTTCTGCCATATTTTCTTCAACAGTCAGTTCATATTAATTGATTTTTTTTATTTAACTAAACAGGCAATCAAGCAAAGAAATCTTAATCTAGGCAATTCTTTCATGTTGAACCTAAGTGTGGCATCACTGCAAGCCGAATTGATTTTTTGTTTTGTTTTGGTCGTCTAACTTTAATTGTTTTCTCTATGGATCAGTTTTTGTTTTGAAAGTGCGGTTAAAAACGCCTTAAGCACTAAATGCTCTCGTGCTCAAGAAGGGAGAAAGGACAGAATGGTGTTTAGCAGTTTTCTATTTTAAAGTGTGTCTCAGTGGAACAAAGATTATTTAGCTCCCGAAAATACAAAAATCTTTTTGGATCAGTTCATTATCATTGGCACCCTGTGGCACCACCATCTTCCTCCGAGCTTTATTGTCACTAATGTCCCCATCAGAACACGGGCTGTGGGAGCGGGTGTGTGTGTGTATGTGCATGTGTGTGTGTTCTGGACATGCATAGAGCAAAGCCTCCTGAATTATTGAGTGTTTGTGTTGTATAAGTGTCCCTCATTGGGCCAGCAGCAGCCTGCAGCACTGTATGTCCGCATGCCATATGTCCACAGAGCCGCACTGAGGAGCTTTGGACACAGTATCCTTCACCCCACTGCATCCCTGCAGCACTCTGCAGCCCCCTGTGTCCACACATGCGCGCACACACACACGCACACACACGCACACATAGACACAGAGTATACGAAGCTACTCACAAGAGACAATGAAGGCAATTCTGAACCTGGGATTGATTTGACCTCTGACTCTCTTTCACCATGTCCTCTATCTCCACTACTCTTATTGCCTCATCACTGAGACCATAAATACTTTTTACTCAACAAAAAATTAACTCTTTTTCTTTCTCTCTCTGTCTTTCCCCAACAGGCACTTCCTGTTTAAGACATCTTCAGGAACCACACCGCTCTTCAGCAGCTCATCTCCAGGTTACCCACTGACTTCGGGCACAGTGTACTCGCCCCCGCCACGGCTCCTACCCAGAAACACCTTCTCTCGAAGCGCCTTCAAACTGAAGAAGCCCTCCAAGTATTGCAGCTGGAAATGTGCCGCTGTTACAGCCATCACAGCCGCCACCCTGCTGGCCATCCTGCTGTCCTACTTCATTGGTAAACACTGTCACAGTAACCATGCAGGATACCTCCATCATAACTCATCTTAAATCAGCGATTTAAAGCCTCACATAACACACATGCACTATATAGTATCTTCAACTTATAGGTAGCACATTACAAGTAGCTTCACGTGATTGCAGTGTTGTGAAATCAGGGACTGTACTCTAAGTAAAATCATTTGGGATTTAGCAGTATGGTTACTGAGTATGGTTACTGTTAGCAGCAGCCTTGAGTATACGTATAGAGGTTTCACGCCTAAAACAAAGAACTGTATCAGCATACATATCTTTACAGGTAATGGTTTGGGGTTCGTGTATTAAAATTTACAGCTTTAAAAGCGTATTTTATCATATTTGTCATAAAAATCCTGTTAAAGGCTACCGAGTGGCAATACAGTATTTGTCATTATTATTAGTAGTAGTAGTAGCAGTAGTAGTAGTAGTAGTAGTAGTAGTATACACGTTTGTGAATTAGTATTATTACTGTTGCTCAACTATAGGCTTCACAGTCATGATTATGGATGTTGTGGATCATGATTTAATTTAGTGCGCCACATATAAAAAGTGTGAGAGGAGGATTTTTATGTCCAAGTGATAGACTCAGTGCCTGAAGAAATGCACAGGACAGATGGGGTTGGCAGATGTGAGTCGTGGGTCCTCAGAACTGATATGGAAAATTAAAATTGTTGAGACGCATGTAGGAGTGTAGCAATCTGATGATTTGGATCCATGCATCGATATAAAAGGCAACGATTGAAATTATTAGATGCAACAGTCATAAACAGATTGTTATCAAAAAGGGACAGACATCTGGTGTGTAAGAAATAATTCATATTTTTAAACAGATGTGTAAATAATTTAATAGGCTAGCACAGGTGATTTGGCCATAACTCTGATACTTTCAAATTAGTCCATCTCAAACAATGCTTCAGAACAACTTCTGTTTGAACTGACTTTTCTGACTCTGAGGATTTTGACTCTGGTTTGCATTTGCTGGTGCATATTGCATGCATTTGTGTTTCCATGACTGTACTGATTAATCTAGATGCTTCCACTCATTATTTGATGTGTCTGATGAGGAATGGTAATTTTCTCCCACTGATTCTGAGCAATCTGCCTCTGGTAGTAGCCTTTGATAGGCTCCATTAGCCACTGACTCACTCATGGCTATTGTGTGCTTTATTACACCTCAGGACTGGGACTGTGAAGGACATCTTTAAGAGTGTAACTATTTTCGGCATACACTTTTTGACCTCTCTGATATGGTTTTATGTTTGTGCTTGCCATATGGTTAGAGCTTACACAAAAATAGTTTTTTTTAATATTATGTCCTTACAGTGCTCAGGTCATCAGTCTGGGGTTGAGAATATGAATGGAATGAGGGAAAAGGAAAATATAAAAGTAAATGCCACACTGACAGATAGAGACAGAAAAATGAGATGGACTGAATGAGAGACACATTCGTTTTCGATGGCTCCCATTAGAAGTCTCCACCTGAGCCATGGAGCTGAACCCGATGTCCGTACCTCTGTCCCCTCTCTGTCCCTCTCTAAAAGCCCCCGGTTAAGGGCAGATGTGTCACGTAGCCCTGCATTGCCCTCCCCCTCCCTGGAGACTGCGCTCAACAGATGGGCCAGTCAGCAAGTGCAAGAATCAGCACAAGTCCCCCCCTCGATCTCCCCCCTCTGTCTCTGCTCTTGTATTCAAATATCCGCACATCTTTTCTTCGTCCTTGAGTCGTCCGTGTAATGTTGTGCTGGATCCGCCGCCAGTCCCTCAGGCTCCACCCGGCCCCCCTCTGCTTTACAGAGCCGCCTACCTGCCTAGCTGAATGCAGTGGCGGCTTAACTGAAAGGCTCAGTGAACAAATCACAAATACCAATGCCTGAGATTTGTCCATCATAGCCGGAGGGAAGCAGGTGGTAGCTTTGTGTTGTGAACAAGAACAAGGCTTGTTGCAACTTCCAGGACAAAAACAAGGGTATTTCTTTTGTGTTGTGTGTCACTTATTTTAAGCCCTGTTCGGATTGAAGTAGTTTTACATGGCGAGGTGGGGTAATGTAATTATTACCTCTGGGATTTTAGTCAATCTTTTTTTTACATACTGAGTGTGCACACATCTGGAAAGATTACACCATAATTTGCCTTCTATAAAATGACCAGTAGATACAACCCTATGTAATATACAGTATATCCCATCCAAATTGAGATGTTGGAAAAGATTCCATTTTAACCTGTCGGAAAAGACATTTTGCAATTTTTCTTCTGAATAAGACACTCCAGGAAGTGCTCTGTTCTACCGGCTCCCACAGAAGCGAAAGCAAGTATCGACTGAATTTGAAACATAGAACAATAAATTTAGATAATGTTTAAAAGGATGCATTGGAGGAAATGACGCTTCCTAGGGTTTTAGGTACATTACTGATTTTCTAGCGCAGATGAATCCTACATATACTGTTTGGCCAAAAATTTGTGGACTCCTGACCATCATACCCATATGTCCTTTTTGAACATTCCATTCCAGATTTAGTTCCATCTTTGCTGTTATAATAACCGCCACTCTTCTGGGAAGGTTTTGCACCAGAATTTGGAATGTGGCTGTGGGGATTCGAGCATTCAGACACAAGCGGAGGCCTGGGGTGCGTCAGAGTTCCATTTCATCTCAAAGGTGTTCAGTGGAGTTGAGGTCAGGGCTCTGTGCAGGCCACTCAATTTCATCCACTCCAACCTTGGCAAACTATGTCTTCATGGACCTCACTTTGTGCACATAGGCATTGTCATGCAGGAACAGGTTTGGGACTCTTAGTCACAGTGAAGGGAAATTGTAAGGCTACAGCATACAAAGACATCCTATACAATTGTGTGCCTCCAGCTTTGTGGCAAAAGTTTGGGGAAGACGCACATATGGGTGTGATGGTCAGGTGTCCATGCTATATAGTGTACATACTATTGTCATGTGACCTATTAATGATCAAGCGAACTTGTGCAGCCAGAAGCCGTAAAACAAGTGGCTATGATAAAGGACAAAGCAAGCAATGTAATAAAATAAGGTGTATGTAGTATACATGGAATTTTTACTGTATACAAGTGAAGACATATCCATCTGTTTGATTTATACAGAGATTTGTTATCCCGTGTGACTCAATGATAATTACTACAAACATCTTCTGGTATCATTAGTTAACAGACATTTGATTAGAAATCTTATCCCGTCTGAATAGTACTCTATTTCAGGAAAGTTCCTTGGGCTAATTTGGCATTTAGTGCATTTAGATAAACTTCTTTCCCAACAAGAGCTGGATTTAAGAGAATCACTTACCATGTTGAGATAATAAGCAATTTTAATATGCATTCAACATGTAGATATGTTAGAGAGAGTTTGCTTATTTGAATTGTTTCTGCTAAGGACTAGCGACCTTAATTGTAGGCCAACTGAGACTGTCTTTGGCCTTCAGTGACTGTGCATGTGTAACTGAACATGGTGAAATGTGCTGCTGCAGCACTTTGCTCAGTGCAGACACTGAGTGTGGCTCCACTGAGACCGGCCCAGCAATCCTGGCACCAGAGAGATGACAAAAGTGCATTGAGGAGAAGAGGAGAGGACTTTTTTTTTTCATTCTTTGCAGATGCTTAAAAGATCCCGCTTTGCCTTACCTTCTCTACAGGGATGAATTACAATCCCAGGTACTTCAGCAGAAACTATAGTCAGGAAAGAGATGTATGCGTTCAGAGAGAATCATAATATGTGCACTCCCATATGGCCAATAATCACACACCTGCATACAGCAAAAAGAGAGCAAAGAACAGAAGATAACAGAATCAGAGAGAAGTTATCATTCTGGGCACTGAATCTGTAAAAGAGGAATTCACACAGAATTTATTTTGCTGTAAGAGAATGTGCTAACAGGGTGACATAAATAATAAAGAAATGGTGACCAATAAAAAAGGGTGAAAGAAAAAATAGGGACATATAACTCATTCTGTGCCCTCCTGATCGCTCGCTTATCTCTGCATGGAGTGGCTGCCACAGCAGGGAGGCGGTTGCTAGGATACAGGTGAGCGGTCCTGATGCAAAAGAAGAGCAGGTCTGTCATCATGTGTTGTGGAGGAGACAAAACGCTATTCGGCTCCCGCGAGATGCGTCTGCTCTAAAGCTTGCCTGATTCCTGGGGATCAACCATGATCAAACATACAGAGAGAGAGAGAGAGAGAGAGAGAGAGAGAGAGAGAGAGAGGGAAAGGACAGGGACAGATGGAACATGTAATAGCTATAACGAGGTTTAGGCCCCTTCAGGCTTCCACTCTGATTCGATGTGCTCTTGTCTAGACAGCAGACGGACAGGCAGAAAGGCAAGGATCAGTTCACACACGATACTCATGGATCAGAATGAGTCCAAACACAGACGTGGAGGGCTTAACTTCAAGAAAACAAAGGCCAGGGCATGAATCTGTATTGCAAACACACACACACACACACACACGATGCAGACTCACATACAGGTGCATAATAAATTATCCACCATTGTTACTGACTGTGTTGGTGCCCTTGAGCTGGTGTGTGTGTGTGTGTGTGTGTGTGTGTGTGTATACAGTGTCACCTCTATGCAAGCTGGGACATTGTGGCTCCTCATACATCAATAGAGACAGGCCATGTGGCGAGTGTCATGAAAGCTCCTTCTTTCCTGCCCTGCTTCCTCTTTTTCCTCCCTCTCTCTCTCTCTCTCTCTCTCTCTTTCTCATTCTTCCTCCCTGTCTCTATCCTTTCCACCTATATTTTTAGCTTCATCATCACTTTTTTCCACTGCCCACCAATGACTTATCTCGAACTCCCTGAGCACTCTGTGTAACTCCATAACCTTCTCACCAGACTCCTTTTTCTCCTCTATCCATAATGCCATGTACCCAGCGTAGCTGTGTTATTACACCGCTTACCCTATCTGCTCACTACTGATTAGAGCACGACACACACATCTGCAATCCCACACACTTTATGGCAGCTTGAGGGTACTAGGACTGTCTTTTTTTTTCCAAAAAAAAAGAAACATTCAAATTTGAATGCATTTAAAAATTTATTAGTTTACAATTTTATACTGGCACAGATATAACAAATATTAGTAGTAGCACCACACTGTTACAAAAATGCTCTGTTGGAAATTTTTCTGTTGGAAATTTTTGACAGAGATATCACTGGAAAATGTATACATAATCATATTTTGTGATAAAGCACACAATAAATAAGGCCAGGCCTTATTCAGAGCATTTTTCCTACATTGATGGAGAAGGGTGTTTTGGCCAAAATGCTTAAGGAAAAAATCTACATTATGTAAAAAAAAAAATGATAACATCATAAACATTCTTAAATAATTGAGCATGGATTTATTGCCTTTGTATACATAAATATCATAAAAATGTAAATCATATTTGAGTACTGAAATTTATTCTAACAGGCTTAGGGTGCTTTCACATTTGCATCTTCTTTTTACAGAAATAGCACTAGCCCAGGGGTCTTACCTGCTGCTGTGGGGGGGAAAAACCCACTCACACAACACACACTATAACCAGAACCATTTCTTATATATTAGAAATATATAAGAATTTTCTTATATATTATTTATACTTATATATTATTTATATATTTATATATTATGTATAAAAGATTAAACAATAAAGTGATTAAGAATAAAGAAAAGGTTAAACTGTGGTGATAAGGAGGTGTAACTCACGAAAGGAGGAGCTGCTTGTCTGCTGATATGACTTGAATGCATCCAAAGTTAATGTGGAACATTACACTACAGTACCAGTAAATGTCCCAAAACTAGCATAATTGTTCATTTTAGTTATATTGCAGTGTTAGAATACTGTCGAAATATTGTCGATTCAGTATGTCTTTATATTCACTCACTAACAAGATAAATATTTTGCTGGCTCTCTGCCCCCTTTTTTTTCTCGCTTGCCCCCTGACTGTGACCTGACTGGTCTGGAGGTCAAAAAAGTGCTTGACATCACTCTCTACTTTTGAACTTTGTTTCACCTTTGGAAGCACTCCATTGTGACCGGTTTTTAATAGCAGCCACATTCCAGCTGCCATTTGGCTGCCTCCTGCAGAATTAAATGTAAAACATGAGCTGGCTGTGGGAACAAAAATACGCCAAATGTGAAAGCACCTTTAGCTTTCCATTTCATTCAAAAAGGTATGTGTGAAGAGTGTGTGAAAAGTTTGTGTTTGTGCTTATGCCAAGTTGTAGTATTGACCCTAAAACTAGAATGCCATTTCATAACGGCACTAAAAGCCAGAAAACGAGAGAGAGAGAGGGAGAGAGAGAGAGAGATTAGCATATGGTGCATATGAAACAGGAAGCATATGTTGTGTATAGTGTGTCTGTTTCAATATCAGTTGCTAAGCGGGTCACTATTAACAGATGCAGCAGGGCAAGAGGAGTCAAGGGCGAAATAACAGGAGGGACACAACAAGCCAGGGAAGGACGATAGTGCACTCAAATTACATCCCTGTTTCCCTAAAGGGACTACGAAGGATGCAACCGTTTGCTATTTTCTGTTCCCCTCTCTCTCTTTTTCTCTCTCTCTTTCTCTCTCTCTCCCCCTTGTCAGATTTGACTGATGTGTCTAGTAGTACTTATGGTGATCCAAGGTTTCCAGCTATATGAGCTTTAGGTGAAGAACTCCCTGATGTTCTGGCTGACCCGTAGCATGTCAGCTTCATGTCCCCTTTTACACATCTCTCTCACCATCTCTTCCTCTGAAACAAAACCAGAGAGTGTCATCTCTAAGGCGAAGCTTTTTGATCTTTTCCCCCTCCACTACTGTCTGTCATTGACTTACTGGTGGCTTCCTTCAGATCACAGGCCCATGCGAAACTCCCAGTCCAAAGGCCCCGCTAAAGATTACCTCAGTGGCTGGTTGTAAAGAATTAATGAGTCTTTCAGAGGCCGTTACATTGATTTCTGGCTCACCGTGCCAATCCGTTAATAGTCAGTGATGAAATTTATCCTCTTCTGGTCCGGTGATTTTTCTAATCAATCATACTTTGCATGCTAGCTCCGGATTTGTACAGCATTGGTGTTTGCATGTGTCAGTTTGTCTGCTTTGTCTGTCTGCTTGCCTGTCAGTCTGCCTGTCTATCTATATCCAAGTTTGTGTGTCTGTTGCAACATTTTGCAAGATTGATAGCGGTTATGTTCACATAACCAGCAGCAGATATTATATTTTTCCCAATGATCTACACCCACTTCAGGTTGCACAGTATTTTTTTTTTTACAAAACAAGTGTCAAAAAGCATTTTTATCAAGTGTCAATAAATCAGTGTGTAACTAGTGAGAGCAGAAAATGTGCAAAGAGCATCACTGAGACTACAAAGAGAGCTGAGACCTCTAAACCCACTCGTACACATTCGTTACACACAGCAACACACTTTCATACTTTAGAACTGTTTCTTAATGAAGATACACAAGCTCACTTGCACAAGCATACACAAACACATACACACACAAACACATGCACACACACACACACACAAATAGACGTGCGGAACAGTTTTCTCCGGCATTTTCAACCTAATCTATCAATAAATACGATACTATAATCACAATAATTTCAATTCAATTGAATTCAATTTTATGTATATATCACTGTTAAGAAAGCAGTTTTACAGAATCCAGATGTAGTTTTAGATCCCTAATGAGGAAGCCAGAGGTGCCAGTGGCATGGAAAAATGAAGGGAAAAAGATACCAGACTCACAAGGGAACCTTTTTCTTCTGGGCGACACTGGAGAGTGGGATTATAAATCATTAAAGTATACAGGCATAGAAGAGTAAAGGCAAAATTTTCACACATTCCCATATACTGGAGAATTGAATGGAAACCCCATTTACTGTAACTCATTTGTAATAAAAGTCTAAAGGCACATGTAGAAGGAATCAATCAACATGTATGCGAAATACATATTTTGACAGAACATTATAAATATTTCACCTGAAAGTATTCATAAATTAAGCATCCAATCTATATAATTTGTCAATATAGAGATGGGATTACTTGTCTAGAAAGGATATGTGGTTTTGCATTGCTAATGTCATTGCACGGGTCTGAATATGCATGGATATCACAAAACCTAAAGTACAGCTCACCTAACCAGAATGACTTTTTACTGTATTGATCCAGTTTTCAAATATTGGAATAAATCGACATTAGGACTTGATGTTAAGTCATTCTCTTAAATCTGTCCCATCCTACTGTTGGTCTTAGCTGTTAACGTGTAACAGTTATAGTTTTAAATTTAGGTAAGCAGGTTGTTCTATTCTTTTTCCAGAACAAGGAAGTGTGTGCAGATATCCTACAGTTTAACTATAGGAACATTGAGCAAAAATAATTGCTACTGTTATAGTTTGCTGTTTTTTCTGTGTAAATTGAGAGAGTATTATTTATCCCTCGGCCTGTTATTTGGAGAGGGTGACGAGCGAGAGAGTGATGAGTTAGGACCTGATAATAAAGGCAGACGGTGCGGATGCTGCTGTCTGACTGTAGCATTGATCTAGCTCAGGATTTCAGCTGCCTCTCATTTCCTGTCACTAATGTGAATAGATGAGCCATGAGGCAGACACACACACACACACACATATGCACGCACGCACACACACACTGTAATATAGACCGTACTCACTGTCTCTCAATCTAAGCTGGAAATAAGGTGTATGTGTGCCAGAGACCAATCAGCTCACAGTGATGTACGGCAATACAAGCAGTTTGTCGTAGCTAACAGAATCTATCAGACACACGTCTGTTTTCCATGTCTAAAAAATGTGACGTTCTTATATGAACACGAGAAAGTCAAGCATGTGACATTCATCTGCAGCATTCATGCATGTGTGTGTTACTAACAGAGTCAAAGGACAATTGCTCTAACCTTTGAATTACAGTCAATGAGGTTTTGGTTTCATCATTAGGCTGCGCTCGTCCCTGGAGGCGCAGGAGGAGAGTGTGTGTTACGGCTGGAGCGCTGATGGGTTAGGATGCTACTGATTGCTTCTCTCATTAACTGTGCATTTGAAGCTGCTCCTCTCCCTAGGGGCACTGGCCAGGACTTGCACACACACCCCCACACACACACACCCAAACACACACTCAGACTCAAATACACAGTCCCCCTGGGTCTTTCCTAAGCTTTGTAAGAGCCAAACTTCAAAGCTCTATGACTAGGCTCTTCATTTATGATGAATCTGCTTCCAGTGTTGCCCTTTTTCACACACACGCATATCCACACATCGAAAATACTATTCCCGTCCAAGCTTTGTCCTCTGCGTCTTGTAGTTTCAGATGAACCACCTCCGTCTCAGGCGTTCAGCTTCCTGGAGCCTACTCGCCTGTATCTCACCACATGAAAGTGACAAACACTCAGCCAGCAGTCATTAAAACGTTAGCTTTCAGTTTGACAGTTTGGGAGATGCTAATAGCCGCAGAAGCAGGACTGTTTGTTTGTGCCAAACAGAGGCGCCTCTTTGGGATGAAGAGAGAAGGCGTGAGAGCACTTGATTAAACGTGAGTCCTTTGTGTAAAGGCAATGGATTAAATGAGCAATTTCTTTTTGTGTGCCAAGATTCGTAAACCAGTTGCGTTCACTATCCTGTGAGTCTCAGCTTACATTTATTGCCCTAATTGAGGTCAGTCTTGTTAATTTAGTGGTAAATTAGAACAGTTAATATGCATATATTAGGAAGGCCAAGGGAGATTGTAAAAATAAGGTAAGGGAAAATTACCTTTTAAGTACTACGAAGGTCTTTTTCCTGCTCCAATTACGCTACTGTAACAGCGTGATGGGTGGAGTGGGGAGTGGAGGAATGGATGGGATGTCCTGGTTTCTGTGATAGAGAAGGACGACCCAACACTGTCCTTCATCTGTGGCACACACACACACACACGCACGCACGCACACATCCCAGTCAAACAGATTTTTTTTCTCCCACTCACACACCTTCACTACATAGGCAGATCGTTTGCTGCACAGAATGCTTACTTACAGAAATAGAGACACATAAGATGGCAAACACAAAATAGGACATGCAGAGCTCGATATGTGTGCATACAAAAAAAGGGAAGCAATTACACATCCCTTCTTTCTTTCTCTACCCACCCCGCTCCATACACACACACACACACACACATACACACCCACACCCACACACACACACACTAGAATTCACGGAAGCATGCTGAGTGTACCACAGGTGTAGAAGTGAAAACCTGTTAGTGTGTGCTCTGTGTGAGACAGCTTGAGACAGGGATGGGAGAGATGATGTGTTTTATGAATAATGGATATGTATGCATATAGCAAATGCTTGCCAAAACTCATATTTCCATCCGCTCTCTCCTGGGACGTGAGCACATGATATGATTTTTTTTTTTGATAGGATATGTATGCTCATATTCAACACATATGACAGGGGGCTAAATCTAGTGACACATATACCGCAGTGAGTGTGTGTGTGTGTGTGTGTGTGTGTATGAGTGAGTATGAGAGCAGACTGAGGCAACTGGTGATGGCGTGCACGTTTCATGGCGCACAACTCAAAGCTTCTCTGTTCATGTATTATTATTTATAATTTATTCTTCTGTTAATAGTAGCTTCAAATAAAATTTTTTTATTTTCATATAATAATATTCCTAATTATAAATTTGTCAGCTATTATAGCAACAGAGATAACGTTCTTGATTTCCAACTGATGCCTGATCAGTTGACAACAGGGTGTGTAGTAGGGATGTCAGAAAAAATTTAACTATTTGAGATTTGAATTTAATCTTTTATAATATTTCCTGGGTGGCATGGTGTCTCAGGAGGTAGCGTTGCCTCTTCATACCTCCGGGGTTCCCGGTTCAGTCTGGAGCTTGAGCTTCACGTTTGTGTGGGTTTCCTCCAGAGTCTCCGGTTTCCTCCCACCTCCCTAAAACATGCCTGTAGGCAAAGTGGCTGTTCTAAATTGCCCCTAGGTGTGAATGAGTGTGCGAATGTGTATGTGTGTGTGTGTGTGTGTGTGCGTGCATGTGCATGTTGCCCTGTGATAGACTGGCATCCCGTTCAGGATATATTCCCGTCTCTTGCCCAGTGTTCCCGGAATAGTGCCTGAAGTCATGCGTCCTCCCGTCTGCAGTTCACAACAGCCAAATGACTCATGCTGCTTCGTGTGGAAAAAGGGAATTAAATAAATACATGTCATTTTGTGGCATACTTTATTTTCCCACATTCTTATGCTAGAATTTTTTTTAATTAATTCTAATTGTTTAATTAATTGATTTAATTAAACAATTAAAATTGTAACTGTAATAAGGAGTCAATTATTGGAGTCATTCATTCTGAATCTAAAATAGTGTTTAAAATAATGGCTATATAAATTATATTATACTCTATGTACTGAGCATATTTGGTGAACAGAATTATTTTAGATTCAGTCTCACTGTGAATTAGAAACAAATAAACATTACTGTGTATAAATAAATAAGAATGAATCTGAAACATTACAATTTATGATAGTTATGTTACTTCCTTGTGGTTTTCCTTATTTAAGAATGTCATACAATTTTCACCTTATGCTTTAAGTGAAAACACATGCTCATTATAAATCAAATACATTGCAATACAAATAAAAATATTAATTTATTCATCCCTCTTCAGGAGCTGCTTCATCCTGGTCTGTCGCAGGTCACCAATGCTACATTTGTGTTGAAATTTGAACGCAATTTGTAGATTCTGTGTTTCACCTCACTGTAGTGTTTATCGTGGACACATTGTGTTTAACTCTCCGAAATGCATCCAGCTGGTGTTGGTTGAGCAGAAGAGCCTCCTGACGGTTTCAGCATGTGCACGTGTATGTGTGTGGCAGAGTGCGAGGCCAGCATTGGCTCTCTGTGCTATTATTTTTAGCTCAGACTCAGTGTGGAGTTGGACCCAGGGATCTTCTAGCACATGATTTTCTCTCATCAGCATAGAAACAGACCGCCAACAACAGCACTGGACGCAGGCATATGGGCCTGTTCCACTATTAGCCACCAGCCACCTGGGTGTGTTTGCATTTTTGTGGATACATGATATGGACATAGGGGTCTAACCGGTGATGACAGGTGCAGTTCAATCACAGATGGGCATTTTCTCAGTACTCACTATGCACATATTCCCTCTCTCACATACACACACATATAAACAAAATAATAAACAAACCACCAGCTGTAGCCAGCAGGTTCCTCTGGGTCTCCCTTTTCCTAAAGGATGACTGCCTTCTCCAGGTAGCAGCCCTCTCTGTCATTCCATGTGTATTAAACCACACAATACCAAAACAGCTCTATCTTTCTTTCGCTTTCCACATCGATCTCTCTCTCCCTGACCAGTGTAACCTTGTGGAAAGACTGCCAGATTGCCATCCATCCAGCCAGGCTTTGTCTTTCTGGAACACTCCAGATGCAAACACCTGCCATGGCAATGTCATACGGCAATGCGGCCAAGATAAACACACGCTCACACACTCATGCACGGCATATCCGTTTCTCCCTCTCACATCCTTGATGGCGAGTGTGCTTGGTAAACCGCAGGATTCGGCTCGCAGTCAACACTCGTAAAGTCTCCCATCTGCTGCTGTATCATCTAACACACACATACACACACACACATGCACTATACACACTGAATTATACATGAGGAGTACATAAAATGTGCAAGTTATTCATTTTTAAATAGAATACATTTTATAGTTAAGGCGTGCCGTGTAATACGTTCAGGATCAATTTATCTTAAAATGTTTGTGTGCGTGTGTGTGTGTGTGTGTGTGTGTGTGTGTGTCGGAGGGTGTATGCATTATAGCATGACACAAGGGTGCCTCAAACTATCTTTTCCTTGCTTTCTTTTTCTCGCTTCATCATTTTCACTCACTCCGTATTTTCACCGATCGCCTGTTGCATTCCACAGTGTGGCTTCAACTCAACACTGCCATCTACTGACACTGCAAGGGCACACACACACACACACACACACACACACACACACACACACATACATACATACACATATACACATACACACACACACACACACACACACACACACACAAATATATATAGCTTAGCACAGAGAGCCAAAGTGTCTAAACTGCAGTTAATCCGTCTGTGTCTGATCTCTCTATGCCGCCACGGATGCTGCTCATTGTGTGTTACTGACTCATTTCCTTACTGATTATATAATTTCCATTTAACCTGTATCTTCAGCAGAACAGCAGCATGGAGTGATACAATAAGAGGAGGAAAAAAGAAGGGTGAGAGAAAGAGAGGAAAAGTGCATCAGTGAAATGAGAGATAAAATGAGAGAGAAGTGAGAGGCAAAAAAGCTAGTGCAGTATATCTGCACACTCTCTATGTGTGTCAGCTCTTTCCTTCAGCAGAGAGTGACAGAGAGGGGGGCCCTGTTCTCTCCGAGGCACAGACAGAGGGGAGATGGAATTTGACAAGAGAGAAAATTGATTTTCTGGGATGAGATTTAGGTGTGATAGGCAAGTAGAATGAAGGTGAGCAAAGGGGCGGGAGTCATTAACACACAGCCCGCTATCCACGCCATCACTGCGGGGAAGATGTGTTTGTGAGTGTGTTTGTGTGTGTGTGTGTGTGTGAAAGGAAATGACTAACTGAGCAAATAGGAGGAAAAAGATTCACAAGAAAATAGTTTAATCTTTCACCTTACTCTACTAACCCAGTCACTATAAAACTTGTATGTATTCTGCAGAGATTTGTCAATGGAGACATCATATGTCTCAGCGTGGCAGTGCTGGCAGAGCCTCCCTGCATTTCCATTGGGCATTGTCCATTACATGATATTTATCAGTGAAATGTTCATTATGGTTTCTGTTGTTCATGGTGGTTTCGTTTTTCTTGAGAGTCGTCCGCTTTTTTTTTTTATTGTGAACGGTGTCAACAGTGAGGAAGATAGAGATGCTGAAGGACATTTTCTCAGAAGCAAGTCTGCTTTAATTAAGGAGGAGGAGCTGGTGACAGAAATTCAGACCAAAGACCCACAATCAGCCTGGCGGTGTGTCTACTTTCTGTGGCTCTTTGGTGCATTTTAGGGAAGTTAGCTTTGTCTTTCCGTGTCTTTCTGCTAAAGTTACTTGGCAGCAGTTGAAAGAAGAAGCTGAGGAGATGTGGAGCTGCTGACTGAACTCAGGCCTCAAACAAATCAAATCGCTTCAGAGTGAGTAATGAAGGAAAGGGAAGAAAGAGAAACTGCCTGCTTTTTGCCTGTCGCTTACTGCGTACTCAAAATGGTGTCAGCTCTTACACAAAAAGAGGTGTCTTCAAGTTTCTTGTTATGTGAGGAAGTCTATTTTTATCTCCCGTCTTTCAGATACTTTGTTTCTTTTTAGCTTTGGTTGTTGTTTTGCTCTCTCCCTCTCTCTCTCTCTCTCTCTCTCTCTCTCTCTTGCTGCCTCCCACTGGTCCATGATTTCCTCCACAAAAAAAAGAGTGTTGAGGCATTTTGTGAAAAGTGCCAATTACCGTCTATTTTCCCAACATCTGCAAGCGGAAAATAATACAGAACGGAGAGTCATAATTGTCATTCTCCTTACAAAGACAGAATTGCAAAGATTTCTAAATGGGTGAGGATTAGATGTGTTAGATAGCTTTCATCATTGCCCAAGCCACAGGTGCCAACCTTGGCACCTCAGAAAAAGGGATATTTTCCAAACCTTAGGGTTGTCTTGTCCCAAAAATATAAAAAGAAAGTTTCTTCCTGAATTCTGAATTCTATAAAAAGAGATCTTCCTTAATCCTGTTGACTTAATAGTAACACATTCTTGCTATTTTTGTATAAAATATATAAATGTATAAAAATAAATAAATGTAAAGTAAATGTTGAGTAAAGATATAAAGTGTTTTTTGTTTAGTGGTCAGTCATGGGAATGATTTTGTTGGAAAATATGGAAGATTTTTCAAGAATATACAAAAGCCAGGACTGTGCTGGGAGAATCGAAATAGGTACAGAAATAGTTAGCAATTGCGATTAAGTCTGAACAGAGACTAAAGCACTCCCATTAGTCCCACTAAATGTATAATCAGAAGTTTCTGTCAAGAAGTCATTCAACCATCGCATGTGTTTGTCATCCAGTCTCTGTTGAGATCTGATTCACATCCCTCCAGATATTAATCTCTGCACTTCATGTTGCTTTCTATCTTTCATTTACACCTTCAATCCTTTTGAATGAAATGCTCACCAGAAATATTGGTGTAGAGTAGGCATATCAAACTCACATCCTGGAGGGCATCAGTCCTATAGAGATTTGTGTTTGCCTTCTAACACAGTAAATTCAGACCATGAAAGCTGTGGGAATTAGCTTACGAGTTGAATCAAGTGTGTTAAATGAGGTAGAAAGAAAGCGAAACTCTGCAGTGCTGCAACCCTCCAGGACTGGAGTCTGACACCCCTGGGGTAGGCGTTTTGTCCTCAGTACTGTTTTCACTGACACTTTTCCTTTTCTTTTTGCTCTGTTCTTTCCCTCATACTTGCAGCTTTAAACCTGTTGGGGTTGACCTGGCAGCTGAAGCCCGTGGAAGCTCCCGTGCTGAGCCACGGCTTGGGCACAGCAGGCATGCCTGGCACCAACGATGATACCACAGGGCCCTCTGGAGGCAGAGGTAAGCAACACAGTCTCTGGAGCGACAGGACTGTGGTCCAAACACTCAACGAGGCTGCATTTAGGTGGGAATGAGTGGCACAGAGGTGTACGTGTAAGAGTTTAGAGAGTGAACAGACCAAAGGCCGCCTCACGTTCTGACTAATTTGTAGACTTGGACATCTCTAACAGAGCAGCACATGTCATTTGGTTAATGATTTCTGTTCTCTCACACTATAATGACCCGCACAATATTTCGGCGAAGCTGCTGAGGAAGCTCTTTTTTTCTGTCTCTCTCTCTAGCCTTCTCACTGCCTCTCTCGGCCACTCTTTCTCACACACAAAGCCGCATACTCTTTCATCTTTCATCTGCACGTCTCCTTGGATATTTAATTCCTTTAGCTGCAGCTCTGGTACTTCTGCAGAAGAACAGAAATGTTTTGGTACAGTATGCTTGAGATAATCCCACACTGTTCACACAGGTTCAAAATCTCTTTCAAGTCTCTTATAAAATATCTCCAGATCTTGACAGACATCACACATTGAAGAGTATAGTGATGCTCTAGCATTTAGTCAAACACTCACTCACCCTGAGCTCTGCAATTGCACCCCAGTCTTGCAGCCTCTCTCTCGCAGTTCACACACTCACACACACTTTCTGTCACAATACATTCCCTCTTACCCGCAAAGACAGCTGAACAGTTTCCCCAATCATAATCTTCAAGCGCTTAACTTCATGGCAGTGTCGAGCACAAATCTCTCTCTCTTTCCCCCCTCTATTCAGTTTTGCATTCATTCTCCCTCTCCGCACACTGCTATCCGAGTGAGTGTGTGATGAGTTGGAAGTGCTCTCCTCTCTGATTAAAGTGTGGGCTGGAAAAAATGCACTCCATTTCAAGAGCTTCAAATCTCCACCTTTCAACATGGTTGCATCAGGCCTACTCTCACCTGCACATGTGCACTTTATGAATATGCATTTCAGGCATTTCTTATTTCTCTGTTTTCTGATTGATCTCGGCTGTTTAACGATGCTTTTGTTCTCCTCTATGCCGTATTTTTAATCTGTGTTTCTCTGCTTTGCTGTATTTCTCTATTACTGTGGCTTTTCATGTTTCTCTTTGTTCAGGGTAATCAGTGTTGTATGCTTTTTTAATTTTTTCTAGCTAACTTTTATGTCTGCTCTAAGATAACTCTTATATGTTATTTGACTGTGCCCTAACTAACGAATACTTTCCTAGGAAATAGAGCCGGACTATTGTTTCAGTGCAGTGCCACCAAGCTATCCCTGAGGAGTCTCCTTCCCGACCCAACTCTTTTTTTTTCCTCCCGCCGTTGCTCCATTTCTCGCCCTGCTCTCCGCTGCCCTGTATTAATGAGCAGTGGCTCACTCCACTCTGGTGATAGCCACTTTTTCCTGATTGTGTTTTCATTGTTCTTTATTCCTTTGCCATTTTTCACAGCTTTACTCTGTCAGGCCAGTGGTCTCCTGCGTCGAACTGACCTGATTACAGCAGGACTGTGTGTGTGCGTGTATGTGTGTGTGTTCTCCCTCACACAAAAGCAAAAGAGAGAATAAGAGTCTGCTGCATCCATTTACACTCAACCATCACTGGAAGCAACAAAAAGTGATAGACTGAGTGTATGTGTGTGTATGTGAGAGAGAGAGAGAGAGAGAGAGAGAGAGAGAGAGAGAGAGAAAGAGAGAGAGTGTTTTCCATTAAATCAGAAGTGGATAACAGCATGTGTCATTAGGAGGGTAAACAGGGACTGTGTTTTGTTGACATGCGCTACAGGCCTCAGGCTGGAGAATATACACGCTCTTATCATGTTGGAGCTCTCTTTAAACTTTGATGAAGTCTCGGAGGAGATGGACAAGAGTGAGAGAGACTGAGTGACAGATACTGTAGCTGCAAGAGTGTGTCATTTCCTATTTCCTACTTTTCCTGTCTGGAGCTGCTATCAGAGGAAGGGGTAATGTAGAAGCCTAATTCACATATTCCCTATGGATTCATCAAAAACCGATACATTTCTTGGCTTTCTTTATCTTGCAGATGTGATGAAACAAATGATCTCCTCTTAGTTGTACCATATTGACTTCAAACATATCCTTCAGCCTATAATGAAAGTTTGAAATGTGCTATGACGAAGTTGTAGATCAGTAAATGTGGTACTATCTAAAGTATCTTGGTGCATTACAGTTTCTGCCCCGGTTTTCTTTCAGTGTAGACATTTCCTATAAGCTGAAGATACTGCATGCATGATACATCCCTGATCTTCTGTACAATAGAACATGGAATATTTTATGCTTAATTAAAAAAGAACAAGTTGCAAAGCATGCAATATTTAACGTATGTGCATTATCACTTTAAATAAAATATAAACCCCTTCCTTTCTTTTTCTTCAACTCTCTAACAGTTCACTTACTTTTTGTTTTCACTGTACATCCAGCAGTAGGAGGAAGCGCTTTCTTTTTCATCCATTTTGAATCAGATCTGAGGCTAAGATTGCTTTATTTCTGAGACATATAGAGGATGCTTTCTTTGTTATTCTCTATTCTCCTCCCATAAGAGAGAGGTTAATTTTTCCACATTTCTGTCTATCTTAGGGCCTGGTGCGTTTCGAAACAGCAGCATAGATACAGGAAATCTGGAGGTAGGCAGGCGGGTGACCCAGGAGGTGCCACCAGGTGTCTTCTGGAGATCCCTGCTCCATCTCAGCCAGCCCCAGTTTCTCAAATTCAACATTTCCCTGGGAAAAGATGCACTTTTTGGGGTGTATATCCGCAAAGGCCTGCCCCCATCTCATGCACAGGTAATTTTATGTAGTGTACTGCCTGCAGTGTGTTAAACAGTGAGAATCCTCATCGTTTGAGCATCACTGCTTTTTCTGTGATTTTGTATATGGATCAGTTTTCATACAGGTGATACATAGGTGGTATGTAGGTTTGTGTGTGTGTGTGTGTGTGTGTGTGTGTTTTATCTGGCTCAGGTAGGTCACACTATAGCCAGTCATAGTGTCTCATTTATAAAAAGATGACAAGGACAGGAAGATTCTTTAATTATGTAGTCTGTGTCCAGGTTACACACAGGGATCAGTGTTTTTATTAACTTCTGTAAATGATCAGTTAGCACTGGTATACAGCACTGGTATATACCCATAGATGCCAAATTTTTTTGTTATTGACACTCACCATCTCTCTCTCTCTGTCTCTCTCTCTCTCTCTGTAGTATGACTATATGGAGTGCTTAGATGGGAAGGAGAAATGGAGTGTGGTGGAGTCTCCTCGAGAGCGACGCAGCATCCAGACGGTGGTTCTGAACGAAGCCGTGTTTGTGCAGTATCTGGATCCAGGCACATGGCACCTGGCCTTTTACAATGATGGCAAGGAGAAAGAGTCTGTGTCCTTCAGCACGGCTATATTAGGTCAGCCAGCCTCCCGCACTCACATCCACTCACGCACTCACTCACTCACTCACTCACTCTCTATGCCTTTATCTCCCACTGGCCAATAAATTCACTCAGAGTTGTTTTCCACTTCCATTTGGAGAGAGCAGAGAGGTTTGAAGAGTGGTACAGGAAAAGCAAAGAGGTAGAGGGTTGGTGCCTCTCTGATTTTTCTACCCTTCTCACAGGAGTTTAAGACTACAGTGATTGGCAGAGATTGGAAGGTCCAATACAACTGTCAACTGAGAACACAGCTGTTTGGGTTTAGCAATATTGAATAAGGAATTATTTTCCAATAACAGCATGTCCCAGGTGTATTATTCCTTTTATACCACAGTAATTTGACAATGATTACATTTTTACCAGTTAAAGAATGATACATCATACATTGTATTTGTTTATAGTTAAATTTCAATTTTGTGGAATGTCTACAAGTTAGTTCCTGTTATCATTTACGTCAGTGGTTCTGAAAGTGAAGGGCCCCAAGGGGTCTGTGAAGCATAGCCAAATAGCCAGGGTGATTTTTTATGGGGTTTCGTTTCTTTTCTTTCTTTTTTTTCCTTTGGAAATTACAATCCAACTTCAGCAAACCTATTATGTTTATTATTGAGTTATTATTATTATTTAATCCAAAAATGAAAAACAGGTGGGTCTATGAACATCTGTACATGGAATTTATTTGTTTCATTTATTTCCCTGTTTCAAAAAGTTTTAAAAGCCCTGACTTACATTGTAGCAGCTAGAAGCAGTCGTTCTCTCATCAGCCTCTCTTTTTTCTCTCTCTTGTAAACAAAAGTTATTAAGCTAATAAGATACAAACAATGTTGTTTGTTAAATGTTAACGTGAAGCCTTCTGTCCTGAATTTAAAACAAGCTTTACCTCTGACTGTAACAAAGCTCTGACACTAGACACTCCTTTCAAAAATACAAAGGAAACATCTTCTCACAGAAAACTTCATCATATTAAAAAAATAATAAAAAATCCATGTGAGTGGAGCATCTGCCATTCAAATCACTGTGTAATAAAATATTGTTATATGTATGGATAAACAGAGTAAATGTCAGAGATCACCCCTCAGGATTAAAGAGAAGTCACAACAAGAGATGTGATAAGGTAGATGGAGAAGCATCTTAAACAACAGATGTATTGAATGACTTGTGTTTTGAGTGCAGTCTTGGCATAAGGAACATGCCTCTAATGCCTTTTTCATCATTAATACCAAGATACTGTAAAGCATTTAAATAAATTAAATACTTCACAGCCTTTTAACTTTGAGTGAGACACACACCTTGCACATACAGAAATATTATTCACACATGAATAGATAACTGTAATAAGTGATATCACACCAATTAACATTATGCACATCAGTTGTGCTGCTGAACATGGCTAATTAAATGCTTTGAGGTTTGAATTGGTTGTAACAATAATGATGCAGGGCTCTGGGGAGAGAGAGAGAAAGAGAGAGAGAGAGAGAGAGAGACAAGAAGAGAAGAGAATGATTCAAGCCAATGTTTAGCCCAGGGCTCTTTGCTTATTTGACCCTTGGGGTGCAAGAGCATAGACACCTGCTGGCAGTGGCTTAAAATGATATTTGAGACACACTAAAGAAATCAGTCATCAAATCACCTTCATAGTAAGTGTACATAGCCTAAAGGATAGACTTACACATGAAATGTTTCTTATTGTTCAGTCCACCCCACCAAGATTCATCAGAACCTGATGGAATATTGTCAATGTCATGAATTTTCAAGAATGCTCACTTAACAAAGAGGGCTTTGCCAAGGACTCAGCTGGAGTTGCAGTTGCACATATATGACCTTGGAACATGAAATTATAAAAAGAGTTTTCATCTATTTTAGGATTGTGAAAGACGAGGTAGAGATGAAGGGTTGGAAAGATGAACAAGAATAGGATAAGTGTAATAGGCACTTCCTATCAAGGTTTCAGTCATCTTTCCTGTTATAACCGCCATTTCTCAGACAAGTGTCCTCCCTTTCACAGACTCAGTGCAAGAGTGCCCGAGGAATTGCCATGGAAACGGCGAATGTGTGTCAGGAGTGTGTCACTGCTTCCCCGGCTTCCATGGCATGGACTGCTCGAAAGGTAGGACACCTTCCAATTTACGTGCTGACCTCTGTCATAAGTGTACACATGGAGACTGGCAGGGGAAAGATTACAGTCCCCTGGTACATGCTAGAGTCAAAGAAGAAACAAGGTTATGTACAGAGGAAATAGTGTGTTCAGTGGTTTTATAAGAGGCTGGGATAACAAAGTCAAGAGCAAGACAGTGAAAAGGAAAAAACATGAGGAAAAAAAGGAGATGAGACATAAAGTAGAACATAACATTGATAATCATAAAAGGGAAAACGAAGTGTGCATTTGTTTTGTTTATTTGGACTATAAATAAGAGTGGGAGACCTTGTTGAAACATCTCTTATATTAAAACACCTTCGGCGTGAGGAAATTACGGGGAGTTGTACTTCTTCCATGGGTGTTATTATTTGGAGTTATCAACATTGGTATGATGTAAATGTAAAGTTTTTTGATATCTTTTTCTTTCCTAAGGGTTTAATTTAACAAACTGCAGTTGCGTGTCCAGAGCTTAGGTGTTCAATATTTTTTGTTTGTACGTTTTGGCATCAAAATCATATCAAAATATTTTCTGATTATATTCTGGCAATGATACATGATATAGTAAAGCTTTAAACCAGCAAAATGAGCACACATTGCATCAACGATCAAATCTATACACAGCTGGTAACAACTGCATTGACATAAACAATTACCTTCATCTGGGGAAAATTGTCAGCATGGTGGTGCAGCGGGTAGCATTGCTGCCTCACAGCTCTAGGGTTCTCCGTTTGATCCTGATCTCGTGTTACTATCTGTACAGAGTTTTGCATGTTCTCTCCACATCTGTGTGGGTTTCCTCCCACCTCTCAAAAACATGCCAGTAGGTGGATTTGAGACTCTAAATTGTGTGTGTGTGTGTGTGTGTGTGTGTGCATGGGGTCCTGTGCTGGATTGGTGTCCTGTTCATAGTGTATTCTTGCCTCATCCCAATCATAGCTATAAACATGCAGCGCCAGTAAACATCAGGGATTGGAATGATCATGGAACATCAGCAGGGCAGCAACAGGGGTTAGTAGCATAACCCACATCCATCAAATAGATAAAATGTATCTAGGGGCTGCCTATCAGAAAGATAAATAGAGGTTGCCATTTACATTTACCAAAAATGCCAGAACGTTGAACCCCCATGCACTCCTGCCTAATCTAGCCCCTGACCTTAGAGGCTTTTAATTCACCATATGTCCCAGGGATTGTTATTCTCACTGCCCCATCCCTTGCAACCCTTGGAACTTCCTGAGTAGCACTGTGAGTGTGTGTGTATGTATGTGTGTGTGTCTGTGTCTTAAAGTCTTACTAGATAATATCTCTGCTGTGCTTTCACAAAATTAGTGTATTGACACAGGCTGCTCAAAGTAATAACCACATCCCAATTCATCTAAAGTGTTAAAAACAGTTCTTGTATTCACACATCTCTCTCTCTCTGGGTCTGTGTGTGTGTTGGGGGGAGGGTATGGTTGCGCACGCAGGCGTCTCTAAGGCATTGCGATGATGGATGTGAGTTCATGCAAGCCAATATCTCCCATTGTTCACCTGGGAGCCTTGTGATTAATAGTTTAGTTACCTCACTGTTAGATTACATTTTGTTTCATTACAGTTTTCTTCATCTTAAGCCTTCTGCCATCTTCTCCTCCTTTGTAAGCTCTGACCTCCCTTCTCCTCTCACTGCATAGCTACACATCTATTTATCTCTATTTCTCTTCTTTCATCTCCATCTATGCTGATTTGCATGTGTGTGTGTGTGTGTGTGTGTGCTGAAAACATTAGATGCTATCAGATTCCTCTTTAACCTTGGATGCTCTAATAAAAGGTGGAGATTACACCAGCGAGAGATGCACAGATCTAAGGCAGGGTTATGGGTGATGTAGTTGGGGGACATTGCTGAGGGTGAATCTGCCATAGTCAGCTGTTGTCAAATGCAACTGGGGAACATGTTTGAGCAGCATCCATTAAAGTAAATTGCAAATGTATCACCAGAGGCAACCATCTCAACCCCACAGCTTGTAACAGCCTGGTGAACTACTGCACTGTGCATTGTGTGTGTGTGTGCTGTCGTCAGGGGTGTTTGAAAGGAAGGAGTTCACTCTTTATGGTTGCAGACTTATAAATGAGACAAAAACCAATGAGCACATCTGTTCTCACATCCCTACACTCATCCATCACAACTCATTAATGAGCACACACTGACACACATAGTGAGAGACTTGTATTCACTTACATACACACTATTCACAAGTCCCAACCAATTATAGTCATCCACACACAACAGCAGTGTGCTTCATATTGCCTTATCAAATTTTGTCTGTTAACAAGAGATTATTCTGATTTCAAAAATTATAGTGCAAACTTTATTGGTACAGTTCTTTAAACCCATTGTTCTCACAGCTGTGACATGCAGTGAGATGAGGCAGGATGCAAGAGCATATACTCAATGTGTGTTTTATTTGGCCATATATCTTATATATCCTACATATCATCATCAAGGTCATCATCAAGGTCAAAGAACAGACAGGCAGAAACAAACTGGGATAATCCAAGGAAACAGGAGCAAGTCATAACCAGGAAACACGGAAGAGGCGGAGACAAGACTGAATCAAAACAAAATGCACATTTATCACATGACGTAAACAAAACCATATGACTATAAACAAAATATGACAGGAACTAAATACAAAACACAGAAGCAGCGCTATTTGTGCTGGGAGCCACAATGGAATTCATGACAAAAGTGGGGTCCATGATGTATAGCCTTATGTATTTGTTTGTTTTTTAGTTTGTGTTTCAAGTATATAAGTGGTCGATTATAGTTGATTTAGTTATTATTTAGCTGTTGTTATCATTATAAACCTAACTGACTGCTAACTATAATTAAATGTATTTTATCTAAAGCCCAATAATTTACAAATATGTATAAATAATGTCAGCTTGAATCAAATTGCAAGAACTAGTAAAAATGCAGTTATTATGATATAAAAGGTTTCAAATCGATATTATATCACAACCTACTG
Source organism: Pangasianodon hypophthalmus (assembly GCF_027358585.1). NCBI lineage: Eukaryota > Metazoa > Chordata > Actinopteri > Siluriformes > Pangasiidae > Pangasianodon > Pangasianodon hypophthalmus. The sequence continues at coordinate 17,783,082 of NC_069716.1, read as the reverse complement.
GTTTCTGTTTTATGGGTGAAAAGTTCAGCAATAAAAAAGCCCCAGTGGCGCCAATAAGTAATTATGGTTGTACATTTTTTGTCTAATGTACTTAATAATTTAAGAGGGGAAATTAAAATAAAGGCAGCACAGCTACAGGGTCCACAGTTACTGTCTATGCACAGTTTCTGTGCATGTTCTCAGGGTACACCAGGTTCCTTCCAAAGACGTGCTGCTAGGTGAACTGGCTACGCTAAATTGTCCCTGGGTGTGAATGAGTGTATGAGTGAGTGTGTTTATGTGTCCCCTGCAGGGTGTATTCCCACCTCACACTCAGTGCTCCTGGAATCTGCTGTGACCCTGACCAGGATAATCGGTTACTGAAGATAATTATGAAGATGAATGAAGTAAAATAAATCTGTGCCACAATCATACGCGGATCCATAAAAAAATGTGTTGGAATGGTTCCCTGCTGTTCTTCTGCTGTCATGTATGCAGATTGTGCATGCCCATTATTTCTTTGTTCCTCATATTCTCTGTTCCTACAACGCTGTAATCACAGGCACATGTAATCCGCAATCAAGTCTTTTTCTCCATCTGTCATCAGTGGAGTCTGTGAGCTCTTTGTAAACTGCTTACACAAACTTGAGGTCTAGTTTATTGTGATTTTTTTATATTTATTGTGTCTCAGTGATTTACTAACATACCTGTCTGAGAGAATACTATAGATCCATCATGTGTCAGTGAATTCTCTCTCTCTCTCTCTCTCTCTCTCTCTCACTCTCTCACAGCTGCATGTCCAGTGCTCTGCAGTGGTAATGGACAGTATGATAAAGGCTCATGTACGTGCTACAGTGGATGGAAGGGGCCAGAGTGTGACATTCCTATAAATCAATGCATTGATCCTCAGTGTGGTGGCCATGGAACCTGCAAGGAGGGCACCTGTGTCTGTTCACTGGGTTACAAGGGAGAGAACTGTGCTGAAGGTGTGTGTGTGTGTGTGTGTGTGTGTGTTTTCTTAAGTAGTACAATTTTTCACTAGGGTTCAAAAATCCAGAGACTGAATCTCTCAATTTTTCACTGGTGTTCAAAAATCCAGACTTTAAACATTGATTTAGTGTTCCCATAAGCATTTCTGTGTTGATCGGCATGTATGTTCATGCCATCAAATATCTTTGCAAGAATACCTGGACCATTAGCCTCAAAGCAGCTCCAAGGCATCAATGATTATTTTATATAAACACTTATTCTATAAGTGTGCAACTTAGTTTTGACACAAAACACTATTAATTAAAAAAAAAATTCTCATGAGAATGATATTTGTTGAATGGATAGGTGAGAGATGAGTTGTATGTTTTTCACTCAGACAAGGAAATTGTTACATAGAGAGAGAGAGGGTTACATACAAAAATAGGTGAAGGTAAGAGGAAATATTGGGTTGAGAGGAGGGCAGGCACATCATCTTGTGGACAGAAAGTGAGAGCACATCAGCAATGAAAAGAGCTGGAGTTTGTTTCGAGTACAAGGTTGGCACTTATTCCTTTTTTTTTTTTACAGCACATTTTTCTCTCTCTTTCTTCCCTCATGTCAGATTTTCATCACAGTATAGTTGCTCAGACAATTTATCTGGAGTAGCAGAAGCACAAAAATCAATAAACGCGATGCACCATTTCTGCGGCCTAAAAAGAACAGCCTTCCACAAACGACTTTATGGTATGAAAGTGAAGGTTGAGACGGTGTTGTACAGAGAGGAGGTGATACCCCCAAAATGGGGCTAGGGGCAGCCAATTTGTCAAATAGCTTTCACACTGTTTAAGTAGTCTGATCACCTTGGCAACTTAGCAGTCAATGTCAGTTTCTCTTGAACAGCTCAAGCTAGTGTGCAAAGAGCGGGCTAGACAATTCAGAAAGACTAGAGAAGGAGATAGATTGGGGAGGGAGAGAGGGGGAGATGGGAAAAGCATTTGAGAGGAAAGACTCATTCACAGACCTACAGTGTGGAGGATATCGATTTTTCATGCTCAAATGAAAGGTTTTGTGTGTGTGTATGTTATTGTCACAAACCCCTCAGACTCAAGTCCACTGGCTATCTCATGTGCCTGTTAGATTTTCACTTACATTCTTCAAATGTAATCTACTATTAGTGCATTCAGTTCATCTATTAGACTCATTTATAGTATTTCCTAAATCAATCCTCTTTTAATGTTGATGAGGTCTAATGGTTTATTCTCTTTTACAACATTAGCACTCTGTGTGGTGTGTTTTGTGTGCAGTGGACTGCCTGGACCCTTCCTGCTCGAATAATGGTATCTGTGTGAGTGGTGAGTGCCACTGTAAGCCAGGCTGGGGAGGAACACACTGTGAGCTGCCCAGAGCCCAGTGCCCTGATCAGTGTCACGGTCATGGTGCCTTCATTCCTGACACGGGCCTATGTAGCTGCGACCCTAACTGGATGGGCCCAGACTGCTCCATTGGTCAGTACCACCTCACTGCTTTTGCAGGTTTTTGCATTTAAATGAGGTGTCAATAATATATGAGCCACCTTTGATGTTAGTTTGTTACTAGGCTTACACATTTTATCTCAAATTTAGGGTTATTTCAATGTTAGGACTGCAATTGTGAATAGTAATACTTACTTATATAGCACTTTTTAATGAACCTTACAAAGTGATGTACAGAGCAATTAAAACACAGTGAAATATACAGAGGAGATAAGCTGAAGAATAATGCATTTGCTTTTTAAAAACGATAAGAGAGTCAACAGCATGCAAAAAAAAAAAACAGCACGGAGGGAATTTCAGAGGTAACTAAAATCTGAATGTTCCCTTTTCTTTTCTGGAATGATCTATAAATTGCTTATGCCCAACCTGTTGATCTACCTGAAGCAAACAGTGTACATAATATTCAATTGACTAAGGTAGAATAGCTTTCAAAATTAATACCAGACTCATATATCAATTCTTAAATCAGGATATGGTTAGCCAACAAAGGGATTTAAAAGCTTGTGTAATGTGATCCCTCATTCTCAAGCATGCGAGGATTCTGGCTGAAGCATTGTGAACATTTGACTTAGGAGCAGAATTATTGGGCAGGTCAGAAACTGGTAGGTCAAACTTGTACTGGATAATGTGATCAAACAAGAAGCTGATCGTCTTGTAGGCATTTGGTGCTAAATACAAATAGTTAATTCTCCTAGTTTGGGGCAGCATATTTAGATTATGAAATAAGGGATCCATGATTTAGCCTTGTGGGACTCTGCAGGATGTTGCATAGATCTTAAAATACCCAGTCGGACATAGTATTCACAGCAATTAATTAGGATCTGAATCAGAAAGGCTAACCAAGTTCTGCAGTGAGACATAATAACTCGTGATCAACTTTATCACGTCATTAAATTGTTGAGATATTTAGCTGGATGCCTCCTTCTAAAAAATTCTGGAAAAAAATGGAGCTGCTATTTAATTTGTAGACATTGAGAGGCCTGATAATAGCTGTTGAAACTACATGGACATAGGAACAAGACATCATCTGATAATGCTTTAAAGTGTGGTTGTTCAAATTATCTTACGTTTAAAAATATACATATAATATGTCTCCTGCATGTGTCTACAGAGGTGTGCTCAGTGGACTGCGGGACTCACGGCGTGTGTATGGGTGGCTCATGCCGCTGTGAAGAAGGCTGGACAGGGGAGGCATGTGATCAGCGTGTGTGCAGTCCCCTGTGTGTAAAGCATGGCACCTGCAAAGACGGCAAGTGCGAGTGTCACCAGGGATGGAATGGAGAACACTGCACCATCGGTAGGTACATGGCCAGAGCTTCCCTCTTTCCATTTATACACACATCCACTCTCAGTAGACACTCTGCCTGTCTTGACACATTCATTCAAAGCAACAGAGCATTGGGAGGGACAAAGTCCTTCTTTAGTACAAAAGAAACACAGTGATCAGCTACAACAATGTTTTATAGTCATAAGAACTCCAATCTTTGCACTTGTCTGATGCAGCCCATCATCTCAAGAGCAAGCACTTTGTGGTCTGAATAAAGGGTGCCAGAGCGTGCAAAACAGAAATAGTTTCCCTAGATCTGAAATTGAAAACCACTGGTTCAAAGTGGTACACTGGGTTTTCTGACTGATAGGAGAAGCTGGAGTAGAAGTCTTTAACTTTATCTTATATATGATGAGAACTGTAGGACATGTAGGAATAGGACTCTAATAAAATTAAAAGGAATAATACAATAATAAAGTCCAATTACACAGTCCAATTTGAGACTTACAAAGAAAACCTACATAATAAGAACAGAGTGTCTGAGTTTCAAAGTGGAAGATATACAGAATGTTGAGGGGAGTTTGCTTTAGGCCATTTTATTGTCAATAAGGAGACATAATCCAAAGTCAGCAGTTGTATTTACAAGAGTATTTGATCAAGTCTATTTGAAAGTTTGGACTTGGGGTAAAACAGTTGAAGGAAAAAAAAAGGGTTATAGTGGATCGGAGGAATTGGGGAGGTTTCGAACTGTGTTTTGTTTGAATGAGAGAAAAATTTGCTCTCACATGCCAAACAATACAGACAGGTATGTTGACTCACATAATAGAACAGCAAGTGAAAGCTCCAGATGTCTTCCCCTGAAAACTATCACACCTTTAGCTTGCCACTGACTTCTCTCTCATAAAAATAGACATAAAAAATCGATGAGCATGAGCATGTCTTTCTGTCAGTGTCTGGAAGTCTCAGTGTGAGTTTACGTTTGTATGTGAGTGCGTATGTGTGCATACATGTCTGAGCCAGAGAGAGAGAGAGAGTCTGTCACTTGCAGGATGACACAAGTGTCTCAAACGAAGTCTTACCTGTCTGAACATCTCTTGATTTTAGTTCATTCCCCCCTACAGTTTTACAGAGAGCTTGTCTGGCTATTGTCATCATATCCCCTCTGAAATAGTCAGCCATCAAGTTCCATATATGGTCCCTTAAACCCTTTTCAAAGCCAAGCGGCATCGCTTCAGAAATCTCTCATATATACCAAAATAACTGCATGTATGCATGTCTCCTGCCTCTCACTTCGCCCTCTTGTTCCCCCCTCTTTGCGTGCTCTCTCTATTGCAGACTATTGGGATGAGACTAAAGAAGGTATTGTACCTCGTCCGCACTATGTCCTAGTGCTAGCTGCACCGTGGCACTGGCCGCAAGCACTTCTCCTGACAGCTTGGCTGTGTAGAGACTGTGTGCTTCCCACAGTGTGTCCTGTAGACTAGATTTTGGTGGTGTACAGTAGAGCGCCTAGCTGTGTAGAGCAGGTGTGTGTGTTTCTTCACGTCCGTGTTTTCTTGTACCAGATTATTATAAACATGAAGGTTATAAAGCCTCAGATCATTCTCTATCTTTCTGTGATGTGTAATATTTTCTAATGCAAATGGATTTAAGCTTTTAGATAATAGAAGCTTCAGATGCCTCTAAAATAACCACTGGTGAATTTCCAGTGGTCCAGTACATCATCAATGGTGGTGTAAGCCAGGTTTCCAGGATTCATATCCAGGTTTCCAGGATTCATATCTGTCTCCACATGGTACCCATCACAAAGACAAAGTGCAATGAAAGGACTCAGCGGTCACTGAGAGTTCATCTCTGGCAGAGTAATAGAAATCAAACATGATGTGTCTCTTCAGGATCCATCTACTCTTAGCAGACTGTGTGAGCCTGCTATAGTGTTCTCCCATAAAAAAAAAAAAAAAACATGGGAGGACAAGTCTTTTTTTTTCCTATTTGCCCTACAGACTAGAGCTCAAACAAAAAGAGCTGAATTAGAGAAAACAAACGAAGGTGGGGCTGGAACATGTGCACCAGATTTGCAAAGGCTGAAATTGGTGGACTATAGCTGAGGTTAAAGGCACCAGGGAAAGCACAGTTCCTGAGGTAATTGTTGAATTTCATGAGCCAATGGTGCAGAGTTTTGAGGGCAGGGAGATGGTGCAGAATTTTTCTGTAATATTTTTGCTCGCAGGGCACAGGGCCATAGCAAGACATTGTAATGACTTTGTCTCAGTGTCTACTAATGGAGGGATTGGAGTGTGCTGCACTCCAACAGTGTGTAAGAAGTAACTATGTGGTACAGGATGGACCTTCAGTAATCACCCCATTACGATGCATCGGTGGGGCCTTTAACATTTAAATTAGAGAAAGGAGAAAACCCAGTGCTGAATTCCTCCTGGTATATTCTTCCAAAATAACATGCATTATCATTTAGTTGTAATATATTGAAATAAAAGCATATACCTAATGCAAAATTAATTAAAAGAATGGGAAGAGGAAAAGACTGATTGCAGAAACTTGTTCAGTGTGCACATTAACTTTACATGCTGGTGCACTCCTGGTGAACGTGGTTTACACTTGATCAAATGCATGACTGGACCACATGTGTAAGCCATGGTCACTGGGAATGAAGAGGCATGCAAGACAAATGTGCATTTCTCAATTTGTCCATCAATGTTTAATCAAAGCCTGAGAATAAGATTTACATTTGACATGTTTAAGACAATTGAACAAGAAACCATATCGTCTACAATGTGCCATACATTCTGCCATTATTTATGAGTTGTCCCAGAAGTGTATCATATCTGTGTTTATAAATTCAGACAGCTCTCAGATATACATTCTTCATACTTCTCTTGTATGTGGTATTATAGCAGTAGACTGTCTGAGCTTTGTGAAAACACTCATCTAATCTTCTAGTAGTTTCTGTCTATGAGAAGTTTAGGGAGAAATTTGACTTTGTGGTTGTACAACTATCAAGCTGAGGTGAGTCCTAGTGGAGGGTAGTTTATAGGTTCTCTCACTATGTGATTTTTATCAGTCCCATCCTAAGGATAGTTTCAAGGATTTATGAATCTAACCTTTAGTTTTATGACCTTTAAAGGGGATAGAGCTGCACACAAGCAGATTGTGGAATGTGGTGGAGAGCAGGTTTTCCCTCCTGGCCTGTTTCTTTCACTGCCTCACACGCTCAGACCTTAAGGTCTGTCTCTTTCTTTCTTTCTTTCTTTCTTTCTTTCTTTCTTCTTCTTTCTTTCTTTCTTTCTTTCTTTCTTTCCGTAGTACATAGTCCTTCTGGTTTCTAACTACATATAGGGATTCTCTCTGCCTTCCCTCCACCTTCATCTCTCTTTCTCTGAGCATGTGTACTGACCCATAACCCAAGGCAATTTCACCTCCTTTTTCAAGGGATTACAATGATGTCCAATCACATTACTTTAGCTTGGTGTCTTAATACTTTGTGAAGCCCCACTTTATTCTAGGTACTGTGAGGAGAATTGACTGGCCTTTGGCATAAAAGGGGGGCTGTGCTCAGTCCTGCCCAACGAAAAAGATCAATGGCCACTATAGATTCTGCTGTCTTGATGCTTCATAAGTATTTGGCTGTCTAAAATGGCAACTTAATTTAAAAAGCAATAATTTCTAAGTGACTTTTCTCTCAACTCAATATAGTGTGACAATCAATGCATAGTGGGCTGTTAATGTGGCATCTCAAGGACCTCAGATGTCGAAAAATTGTATTAATTAAAGCCGCATTGCATTTAATTCATGAAGGGTAAATGGGCCTTAGTGCATTCAAGGTTTTTCATGCTCTTTTGCTCATAACGTCCTCCCTAACCACAAATCCACTGAAATGTCACCTGTGCCAAATCAAGCAGAAATAATGACCATATGATAAAAGATACTGGCCTGCTCCAAAAGGCCATATCTGCATGGTGACCAACAGCGATGTCACCGACATGCTAAGGTGTTAACTGTTTAAGGTTAATCTTTGGGCTTTTGGCCTAAGCATGGCTAAACTCACACTGACATATGTGCTAATCCTCTTAGAGTAATACAAACTGAGCTTAAATTTCCTCCATGCTTGAAATTTTGGTGTATATTAGAATATAATTGATAATACCTGATTCCGATCATTAATCTTGTCACTGTTGGGTACAATATTTGCTGTTTTAATTACCAAAGTGCCAGATTACGAAGGAATGTCAGGTCATAACTCCAGGGTGCTTAATTATGTCCTGGTAAAGCTGCAGGAATATGGAGTTTGCCCTTTTCATGGTTCGGTGTGCTCAGCCGTCAGTCATAAACACAGACACTCCCCAGAGCATCCACAAATACATGCGGTGACCTCACAAGAAACAGCTGTGACAGGTTTGTTTTCACTTTAATTTTGGACCTTTCCAGAGATCCCTTTATAAAGAAAATAAGAAAGTATGTTGGCTATTTTACTTTCTTTTACTGTCTTTTATTTTTCATTCTTACAAACATTCCAACATAAATTTTTAACTTATTTATAAACTCTCCAAATAAAAAACGCATCTCTTCTGACTTTATGGAAACACCATTTGCAGTTTTAGAAGTTATGAAGTTATAAATATATATCTTATAAATGCTTTATGAAGTTATTAAGTAGGAACTCTGAACTTAATTCTAAGGCATATCTCAGCCTCTGGCACACATTTGACAAAATCACTCACACAAATTTATTCCCACTCTTACATGTAGCTCATCACATAACCCAAGGCTCTCACCTACTCTGTCACCTCGCTCCCACTCATCTCTCTTGCTAAATCTGCCTACTATCTCAAGTTCACCCATGCACACACTCTCACCTAGATACACACAAGACTTCTAATCTGATCTGATCTGTCTCTAGCTTCTCCTAATCACATTCGCACATGGAGAGCTGCGTGCGCAAGCCAAGGGAATCAAATCATCTCCCCCAAATTAACCCACTGGGAGCTTCTATACGTGTTCTTATCGAATATTCCCAAATCAACAAGAACTCAAGGGAGTGCTGCAAGTGTGTTTATGTCTACATTGCATGTGTGTGAGTGTGCATGTTACTGCATGCCCTTAGGCACCATAGGACGTGTCAACCAGTGACTCGACTTAACTTTTGCCATTTTGTGGTTTACTTTACTCTAACTCCAACTGTACCCTCTGTCACTCCCTCTCTCTTTTTCCCTGTGCCCCACCTCTTTTGCAGATGGCTGTCCTAACCTGTGCAATGGCAACGGGCAGTGCACCATGGGACAGAACAGCTGGCACTGTGAGTGCAAGACAGGCTGGAGGGGCACTGGGTGCAACGTCGCCATGGAAACCTCCTGCGCAGACAACAAAGACAATGAAGGAGGTCAGACGGCATCAAATAAGCCAGCATAGCTGACATCCACCTTTACAAAATATAAAAAACACAAGTCAATTTTTTACAGTAATACAGTAAATACTCAATTACAAAAAAATAAATTGCATGCACTTCAATTTTTGAAACTGTAAGCAGTACTACTGGAATTAGACATGCCTGGATGATGGCAGATGTCTGTGGCATCTTTGCCTCTTCACAAAATAATCGAATTACACTACCATGATTCTCAGCTAGTGTAATAGCTTGTATTGCTCGCATCCCTCTGTCTGATAGATGACTTCACTGCAAGAATGGATGCAAGAGGTTACATAGATTCACAGTAAGCTCTCACTGCTCATATCATTGTTTTGTTAACTTATTTTGTCTTCAATCATCACCCAAGGGTAAAGAGGCAGGTGAGCACCTATTAACTTGCAAGCAGGAACAGTACAAAGTGGCAGAGTTCACCTTGGAGTTCAGAACCCTTGCTGCAGGTGGTGAGACGACCCAGCTCTCATCATCACTTATTGTCAAGGGCTTAGAAGGGATGTAGTCACTGAAGTGGCCTATAGAGACAGTCAGTGGTCTTTGTACTTTCTCACTGACTTTTCAATTACTTGTGATAAACCTCTCCCTGGGAGAGGAAAGTATGCTGCTATTCAAGTCCCACCAACATGTTCATCCCTCCATGCAGATCAGCTATGCCAAGACAGCAGATTCTGACACAGCAAATGAAGACATCTACCATATTCATGAAACTTGACCTCCCAAATTCCTATAGTCTGATTTACATACAAGAGAAGACAAATGGAAGATGCTCGATATCAATATTTAGTGAGGCTATTTGGCTTGGTCAAAATTTCTTCCATATTTCATGCATTCATAAATGTCATCCTCAGAGATCTATTGAGCAGATTTCTCATCACTTAGATATCTTAATATACTCCAGTTCATTAGAAGAACACATTCACCATGTCAGGACAGTGCTGCAGAGGTTAATGGAAAATCATTTCTCCATGCTCTCCAAAATCAAGCTCCATGTACCCCAAGTTGCATTCCTGGGATACATTATCTGGAGAGAGGGAGTCTACATGAACAACTCCAATGTGCTATCACAGAATGACTAACTTTTCATAATCTCCAAAGATTTCTAGGCTTCACCAACTTTTACCAATGTTTTATTAAAAGTCTTTGTGCCATACCTGCCCCCTCACCTTGATTGTATGGAGGGGATTTTAAAAAAAATTCTCAAGTGAGCATTCACCACAGCCTGTATTATAAAACACCAAGACCTAAGACCTTTCACGGTTAAAATAGATGCTTCTGAAGAAGGGGTCAGAGCTCTCTGCCAAGGGTCCCTAGCCAAAATGTACACTATTGCCTTATTTCATATAAACCTGCACCTGCCAAAAGGAATTTCGAAATTGGTAACAGAGAAGTATTGGCTGTAAAACTAGCATTATAAAAATGCATGATAAAAAATGTCATCAATGGCTAGAGGGGGTTGAACACGTATTCGCTATATACAAAGATCACTAAAGAACCTCGAATGCTAGAAAAATGCTACACACCTTACACTTCAACAAGCTATATGGGCACTCCACTTTTCTAGGTCTCCATTTTCATATTATCCAGGATCCAAGAATTTCAAAACTGATGTGCTGTCTAGTCCCAAACCAATCACACCAGAGTCATGTTTTGTGGCAGCCCTCAGTTGGGACATAGACAGAGAAATAATCCAAGCTCTCCATTTTTACAATATTTCACCTCAGTGGCCACAAGATAAACATATAACCCTTTTCTCAATTCATACCTGGTAGCTGATAATCTGACTTTTTGTACTTTTTCCAGTTTAAAGTATTTTCTAATCCTGCTGTCTTGTTTGCTTCTCTCTTTTTATTAAGCTTGACCTGCACTTGCATCCCTTTGTCTGTGAATCATGGAGTGTGAAAGCATGAATAAAAGATGGTAGAAGGACAGAGTCAGAAACTAAAACCACTTGAATGTTCGATTTGTACCAAGACCTTCATTTTTAATCACTTTTATTTCACCTTGTTACCCTTGGGCTGAAATGCCCTGAACATAATCACTGTAATATATAAAAATTTTATTAGAGAAATTGCACCAAGCACATAAAGTTACAGATTGGACCTTTTTTAGTACGGCCTCCACTTTTAGTCAAATAGGTCAAACAGGAAATTTTAATTGTGGTCTAGCACAGTGTTATCTGTGTGTGTATTATGGTGGCCTTGAAAGTCTCCCCACTCAAGGGTCAGAGTGACTTTGAGTGGACAGCTCGTCTCAGTGGGATGCAGTTAAAGAGATAAATGCTTTCTCTGACCCAAGGTGCCTTTTTCTAGGCCCACCTTATGTATTCACCTTTCTCTCTCTCTCTCTCTCTCTCTCTTTTTCTCATTTCTCCCTTTCACTTTCAGCTACAGCAACATAAAATAATCTGGCTTTAGAAAAGGATTGCTGGTACAGAAAATGTACAGTGCTTACGCTTGCAGCATTTTAGCGATCCTCTTTATTTTGCTAACTAAAAACATCAGGGAAAGACCAAATAATTTGGTGGAATATAAAACTGCAGTAACTGAGCAGCAGAAAATCTAAATAAAAAAATTGCTTTAGTACTATTGTTTTTGGAGTACTAGGAAGGAGAAAAAAGCATCAGTTTATATTTTAAAGGAGAGGACAAGTGAAAGCAAAGAATGAATCAAATGATCTTAATGCCTGTGACTCTCTGGGTTTTTCTCTCTGTAGATGGTCTGACAGACTGCATGGACCCAGATTGCTGTATCCAGAGCCCATGTCAGAACAGCCCACTGTGTCGTGGCTCTCGAGACCCATTGCAGGTGATCCAGCAGAGCCAGCTGCCAGTGCAGAAGGTTCGCTCCTTCTATGAGCGTGTCAACATGCTGGTGGGCCGGGATAGCACGCATATTATTCAGGGAGAAAACCCTTTCAATGCCAGGTACATCAGCAGGTTTACTCTAAATGCACTGTATTGTGTCAGTAGGACATCAGTGTGATTGATTGATTTTGACTTATTGCCAGGGATTGTTTAAAGAAGTTCACCAGTTAAATGCACTTTTGTCTTTTTTAGTCTGGCATCCCTGATAAGAGGCCAGGTTCTGACTACAGATGGAACCCCCCTGGTGGGGGTCAACGTGTCCTTTGTTAAGTACCCCCACTATGGATATACCCTTACACGACAGGATGGAACGTGAGTGACTTCAAAGCCTTAACATTAAGAGTTATCCATCAGCAACCATTAAATGGCTTTAATACTTTCCTCCCACCCTCTTCATTGTTAGGAGTTTAGCTTACTTATGACATTGTTAAAACCCACTACGCTGTTGTTTATTACAGCTTGAAGTGCTGTTGATGTATACCACTGCATTAAAAACAAATACAGAACAAATGTTTATTACATTCATTAGTAGTCATGTAAACCCAGAGCTTTTCTGCTGAAATGGCTATAATTTATCAATAAAATTAATTATTCCCCCCAGAAAACTGTTGTTTTGACTTGTAAAATCATTTAGAGTATAATAGTGCCATCAATAATGTGTACAGCACAAGTAATTATGTTTTTCTTCTTTCTCCACGCTTTCCTCTTCTCTGCTCTTTCCCACAGCTTTGACCTCATCGCTAACGGAGGTGCTTCTCTCACACTGCATTTCGAGCGCGCGCCATTCCTGAGCCAAGAGCGCACAGTGTGGCTACCGTGGAACAGCTTCTATGCCATGGACACGCTCATGATGAAAACGGAGGAGAACACAATCCCAGGCTGCGACTTGAGCGGTTTTGTGAGGCCTGATCCAGTTGTGGTGGCTTCACCTCTGTCCTCGTTCTTTAGCTCTCGGCCCGGAGAAAGGTCCATTATCCCAGAGACTCAGGTCAGAACTAGGTCCTACAAAATGTTCTGGGTCATGCTCTATTTTTTATCAAGGTTATTGAATAAAAGCTGTTTTTTTCTGCCAGAGCCCTTCTCTGTCAAAGCCTTTTACTTATCCAGACATTACACTGCACATCAGTTAACCAGGCTTCTCTTGAGTAGCAGCCTTTGACATTGCAGAGACTGCAGGGTACAGATATTACATTTTAACTAGCGTACTTTTTTGCGTAAATGAGCTACTTCTGAACCCGAGTAAATTGGAGTTTAAACTTTTTTCTTCCTAGTTTCATTTCCCTTATCCAATCTTGTTTTCTTTTCCATCATGCTTTTCCTTTGTTGCTGAGCTTAATCTATTTTTTCATTAGCCCTGAGGGAGAAATTCTTCCACCAATTTCTATTAACTGCTAACTCAGGCCTTTTGTTCTTTAGGTTCTTCATGAAATGATTGAGATACCAGGCAGCAATCTGAAATTGTGTCACCTGAGCTCACGGGCAGCAGGCTACCGCTCCCTGCTGAAGATCACCATGACCCAGGCGGTGGTGCCCCTCAGCCTGATCAAGGTGCACCTGATGGTGGCTGTGGAAGGTCACCTCTTCCAAAAGTGGTTCCACGCCTCGCCCAACCTGGCCTACACCTTCATATGGGATAAGACAGATGCTTATGGTCAGCGAGTCTATGGCCTTTCTGAGGCAGTGGGTGAGTAAACAATTCGGTTCAAATACATTAGAATATATCTATGTAATATGGGCTCACATAGAGGTTTATTTACACATAAAGAATATCGGTGCTCAGCCATGTTAACCAAGGATTCAGTGTGATATAAGAGAGCACTCTGCCCATAGCCCCTGTCAGCAATGACTTTGGGAAATGGCTTCAGGTATCCGTGCTGATGTTAGTGCTGGGAGGAAATTGCTGAGCATCGCGCTCTGTCACTGATTTGGTGTGTGCAAACAGTGTGATAGCAACTCCACCCCCTTTATCTACTTGGCTCTATTTACTCTGCCTCTCAACTCATCTCATTGTAGCTACATAGCAAATCTTGGCAAATTCAAGTGCAGAAATTTGTCTTACTCTCTAACAGATTTATACTAATGTATGTAAAATTCTGCAGTTGTGTCCAGCATCTCATTATTACAATATATGCAGGTGGGTTTTTCATTGGGGATGGGTGGATTGATACTGAAGTTTTGATACTTCTGATCCTGGCATTTATTTTTATCAGATTGAATATGTAATCTGTCATTTACATAAATATTTAAGAAAGTTAAATAGTTGCCGAATAAGATAAGAACTACATTTCCGTCTGTTTTCTCCCTGTGATCCCTCAACCAACCATGCCAGGAAACAGGCGCAGTCATAGACTCAGACAACACAGCAACAAGATGACAGGAATGTCTTCTCTTCTATGTGAGATAGACAAAAAGTACATTTTGAAGCTGTATGAAGCTGTTTCAAAATGTGATGTGTCAGTATTCAGATCAATATTGTTGGAATACCAAACCTTTTAAAAATCAGTCACGTAAAAGAACATTAGGTACAGTAGGAGCAGTCAGATATACATGAATGCAAGTGAATACAAATAGTCCATTGTGAGCCAGAGTGAGGTAGACTGTAGGCTGTCTTTGGAGAGTGAGGCATTATCCAGGCACCAACAATTATAATATTAGTTTATTCTAATCGTTTCCATAAAAAGCAAGTACTGCAATGGAAGAGCTGAGGAGCTGGAGTGTGTTCTGAAAGCCTAAATTTTATTTTACACTAATGAAATGACTTTTAAATAGAATATTTGATTTAAAATGTATAAATTCTCACTGTAGAAATCAAAGAGTTTCTTTTTTATATTAGTATTATCACCCATCCCTAACATGCAAAACATGCACCTGTTACATGCAAAATTGTACAGGTCTATGCAGAGAGGGTAGAGAGCCACGTCCATGCGTGCATGATTATATGAGGATTTTATATGCAGATCCATCATCCTTACTGTCTCACTGAGATACAGGTTATAAGGACTATAAAGCTTTTGGGATGAGATAGGGTGGCTCAACTACTATTATCTCTCACAGATGTGATGTTTTTTTGTTTTTTGTGAATTTTTTTAATGATGCTTTGTTGATTGTATTGTATGTTTGCTTTGTCTGTTTGCTTGCTGCTGCGCCCTTGGCCAGGTATCTCTTTAAAAAAAAAAAAAACACTTTTATTCTCACCGATACTTTTACCTGGTTAAATTAAATTAATTCTGAGCTTTTGTAGTTATGTTGGTTCTCATCCTTCAGATTTGGAACTGTAGGATTTATCTATCCTCCCCCTCTTTCAGCTAGCTTCATTTTCAGATGATTCATCTTTAATGTGGACCTTGACACTTAATCAATTAAATGTTTTAATGTCTTTTGAGTGACATGCACTGTCTATGTTCCTCTCCCCTTTGCTCCCTCCATCTCTTTCTCTCTCCCTCTCTCTATATATTCTCTCTGCAGTCTCCGTGGGTTATGAGTATGAGACATGTCCTAGTCTGGTGTTATGGGAGAAGAGGACAGCTGTGCTGCAGGGGTATGAACTTGAGCCCTCTAACCTTGGAGGATGGTCTCTGGACAAACACCACATCCTCAACCTGCGCAGTGGTATGCCCTTCCTTCTAGCACACATTCTAACCATGTTCAATCATGCTTATTCGTCATGCATTCTCTTATGTTTTTAACATCTCGGGTAGTATTTAGGTCTATGAATTAACCTAATAAATAATTGTACTTGTGTTGAATTCTGTCAATATAAAAGTAGATTTATTGCTACACTGAGTGGCATTGCTCAAATGCAGAAAAGACTGAGTGTAGCTCAGTGAAAGCTCATCCTGTGCTTTTTGTGGAGAGCGATGTTGAGTCAATCAATAACCTAATGCACAGTCTCACGATATGGCTGCAGCAGTGAAAACACAAAGCTTATAAAGTACAACTTATAAACTGCTTTTATTGAAACTGACTTTTTGAAAGTAGTTTTTTCTTTTTACTATAAAATCTTTACACATTCTGCTTTCTTTTACATTTCAGGGATCCTTCATAAAGGCTGTGGGGAGAACGTCTTTGTTTGCCAACAGCCCCCAGTCATCACCAGCATTATGGGTAATGGGCGTCGACGGAGTATCTCGTGTCCGAGCTGTAACGGATTAGCAGATGGGAATAAACTGTTGGCACCAGTCGCACTGGCAGCGGGTATCGATGGCAGCCTGTACGTGGGTGACCTGAATTTTGTGCGCAGGGTTTATCCGTCTCTCAATACTACTCGTGTGCTAGAACTCAGGTATACCAAGAGGATTCATCTATTTCTTGCATATACTTTCTTATATATTTACCGTAGTTGCACATGTCAGAATTATATTTTCTTATCTTCCATTTTTCTGCCCCAAAGAAATAAGGATTTTCGACACAGGTGAGCCTTGGCTTTTTCTCTAACTTAAGTAACTTAAGTGTTGATCCTTGAATAATATGTTAAAAATTAAATCTGGTGTTCATTTCCTGTAGCAACAACCCAACACATAAGTACTTCCTGGCTGTAGACCCAGTTACAGGGGCTCTGTTCATCTCAGACACAAACTCTCGAAGGATTTACAGAGTGCGTTCACTCACTGGGGGTCGGCTACTGGCTGACAATGCTGAGGTGGTAGCAGGAACAGGAGAGCAGTGTCTACCCTTCGACGAGCGGTGTGGGGATGGAGGAAAAGCTGTGGAGGCTACTCTTATGAGCCCAAAAGGTAAAAAGAAAAGAAAAGAAGAAAAACTAGGTAAATTCAATTATGCAGCAGGTAGAGGCGATAATACATTTGTCTTGGTTCTCTTGCCTTTGACATCTAACGTATAAAAGAGTCCTGTTTCAGTGAAAGTGAACATTCAACCTTATTAATTCTTTTTAGGTTTGATTGTTCAATCAACAGTCAGTGCAGCCTTATAGTCTTTGCTGTCTTTCTAGTCGGTGTTCCCCCTGGCTTGGGCTTTAAACATTTTACTGGCACTAAGAGCTATAAACATATTTAACAGAAGGAGGAGCAGTAAACCAGGATACCCATCATGTTTAATTATTAAAAATTCAAATGCACAAAATGCACTGATTTTATGAAATATATTTATGGAATACTTATTAGTAAAATCATGGTATATTATTGTGAATATCTAACAGTTTGGACAATTTAGTATGAATGAATACAAAATGAATACATTCCATCACAGCATAAGGTGGAAAAAAATACTGAATGTGAAATATGAAATATTAAATCATAGGTAAGAATCACAATTAATATAAATACATTATGCACCACATTCAGAGTTACGAATGAGCTATGTGCACTAAGTGAGGAGAACACCAAAATTGTGCACATTAGTATTCAGACCTCTTACCTAACTACAGCTTATCCATTTAACCATGGGGACAATTTATTAATAATAATAATTCAGAATATTAATTAAAGCATGAAATAAATACACACACCACCTCATACTCATGACCTCAGCTTCTTGTTGTCATATTAAATTATGTGTCTAATTTACTACATTGAGACACGGAATAAGAAATAAATAATAATTCTTCCCATGATTCGATTAATGATTCTGTAACTTTTGCGTTTTCACTTCTGCATAAGCTCCATGATTTATGCTGCTGCATTACATAATATTAAACTATTTCTAGTTCATCATGCAGAAATTAGGATGTGCTGTATCAAGTGCTATTAAGTGGCTTGCAGCCAATTAATGTAGGTGGAACCCATCTTGTCAAATTTGAAAAACTGTGGTGATCGCACGATTAACAACTAAGATCTGTTCCTCATGTTGTTGATGACAATCAGTCTTAATATATTCGCAATATAGTAGATTATAGTATATTTGATTTTTATTTGCTTTCTTCTCATTTGTATATTATAATATTAACACAGTGTAAACTGTATTTTTATTGTCTCTTGTTGGCAAATCATATTGCAGTTAACAGCACAGGAAACAATGCAGCCTGTTTTGTCAGTCCACATTTTGTAATGCTTGTACTGAAAGGCAGTATGCTAGACACAACTAATAAAATCTCCAGTCCCAAAAGCGCTTAACAAGAAAAATCTGGCAACCACAGTGGCCTGAACTGTGCATTGGGTAACTGAATGGAGAGAATTTTCCCTGTTTAAATATTGATGTATTTGTTGAACTTACGTTGCCGACTTTGAATACGACCCTTATAGTGAAATCCTGTGATGGATTGTAAAAAAAAAAGAAACTTGACACCAAACTGTCAGAAATGTCACACTGTCACATTTTTCATCTTTGACATGGAATCATGAATAGAGAGGGTAGCAGACTACAGAGGCCTGATTCCTAACTCCCAGATGACTGTGAGCAGTGAAGCATCAGCAGAGGCACTCTTGCATCTACTGTGCCCTGCATTTGCTCTCTTTGAGTCTGTCTTCCTGTCTTTCTGCCTCTCAGTTCAGTCACAACGGTGCTGAAAAGGAGCTTTGACCTCCGTACGTCAGACACCTACATAAGTTCCTCTATTTGTTTCTCATTGTCTCAATGTCTCTGAAAGCTATTTTGGTCTATTTCATTTTCTGCCCCCATATGTGAACCTGATATGCTCTGATGAAGGTGACATTTGATGGATGGATATTATTTGCTGGAGCGGAAATGGGATAGGAGGGTCTACCATTTAAAACGACTGATGGTACACTTGCAAAAAAAAAAAAGAATCCTTGGCAGACTATTTCTCTTCTTTACTCTCTCTATCTTAGGTATTGCAGTTGACAAAAATGGGCTGATGTTCTTTGTGGATGCCACCATGATCAGGAAGGTGGACCAGAATGGGATTATCTCTACACTGCTGGGGGCTAATGATCTCACTGCTGTACGGCCACTCAGCTGTGACACCAGCATGGACGTCAGCCAGGTGCGCCAAGAGGACTAATCCTTGCATGCCCAGGGGATCACACAAATCCTCAAAGTAGAAGTCCCTTTTTTCTTACCTATGCTTTTGAATAGTGAACTGGCTCCAGATTTTCACACTGTCTGACCCTAAAATGCAACACACTTTAAGCTGATCAGAAGGCAGCTCTGTAGAAGCTGGACTAAGAAACATGTTATGAATTCTGATTGGTAGACTATTAGATGAGTCCTTAAAAATGTTTGAGAATGGATATCTATTTGGCATATGTACCATTATTGCTGCTCTGTTTTAGGTGCGTTTGGAGTGGCCCACTGACCTAGCAGTCAACCCCATGGACAATTCCTTGTACGTTTTAGAGAACAATGTCATCCTACGCATCACTGAAAACCATCAGGTAAGCATTGTGGCTGGGCGGCCCATGCACTGCCAGGTTCCAGGCATCGACTACTCCCTCAGCAGGCTGGCTATCCACTCAGCACTGGAGAGTGCCACTGCCATTGCTGTCTCCCATTCTGGCGTCCTGTACATTGCTGAGAGCGATGAGAAAAAAATAAACCGTGTCCGGCAGGTCAGTGCCAATGGTGAGATCTCATTGCTGGCTGGTGCCACCTCCGAGTGTGACTGCAAGAACGATGTCAACTGCAACTGCTTTGCTGGCGATGAAGGCTATGCGACTGATGCCAGCCTCAATGCCCCCACCTCACTAGCAGTGGCTCCTGACGGCACACTCTACATCGCTGACCTCAACAACATCCGCATTCGTGCTGTACATGCCAACCGCCCAGGCCCAAATGCAGCAGGCCAATATGAAGTGGCATCACCACGAGAACAGGAGCTCTATGTGTTCAGTGAGGAGGGACTCCACCTGCATACCATCAGTCTGGTCAGTGGAATGAGTCTCTACAACTTTAGCTACACGCCTGAAGGAGAGCTTGCTGCTGTCGTGGATAACTGTAACAACACTGTGCTAGTGCGCAGGGAGGGTGGCGGCCTGAGTGGAGCTAGCACAGTTAGACTCCACCTACTGCCTGACAACAAGGTGTTAACTGTGGGAATGGATATAGGAGGCAGTCTGCGCTCCATCTCCACTGCTGACCAAGAGATTGTACAGTTCAGCTACAGTGGAAGCACAGGCCTGCTGGCCAGTAAGGCTGACGAGACAGGCTGGACAACATTTTACGAGTAAGTGAGTGTGTGTGTGTGTGTGTGTGTATGTGTGTGAGAGAGAGAGAGACTCTGCAGAGTCATTTCGTTTAAATCTTCTATTCAGTATTGTGTTTAGAAACACACATGCAAGAGCTCAGCATTTTAATAAGGTTCAGATTCAATTTCCTCTGAATAAAAATGGGTTGTGGAGGTTTGCATGACGTGTCTATTCCCCTATGACTGTATGAAATCAGGATGTGTAAATATTTGTATTCAGGATCATCCCTACATAATGGGAATTATGTGAAACATTGCTTCCATCTGCTGTCTGCCTATGTAATTGCACCCGTCTGCAAAAAAAATAAAAAAAATAAATAAAAAAGGGGAAGCAAAAAAACAGGGAGAACGTGTTCCCTCCACTGCACTCCACTGAAACAGACATCAGTTAGTCTGGAACAGATCTGTGAAAAGGCGCTAAACACAGTCTCCATGGAATTCCAGACAGAGATGGAGAGAAAGAAAGTGAGAGAGCAGGCTAGGGACATGCCAGCCAATACAGAGACCCTCACCATTCGATCTGCATTCTAATCTTTTGATCTCAGAGATTACCCTACAAGTTCACATGAGAGCAACAGATGCCAGCTTTCATGTGACAGAACTGTCATACTCACACAGTTTCTGCTGTGCTTCTGATGATAAAAATCATTCAGACCCAAATGATGCAATGATGCATTTACATGAGAAACAGCCTGCTGAGGCAGTTTTAAAGTCATAAAAATCACAGAACTTGATTGTGGTTCCTCTCATCATTTCAGAATTGTTTTTTGTGAAGTTTAGTTTTGTGAACTTCTTGTTGTGCCTGCAGGTATGACAGCGAGGGAAGGCTTACCAATATGACCTATCCGACCGGAATGGTGACAAGCCTACACAGAGAGATTGAGAAATCCATTAACATTGACATCGAGAGCTCAAACAGAGATGATGACATCACTGTCATTACAAATCTTTCATCAGTAGAGGCGTCCTACACTGTAGTGCAAGGTGTTTACTCTAACAGTGTTTTATTATGAACTATAGTTTGTCCGATAACATGTTTTAAGCTCTTATTTATATGCTGTATCTTAAATTTTGATTTTAACGAACTCTGCATAGATTGTGGGGTTTGAAGATCTTTCCCTTCAAATCCACAGAATTCTATGGTGACTATTTTCAGAGGTATTAATTTTCTACAGCACGTAGATTCATAAAATGTACATGGAAATATATATTCAATAATTTTAACTGTGTTCTATATAAATTATATATTTGTACAAAAGGTTATGCAATGTACTGTATGCACCATACTTTTTGACATACATTATTTCTGCAGTGACATACAACTTTTGTACGTCTCAGTTAAAATATTAGCCCTCTGTCTCCTATGCTTCTGCCTTGCCGCACCAAATATGATTTGGGTGAAACCGTAAATCCTTGCTATCTTTTGAACTGCCAGAAGCAGTGAGAGAGAAAGAGAGAGAGAGAACAAAGTGTGTGTGTGAGTGTGTGTGTTTGAGAGTGAGTGATAGAGAGGGGAAAGAGACTAGAACAGGTATGAGATACACACCTAAAGAAAAGGAGCAATTGGGCCCCCTTTCCCTGACCCATACAACAGGTGAGACAGAGCCAAAATTAATACCATTAGCGTGCATTCTAGGGGCCTGGAGAGGGAAAATATACAAGTTTAATTGAGGAGTCAGCCTCAGTGAAAGAACTTCAGCTACCTGAAGTTGAGAATCATTAAAATCTCCAGATGTTTCCTGCTCGACATCTGTTCACACAGAATTCTCATTAGAATCCTACTTCCACCTCTTAATTTACTGTGTGACTTAGTAACAGATAAGAGAAATCAGCATATTTATAAAACATTCAGTCTGTTGGTCTATTTAATGCATTTCAAGTGCAGAACAGCAATTCTAATAGCCAATCCAAGTCTTATATACACATATATATATATATATATATATATATATATATATATATATATATATATATATATATTGTGATAATTATGTGGTGGGTGGGTGTTATACAGCATGCTTTGAAATTGAACTTTCAATGTGAGAGCCATCAAAAATATTTGAACAAAAGTAACCAAATAGCAAATCAAATAACAAAAGTTACTTATAGTCAACAGCAACATCAGCCTGTAAAATTTTAAGTCATTTAATTGGCTTTTTTCAGAAATGTAATGTTAGATTACTTTGTTCTAAATCTCTGTTGGCCTCTACAGATCAAGTACGGAACAGCTACCAGCTGTGTAACAATGGCACACTGAGAGTGATCTATGCTAACGGGATGGGTATCAGCTACCACACAGAACCTCACATTCTGGCCGGTTCTGTGAGCCCTACCATTGGCCGCAGAAACATCACCCTGCCCACCGACAATGGTCTCAACTCCATAGAGTGGCGACTGCGTAAGGAGCTGACCAAGGGCAAAGTCACGGTGTTCGGCAGGAAACTAAGGGTGAGTAAAGCTGATGCACTACTTGCATTTCATCAAACATTCTCAATTGGTGTGGACAGCTATGTCCAGAGGCATAGCAACAGAGTCCCTTCATGGAAATTACCCTTCACCTAACATGTCTCTTTTTCAGGCCCACGGACGCAACCTGCTCTCCATCGACTTTGACAGAAACACGCGGACAGAGAAGATTTATGATGACCACAGGAAGTTCACACTAAGGATCACTTATGATGCTCAGGGCAGACCTGCTATTTGGCAGCCCAGCAGTAGCTTGGCTGTGGTAAACGTTTCCTACTCCTCCACAGGACGGCTTGTGGGCCTGCACCGTGGCAGTATGAGTGAGAGGACAGAGTTTGACCAACAAGGACGAATCCTCTCCCGCACGTTTGTTGATGGCAAGGTGTGGAGCTACAGCTACCTGGACAAGGTGAGTGTGTCTGTAGCTGCCCAGACTTGTCAGTCCAATTTCAGATTACTTTATTGCAATTTCAGATCACCTCTATGACAGCAAATGCCTTTAAAAATTACATATTGCTACTACATTGCTATGTGTATAGTATTGTGTACTAGATTAGTGTAGTATTACTAATGGTTGCTATACTGTTTTGAGATTTCTTATTTATATAACCAATGATTGCAATAAAGATAAATGTCTCATGTTTTTCTTTATACAGTCCATGGTGCTGCTCCTGCAGAGTCAGAGGCAGTACATCTTTGAGTTTGATCCATCTGATCGTATCACTGCGGTCACCATGCCTAGCGTGGCTCGGCACACAATGTTTACCCATGTCTCCATCGGCTATATCCGAAACACTTACAACCCCCCTGAAAGCAATGCCTCCATCATCTATGACTTCAGTGAAGACAGCCGCCCTCAGGCCACATACTTCCTGGGTACAGGACGCCGTGTCCTTTACAAATATGGCAAACTGGCCAAGCTCTCTGAGATTTTATATGACAGCACTGCTGTCACTTTTGGCTATGATGAAACATCTGGTGTACTCAAGATGGTCAATCTGCAGAGTGGAGGCTTCTCTTGCACTATAAGATATCGTAAGATGGGACCCCTAGTGGACAAACAGATCTACCGCTTCTCTGAGGAAGGCATGGTGAATGCCCGCTTTGACTACACCTATCACGACAACAGTTTCCGCATAGCAAGCATGAAGCCAGTCATCAGTGAAACACCACTACCTGTGGACCTGTACCGCTATGATGAGATTTCTGGCAAGGTGGAGCATTTTGGCAAGTTCGGTGTCATTTATTATGACATCAATCAGATCATCACCACAGCTGTAATGACACTTAGCAAGCACTTTGATGCACACGGCCGCATAAAAGAGGTGCAGTACGAAATCTTTCGCTCGCTCATGTACTGGATGACGGTGCAGTATGACAACATGGGTCGCGTGATCAAACGCGAGCTGAAGATTGGGCCATATGCCAACACCACACAATACCGCTATGAGTATGATGGTGATGGGCAGCTCAGTGGGGTCAAAGTCAATGACTGGTCCACCTGGCGCTACAGCTATGACCTCAATGGCAATCTGCACCTACTGAACCCTGGCAACAGTGCCCGTCTCATGCCACTACGTTACGACCTGCGCGACCGAATCACACGCCTCGGCGATGTGCAGTACAAGCTGGACGAGGATGGCTTTCTCAGCCAGAGGGGCACAGACATCTTTGACTATAACTCCAAAGGACAGTTAGTGAGAGCCTACAGCCGTGTAGGAGGAGGATGGAGTGTGCAGTACCGCTATGATGGCCTCGGACGACGAGTCTCCACCAAGAACAGCCTGGGCCAGCACCTGCAGTTTTTCTATGCAGACCTGAACAACCCAGTTCGAGTCACACATGTGTTCAACCACTCAAGCTCGGAAATCACCTCACTCTACTATGACCTGCAAGGCCATCTGTTCGCCATGGAGGTGAGCAGCGGCGAAGAGTACTATATTGCCTCGGACAACACAGGAACACCACTGGCCGTCTTTAGCAGCAACGGGCAGATGATCAAGCAGGTGCAGTACACGGCCTACGGTGAGGTGTACCACGACTCCAATCCTGAGTTCCAGCTGGTAATCGGATTCCACGGTGGCCTCTATGATTCGCTGACCAAGCTAGTGCACTTCACACAGAGGGACTATGATGTATTAGCTGCCAGATGGACATCACCTGATTATACCATGTGGCAGAAGATCAGCAAGGACCTGGCTCCATTTAACTTGTACATGTTCAAGAACAATAATCCTCTCAGCGATATGCTGGATGTGAAGAATTATGTCACAGGTAAGTGTTTGGTCTTACAGCAGGGGGAACAGACTCACCGATTGGGATGACACAAAATGAGACCATTTAATGAGACTCATTTAATATGAGTTTTTGACATCAGTATATCAAATGAAAAAAAAAACAGTCTTTTGAACTGGGTTTCTGTGAATTAAAATCACAAGGGTTTTATCTTTCTTGCTCAGATGTAAAGAGTTGGCTGGTGATGTTCGGCTTCCAGCTCAGTAACATCATCCCTGGCTTTCCTAAACACACATTATACTTTGTGGATCCACCATATGAGCTACAAGCCAGTCAGGAGTCTGAAAATGGCCAGGTGAGTTAACAAGTTAAAGCCATAGTAAAACAGGATCATCATATCCCTGAGGGAAAATGCTATAAATTATAGGAAAACTTGAGCGAACTTCAACTGCATCTGTAGTGTATAGGTGATTACCACGATACTTTCCTACACATTTCCCTGTACTCAGAAAAATGTGTAAAGACCTGCCAAAGCAAAACTCACTTTTAATGACAATTCCATCAATAAATGTCTATATAATGTAAATTTTACAACTGTAACAGAACTACAACCACTGATTCAATACAGTAAAAAGTTATTTTGGTTATTAAGGTATTCTCTAACTTTTTGATCAGCTGGAAAATGAGGCACTTCCATGTTTAAGCTACACTGACTGCATTGATAACATAACCACAAATTTTCTCATTTCATCTCTGAAATGAACAGTTAAACAGATTTAGAAATTAATGTGCAAACACTCTTTAATGAATTAATGAAAGCATACTACATAATGTTTCTCATAACTATTTATTTGACTGCTCTAACAACTGTCCGTAGTTTGGAATTCTTGTCCATGTTAATTATCCATAATATTTAAGGGTACTGCCGCTAAACTCCAGCCATCTTCTTTTCCCTGCAGCTGATGTCTGGAGTTCAGCAGGAGGCTGAGAGGCACAACCAGGCCTTCATGGCTTTAGAGGGTCAGCTGCTCAATAAAGATCGACAGAACAAGCATGATAAACCAGGCCACTGGTTTGGCACAGTGCCATCCATCATTGGGCGGGGCATGATGTTGGCTGTGAAAGAGGGTCGTGTAGTGACAGGTGTCTCTAGTACGGCCAGTGACAACAGCAGGAAGGTAGCTCTAGTTCTCAACAACGCCATCTACCTGGAGGGAACGCATTACGTGCAGGATGGCCACGACTGCCACTTCTTTGTGAAGATCGGCTCAGCTGATGCAGACCTGCTGGCGCTGGGCCTCAGCAATGGGCGCAGGGTGCTGGAGGGAGCTGGTATCAATGTTACAGTGAGTGGGCGCTCACGGCGTGGTGTCACTGTAGAGCTGCGGTCGACTGCACTGTCCCTGAGCGTGCGCTACGGCCTGGCGCAGGACACACTGGATGAGGAACGCGCCCGGCTGCTAGAGCTGGCACGCCAGCGGGCACTGGCAGGCGCCTGGCTGCGAGAGCAGCAGAGGACACGGGATGGTAAGGAAGGGAGCCGCCTGTGGACCGAGGGTGAGAGACAGCAGCTGCTCTCCACAGGGAGAGTTCAGGGCTATGACGGTTACTATGTGCTACCCGTGGAGCAATACCCTGAACTGGCTGACAGCAGCACCAACATCCAGTTCCTCAGACAGAATGAGATGGGCAAGAGGTAACAGAACTATGAGCGCATTCTTATCTTCTGCAATCTTCATTCTCTCTTTCTCTGCACCACTCTTTGTCTCACCCCGTTCTCCTTTTAACTATATCTCCTTTACCCACGGAGAATAAATAAACTTATGGGGTAACTCTCTGAACGCTGCAGGGACTTTTAAAAAGAATATTATTATTACTGCCATGGGCAAAAAATAATTTGCAAGAACTTGTCTTTGTTTTGTGCACTGCAAATAACTGCAAATAAAACAGATCGGCTGTTAATATGAAACAAAATCCCCTTTTTAAAAAAGATACTATTTTTACCCATATTTTTT
This sequence comes from Pangasianodon hypophthalmus, assembly GCF_027358585.1. NCBI lineage: Eukaryota > Metazoa > Chordata > Actinopteri > Siluriformes > Pangasiidae > Pangasianodon > Pangasianodon hypophthalmus. The sequence continues at coordinate 17,756,221 of NC_069716.1, read as the reverse complement.
GGGTTCGGAGAGGATGTTGGTGCCAGATGGTACTTTATGTTCCTATGTGATCCGGATTGCAGAGAAGACGGTTCTCTTGAGTTGTTACAGAGGCCTAGTCACAACGCTGGAACTGAGCAACGTCCACAAAGTGGATTATCAGTCATATCAGTCTCAGGCCTCATATTCTCAATAATAGGACTGCCAACTGCGGCTGCGGCAAGTCCCATCCACAGACTGCTTTATGTTTCTTCAAGAAAGCAGAACTCCTACAAAGGATAACTGTTTGTTTGTTTGATTTGTTTTTGATTTTTTAAACAAGGAAAAATTATGGCTATATTTGCATAAGGTCAATGTCCAGCATAGTTTTGTTTTGTCACTGGAAGATTAGAATAATATCTGTGGTGTGTCAGATAACACTGATGTTCCGAGTGGGCTTTAGATGAGATAGTTTTGTACATCTCAGTTGCAGTAGATTTGTGAGATGCTCACCAGGGCACTTCTGTACAGAAACATCAGAAAAAAAAAGAAAAACATTCATGCTATCAAGATTAACTGCTTAACTGTAACTAGTGTAAGAAATTATTTATTTTTATTTTACGTTCTTTCTTTTTATTTATGTATTTATTATTCTTAGTACTCAATGACAATCATGAAGACTTCACCATTTTTAGCCAAGAAAACAGAGTATTTTCTTTTGTAAAATATGTAAGAAATGTTCATTAAGTTTTTATATTAATTTTGAGTTGCTTAAGCAAATTAGTCATAGACAAAAATAATTTATGTAAAGTGTTCAAAATTGTTTATACTTTAAATAAAGTTTAAAACTGTGAAACTTGCTTTTTTCGAAATATCTCTATGTACAGTGTATAGATTTTCCTTTATGCAGTAGAATATTGTTCATAATATCACATTTTATATTTCTAACAAAAGGTGGCTTGTAATGTGCAAACCTATAGCTGGTATAAGACGCTAGGATCTGTGGCACTCCAATATTCCAGATAAACAGTATTGATCCCCAGTTTGATGTTTTGTTTGATTAGGTTTGTTTTTATGCAAAGTTGCTGTACTAGAACCCAAAACCATAGAAATGGATTCTATCCACTGTGAAGAGACTCATTATGGATGTCATTATGTACCAAATCAGTATTGAGGGATTCGTACACTTAAGCAAGTCTTCTCTGAGACCTGATCAATAAAAGGTTTACTTCATGTGAGTTTGATTTGTCTGTTGCATTTCTGAATACTGAAAAAGTAAGGATCTTTTATTACTCGCACTCTGAAGATATGACAGAGCTGTAACCAAAACAAACAAACAAATAAATAAATAAATTTGATTGCGATGCATGTGTAGCCTTCAATAAGGTGTAGAATAAATATAAATTTAATTATAGCACAGCGTCATTGAATTCTCAAATCTGACTGGTCAGAGGGTGTTGATTCATTTTCTATAACAGCAGTTCTGATGGTAGTGCCAGCTGCAATTCAGATGATTAATATAAAGGTTAATATTAATATTTATATCAATGCATTCATTCTGATATGTTATCATTTCCATAGTAACAACTCAAATCAAAACATATTATCAGATTAAAAACATGTCTTCAGGACAGAGGAATTTTTCCATAACCAGGTTCTCTATGACCTGACAGTCTATGTTTATTGTCTTATTAATTTCAAGAGAGGGAAATAAGGCTGGTTAGGCAGTGATCTAATGAGTTAAAGTTAAACCACTTAAAGCTTATTGCGCATTTAAATATCTAGCATAATGACTGTTTTTTTTAAACACAAAGTAAGTCTGTCACAAATAGCACCCTATACACCATACACTTAATGTATATATACATACTCCATATCTTTGGCCATCTGGTATGTTTTTAGGGAAGACTTATGAAATTAAATACTAAGAGCAGCATCCACCAGTCCTGAAATATGAAAAATTAATATAAAGATAAGATAGAGTTGCTGAAGGGGGAAAGTAAAGGTATTCAATTCACAGTTATTATATGTGATAGCCTTATATTAAATAAATAAATAAAGTTGTTTTACTTTGTGCCTGTGTAAATGGGTACAAGAAAGGCATGCATCGAGACTCTTCTCTGTTCTGGCACCAAGGTGGTGGAATGAACTTCCCCTAGATGTCCGAACAGCTGAGTCACTGGCAGTCTTCAAACGACGCCTAAAGACTTACCTCTTCATAAAGTACTTAAGTTAGCACTTTCACAAAAAGACAAAACAAAACAAAACAAAAAAATCCCCAACAGAGTTTTGGACTGATGGTATTCCTAGTTTGTGACCTAGTGAGCCAGTATCAGAATGTATTTTTGATAGACTTCAAAGCACTTCTGTAAGTCGCTCTGGATAAAGGCGTCTGCCAAATGCCATAAATGTAAATGTAAATGAGTACACTACCAGGTCGTGATTATACATTTCATAGACACAGTACCTACACTACAATCAGCCTACTATAAAAGAACACAATAGCAGATCGTTTTGCATAAATTACTGATAGAGTCCATTTCAAATATGCAAGCCCTATCTTAATTTTACACCTTATAAGTCGACATTTTAAAACTTGTTTTTAAATTTATTCTTTATTTGTTTGTATTCGTTTTAGTCTTTTTTTTAACCGTGGTATGGAACTTTTATTTTATACATAGTAGCGTATGGGGGTGGGTTGAAGGGCGGTGTCTATTTTGAATATTAATATTAAGGCATTTGCTATTGGACGGCCCGTTTGTGCCACGCCTACCCGTATATGAATACAACAACGAGGAAGTATAGCTGTACATACATCTGTTGGCTGTCGACCGGGTGAAAGTGTCAACATGGCAAATACAGGTAAGTATATTCTACAACCTGTAGCATTTCATTTTCCCCAACACAACACGACGCTTCTGTACAGTAAAACCGGGAATAATGTTTCATTAGCGGTATGCATTACCGGCGGTGAGGTCTGATTTGGGATTAAGGCGGCAGATAAAAAGCTTTGTGTCCTGGGATCTGGTCAGGTTCATATTTAGTATACATTATTGATTTTATTTACAAATGTTGCAGTTAGCGTGGCCCGTGTTACGTGTATCCTGGTCTTTATATTCTTTTGTGACTTTATTCTGCTGTAACTATTGTTTTTCATCACTTGTGTTTCCCTGATGTGACTAAGTGATCCTTGGAGATTACTGACGTCAGATAATAATGACTTGCACTTTCTTGCCACTTCTGAAGAAGGTTTCAGAGATGTGGTGAAATTACTGTTCTCCAGTCTAATACACTGCTCACATTAAAGTAAAATCTACTGGAAAATAACCATTCTATTCTTAAAGTCAGATTTCTGCTTGAAATAACGACTGCATACTCGAGACACGCTGTGTGTAGATTTTATTGCATAATATAATAATAATATTACAAACCTTCTCTATCAAAGAGCCTGTGTTTCCTGTTTTTCAGGCTGGCCATGCCAGACAGTAGCTCCTCTACAGCAGGGTTTGCAGACTTTTCACAGCCAAAGACCTCTTTTAACTACTAAACCAAAAAAATAAATAAATAAATAAATAAATCAGAGTCTCCTTCAGTACAGATTTATTTTATGAACATAATCCTAATAATCAAATATTAAACTCATTGTTTAAATGGGCACAGTAATATTTTGCCTATCTATTGGAGACAAAGAGCTAATTATTCCTGAACTTTACACAGACAGAACACATTAGGTCCAATTATTTATACATTATTCATAGACCTTCTTGTTTTTGAGTTATTGAGGTTTGGATTAAACCCATTCAATTAAGGCTAATAACTATAAGAACCTAAATAATAAATGTAATAATAATTTTGATAATAGTAGGTTGTGATTTCCACCACTGTAACAAAATTAAAAAAAGAAAATCACAGATTCCGCTTTGAGGACCACTGCTCTGCAGCTAAGCAAGCCTCGGCATGTGACATTTTTGTTATATATTTCTAGATAAAGATATCTCCTACAGCGATCTCAAATCCCTCAGAGAGAAGAGTAAAGACCTTCTGCTTGTGGATGTGCGCTCCAAAGATGAAGTGGACAGAGGACGCATCCCAGGCTCCATCCATATCCCACGTGAGTTACAGAGCAACAAACTGTAATACTGCGCAGTACTACGGCTGGTATTAATTATTAATTCATTAGTAAAGGAATATTAAAAGCATATTCATTTGTATAATTAACACTGAGATTCAATGGTGTCCAAGATTTATTTTGTAATGGAAATCTGAGGCTACTGTTTTGGTCTATCTTCACTTTGGTTAACTGTTTCCTGAATTACCCACAATGCCATTTGATGGCCAAATAATAGTGGCATCATTAGTATTTAGCCTCATTTCATCTCTACCAAAAGAGACTGATGCAGCAGCACTTTAGTCCTTTAGTCTGTCCAGCTCTCCCACCTCCTCATCTGTACACTTTGCTCAAACAGATCAGACTCGAGCTCCCGAGTGGTGCAACAGAAACGCTTTTGCCCTACCATCCAGAGATTGCGAGTTCGACTCTCAAAGCTGCCACAGCCATCCATGGCTGGTAGTCCAGCAGCCCAAGTCTGTGCTCTCTGGGTGGGATAGATGGCATACCCCCTCCCCCCTCGTCAATCACAGCAACACTAGCATCACGAGCATCTGTAGGTTCATGCATGCAGAAGGGGGTGGATAGTGCTTTCCTCTGACTGAGTTACACCACCCATGACACAGCATGAGCAGCAGCTTGAAAGGTGCATTTAGTTGGCTTCACGTGTCTCAGAGGACACATGTGTTAGCCTTCACCCTTCCTAGTTGGTAGTTGTCCCCTGATAGGGGAAACCTGACTGGTGGGCGGGAATTGGCCAAGACTAAATTAAAGAGAAACTCAGGGGAAAAGAAAAAAAAGATCAGGCTCTGAGGCTTCAACTTTATTGTCAAGCCAAGACAAGCCAAGCTGAGTCTCTGCTATTACTCAGGGCAACTGTTACATTCCTATTACATTCAGGAACTTTGAGTTCAGCATTTACTGTCTCCACTACAGCTATGTTAGATTTCCATTAATATGACACTGAACGCCACTGGAAAATTGTGAATGAGAAAAGAAGCTCTTGTTCTTTTCTTTCTTTTTTTTTTTTGAGCAAACCTTACCATTATCCCGTATGTTTTGAGATAATTATAATTATAATAATTATCAGCATCCCCCGTGATGTCAGTGTGGCAAACAAACACTAACTTCTCACAGAAATGAATGAAAATACAGCATAAAAAAAAAACCGATAATACCAGAATAGCTGAGCACATCACAGACATTTAATGTGTTTCAGGGTGGAATTGTCCTTTAATAGGATATCTATTATTCTGTTATTAACCCATGAATATGCCATGTCCTTATTGTCCTTACTGTGTTTTGTAGTGGACAATGTGGAAAAGGAATTCTCTTTGGATGCACATGCCTTTCAAGAGAAATTTGGTGTCCCCAAGCCCCTGCTGGATAGCCGTGATCTGGTGTTTCACTGCCAGATGGGACGGCGTGGAGGAGCTGCTACAGAGAAAGCCAGAAGCCTCGGCTTCAAGAAGTATGATCAGGATTAAATGTGTTATTGTGTTAGCAGCTAATACAGTCTGTGTATAGAAATAGGGGTCAAAACCTTTTCATCTGAATATTTATTTCTTCTCTTAATTAATCACTGTGTGTGTGTGTGTGTGTGTGTGTGTGCTCTCTCTCCAGTGCACGGAACTATGCAGGAGGTTACAAGGAATGGTCAGACAAGGAAGGCAAATGATGCTGCTCCAGCACACAGCACAGCTGTCCAGTACATCTGATAGAGTAGTTTTAGTGGCATTTGGACCATGTTCCTTATAGAGGAAATTAAGATGATTAACACACTAATTGTGAACATGGCAGTTCAAATCTGAGGGAGAACAGAAGAAAATGGTGAAATGAAATTTATGATTTTAATGAGTACTGACTGTTCACAGTCACATGACTGTCATCCACGTTTAACTCAGTGAAACTGTATAATAGAGATATTTATCTGTAACATTATAAATATATTTAAATAATTAGAGACTTAAATTGGAATACCTCAGGAATTTGTAGTAAATATAAATGTTATTCATTTGCAGACTGTACTCAAACCATTTAATTTTTAAAATGAATTTAAATCATGGGGTTTAAGAAGTCTAGTGCCTTCTTTGTATGTTCTTTTTTTTTTCTTCAATATGGACATTGTGGTTGCTGTTTTGCGCATGCGTACAAACGTCTATTCTGTACTGGACTGTTACAAAAGGAACCTGCCACTCTGTATATGGTGCTTTTTGGTGAAGCAGGTTGTTCATTTATTTTGTCTCAATGACCGACATGAGAAAGATGGACATTTACTTTGCTCTGTGCTCTTCTTTCAGGTAAAATCTTGCTATGACCGTGTCACAAATCACTTTTTTACCAAACTGAACGCTGTTTTCTGTCAGTTTAATACGCACACGGTTACGAACGGCAGTCCAAAATGTCATTTAGCAACTGTTGTCTGTTACAAGTTGTGTGAATTCTTAGAGAACAATTAAACCTGTTATCCCTCACGCTGCGTGCTCACTGCACAGTGTTCCTCTCTGGGTGGCGCCATTACTGCTCGCAGCGTCCAGGCTGAAAGGTGACCCGGCCAGGCGGAGGAAAGCCTACCGCCTCATCCAGCGGAGACTAGTAAGAAAACGAGGAGCAAACACACTACATCCACTGGCGTAGCTAGGAATTCATTTCAGCTGGGATGAGGATATGTTTTTTTGTTTGTTTGTTTTTGTTTTAAATAACAATATTATTAATAACTATAACGATAATGTTAATAGGCGTAGAAAAAAAATACAGTCATGACAGTTCCTTAATTATTAATATAGCAATACGGCCATCTTACCTTACAAAACAATAGCTACCTTTCTTTTTATCCTGCTGCAGTAAACCTCTAGTCTTTGCTCAGCTGTAAGCTCAGAGTGTGGTGTAAGACTGTAAGCTCTGTAAGAGTGTAAGCTCCATAGTGTCTTTCAATTTCGATTCTGATTGGTTAATCCTGCTTCTCACCGTAGCAGCTGGTAGCCAATAAAATGTTATTAAACAATTAACGGACGTGTTCGGCGGTTAAATAGGGAATCCTAATAATGACTTGAATGATTGACCTTTATAAACATCATTATAGCGCATTAATTGCGCAGAACAGTGTTATTTAACTTGTATAGAGTTATCTGCGCTGTATGTGTGTCATGTTATCCACCCAGGAATAAGCATTTGGAACTGTCATTAAACATTTCAAAGGGTTCAGATTTAAAATCCCGCATCTAGTACCTGTGCCTCTGGTTAGATGTCCCAACACCAAAGTGCTCCTTCTGTCCTAAATACACACTCGTGTCCGTCCCGCTGTCAGCTGCATCACGGTGTTGGATGCGGGAAGCTGCACAAACCCACGTACGTGTATCCGGCTGAAGTGAAGCAGCTGATCCGCGCCGCCTTCCCGGAGGAAATCTGCGACTATCACGACCCGCAGCATCAAAATGTAAACTTCACAAAGCTTCATTAATGTGAATGCAGTTAGTTTAGTGAATGCAAAAAGAGTTTTTTTTTTTTTTTTTTTTTTTTGTCACGTGTTCTGTCTTTTCAGGTGGTCGCTGTCACCATGGATGACCTGAGCGGCGTGAGCTCAGCTGATCAGAGCTGTTACACAGACCAAGAGCAAATCTGATCAGCTGTTCTATTGTGTGTGAAATGTAATGTTAATGTTACATTTGTTTTTGATCAGTGCAATCTTGTTTCCCCTGTGCATGTTTTTCAATAAAGTTTCAGGAAAGTTGAGTACAGTATATATCCAGATTTGAAGTGTGTTGAGTTGATTTATAAAACACTGGACCATAGACCTATAGTTTAATATACACCAGGGATGAGTGAGTGCTGATGGTGGCTTTAATGCTCTGTGTAACTACAAGACCCAGAATTCCTACCACCCCCACGGTATTACTGGACTAAGAGTTTGAAAGCCTTGTAGTCGTGTATTAATGTCATATGCTAAACTAAAGCACTTTATTGCTAGTTCTCGTTGCTGATTGTTGTTATTGTTTTCCTCTGCTGTGTGAGTGCTAGCAGGAGCTGACCGGTGAGACGCCTCAGCTCAGGGTGAGTGTTAGCGGTTAGCTTACACCCGGTACCAAGGAGACAAACGTACACAAATACCTCAACAACCACGAAAACACACAAGCAACAACTTAATTCAGACCATCAACAAGTTATATAACGACCTCAACAAAATACGTGGATATTAAAGGTAGGTTATTAACACATTAATTAATGGGTTTTTGTTTATTTTTGGCAGTCTGGGGGTAGGGTTTCTGAATAAATTAGCTATGTAGGACAAATTCACTGAATGTGTAATTGGAGTATTTAAAAAAAATGTAAAAAAAAAAAAAAAAAAAGCTTTAATTACTGTTTTAATATGTTTAATTTCAATTTATATAGCTGTTTCTTACAGGAAATTCCTGCAGGAGTTTGGAAACATGCCTGATGCAAAGTCTGACATGGAGCGAGTTGGGCTCTTCAAGGAAATGGGCTACATCTCCATAGGGGACAAATACAAACCCGTTATTTATCGTAGGTCTAAATATTATTACACGAAATCCCACTGTAAGCAACTCGCATGCTGATCTGTGTTGCTGGTGCTGGAATTGTATATGATTTCACATGGTGATATTCTGGGGTGGAATTAGTGATTTGGGGGCCCTAGGCAAAATATAGGAATGGGCCCATTATTTAGCATTAATCATTAAATATATATATAATTAGCATTTTTAGGGGCCCCTTGGATTCCGGGGCCCAAGGCGGTTGCCTACCTTTGCCTAGTGCTAAGTCTGCCCCGGTGATATTTGTTAAACCTTAAACCTGAACTTGAATGTTGTTTCATAGCGTTTATAAGAGGAACCGTGTGTATTCCTCTTATATATTTTCTTGAAAGGTCCATTTAATGAAGCTGCTTATAAAAATAAGCAGATGTTGGTCAGTGGGCTGAAGAAGAAATCAGCACTCCAGGCTGGCTACTTTGACGCTCGGTTCAAGCGGATCTTTGAGAACGAGGCATTGACGGACCTTATCAAAATCCAAAGGCAGTACCAGATTCAGCAGGCAAAGAAGAACTTAGCAAAGGCGTTTTTGCCCAGCAGTGGGGAAAAGAAATCGTAAGAAAAACACTCATTTTTTTATTTTGTCGATTTTCTTTTGAGAAAGTGTACATTTGAATTTACTTTTACAGTGATTGGAGGGCAGAATGGATAATGTAGCTGTTAGACTGAAGCAACTTACAGTGTCCCGTTGCATTCCAATTTTCCTGAGACATTTCATTAGATAAAAATGTTATAGCAGTCACCTTTGGCATAGGTTGATGGAAAATGGACTCTTACACATATTAATGCATATTACGACACGGTGGACTCATTAAAAGTTTATTCTAAGCAGTACTTAGGCTCATGACAGTGACTTGAATGTGAGGCCACAGAGGGCAATATGATGTAATGGTCATTTTCACTGAGAAGAGCCTACACTCAGAATTTCCATTCCATCATGGGCCTCACCGCTCTGGAGTCTGGCCCAAATACAGAACTCCAGCCAAGGTATCGTCATGATCTTAATGAGGACAAACCACACTCTGCCCATGTTCTCAGACTACCACACTACCACATAATACTTAAAAAAGAAGGTACATTTTAGTACAATGAATATTAATCTATAGTGAAGTTTTTTCCCCTAAACATCCTCTAATTAGACAGTTGTTCTGCAATTTACTGTTTCTGTGCCTTGTAAATAAGTTATTTATATTTGTTAATGCTATGCAGCTCAGGTATTGGCAGTTACTATGGAACACTCGGGGGTCCTGTTAAGGCTATGAGTCCCCTAGAGATTCCCAAGAAGACATACAAATCCCCAGGCAAGAACATATACACCAGTCCACCCAAGAAAGGAAGTGGATATGGGTCAGTAAGGACTTCATCATTCCTACTGGCATGTCTTTACTTTTTTTTGTGTGTGAACTAATATAAAGACAGTTCCTTGATCTGTGTGTGCTTATGTTGTCTTGACTCCATGTATTGTTAGAATGACACTTTTCCTCTTGAGGATATCGCAGGCACAAACCATTTTTGATCTAACTCGTCTCATAACTGCATGGATGTGATTTAGAATGAAAGACTGGGAGTTAGAGATCAGTGATGTTGCTTAGGGAATTTCCTCTCATGGGGAATTCGCTTAACCATTTTTAATTCCACTACAGTGGAGCCTGAGGAAAGTGCTTTCAGTTCAGACATAACTGGAACTGAGACCGAGTTATATTCCCATCTGTTCAATAGCTTTCCAGGTGTCACACTGTCCAAATTGGAATTGTATTCTTCTGACTCCTATGACCGAGTGAGAGAGCTGCTAAAGGTAAACAATTATGAAATAAAAAAAAAAAACTGTAATGTTGCCTTTTGAGAAGAGGTCACCATACTTCTGCATTGCAAATGAAAGCCGGATAATCTGTTTTCCAGCGTGAAATGGCAGCTCACAAATCTCAGATGAAAGGGGGGCCATTTCTTTTGAACCTTCATCCAACGGAATGTTTCGATAGCAATCCTTACAAGCTAAATAAACCTCTGCCACTTTCAAACATGGCAGAGGGAAAAAAGACACACTTCGCTGTGCCTTTCAAACCATCATCTCCTAGCAAAAGGGTAATACATGCTATATGCAAGGTTTAAACACCAATGCATTTCTATTTAGTGGTTATTAATAGATTAATTTATTTTCTCTTCACAATATATCAGATTGGAGGAATGAAAGCAGGCACATTCGATCCATACCCATCCCATTCCACAGACCCCTACATCATTAAGAAGCCGAAATCAGATTCTCTGAGCACAAATAAGGGGGTCTTTCGCCCATCGCCCGGCCCAAAGAGCACTCCAGTGAAGAGCATTATCTCTCTCAATGTGAACAGGTAAGACTCCTGCTAAAACAAGCATGATATGCAGAATGATTTTTAGCCTATACCATACGGTTTAAACAAACTGACAAAAATGTACTTGTTCTCATATAGAAATCAGCTTGTCATATCACCATATTAATAAGATCACTGTTTTTGATGTTAATATGAAAACTGTATTGTGTAAGCTGTTGAAAGTGCAAATACCACATATGTATGTGTGGAGCAGCCTGGGAAACGCCTTCATATGATGGAAGCTTGTCATTGTCTACTATACTATATATAGTATTGCAAACTCCAGTTTTTCCTGAACTGAAGCATGTTTCCTGTTTGTGTATATCTCAACCAGAAGTAAATGTAAGGAATAATACAAGACAGGGCATGCTGTTATAGGAAACAGCAATGCGAGTTACTGTTACCACCCCAGAGTGGATTTTATTCCTTTTATTACTTGCTAACCACTGCTTTTTAATGTTTATTAATGAATGATACATTGTGCTTTTTAACCTATTATAATTACTTGTAATATTGTGGATCATCAATGAGTCAGGTTAATTCCTGGTACCACTTACATTATAATAGTTAAAAAGTTACAGCCTTCTTCTTCTTCTTCATCTTCTTCTTCTTAAACAGTCGTTCTCAGACACCAGCCTGTCTTTGTTTCTCTCTCTTAAAGTTAATAAGCTTAATAAAAAAAAACCTACTGTGTTAAGAAACCAGAAAGTGCAAAGATGTAAAAAGACTCTCCTGTCGCACAACACTTACTGACCTTACAAAGCACTAACACCCGAGGCTCCATAAATGTTAAATAAATGTCTACTTACAGAACATTTTGATTATACATTTTTATTTGTTAAATAACACCACATTTTTAAGCTGTTTATTATTAAACTTAGATTATGTGGAGTATCTGCCATGCAAGTCCCTGTGAATGAGTTGTTACTATAGAAACGGTAAAATACAGTATTAGAAAGAGCACATTAATATAAACTTGTGATTTGAGTTACAGCTGGAACAACTGTCAGAGATGCTGTTACAGAAAATTAATAAACACCTTCTGTCCAATCAGATTCAAGAATGTACCGGCACTGTAGTATACAGCAATTTAAAGTCTGGTTAAACATAAATTAAAAAAGGAGAAAATTGCATTTAAATATTCCATTGCAATAGTGGCGCATTACAGTGGAGCATTACAGATGTTTGACAGCTGATATCTGGTATGAATTGGTTAGGCGTATGTAGATTTAATTACCACATGTAACTAACATTCACTGTGTGAGGAAATCACACTTGGCTAACTTTTAGGCATCTTTAAGCAGACTGACCTTTCACCACCGCATTTGTTAAACTGGCTCTTTATCTAACATGATCTTTGCAGGACGTCAGCCAAGGCAGGATAATAAATTACGGACATTTTCACTGTTCTGTTTGCAGGTTTGTGAACGCCACCAACTACAATCAAGTCCCCTCTGTAATGGCATATTAAGTGGCGATGTCTGGCCTGAGCCATTTGATGATGCTCTTGGAAAACTGAAGATGAATTCTATCTTCTGGCAACGTACTGATGCAAGTATAATTTCAATGCCAGACAAGAATGTTATTGTGGTTGGAGGTGCACAAAAGTAAACCATACATGTCATACTTTTCTTACAAACATCTTTTATCTTCTCATCATTATTATGTTCTGAAGTATGTTGTCAGTTTAAAAGATACGGCAGCAAAGCAGGACAAGGCAACAGAGCTCACTGTGGTCAGATTTGCAAAAGAGATTGCATATCATAACTTTGCATGTGTGGAACATTTTCACTTGCAGAACATGTATACGGAAGCTGAGGCTGTATCTAGAAGACAATATTGCCCTGCCTTCTCAAAGTTTGTTGTTTAGTGCATGCGCTTTCATCGATCATGTAATAAAAACACCCAAAGTAACTATTTTGTAAATGTTTTGGTGATTTTAATTACAACATATTCAGGCTGTAATACTGCCACCCTGTGGACAGAGCTATGTAGTGCAGCAGGCCTAGTAGCTAAATAACCCAATTGAGGGCTGACCACCTCCAGTTATATAAAGAGGAATTAGTCCAGATTAGAAATGAACTCTGCCCTGTATACTGAGCTCCAGTAAGTGGTAAAAACAAATCTCAAAATCTTTATTATAAAACAGTAATAGTCAATTACTGCGGGATCTTTCACTGTTGGCAATGGGGTGTGAGAGGACTTTGCTATATATATCACATGATCTCCCAACTATCATAACTTGTTTACAAAACATTTCACTAACACTGTTTTGGTTAATTATTAAAAGCTTATATGGCTACGAAGAGAGTGTCCATAGAGTCCATTTTCACATATCAAACTTTTTACTCTGTCTTTTTAAGGACATTGTGGGTTTTTGTTTTTCTTAAACTGGTAGTTTCTTACATTAATGTGTTAAGGTTAAGAAATAATAGTTACAATTACAAAAATTCTGGAACAAATAAATATGACCTTGTAGATATTTGATGGCACATTTGAATTTGTTTGAAATCAGCTTTTCATACATTACAGAAATAATGTCATTTTAAAAGAATCAAAATGTTACACCTGAAAGAACCTGTTTTGTCATTCTAACATAACAGCACTGCAAAAATGACACTATGTTCAGTCACTTGCTTTTTCTTATTTGGTGTCTCACTATGGCACTCAAACTGTCAAGCAAGCATTCTCTTATAATGTAAATATTTCCCTTAGAGCAGACACGCCAGACCAGGGTTCAGCAAGCAACAAACATTCCTGCATGCTTCAATGGATTGCAGCATCAATAGGCAGTGAAGACTGGAGCTGTAGTGTCTTTTAAGCATTAGGGTACACAGTGACCAGGTCGTGTCCCTCGGGAGGCCTCATTCGGATTCGAGCGTGAGTCTCACAATACAGCTGTCCCTCCACAAAGAAGTATCCTTTCTGCTTCAGGTTCATTCCACAGTCAGAGCACACAAAGCACGCAGGGTGGCGGAACTTGTCCCGGGCTTTGACCACGGTACCCCTGTCAATCAGCCATATGAGTTAACGTTAGAATTTATATCTCAGCTTAGCATTTACAACTACATCTCAAAAGGGTGCTGTACTGTGGAGGGGTTGGATGTTATACAGAGCCTTGTACAGCACACTGTGGTTTCTTGCAATAGGTTGGATTCATTCTGAAATATTTGAGGCTGAACTCACACAATGCCATTGCCACATTTGTCACACAGAGGCAGTTTCTGTAGCGTGGCTGAGGCTGCTTGGGGCTTCGTCACTGGAGCTTTGACACTTCTGGTTACCAAGGGCTTGGTACCTGTCAAAAATTCCAGTAGGTTCTTATAAATGATGTATTCTTAGATATGCCACACTCGGGTGGTACTCAATATTTAGTTCATTCATTTATCTTCTAGTAACCACTTTATCCTGGTAAGGATAATAGTGGATCTTGAACACTGGGCAAGAAGCAGGAATTCACCCCAGATGGGACACCAGTCCATCACAGGGCACTAGGCACACACATTCACAGGCAGTTTAGCATATTTTTGGACAGTTGGAGGAAACCAACACAGATACAGGGAGAACATGCAAAGTAACCCAGCGTCAGGATTGAACCAGGAACCCTGGAGCTGTGAGGCAGCAATGCCACCCACTGTGCCACCATGCTGCACGACTTAGTTAAGTGTATTCTAGAAGTGGAGTAGCAACAAGATACTATAGCTGCTCCATTTTGTATCATTCATACATGTTCTGGTAACTGACCGTCACTCTCTATGTAGTCCTGCAGGGCCTTAAAGGAGCCAGACTGGCGCGGTTCATGAGGAGTTTCATGATCCTCCTGCAGCATTCGGTACACATCAGAGTCCTCAATGGATGTCAGGGCTTTTCCACTGAGAACAAAAACAGGACAAAAGCACACTAATGTTACATGTAGAGTTAACATCTGTAGTATAAGCTACATCAATAATACATGTCCTAAACACTACTAACTACTGGCATGTTAGTGTCCCAAAATATATCAATATAGTACAAAAAGACATGTAATTTCATTTTTATCAATATGGTGTTTATTGTAGATGTGTGAGTTGGTTAAGATGAGATAATGGAAGTTTAATCAAGCATGGGTTACCTGGTTCCTGGTTTATCAGCTACAGCAGATAACTGAGTGTGCTGTAGAGCTTCTGATAGATTGGCATCTGAGTACATGTTAATGGGGGAGTTATACTGAGTGGAACGAGCCAGGGCTTCAATCTGACTGCGATTAGTAACTGGTGCGGTCCCCTTAACTACATTCGGCGTCACCCTCTGAGATCTGTTATCTCTGAAGTTGAACAGTTTGGGTTATAGAAAGCCATGGTGGAAATAGTGTTGGTCAAAGGGACAGCAAGGAGCACAGGGAGGAGACGGACCCAAAGGACAGGAAATAGTGAAAAAAGAAAGTTAGAAAAGTCCAAATGAAGATTTTAACTTCTACAGGAAAGTATGTTGTTCAACATAATACAATGTCTACATTTGACAGATTTCATTGGATTACCATTGAACCGAAGGTATGAATTTTATGTTTTTTCTCATTACAGAAACTGGAGATTGTTGTAATCGAGTAATAGTCTAACAACCTGCTTTGACCCCCAGGTGTGAAGGGCTTTGGCCTGACATTAAACTGGTGTTCGAAATAGCCAAGGTCCTGCAAGACATAAGAAGGGAGGAAGGAGACTTTAGAGAGTCAGTTAGAGGTTGACAGGAAGAGAGCAGAAGTCCTCCTAGGTCTGACATTTCTTACCTAAAGACATCTGGTCTACTGACTATTGACTTGGTCTATGGACTAAGCAAACTCAGTCGAAACTACCTGGGTAAAAAAAACTATACCTTTGGTGTGAAATAGAATAATTTAGTTCCTTTTTTCTAGTTTTAATTTTCCTCTCTCCAATCCAAACAGCATAAATTTGTGCCCTGAATTGCTTATTTGCTGTAAACCTGGACTGGATGGACCTCTGCTATCTAGCAGGACCTAGGAGAACTTCTGCCCCAACTGAAGATGTGTTAAAACACAGACACATGTTAGAGTTCAAGCAGGTTACTCCGGGAAGATGAGACACTAGTGAGGTTCTTTCTATAGCTGCTGATAGTCAGACTGTCACTCACCCATTAGGCCTGTCATGCACCAGGCCGCGGATTTGTCCATGCAGGGCATCCTGGATGTTGCCTTCAGAGTAGAGGCCTATGGGACTGTTGTAAGAAGAGCTCACCACCTGCCTTTTGTCATCCAGGTTGGCAGCAGCCACAAACGGCTGTGCTCTTCTGTTATGGCCTGTGCCTATTGGCTTAAACTCCTGTATGTTTGGACACATACACACACTGCATGCTGAAGCATTACATGGACCATACATTTTTGAGGCAAAAATCACAACACATTGCAATTTCCTTTTATAAGTTTTACTTTTTGCTGCTATTCATGATCACTTTTTGCATTTTAATCTACTTGTAGAATAACAACTACTTCAGAACTGATATTTCTCCCAAGTCAATCATTCTGCTCACACACCTCTCATTCATTCATTCATTCATTCATTCATTTGTCTTCAGTAACTGTTTTATCCTGGTCAGAGTGGCGGTGGATCCAAAGCCAATGGGCCAATCATAGGGCACTATGCACACACACATTCACATACTCATTTACATCTAGGGACAATTTAGTGTAGCCAGTTCACCTACTGGCATATTAGACACTGGAGCTACAGTATATGGTGGCTATGCTACCCACTGTGACATTCTACCTCTTATTCACTTTTTGTTGCCCTTAATCTCTCCACCACTTATGTCTTAGAAATGATGATGCATACATAATCACATCACATCAATCACATCTTTTTTTATTTAGTCTTAGTTGGAATAAATCATATTTAGTCATATTTAATAATTTTAGTAAAA
Source organism: Pangasianodon hypophthalmus (assembly GCF_027358585.1). NCBI lineage: Eukaryota > Metazoa > Chordata > Actinopteri > Siluriformes > Pangasiidae > Pangasianodon > Pangasianodon hypophthalmus. The sequence continues at coordinate 17,739,350 of NC_069716.1, read as the reverse complement.
ACATTTATTATTACAAATTTTAGTTAAAAAAAAAAAAAAAAAACATTGTTAGTGAAGTTTAATTATTATTACCTGACAACTAGTTCATCTGATTTCTTTCTGATGAGTGGAAACATTTGCAAATCATATAACAGTCCTATAGCAGCAAGAAATAGAGTCATGGGAAGAAGAAAGTACATCGTCCTTCAATTCTATGTTCTAACAATTGCCAGATGGGAAAAAATAAGTACACCCTTCCTACTTCCACAAACATTAAGAGAGTAATTAGCAGCCAAGTGTTACAAATGAAATGCACAAGATTAGTTAATCATTAAGAAGTGTGACTACCTCTAAAAAAGCAGAACTTTTGATAGTTTGGTGTTCTGGAACACTCAAGTGTGTGTCTACATCATGCCAAAAGAAAGGACATCAGTGCTCAACGCTCATCAACCTGGGAAGGGTTATAAGGCCATCTCCAAACAATTTGAAATTCACTATTCTACAGTGAGGATTGTTTACAAACAGCCTTCAAGACAGTTGCCCCAGGAGTGGACATCCTTGCAAATTCAGTCCAAGGTCAAATCTTTTAATGCTCGGCGTTATAAAGGAAAAACCAAGAGCTACATGATGTGACCTACAGACCGCTGCTAGCACATTAAATGTTTACATTCATGACAGCACAATCAGAAAAAAGATCCAACAGGTATGGTTTTTATGGATTTTCTCTTCAAAAAGAATATGGCAGCACAACTTAGGTTTGCAAAATTGCATCTGAATAAACCACAAAAGTTCTGGAACAATATCCTTTGGACTGATGTGGCCAAGCTGGAGATGTTTGGTCCTCAAGCACAGTACCTTGTTTGGTGAAAACCAAGGTTATTTGTTTGTTTATAGAAGTTGGTGAGGACCACACAATCATTATTTAGGCCCTGATTAATAAAAGCATAGAACAGAAGGAGGTTGTACTGTCTTTTTTCCCATGACTGTTATTGCTAACATTAAATTAGCCATGGCTACAGTCAGGTAATTAAGTATTTGGATAATGACAAAATTTTCATAATTTTGCCTCTGTTCACCACAATAATGGATTTGAAATGAAGCAATCAATATGTGATTGAAGTGTACACTTTCAGATTCAATTCAAGGGGTTTAACAAAAATATTGCATTAACCTGTTAGGAATTATACTCCCTCCATTTTCACAGGCTCAAAAGTAATTGGACAAAATAACATGATCATAAATATTAGGATTATTTTTAATACTTGAATGCAAGTCCTTTGTAGTCAATGACTGCCTGTAATCTGAACCCATGGACATCGCCACATGCTGAGTTTCCTTCCTTGAGATGCTTTGCCAGGCTTTTACTGCAGCCGCCTTCAGTTGCTGCTTGTTTGTGGGACTTTCTGCCTTTAGTTTTGTCTTCAGTAAGTGGACATTTAAGAGCATTACATTTATTTTGAAAAAAGCCATTGGGTTGCTTTCACTGTATGTTTTGGGTCTTTATCCATCTGTACTTTGAGGCACTGTTTTGCAGCATTTGACTGAGTCTGAGCAGAAAGTATAGCTCTATAAAACTTCAGAATTCATCCTGCTACTTCTATCAGCAGGCACATCATCAATAAACACCAGTGACCCAGGTCCACTGGCAGCCATAAATGCCCATGCCATAACACTGCCTCCACCACGTTTGACAGATGATATGGTATGCTTTGGAACATGAGCCCTCCCTTTCCTTCTCCATACTCTTCTCTTCCCATCATTCTGGTAAAAGTTAATCTTGTTATCTTGCTATGTATAGAGGCTTTTTAGCAAAGTCTAATCTAGCCTTTTTGTTCTTGAGTGTTACCAGTATTTACATTCTCGAAGGTGTCTCTTGATTATAGACTTTGACAAAGATACGCATACCTCCTTGAGAGTGTTTTTGTCATGGCTAGATGTCGTAAAGGGGGTTTTTCTTCAACAAGGAAAGAATTCAGTATTCATCCACTTTAACTGTCTTCCATGGTCTTCCAGGCCTTTTGGTGTTGCTGAGCTCACCATTGCTTTCCTTCTTTTTAAAAATGTACCAAATTGTTGATTTGGCCACTTGTAAAATTTCTGCTATGTCTCTGATAGGTCTGGCTTAATGATGGCCTCCTTCACTTGCATTGACACCTCTTTGGACCGCATATTGAGAGTTCCCATGAACAGTTAGCAAATGCAAATTCAACGCTTGGAACTCAACTCCAGACCTTTTATCTCCTTAATTTTTCATGAAATAAGCTACACCTGGTCATAAAACTTCTTATCAGTCAATTATCCAATTACTTTTGAATCTGTGAAAATGGAGGGACTCTGCAAAAATAGCTGTAATTCCTAAAAGGTTAATACAATATTTTTGTTAAACCCGTTGAATTAAATCTGAAAGTCTACATTTCAATTACATATTGATTGCTTCATTTCAAATCCATTGTGGTGGTGTACAGAGGCAAAATTATGAAAATTGTGTCAATATCCAAATACTTATGGACCTGTCTGTATAAACTAGACTGAAATTCTAAATATTATTTGTATGGTCCATGTATGTTTTATGTGCCTCTAACAACACCCAGTGGTCTGTGTCTGGATTCCATTAGTCTGAGGTCGGCAATCTTGTTGGTGTAGCTTTGACAACCCAAAAGACATACTGTTCAATTTTTAAAAGTCTCTTTTTTTCCACCAGTTTCTAATGACTTAATCTATGATTTATTCACGAAACAATTTCCAAACAAATCGAAGGGGACTTGACAAAAAAGATGAAAAAAATTGTCAGTCAGGATTTTCTTACAGGTGGCAACGTGTAGAAATTAAAGAAAATTAGTGGTTATAAAAAGAAACTGATAGAAAAAGCATGCGTGCACAACACAAGTCTGGATCTGCCTAGAAGCAGATTGTTAGCCTTGGTTAAAGGAAATATGCAGGCAGTTAAAACTTTATTGCAGGTCCTATTAGCCAAGAGTAAGACTACACTGCTTCTAAATCAACGAGTGCTCCCTTCCATCAAATAAACCAGAGCAATGGCAGTCAATCTCTTCCATATTTCTCATGCACTTAAGCATTCAAGAAGAAATACACAGAGAAGCCTCTGTTACATTATGAGAAAGCAGAAAAGTATGGTTGCACATGTGGCTCTTTTTTGCTTTCCTTGTTAATCTTACTTGTTGCTCTGCTTCCAGGTTGACTTTGAATGGGTGTGCTTTGCCCTCCTCCACGACTTGTGGTGACCAGAGTTTGGTTTCAGGCCTGCAAGATATACAGTATACATCCAGTCTGTTAAAAATGTTCCACATGAGACAATATGATCAATTTGGAAGATGTTAGGGAAGGAGTTTAATAACATGGTTATAACATGTATCAGCAAACATCAAAAGGGCAACAAGGTCTTATATCTAACAAGACCTGGCTGTACCATTACACATCAGCCATCATCATCTTTTCTTTCTTTTCTTACCTTTTAGTACAAGATGCAACAAAACAGGTGTGGAATAATGACAGGAAAGATACAGATTGTAACCTGACACAAACCTGCAGTTTAGCTCTGAATCAAAGTGATAATGGTATCTTCAAAAAAAAACCTTAAGTCTTTAATGATGCAATGCCTTCATCATCCTCACCTCTCTATTTTGAGGCACAGCTGATTAGTAGTCTCTTTTATCTTGTTCTGTGCCTCCGCATGAGTCATTCCCTCTGTTGGGACTCCCTCAATAGCCAGGATGACGTCTCCCGGGCACAGGTTGACCAGTGAGGCCTTACTGCCAGGAGTCACCTAAAAACAGTGTTTAATGGTATACTTGTTGTAAAGCCACACAATGATCATACAAGTAATAATCTTGGGAAAAGCCAGAATTATGCTGCATTTCTAGGAAGGAACTCATAGACAGAATGATATTTTATAGTTATCTCTTGACTCTTCCATGCAGAAAGTCATCTATAAATAGTGAAGTGCATCTGTCAATTGAAGTGTAGTATCACCCACAGAGGGGCTAAAGCTTGGTGGCTCACTGATCTAACCTCTGTGGCATTCAGTGCACTCCAGTAGATCTGCCTCTGCTTCATTACTGGATCCTGACATCATTCCTTACTTGTCTCATCCTTCATTCTTCTTATCCCTGACCAACTCATTTCCCAGGTATTTTTCTCCCCCTGCAGACATTTATCTCCTTTGCTTGATGTGTTGGTTGTCTACCTGAGGCTGTGACTAATCTGGACTGATAAGATCCTACTCCCTATCATCTTTCAGCTCTGTGCCTCTCCCCAGAGAGGTTTAAATCATGCCATGGCAACTATTATAGATGAGGGGGTTTAGTTTCTTGTAGTTGGTGTTAATGTCTTAAAAATTTTTGAGGTTTTTATTTTGACCTCCTGATTTATTAGCTGAAGATAGTATCGAGTAAAACAGGACTATACATACACTTGTGTATTTAACATGTTCACTGACAACGTGTTGAATTCTCTGTTATATAGCCCGAGGTACAAATGACTATCGTCTGCTCACCAGACCAGAGTTTTTGATGAGACAGTCTGTGATAAGCAGAGTCTTTGCTCTATTGGAGGTAGGCTGTTGTCTGAATGTTGTACTGTTACACGATCTGCTTTAATGCAAACACCTGGTACTATTGTGCTAGTCAAAATTGAAGATAATTGCTGTAGAAATGTGCCCCAACAGCACTTTAGAACAAAGAAAATCAGATTGGTCCCATAACACCACTCTAGCAAATGACCAACAGGTTTCTCAGATGCAAATGAGGATACAGAGCAGCTGCTAGCAAGGCTGGACTGTAAATATCGTAGAAAAACACATAAGCCCATTTTGGTTGTAGAGAACACCTGTTGTCTGTGTTCAGACTTCAGACTTCAGACTTAAAGAATGAGTAAAATACAACATAAAGGTATTATGATACGTGTTGAAACATGCTGCATATCAACGCATGATATTACAACAGGGGAAAAAGGAGAAGGAATTTCTCATGGTCAACTTTTCTTTTCTTTTCTTTTTTTCTTTTCTTACTTTCCTTGCACTTTTGTTTATGAAGGTTAATATAAGAAGAAACCAGCTTGCTCACAGCTGAAGGTTGCCATGATGTCATCACACAGGCATCAGTGTTAAAAACCACTGTTGTATCCAGTTTTCTTTTTGGTGTATTTTGTGGAAAGAAGCAAGACAGCTGTGTAAATTCGCCCTTCATTTGTATTATAGTATTATATCTGCGATTATGTTAAGTCAGCCACGTACAGTTTTCACTCATAACTAACTCGCATAATAATCCTTCTGAATACTGTTTACTTTAAATCTGATCTTTCACTTGACTGTAAGTAAATTCTGCAAGAAAAACCATTAGACTGAAAGAATGACATCACTATTTATGTCTGCTGAATGCGTCTGTCCAACCAACCACAGGCAGAAACAGACTGTATTATTCTATTGCATAATAAAATCTTATGGTTCCTGCTGATTTTCTCCAAATTAGATACATTTAAAACATTCTGAGGCAATTTAAGTCTTTTTTCATTATTATTATATGCAATTTATATGAAATGTCACAACTGGGCCACTGTTCAGGGCTCATAATTTATGATTTAATCAGAGACCTATAATTAGTATTCCCTAGCCATAATTTTAGAGCTTTGGAACTCAACTAAACTTGGACAAAATGAATGAATGAAAACCAGGCCTCATGCTGCCACAGTCACTTTTCATTATACTATTCATTGTACAGTCAGTTTTCATACACTGTTAGTCCATCAAAGCCTATGAATGGTGCATTGTGTAGGAGGTATAAAAAAATAACCAGCTGTCACCAGAGATGAGAGTTTTAACAGAATGAGTCTAAACTATGTCTTACAAATTATGAGTGTATTCCACCAAACTGCAGCCATCTTCAAGCATAAAACTCTATCATCCTGAACACAGACTTACAGTACATAGCCTAAAACAATCATAAAATGTGTTGCCAAAACTACACAGAATTTGATCATTTGCTATGGTAAGAAAAAAAAAAAAACAAGCAAAATATTGATTTGCTGTTTACTACTTTCCACTAAATAAAATAGTCCATCAGAGTTACATAGCAGTGAAAGAAACTGCATGCAGATTTTATCACTTACTGCAGGTATCTAATGTCAGTACTAATAGCAACATTAGCCAATTTTGTGTTACGATATTAATCAGAACCATTCAACTTACACTAAAGTGAGACAAAGTGAATGTAACATCTTGTCAAGCTACATTGAGTAATAGCAACTGTCTGTCAACTGCAAAATGTTAAGAGAGATTACACAGTAGAGAATTTAGTGGTCAGTTATGCAGATTCAGAGTGGCAAGGAGCTACTCAGGAATAACTCCAAATTCCTCAGTTGAACAAAGTTCACCCAGAAAAACTATATCTACTACCTCTTAGTTAACCTTCCACCCTTCATGAATTTCCTCCTTCAGCAGATGGATAAGGAGCTGTGGGCTTGAGGGACCAACAAATCACTAAGCAACAGGTGTGGAGAAGCCCTCTGGAGCCAGATTGTAGACATATATGTGTGTTTGTGTGTGTGGGGGGGTGGTGGTTTGGGCATGATTTTATTTCTTGGTCGGGACCAAATATGCCTACAAGAGTAGGACAAGAATATCTGATAGATTTGACCTTGTGGAGGCTGTTGAGAAAAACTTTTATTTAAAATTAAAAAAAAAAAAAATTCAAACAAACAAACAAACAAAAAAATGTAATCAGCTGAAATATTTCTTTTTGGTTACTGAGGTTAAAGTTAGGTTTAGGTGTAGGCATAGCATTAATTGTTAATTAATAATTAATTAGTTACGGTAATAATGATGTGAATGAAAGGTCCTTACAAGGCTAATGAGACAGAGAGAGAGAGGAGAGAGAGAGAGAGAATTAGTCTGGTGCAGTGATAGTATAATCCTTCCCTATATTTAGCAGTACCCTGAGGGTGGACAATCCATGCATTTCCAGGGTAATGAATGTTATGAAAACCAGCCAGACAAGCTTATATTCATATAAAAAAGTGGAGCCATCATTGACTGATTGAAATATATTCAGCTGAAATATAAACAACATATGTTAAACATAGAGGGCTTAAAAACATTTTAAAAGTTTCTGCTTATAACTTTGTTCAAAGAGGATGACATTAATTGACATAACCCTGCTGTCCATATATTAAATTCTTTGGCTGATGAAACTGCTAGTAGATTTTCACATGGTATGTTTGTTCTTTCAATATAATCCAAACTTGCATATATTTTATGACATTTTCTCTATGCTGTATAACATACTGTATATTATCACTCCCCTAATGTGAAATACTGCAATGCCACAGACATCACACACATAATTTTTTTTTCACAGAATGAACGGGTGAGTGTAAGAGTGCAAATTCATGTGATCCATAAAACAACGTAGATGGTGTGTATCATATTAAACAGTACAAATAGTGTATATATACTGCACTACATAAATATATACACTCACACTTCATGTGGGTCAGATCTACATACTCCATATGTTTTCCAGCCCTTTGGCTTCACAATCAAATGTGTCTTGTCCAGGACTTAAAGAGAAAAGCTGTATTGTTTTTCAGTTCAACCCACAGGTTTCTCCTGCCTGTGCCTCTCCTGCCCAGCACATCTAAGGCATTCCTATCTCAACCGCTGCTGGAGTGTGTGATGAACCCCAGACTGTAGCAAAGTGCCCGCTTATTATCACTCACCCTTGTGATGGTTAGAGGTTGGTTGAAATCTTTGCCACCACACAGTCGAAATCCCCATGGGGCAGGCCCTTCCAGCAGCACGTTCTGCGGCATGTCTCTACTTCGTTCTGCTTGTTCCCTTCTTTCTCTTTTTGTTCTTGTCTTTCGCTCTTTACCCGAGCACAGGGTAGCAGCTGCACAACTGCAAGAATCAGCTGTTCCTCTGTATCTAGACACACCAACACTGATTGGCAGTCAGTGCCTGTGCCTAAATCCCTTTTATGTGTGTGTCAGTCAGTGTGAGGTGGATGCCAGGATGCCCCACCTCTCAGAGTGAGATCATGCTGCAAACTGAAGGTCTGAGGTAGTGCACTACAGCATGTTCTCTCTCTCTCTCTCTCTCGCTCTCTCTCTCTCTCTCTCTCTCTCTCCCAATTTATTTTGCTACTCAACCACTCACTCTCCTACACTATCTCTCACTCTATATGCCACTCTAGCCGTCTACTCAAGAGTTTTCTCTTCTCTCTCAGACAGACATCTGTGTAGATCTGACAGGAACATCACTCACGCATCACTCACCATATCAAAGATATGACATGAGTCAGAGACTTGGCCTACAGAGAAGATCAAGCAAACGCATCAGCTCACCATCTCAGCTGTTCACTGCAAGCTTGAAGGTGTCAGAAATGAGGAAGCCACTGGCTTTCAGTAGACGATTGTGAAACTGCTCTGACCCTGATTCTGATTCAGAACTGGCGAGTGATGGATCACCTGGAGCGAAGCATGAGCTCCTCTTTCAAAGGCTGCATGCCACAGTAACAGTACGCAGGTATCACATGGCAACTGAGATCAGTGCTGACATTTTTACCTATTCAACATTCCTGCATGATCTTACATGTGGTTTCCCTCCTGGAGCAACCACATAAGACCTCTAACTTGCCATTCATCTTAAGCCATCCTTGTGTGTATAATCTGTTTGAATTATATTATCCATGGAAATCTCCCTGTAGCTGATTTATGATATGTTCACCAAATGAAACCCAAGTTTCAACAAAATAAATTAAGAGTCACTCTGTACTTTATGGCAAGCGAGGGCCATCTTTACTGTGTGAGATGTTAAGGGTGGCTGTTCTGTTTATGAATAGAGATCTCCTTGATTGTGTTTCAGACATGAACAACTCCTTATTTGGTTGAGGCTTCAGGCAACAATACTGAACTACTGTCTCTCGCTGGTGACAAAGGATGATGCTGAACTAAGACAAAACTTTTCTGAGTTTTATTTCCCTAATAAGTATGTTTTTGTAATTCCATAAGGTGCTAAAGAAACAATGACATTCCTCATTATGTAAAATGTTCTTGGTGTTATTTTGTGTTAGTAACCTAGCCAAAACTATAGTTCTATGAACTTTTGATTCAACCTATCAGGTTTCTAGGAACATTTTTACATAACATTTTAAACATTTCTGCCACCAGCTCCTACTGACACGGATTTTGTTATGGTGAATTAAAAGTTTGTCCCTTCGTCAAACCATCGCCTATTTAGCTAAATGCAACATGGCTGCTGCAGTTGCATAAAGTTGAACATTGCTGAACATTTCCCAGAGAACAACTAGACCGATTTTGCCATGAGGATCTGGCAGAGTACTCCGCTGATGAATAGGAAGTAGCGTGTAGAACTCGAAAGTGGAAATTTACCATAAGCCACCAACTGTAACCCTGGTTCTCTCATAGCAGCAGTGATGTATCTCAATAAGGGACACACCCTCTTGCAGTGTCCTCCAGAAGCAATAAGTCATGACTTGTATGCCGCAAGATCATCTATTCAGTCTTGGGCTGTTGTTGAGCAAGGGGCATTGTCATGCTGGACCACGTTTGAGCCTCTGGGTTCCAGTGGAAGGAAAGACATTCTACAGGATACAAAGACATTCTAGACAATTGTGTGCTTCCAACTTTGTAGCAACAGTTTGGGGAAGAACCACACATGGGTGTGATGGTCAGGTGTCCACATAGCCATATAGTGTAGCTATCAAAGAACCAGGGTTATGGTTATAATGTAAAGTTCTCTTTGAAACAATCATTTTGGTATCTTGTTATGAGATTTTGTGACCACTGAATTGCCATACAGGCTTGAAAACTGATGCCAACAGTAAGTGAGGCACAGTCCATGATACGAAGAGCTGATAAGCTCAGCAACATGCTAACTTTAGTATCAGTGCAGGATTAAGTTTTAGTAAAACCTTAGCATAGTCCTGCAGAAATTTCATACACAATATGCTTACTGACAAAGCATGGATGTTGCTAACACACTCTGCTAAGGCCAGTGTCAGCAACAGAATCATTTTCAGCAAAAGCATCTAATTATTCAAGTACCTCCAGCACTATAGCTAAATCCCATGGAGTATTCAAAGGTTTAGACACAGATGTCCTCCATCAAACATGCTTTTCTTTCATATTGTTGTAGCAAGCTGGCTAAGGCTACTGTTTGGAGACAGGTGAACTGTAAACAGATGAATGTTCTCTTGTGAGATGACACTGGTACAGGCAGCGTTCTCTGACTGAGTTGTTGGCTCACCCTTATGAACGGTTTAGCTAACCCACAGGTTTTGCTCATCATCAGAGAGCGAGAACAGGTTTTAGACTGAATAGATGACATAGCAGCATGAGATATAAGGCAGAAGGAAGTCGAGCTTCTGCAATGCACACATCTTGTCTGCCCTAATACTTCTGGGCGACAATATAAGGGGGCATGTCCCGTAGTAAGATACCAATATTAATGCTTGAAGAAGAACTATCTCAAACATGGCCAACTGGAGCTCAATAAAATACAATATTCCAAATAATAATAATGCATTTCAACCTGTAGCTTCAATGACAACCAACACCAGATTTAAAAAATAGTCTATATCAGTGAAAAATTACACAAAACGTGTTATGTTTACATTCGAATTGTGGCTTTAAATAAAATTCTGAAACTGTAGTGCTTTGACTTGCACTTGCTTGCCTAATGCGCTATGTGGAACTAACATCCTTGGATATCAAATGTTTAATGTTGGCTTGTAAACATAGGGGGGAAAATTTAAGAAGGATGTTTGATGATCGAGCAGAGAGGAAACTTGGTAAACCAATATTGTGAAAACTATGCGGTTTCATTTTGATTCATGAAAAGTAACTTTAAAAAGCTGGGCTGAGTTAATGTCATTTTTGTTGCTAGCTAAAATAGCCGCTTGTTCTGAGATTGGTGGCGTCCATGCCTAAATATGTGCCTCCCTTCTCTAAAATTGTTCTGGACATGCTGTTGTGTGCATATGCCTTCATTCAGCTGTATTAACTTCAGTGGGTTTAATGCAGCAGTGAGCCTGAGCTAAAGCTCACTTCTCAGCTATCATTATTGAGTGATTAATAGAATGCTGGCGGGATTTGCTTCATATTAAAAAGCCTACAGTAAAAAAGCTCCAAGTGTGGATATAAGCTTTGGCATCCCATCAGGACAACAGATGCCTCTGATTCTTTCTCAGCAAGAGGAAACCCAGGCTGCTCCCCGCAACTCTCTGTTTATGGGGTTGCTATGGTGGTGAGTGGACAACTATAGGAAGGAGTGAGGATATTAATAGCCAGGGCTTAAAGCACCGCTCAACACTACAAGACACTGGTAATGCATGACTGCAGCTCTAACTAAAAAATACATACGTACATAACATTTTAATTTGTTCAATCTGGATAAAGGATTGCACCTGAAATGGTATTGTCTAGAACCATAATTGAGTTATACATTTCTGTCTAGACATTCCCTTATTATCAGCACTGTGTAGTCATAATAAGCTGTAACTGGAAGTTCACAAAACTGCATAGTTCCTGCAGGTCTTCCCTAACTGAAACACCAATAGCTGCAGCTCAGCAGTGCCAGAGTGCTGTTCATATGAGCTTAAACTGTAAGTGAAGAAATCACATTCAGAAAATATTAGATTAGCATCTGTTTATTAAATGTACAGTTCCACAGAGAGAAACAAGAAAGAAATATAAAAATAAACATTGGCCTTGGGTTTAACAGATTGCTTTTAGAGATGATGTCCTGGTGGACGTCTGCATATACTGTACACAGCTGGGAAGACACTGTGATATTAACTACAGTATATACATACACACATATATACTACAGGCCAAAAGTGTGAAAACAAGCTGTGATTTTTTTAAATGAATTCTTAACCAACACAATATCACATTTAGTATACTAAGGTATACTACAAATGCTAATTGCATCTCTCACCAGTCCAAATGCTCAGTGAGAAAAACATGTCAACAATGATTTATAAAGGACTTACAAAGACTTGGAATGTTATACCAGCAACATACATGATGAAAAATCATAAAAGGATATCCGGAGTCATTTAAACTGAATTTAAACCATTTAAAACCATTTAAACTGTAGGATTCACTCAGTTGTACACTATCGCTGCAGGCATTCAGCCAACAGTTTTGATCTAAGTTAATAAACACATTTTTTTTGTGTTATCCCTTAAAAAGAATTGTGTTTTACATTGCTGGTGTTGCTTTCAAACATTTGGCCTGTAGTGTATATTTTTGACATCTCAACACTGTAAAGTGGTACTATCTAATTACACCACTGATTTATTTAATTTACTCAGCATCAGATAATCATAGTATGCAAAAATACTGCACCTTTAATCAGTTGTTAAGTGTTCAGTTAAACAGTATTAATAAGACAAAATTTAAGATGATAGTCCAGATAATTAAATCACATCGATTTGATTCATCTGTTTGGATTTGTATCTTTATGCCACACAGTCTGTCTAAACATAGTGTCAAATAACTGCATGAGATAAACTCTTCTATACATTCCATCTTTTACACAATTAACACTTGGACACAGTTTCCTGGACAGATATAGTTTTGTGTTACATTCTACACTGAATTGCATAAAGGACATTTTGTAGATTTATTCACCAAGTGCACTATACTAGCAACTTTACCTCATTTTGCTAGACCTGCTACTAAACGATGGAAGACTAGGGATCTAGTTTAAATAAGCACACAGTTCTCATGTAACCTAGACACCAACACAAAGCACTGCAGTGGTTATTGGGTAACTTTAATACTAGTTGAGGTCAGAGATAATCAAACTATTGCTCTGTTTAGTGCTAAGTGTCTTCCTGTCCACAGTAGAACAATGTCATTATTATGGCAAAGGTCACTGAACACATTTTGAGACTGTAGAATTATGTAGAATTTGAGAAGAGTCTTGCACTGATTATTATGCTTTACGAATTAATGTGAAATTGGAAGAAGCTGGTAACCCAAACTGTATGACAACACATGTAAGTCTGCAAAAAATATATATAATGCCTCAAATAAAAGTAACACTCCCAATAATGCAGATGCTTTTGGATGATTTCTGTGCTTCAGTTAAAGCGTAAGGTTTGGGGGGCTCCCGAGTGGTGCAACAGAAAAGCATTTGCCTATCGTTGGGAGATCGAGCACTTGAACCCCAACAATGCCACAGCCATCTGTGGCTGGGAGTCAAGAGAGTAAAATTGGCCATGCTTACTGGGTGGGAGAAGTGGCATTACTATCTCTCCTCTGTCAATCAGAGCGACACTACGCAATTGTGGGCATCTGTGAGCTCATGTATGCAGAAGAGGGCAGATAGTGCTTTCCTCCGAGTGTGTTAAGCTGCCCTGTGACGCTGCATGAGTAGCAGTTTGAAAAGATGTGGAGGCTTCACGTGTCTCTGAGGAAGCATGTGTTTGCTCCACCCTCCTCAGCTGGTAGCTGTCATGTGATAGGGGAGATTTAGCTTGTGGGTGGGATTTGGCAAGACCAAACGGGGGGGGATTAATTATTTCCTAAATCAGTCTTAAAGCCTGAACAAAACATATGTTGAAGATTAAAATTAACAAAATATATAGTTAATAATTCTGAAAGAGAATAACACTTCTGTCTAATGAATTAAAATAATAGATTTCTTTTTTAAAAAATACACTTTTCACTCAGATTCATACATATTAAAATGGCCATATTACATACAAGCTATATCATGTTGAATTATAAATAAGAGATTACAGTGTGCATGATCATATGGCATTAAATATTAGTATTAGGCAGTAGACAATATTGTGGTTCAATTAAATTATACCGTTAAAATGCATACACAGCTATGCAGAGCACACAGTTATTCTCCAAAATCAATGTTAATGACTTTTGCACTGTATAAAACATGACACTCTCTGACCTAAAAATACCATAAGCATTTAGAAAATCCTTTAGATATTTATAGGAATGTCTGGAGGGACAAAAATCATAGAAATATGTGCATGTGCCAGAAGTAGTGAAGTATCCTACTCAGCATGACACTGCGATACTGGTCAATCTAGATGTAGATTAGATCAGACTGCAGGTTCAGATTAGCAGGGGCATGTCCTTGTCTCTAAAACATCAGAACATTCCTAATCTATTCTCTAAACCTTCCAATGTACCCCAAAACAAGAAAAAATATATCCCTCTCAATAAATAAAGATAAATAGGGCACTTTGTTAATTCTTTCCTTTGAAACTCATCAACTTTACTAAATGGCAGGCATGCCGATTTTCTTTAATGAAAAATAATGTTAAAAATATAGGCAATCAAAAAAGCCAACTTTTTAAGTCTTTGATGCAATTCTATGTTTATATATGATTGCTTGAGAATTGAGGGATTCCAGTCCTTCAGCTAATGTACAAGGTGTAATAATCCACTCCGAGACCAATGAGACTAGGTTGCACACACTTTTCTCATGCAGTATTGGGCTGATAGTAATATAATGTAGCTGAAAAATAGGTGACGTTCTTCATTTACTCTGTGGATTCATATCAGCAGACATGTACAGAAGAACACAGAGAGAAGCTCAGCTTAGACCCTCTTCACATAGTTTCCAGGGAAGGTTCCAAAAAACTTGCTCCTCCTGGACGTTCCTGAAATCATTCCAAACGATGTGTGGAGTGATTTTGTTGGAAAGAAATAAAGAAAGAGTTTGAAGAGCAGATTCAGATCTTATTTAGACTATATTTTTTTTTACTATTTTTCTATATTATTCTATTTATAGTAAGAGCAGGGTCTCGAGCCAGTAGATATTACTTGGAGAACAGTGCCATCTTGTGGTGAAGTGTGCAGTGTATATACTGTAGACTTACCCACAAACCAGCCATCATCACACTTCTCCATCACATCGACGATGTCTCCTTCTTTCAGTTCCAGCTCATCCTCGTTGCGTGGCATATAATTATACAGGGCCTGAAACCTGGTGGTTTAAATATTCAAACAGTTATAGTCAGTCTGGAACAGGACAATGTCATCTATTTTTCACACTGATCCTTTAGCAATTACAGTGTTAAAGCAGAACACAATCTAACTTTAGGAAAATTAAATACAAAACAAATAAACAAAAACAAATGTACAGATTTACAGTGGCAATCTTTTGGTATTAGTATGAAATAATGAGACACTCACGGTTCTCCACCTCCTTCCAGAGGATCCTGTGCTGGACGCTGAGAAAAAAAAAAACAGGCCTGATATAAACATGCTGCATGTTGCACACACATCACTGAATTATATGCCCAGCTGATAATAAGGTATCCACAGGAGCTTGTAGTAACTCATATAGTAATGCCTGGATTAAATGTGTATATGAACACACAGAATGAAACAATCGTTCCATCACATTTAAAGTAATTTGGAGAGACAGAAGAACAACAGCACTGAAAGTTCATAGACACATGAAATCAAGGTCCACCAGGGGCTAAGGATTGTTTCTAAGCATTGCACCAGACTGTGGTAACATATCCACTGATTTTTCTAGTCAACCCAGTGCACAGTCGTGTTTGAGATCCCAAAAATGAGTACTGTACTCCCCTTGTCGAGCTGGACTTTGGGGGAATGAGCCACTTGTCTAGCTCTGGGGAGAACACCTTGCTTAAGCTGTGTACACAGGAAAAATCATTGGACATTCCTACAAGCAATCCCAGGTAGACTAAGCACTTGTACTCATTGTTCATCTCACTACACAGCAGAAGAGGCCCTTATGCACATTTCGGCTGCAAGGCTAAAAGCTATTTGTAATGCGCAGACACATCCAGGTCACACACTGGCAGACTGCAGCAGCTCGCAGTTTCTGACCAAACAGCCATCCTGATGCTCATGCAACAAAATCTACATAGACACAAACACAACAGGCGCAATAAACACATATTGTTGCTGTCATAATTGCTTATTTGCTCCTGATTAGATATTATTAACCTCACAAAAGAAAAAAAGTACATGCCTAATAGAACTGGTACATCCTTATTTAGCAGATATTGCGAAACTTGCTGAACTGTGCTATTATTGTCACTCTTGGTAAAATGGGTACAAAAAAAGGCATGTGTTCAAATGAACTCAGCTTTTAAATATTATTTATATTACTTTATTCATAGACTCACGGGTACTTTAAATTATAGTGAAACAGATGGGCAATTAATTCTAGATAATAGCTGTCTATCATGCATGAAGGCAAAATTCAGTGTCAGTGCCCAACATTCTTAAAAAATAAATCCATTGTTAATTTGCTGCATAGAAATAACCCAAGTCAATGCATTAGTTTTAGATAACATACTGATATATTAGAATGTATACAGCATGTATATGGTCTGACACGACAAACACTAGCGTAGGTTTAGACACAGCTTTGATCCATTTCCACAAAGTGCACGTTTTCGTACCCTATGAGATGGTGAATAGTTTTGCCCTCTAACAGGTGATCCACAGGACCTCCTAGACATCACAGGGCTACGGGGGGGCTTACCGACAACCACAACATCATGCCTTAACACAGGCTGTAAGAACCAGAGCCAGAAGAGTCTTCCATCAGGGTTGTCACACACACACACACCACCCACACAAAAATAAACAGAGAGAAAAATATGCGGTACATATTGCAGGGGCAATGGTTTGGTTAACTAGAAAACTTTAAGTACAATTGAACCAAGCACTCAAATTTAAATTAGAGAACGAATCTATTTTTGGTATATGGCCATTATGTACATTATGTAATCGTTGTAATTTTGCATGCAGAGACTGTATGAATCTAGAGAATGAAGTACATTTCTTTTCTTTGTTTACACATTACGAGCTGTATTCAGTTATGCACGCATAGTGAGAAATTAGTACTGACATTACACACATCCTTAATTCAGACCTCAGAGATTACTACAGCCATAAGACCTATTCAGCTGTTCAAAAGCTGAACACGCCAAAAACAGAGGCGTGTCTCCAATTCTGAAATTCTGAGCACATTTTTCTTGCGTAATATCGGCTCAAGTGAGAAGCAGCATGAAGTCCTCCTGTGCCACTCTCTGACAGTTTGATGTAACCACAATAAGCCATGCTGAAATTCATGTTTTGGGCTGTAAATACACTCAAAAAACTACACAATGTAATTTGAGGCCAATATTAATTAGATAAATATGACAGTTAAATATTTAATATAAAAATCCCTTTATTTTTATGGATAAATCTATGAACAAAATTATTTCATTATTTTATTAATTTGACCTCTCAAAATGGTGAATTAGAAGTACAATAAAATAGCCTACATCTTGTACATACATTATGATTGGCTACATTAAATTGTGTGCACAAGAAGCTGTCAGTGCATGATATAAACAAATATAATGCAAAATAATAGGATCTGCAGGTTTTTATGTTTTCTATTTTTTTTAAACTGCCAAATAATGAGGGTAGAAGCCACATTTTTTAAATTAATCCAAATGCTCAGTGACTAATGTGACAGGTGCAACTAGGACTATTCATGCAGCAATATATTTCATTTTTAAACTGTCTCTTGCTTTTATATGACATTATATTACATTTATCAGTACCCTTGTGTTTAAAGGTGGTGGTCTAAACATAATTTAAAAAAAAACTCTGTCTCAGACACAGGTCATTTGCATAATCTGAATGGGCCACCCAGAAAATCAACGGAAGCATCTGCGTAATCCCTCTCTGGATGTGAATAACATTCCCAGTGTAAATACTGACATCACTTTTGGATTTAAGTTACCAACTCTGAATAATGCTCTATGTGCCCATCTGTCCATCTCATCATACTCTACAGTCTCTGTGCACTACGGCCAGTTTATTTCCTTGCCAGTGGACACTGTTTTAAGGAGAATGTCTGTAAAGCTTGTAAAGGGACACTGAGGCAGACTGAACCAAGAACGAGACAGATATCCGTTGTAACTATAAACATGCGATGACTAGTGTGGAATTGTTTTGGTGGTACAGAAACACCACACAGTAGCTACATCCAGTAACAATAAATTTACTTCCAATATACAGTATAGGAGTGGATACAGATACAACACTTTAATCAGGGCTTGTTAATGTCTGAGTTACGGACACTATGTGGGTAGAGAAGGTTTTTGAGGAAAGTTACTGTCAAGCATCTCCTCTTTACCTTGACCTTGGGGGATCGGAGCTGTTTGGAGGAAGGAGGAGGGGAGTGAGACACCCCAGGGAGTGGAGGGGTGGAGCGGGGGGTAGGGGAGGAGAACTTGGGAGATGCAGGGGGTGTGGAACTCAAAGGCTTTGAAGAAATAGGGGATGACGGACACATAGGGGGACTTTGTGTAACTTCAGCCTGCTAACAGGAAGAAATGATGAACTTAAATTCAGGGAAAATTGAAGAAGTGAAAAAAATTCAGCATCTAGCAATCACTGAGACGTATATACTTCAAGTAAGTATGGGTTAGTCAAGCATATTTTCTGCTCTTATTAGTACAGACACATTAACCAAATCACACAACCAAACCGAACACTACCTCATGTTCTGACATCTCACTACAAACCAGGTGGACTGGAGTGAAGGTATTTGATGACTGGGAGTCTGAATAAGCCCTGCTGTCATCACTTGGATCCTCCTCTATGAACAGTTTGGGTAGATCATCTGAATCATCTGTCAACTCTTGCCTATGAAACTCTGCTGTCTCCAAAATGGGGCGCTCTGCCTGGCTGGCCTGGATGATGGACACAAGCTCTTCACACACATCCTCCTCAGTTTCTCTGGAGGATAAGGGAAACCCTGAGGATGAGGGCTGCTCCTCAGGTTCATACACAACCAGATAATTTGGGTAGCAAGATCTAGGTGAGTCCAACTTATCAAAGCCACAGCTATCTGAAAAATGTTGCTCTTTCTCAAGCAGACCAGGCTTGAGGCTTGTGTTCACTTCTATCACGCTGCCACACTTGGGGCTGGAGTCAAAAGTGGGGGAGATGGGGGACGGGGTAAAGGACGCTGAGGTGAGGTAGGCCTGAGGTGAGGGACTGGGATCAGGAGACATGTACGATTTCGGAGAGCTGATGGGAACAAAGTGACCCTCTTTGAGTGGTGGGGTGAGGGTGCATGGTGTGAAGGAAGCAGAGGCAGCAGGGGAGTCCAGCCTTTCATAATCTAGCTGAAAATTAGAGGGTAAAGGGGGAGGTGTAGGGGCAGGAGTGCCTGAGGGAGACAGACCGAGTGTGAGGGCGAGCCACTCGCCAGTCACTGCCTGCAGATGAGCTGCCCTCTGGGAGCTGAGGGAGGGTGAGGTGTGCTGGCGAGGAGTGGATGAGGGAGAGCAGGTCATGAGGCGTGCAGATGATGGCTTAGAAAAAACAGAGAGAAAGAGGAAAGTGAAAGCACAGACTGAAAATGTAGCAGGAAGGAAAAGGTAAAGGATTGATGGATGAAACATGAAAGAGCATACCTTTGTTTTCTGAAAACAACATTGATTCAGAGGGGAAAAATGCATGTCAACACATCAGACTGGCCCTCCTGGCCCTATGATGATTACACGGCACTATATGCACATTACATCATTATTAATAAACCATGGTGCCCTTCAGCATTAGTTTAAAGAAGTGCAATAGTTTATAACTTCCTATGAGAAACCTCTCTGGCTAATGTGCTGCCTGCTATTTCAACAGAGAAGAAGTAACCCACAAAAACAACAACAGTGCCTTTGAAAACTCTGCTAATATATAATAGCAGTCCGATTCATAATGGTTTATTACAAAATTAAAAATAAATAAATAAATAAAAATAAAAATTTTGCAGTGTAGAATATGACCACCAGGCATCCCCTTTGCTTTCTGGGTAAACAAATGAATAAAAAACAAACCTCTATTTAACAGTTTATCTAAAAAAAATTCCAGCACAAAATTCCACAAATGTCTACAACTCCCCATGTTCAAAACACCTCCCACAATACAATCACATGCTGCCCAGTGAAGCTCCACGGCACATGATTACTAATGACACCTGTTTGCTCCCTTTAAATAACCCGGACTCTCAGCATTACTTTGCTTAGTCTCATTCCAGCATCATGTCTGTGATGAGGCCAAGTATTTGTTATCTGCCTGTCTTGATTAGTGCCTGCTTTATGCTTACGGATTTGGTCTTGTCTAGTTTATGCCTGTTTGATGATCACCTGACCTGATTAGTGCCTAGCCCTTTAGTTTGTCTGCTACACTGGTTTTCATAAAACCAGAAATCCTGCACTTGTTGTCCGTCTGTCTGCTTCATAATGCTTATGGTCTTATAGTGAAGCATTTCCAGGACATTGCTGAATGGATTGCAGCCCATTTGTTGTTATGTACAATTTGTCAGAACCTCTTTATCCTGTCTATCATTGGAAAGGAACCACTGGTAGACAACCACTGAGATATTATTTGAGTGGTGAATCATTCTCAGCATAGCAATGACACTGGTATGGTTGTGTGTTTGGCACTGGTACAAATGTATATAATTTGCCGCCAAAGCTGAGATGCTGTATACTCTGAATTTGTGAAGACTATGTACCCATGGTTTCACTTCCATCTCTCTGTTTAGAAACAGCTAATTGAAGGACACAGCAGCCCAATCAGTACATACATGCAGAAGTAACACTTGACTTTTGCAGCCCATAATTAGCCTAACAGAATGATTGCACAGGCTGGATAATTTATCTGGGCTAAGCTAGGTCTGTCTTAACATGGGTCATGTGAGCAGAGGGTCAAGTGTCTACTGCTTTGTGCTTCAGATAGCATTACAATTCAAGTGCACTTAATGACAGTTAACACAGAGCTAATGTACAGGGCTGCTGTAATGAAGTATTTGGCACTCAGCCAAACAAGGTCCCATTAATCCAGGGCATAAATATCCTACTGAATCAACTTTTTGACATGTTATTTTTGTCATGATTTATTAGGCATTTGAACTGTGACCATCGCCATTACCGCCTCCTTTGAAAGTTAATATGAGTAAGAGACTATATTGTTTATTTCTGACATCACAGTTCATAGCTTTGAATGTTCCCACACCTTGACCTATATAGCTAGCAAGAGATATAGCCCATATGCGGTGTCCACTCTTATACTTACCCTGCTGTGCATTCGGTCACTGGAGGAACTATGTGCAACTCCTGGTGGCTGGCTAGGACTTTTCACAGGAGATTTCTTGATGATGTCCACGTAAGACACTGGAAAGATGCCCTGTTTGTTTGTGCCAGGGATCTTTCCTGCGAACCAGTTCTGGTCCACTTGGCGCAGCACTATAACACGTTCACCCTGGAAGAGATTGAGGCAATGTTCACTTAAGACTGTATTCAGAGTTGGAGACAATACAATGTAATATAAAAGCATGAGACAATTTTAAAATAAACAAATGAAAAGAAAATCTAACACAATGATAAATAAATGAGAAGATGGCAAGCCTTCAAATTATTCATCATTATTCAGCAGCTTATAATATAGTACTTGGCTAGATTTAGATTATGCACACCTCTTTTTTTTGACAAACTCCACCCCATCTGCAACTCCTAGACAATTTTTGAGACCTGAGGTCTGAATATTGAATTGTATAAGTTCAAATCTCCTCACTACATGCACATAACTTAACTCTGAATACGTCCATAATGAATACAACACGTGTATAGTAACTGCATGTGCATTACATAATATAAAGACTTAGACAGCCGACTGCAGAAAGATGCATAACATACAATGAATGATGTTTCTGACTTAAATATATTACGACGTTCCATCGTTTGTTAAATAACGTAAATATATTTCTGTATTGGCTTTAAAATTACCTGCAACCCCACAACTAATATTTGGTGAATCCTTGTCTGGAGAGAATAACAGCACTAAGCTTCTACCTATAACGTCTAAAAAGGTTGGATAAACCTGTAGAGGGATCTTAGACACTCCACTTTCTGCATCTGGACTGCCCTCTTTAATTGAGACTACAGGTTTCAACAGGCTTAAAATCCACAAACTTAACCTCCTGGCAGAATCAACCAGGTTTTCCATCTGAAATTCATGATATCTCCAATATTTACTAGCTGCAAAACAGCACCACCATATTCTACAACATTGACTGAGCCTTGCCTTTCTTAAGGAAAGTTCCACATTAGTGTCAGCGCTGAAGTTGTAGCGAGCCACAGCTTCCCCAATCTCTGTACTCTGGGCTGGAGGAGGAGGCCTTGCAGGCTGGTGTCTGTCTAATGGAGAGATTTTCTGAAAACAGCAACACACAAAGACAGCACAAGAAGCATAAAGAGTTAATCAACATACACAAATCAAAATTGGTATTGACATGGGATCAAGTTATGTCTGAATATCACAAACCTCCACATAAGAGATAGGAAAGATGCCCACTTTCCCATGGTGTTCTCCTTCAAACCAGTTATTATCTATCTGCCGTGTGATGTACACAATCTCCCCTTTATTGAATGAAAGCTCTCTGCATAGGTAATTTAAGATAAACAAAAAGTCATTTTATTATAGAGGATGTTTGTGGCATGCACAATGATTGTAAAATATAATAATTTTTGCTTGAACAAAAACCTAAATTTGTAAATATACAGAACATTTCTTACTTTGCTGTCAGTGCCTTGAAGTCGTATATTGCTCTGGCTGGCAGTTTCTGTATGATATGAAAAGCATAGAGATTAAAATGTCTGCCTTGACATTAGATATTGATGCACAATTCCTATAATCCATGACTTAAGGATTTAACCCCTTAAGACTTCCCTCACTCTCCTAACCACATGCGTACAGTTTCACTGTAGTTACTGAATAACATACTTAAAATGAATAAATGGATAACAAGCTCAGTTTTCTATATGTACAGTACTGCACAAAAGTCTTAGGCAAAGATGCCTTCAAAAATAATGAAATTAAACGTTTTCTACATAAGAACAAAATCTATTGTAAATAGCAGTAGACAGCATTTAACTAAATAAAATCAACACTTGGTGTGACCCTTTGCTTTTAAAAATGCATCAGTAGTCTCAGATGCACTTCATACAGTTTTATGAGAATATTGTCTGGTCAGCCTGCCACAGTTTTTCTGGAGACTTTGACTGTTCCACTTGCTTCTGTTTTTGCAGGTGAAACCCGACAACCTTCATTATGTTTTTGTCTGAAAAGTGGTCTATAACATATGTTACTTTCTTTACTGACATACAAATATTTTTCTGTAACATTTGAACTTTTTCTAAGGAACTTTCTAAGGAAGTAACTGCAGTGTACTTCAGTTATAACAGTAGATGTAGTCATTGTTGAAGGTACACAAAGTTTCCAGAGAAACAGGATGTTCTGGATGAAAGTCCTTTATCAGTTGTGCAAGCAAATTGCTTTTGAGACTGTAGGAGGTGAAACAAGTTGATATTAGAAATGTTTGATATTAGAAACTCCAGAAGAAGTCAGAAGATTCTTCTTTTTGAAAACCATCTTCCATTATAAACCAACAGATTCCCATTCTTACAGTACAATTCCTCCCATCCCAAGATCTGCATTGTTCCTGAGACTTAAACACATTTACTTTATGAAAAGTAAGGAAATGATTATTAATTTTATAACTGTGGATTTTCTAAGAAGGTCATATAGAATTCCTATCCTACTAATAAAACAGTGGCAGAACTTCAAAACTTCCAAATCCTCCAGGATGAACCCCAGACTACTTCCTTTTTCCACTTATTTCTTACAGACGAGATTAAAAAAACATCATAGACATGCCTATCAGGAGTGAAGTAAATGATCAGTGTAATAATAAGTATGGCATATCTATAAGTATTTAACCCTTCAACGTGCACATTAAGACCCTTCAACATGCACATTTATTTAAACAACTACTATAATCACAGGCCCTAAAGGACCGGTTTTGTCTCTCATCACTTCTCATGCGTCACCACAAGAGCTATTTATTCTTTTTCCTGCCAGGGATGCAATCAGCTGTACTTTGGAGAAACAAAGGGAAGACTGATTGTAGGCTGATTGTCTTGTTGAGTAACTTCATATAAACTGTGTGTGTGTGTTTGTGTGTGTATAACAGTGTAATACCACAATTGCTCAATTATTCAGTTCGAAGCTTTTCTATCTAATAATTAATCTAACAGATTAAATTAGATTAACTTATCAACAGATGATTTCAGCCAAAAAAAATTATGTGGTGGTGACTTTGAGCATGGCCTGTGGTTTGATCTGAATTGGCTTTTTTTTTTTTTTAACTTCTATTTTCTGAGGTAGGCTATTCCACTGCCAATTCTTTTTTCAATGCTAAAGAGCAATGAGCTGTTGAGCCAATAACCTCTCTGACTTCAGGTGTAGGCCTCCTGCTCTGTGGAGTTTGTCGGCCTACATCAGGATAGGAATAACCTCTGGATGTGTCTTGATCTAGAGAGAAGAGAGAAGCAAAAAAAAATGAGGAAGAAGAAATTCAATTCATCCAGACAGAAGACCTACTACAATTACATGCAGAATGTATGGACTGGTGAAGTTATGGTGTGTTTATTCAGAACAATTATAGAAGCAATATAGCTAATTATATGAAAGAAAGAAGCTAATTCACTAATACAAAAATACACATAAATCTGATCTTTAAAATCTCTTTGATCTCTTTTGAATGACTTCTACCAGCCAACTCAGGCAGATTTATAGTCTAGCACTGGAAACAGATCCCCTGCATGGAACAAATGTATTTATGCAAGTCTCACATGGTAAGGATTTCTCATTGCCAAATGCTTGCATGGCTCTTTGCTCAGGGGAGTAGTCATTTAAAAGCTCTTGGCTCCTTTCAAAAGTAAGTAGGACTTCATGTCCATTAGGTTTATTTAAAGACTGGAAAGATAAACCCTGTGCCAATGTAAATAAAAGATGTAGCATGCATGCCATAAGACATAGAACACAATCACAGGTCGGCTATCCACTGGTAGGTTGGCATACAGCGTTTTAGACTGCAACCTTCACTTTTCCATTTTTTTTTTCAGGAAACACCCACGTATACAGCAGGTCCATTCAAAAGATATTGTAAGTACTAACAAATTATTATACAAACAAAAAATCAGCGAAATCATGGTTCAATGAAACATCCAATGAAGAATGACAAAATTTTTTCTACTACAAAACACATTCACAAAAACATGTAGATGATTTGAGTGCAGGCCATGGAGGGTGGTTGGAGGAATGTGAGCCCAAACACGAAAGAGAATATGGGAACATTGGTGATTGATCAATATAATCCACCTTGAGAGCATCTCGTAGCATTATGATTGCTCTGATTGTTGTCTTTGTGGTGGCAGGAGGAACTGCAGGCCAGATGGGAGTACTCTGGCTGGTCCTGCATGTACATTCCATCAGGCAGGGCATGGCAAGGCGAAAGCTGGGCTGGACTGGATTGGTCCAGAGCCTGCAGAGAGGACTTCCTCTCAGGAACTTCAGGTAGCAACTCTGCCAGAAGCCTGTGGAGGATGCTGTTTTCTGGCAGGCTGCCCCTGCGTTTTTCAGTGCAAATGTGTTCATAGATGTCCTTCAAGGCTGAGTCAAGAGCTCTGTACATGCACCTCTTGGGTTTTGGTATGTGGGAGTTCTTCTTTCTACGGAAAGGCACTGGGCTGACCAGAAAGGCCAGTTTACTGAGGCCGATGTCAGACTCCTCCACATGCAGTCGATGCCTTTGTTCTTTCTTGGCCCTCTCGTGTTTTATCATGGTAGTAAAGCGTGTGAAGGAGGCTGGGCACACGCCTTTACAGGAGCTCACTAGCTGCCTGTTATACTGATGATGATGGCCTGATCCACAGAAGCTCTCAGAAGATGTGAAGGAGCAGTGGTCAAAGTCACTCTCACTGCAGTAGGATGAGCCCTCAATCTGTACAAAGTCACCAACATCAGACACAACAGCATCATGGTCACTGTCTGAGAAATCTTGCTGGACAGTAGGGCATCTTATGTGGTTGTTGGACCCTTGGATGTGAATTGGCACTGTTGGCACAATCTTGTGGTACTGTGGCTGTCCTTCTGGAGGATTTCTGGCTTGTGGCTCTTCATCCAGCAAGGACTCAATGGAGTAGCTGCGATTTTGGTTGGTAATCCTGGAAGGACCTGTATTCTGGCAATCACCCTCTAGGTTTGGCATGGATTTGGATTTTTGGATTAAACGCTCAAATTCAGAGATCCTGTTGTGCACCATATCATGAGGTATCTCACTGCTGGAACCATTGTTGCTCAAGCAGTGGTCCTTGCGCTGATCACTCTCATAATTCTGAATCCTGGTTTTGACAGAGCAAACATGTGAATTGCTAAGCTCTTGTCGGTTGATGTAGTGCATCTTCTTGTACAATTTGAGGAAACCTGGTGCAGTATGGGCTGAGCAGTGTCGGCTGCGCTCTCTGCATTCCTCAGAATTCCTATTGTCACTGTGGGAAAAAACTTTTTGTTCTCCATTCTGCATCACCGAGACAATGCCTTCAGGCCATTTTCCCATTCCTTTATCCTGACCATCAGAGAGAAGATCGTCATAGCTCCAGGATCTGGGCTTAGGACTCTCTCGTTCTGATTGCCAGCCATTCTTTAAGTCGTCTGAGGCAGACAGAATGATTGTGTCTTCATTTTGGTCATCATTTTGAGATGTGGCTACTGAAACATGTGAGGTATCATTGTTTGATTTTTTTTCAGTGAATAAGCCCTCATTTTGGTCATTATTTCCATATGAGGCCACTACTTCAAATGAGGTATCATGGCTCGGATTCTGACCATTTAAATGTGCTGAGTGCATTGTGCTAATATCCCCACCTTTATATATCCACCACGAGCAGCATGACAAGAGAGAGAGACATTGAGAAGGCATTAACATGACTTTAGCTGAGAAGAATGGATTTGTGCATGCTACAGCAGCACATCTATCCAAATATAAGAAAAACAAATATATTTTCTACTCATTTCTGAAAAAAAAAATTCCCTGATATAAGGCTTATAATTATACATCAAACGTAACTGAAACAGTGAAAACTGTAACAAAAAAAAAAAAATCTGATTCATGCAATCAGAGCAGCTTTTTAAGATTTTGTTTCTGCAATGAACTGACACGAGGCAAAAATGAAAACTTAAGCTTTTGCCTAGTACTATGTGTGACATCTACCTTTTGACCTGGACAAGGAGGAAGTAGAAGGGGTGTTTAAGGACTTTCTCTGGGTAATGCTGGTCCTGGTTGGTTCAGGAAGGTGAGCAGCATGAATCTCCATTGGTTTTCCAATGCTTTGGGTGGAGCTTAGTGAGCTTTGAGGCCGAGACTGGGAGGCCGTGGGCTCTGACTTCCTTCTTGTCCTGTTATCACTGGCAGAACTAAAAAATGGTGAGGGGAAAGATCATATATTTGAAATAGGTTAAATCAGGAGTATTTGAGGCTAGAATATATATATATATATATTTTGCTTGGCAAATTGACCATGGATCACAGCCACAAAGTAGGACTCTTCGACGTATATAGGAGACTGAGAAGTCTTTAGTAATTTGTTTTACTACGTCTTCTGTTATAAAATTGTAGGGCTTCTGTTTTCACAGGATTTGTAGAATTCACACATTGCATTTAAATTCATAGAACTGTGATAATTTTCCAATAAAAGGTTATTATTTGCAATATTTCTTTTACCTTAGATGAACCATTAAGCAGCTTTTTAAATTCTAATGAGAACTTTTCAGTTTTTCTATGTCATAATTTCCCCTCTACACATCAGCCATTAGAATTGAAACAGTGCAATACTGATTATACTGGGTACAGATCAAAGCATTCTAGTGTGAAGCAGACATGTTGGGAGATTCAATCTTAGATGTTGATTTTTTTTCCCTCAGATTGTGGGGAAATGCCTCTACCAGAAGGATAAATTATAGCAATCAACAGCTGTAAGGCTACACTAGCTAGATAACATCCTGGCTATTAAACATCTTGCTTCAAAATAACATTAGGATGAAATCAGAACCAA
This sequence comes from Pangasianodon hypophthalmus, assembly GCF_027358585.1. Taxonomy (NCBI): domain Eukaryota; kingdom Metazoa; phylum Chordata; class Actinopteri; order Siluriformes; family Pangasiidae; genus Pangasianodon; species Pangasianodon hypophthalmus. The sequence goes on along the minus strand of NC_069716.1, from coordinate 17,711,358 downwards.
ACAGTACTATACAGATAAAAATACAGTTGTTTTTTTTTTTACAAAAATACATCTAAACACAATAAACACATGGCCCTAAAAGTCCTTATTCTAACACATAATATTTAGAGGAGACAGTGAGGACAGGCTGTGCCAGGTCAGAGGGAAGGGTCAGTGGACAATGATTGATGCCCTGCTGACAGTCCACAAGGACAAGGCTTTTTCAGCTGTCCTACTCTTTCAGAACTACTACTACTACTACTGTACATAAACAATCAATGTTATTCAGAAAAACTAAATGTGAAAGCATAGACATATTTCTAATTCATCTTAATCCAAACAAAGACACATCTTCATATTTCTTATCTGAGGGTAAAATGAATAATGGCTGCTGTACAGTAGACGGGAAAAACAACTTACCTTGAGGGCCGTTCAAAGCTTCTGTCAGCAGACGGCTGATAAAGAAAGGTCTGAAACAGAGAATAAAGAGTAAAGGGATTCCGTTAATTGTGTAATCTTATAGATCCAGTTAAATCCCAATACACTCAGTAAAGCTAACAAAGTTGCCTCAAATGCCGTATTTGCCGTCTTTCCCCAAATTACATGTTTGCTGTCTTTCCAAAAGGGAACAACAGATGCAGTTGCGCTTGAGAAGAAAAGCTCAGTCACTTGCAGAGCAGCTGTATGCAGAACACTTACAAGTGTTTCGATGTCAAATGAAGCAGGGAATTCCTTGTGCGCATGGCTGGAGTAAATAACCATTTTCCCTTCTACTGAAGCTCTGAGGAGGATCAACTGGAGTTATTCTCTCGAGCTGTGGGAGCTGGTCATCTATTTTTTTTTAACAGGTTTTAAAAGTAGCCTCTGTGAGGTGGCAGGAATGTCCACTTGCTGTGACACATTTGTGGCCAGTCAACATAAATAACAGGAGCAAGTGACAGCTAACTCACAGGCAAGCTCTTAATAGGGCGGTGAAGCCCCACTACAATTTTAAGTAGCTCTCTGTATGGCTTTATAGCAGTCTTCCACACATAAGTGTAATTGTGAGCACCCACTATCTTTGCCTACAAAAGGGGTCTAGGTCTTACCATCGTCTCACATGTTTCGCACTATTCAGTCTCTGTAATTGGTGATGCATTGAATAATAGTTAATCGCATAGAAATAAGATTACTCAGAAAGGTTGCCCTATCTGCACACATATATGTTATAAACATAAGTGGAAACATTAACAAAGGGGCTGACTATTTTTAACTGACAGAGGTGGCAGCAGGCTAATTTTATCCAAACAGCTTGTGTGAAATGGGATGTCATTTGATCCTTAATGAAGCATGCCTACATCCTTGACTTACTCCAACTAGTTCTCTTGTCTCACAACAAAACACCTAGCACAGGAAGTCATGAACCATGTGCACTGAAACATTTTTGTGCATATAACCAATTTGTTATATGCTCATTTGTTATATAACATCTCATTTCTAATTAGATGGATATAACAAAAAAGGAAAGATGTTTCTGACAGAGAATGATGAACATGTGATGAAAAATGAAGTAACATGAACCAATATTTTGTCTTACTGTATGCTTTCTTTATCTCATATTCAGAAATCCATCCATCTTTGACTCATTTTCTTTCCTTTTTTTTTTTTACCTCATTTCACCCAATTGCGGTCATTTTGCATTCCCACCCACTATCTAGTTCTCCCCTATCATATGACACCTACCAAAAAGGGCGGGTGAAGATCGACATCGCTTCTTCTGAGACACAACTGATGCTCATGTTACATCACAGGGCAGCTGAACACACCTGGAGGAAAGCTCCAACTGCCCTCTTCTGTATACATGAGCTTACAGACACCTACGATTGGTTAGTGTCACAATGATTGACAGGGCAGAGAATAATTCCAGAGAGCATGGCCAATTTTGCTTTCATGGACTCCTGGCCACAGATAGCTGTGACAGCAATGGGATTCAAACTTGTGATCTCCCAACTATAGGGTGATGGATTGTACGTTACACCATTACTTATTATCTTCACCCAGATGAGGATGGGTTCCCTTTTGCGTCTGGTTCCTCTCAAGGTTTCTTCCTCATGTCTTCTGGCTTGCTCATTAGGGATAAATTTATAATGTATATTTATATATTTCTGTAAAGCTGCTTTGTGTCAATGTCCATTGTTAAAAGCCCTATAAAAATACAACTGAATTGAATTGAATTGTCCCATCACTAATTTTCATTCAATCATTTATTTATCACTCATTCTCTTCCCCAGTCCCTCATTACCTCATTACGGATTCGGAGCGCACTCTCTGGATCATAGTCCAGGCGTTTTTTAGGAGGCTTGACCCAGAGCAGGAAGAAAGGGCAGAAGGAGTTGAGGTGAGCCAGAAATGAAAGGAAAAAAAGGAGGAAGTAGTTACCTGACTGCAGAAGAAGAATCAGATGGCATGCCACTATACACCAGCACACAATTAGCACCACTACACACAGTACTAACTACTGGTCACTACAATTAGCCCTTACACCTTTCACCAAAGCAATATGTAATCATGCAAGTGGTCTCAAAATCAAACATGCCATTTGCATGTGCTAAAAACCGCAGAGCTGGATGTGTGAAGAACAGAGGCTTGGTGACATACTGAGACACAAGGCTAAAATGTTGGAAGGTCAGAGCAGAACTGGTCAAGTTACAGTTTATCATACAGTTTATTATCAAGAAGCTCCCCTAAATGCTTCTGCTCATTCCAACCAGTCATTCCAGACCTGACCACAGCAGTAAGGGAACTACTGTGGAAGCCAACAAGCTTCCCACTGTATGTGCCATGCTAGCAGCATCAAACCAAACACACACAACTACACCCCACTTACCGGCCGTCCAAACTCCAGCTCTGCAAAGAACTTATACCAGGGCTCATTCTCTAAAGCTAGCTCTTCTGGTGTTAAGTTACTCTTCTGGTTGTAGAATGGACAAAAGTGGGTAAAGAGGAGAGGGATGAGAGAGGGAACAGGAATGAAAAGGAGTAATGGCCATAGACATGCAAGTGTCAACATAAAGAATGGCTTTGACAAGATAGAAACTGTGAAATATGAATATTTGTTAAGGCCAGTGCATTATTTCTACAGTATCCTAAATATTAATAAATAATACAACAAAAAATGGGATGTTGCGTTGCAGTTTAACGGTCAGCTGCAGTACCCCGCCCATTCCAACAGAGAGCAGTAACAGACCTTTTCCCACCACTTAACCACACAACATAATTACTAACTACAATGTCCTCCTACTGCATTTAATAATCCTAACCTCTGGAAGATTACCCTTATCTTAGAAATTATAATCATTTGCCAATAATACAAACCCCATACAAAGTAAAAAAAAATCATTTAGGAATCATTTCAAATAATTAAGGTAGGCCTGAACAGCATTTTACAGGCTTTGAATACTCACTGGGGTTTCCAAACAAGTTCCCAAATACCACTCTAAAAAGCAGTAATATTTACAATTCATAATTAACCAAATATTGAAATATGAATATTATTGCAGGTCCAAATATCTCCAGTAGATGGCAACACTGTATTGAAAGTTAATATTGGTGACTGTGCAAATAAACTGAAATCAGCTGCACATAGAAAGTAGAAAGTATTTCAGTAGCTGTGCAACAATCACAGGTAAAAAATTAAAAATAAGGGTTGTAGGTGTTAACCTTGTGCATCTGGCTTGAGTCCCCAATATTATAACTTTGATTCAGGGATACATATAGACAGACTTTTGTCTGACAATGTCTTTGATCAGTAGTTATGAAGTAGTGTCAGTGTTCCAGGAAATTATTTGCATATTAGTGAATCTCAAACGGTTCACGATTTGAACATACAGGGCACTACATAGAGTGAATAAACCACTTTTTCACTGCCTACTTGGTGCTATAGATTCCAAATAAAAAAGAGAAACAAATACCAAGGTAACTAAGGAATACTTGAGTATTCTGGTATTCAAGGCAGCCCTAGAAATACTCCTTATCAAGATAATGTATTTCTGAGACAGACTTGCTATTGGATGTTAGGAGACTATCACCTTAGACTATCAAATTAATGAATTAATTAGTTTTATTTTCCCTTTATAAGCTCCCTATTGGTGCTATCTTTAAGAGGCATGGGGTGTCTTTTTCCCTGTTATGCTGACGATACCCAAAACTACTTGCCTCTGAAACCTGGAGACTCAAATGCTCTTGAACCAATTTTGTCTTGCCTAGAAGTACTTACATTATGGCTGTCTTCAGATTTCCTACATTTAAATGAGAGTAAGGCTGAGATTGCTATTTTTGGTCCGGTGTCTACCGCACCAAATTTAATACCTAACTTGGAACAATTTGCATCCTATATTAAACTGCACGTAAAAAATCTCGGCTTATTACTGGATAGTGATCACAAACTTGACAAGCAGATTAATGCGGTTGTCAGATCGAGTTTTTTTTTCAACTTAGGCTCTTACCTAAAGTCTTTTCTAACATTTAAGGATCCTCAAAAAGTGACCCATGCTTTTATCGCTTCTCGTCTGGATTATTGCAACTCTCTCTACACTGGAATTAATCAGACATCTATGGCCCAATTACAATTAGTCCAGAATGTTGCCGCCAGACTCCTGATGGGTACACGGAAGTGTGAGCACATTACCCTATTCTTGCTTCACTAAACTGGCTACCGGTGAGCTACAGAATTGATTTCAAATAACTTCTAATAGTTAATAAATCTCTGAACAATCTAGCTCCTTTATACCTTACAGAGATTCTGTCTGTTCGTAATCCCTCTAGAAGTCTCAGGTCTTGTGATCAAGCGCTACTAACAGTTCACAGATCTAGACTGAAGCATAGAGGTAATCGTGTTTTCACTGTGGCTGGCCCTAAGCTATGGAATAGCCTGCTTCTACACAGTAGAACTGCTCCCACCTTAACTATTTTCAAATCAAAGTTAAAAACTTATTTCTTTTCCTTGGCATTCGACCAGCTGTAGAGAAAGTTTCAAATTTGTTATATGATTGTTATGAAACAACAGTTATAATGTTGGTTTTTTTACTGATATTATTTTATTTCTATTTTAGCTTCTGTAATTATTGTTGTAAAGCACTTTAGTCAACCTGTGTTGTTTTTAATGGTGCTATATAAACAGAATTGATATTGACATAATTATAATATAATTTCCACAGGAATACAAATCACTAAACATTTTGGGAGCTCTGTATTGTCTCTATATGTTCTTTTTTCTAAAGCTGAAATCATGTAAAATACAACTGGCAACACTATCTTAACTATTTGCAGTGCTACATAATGAGGAAAAATCAGAGTACACTTACTGCTTTCTCTTGATCTAGAATAGAGGATTTCCCTGGCTCATAGTCAAAGATACTCCTGGGCTCGGCTCTGTATTTGCGAGTGTCCACTTTTCTATCTGGAGGACCCCACTGATTCCTAAGAGCATAAGAGAAGCAATAAAATGCTTTTAAATAATATCATATAACAACCACAGTTTTGTACAAGCCTGAGGCAAAGTTTGTACAAACTTTGGAAGGTGACTACAGCATGTCTGCTATATCTACTTCAGACTTCAATGTCTTAGATGTATAATTCACACTCTGTGGAGACCACACACAGTTATGCTTCAGGCTGCTTAATCTTACTATCAGGCTCATCCCAGGCTCAACATTACATTAGACAAATCCACTTTTTAACACTTTTTAACAGTAAATAAGAAACAGAGAAGGAACTGGATCTCACATGTCTGGGGTGCTACTGCCACTCTGGTGGATATTACGGTTCTGAGACAATGGCTGAGCTGATGATGAAGTTGGCAGGGAGGAAGAGCTGGATGTTCTGAATCCACATGTGCCATTATCAGAGATGCTCTTGGTTATGGGTCTGTATGTATTGCTCTTAGGTGCAGGGTGTGCCTGGACATTATTAGTTGGACTATGCTTCTCTGTAAAAAACAGCCAATAGTAAAAATAAAAATCCATTTGCTAATACATTAAAATCCCCAATTTGAATGAATTTTTAGAGTGCTTATTTGCTACCAGCTGGACTTTTACTGTGAACAAAACTAGCATTTCTTCCTTATTATTAGTTACAAAATGTGTTAGCAGTACCTCTGGCTAATCATGAAAAATTACTTATGATTGTGTAATTCTTGAGAAAGTGAACAGGACACACACCATCATTCATAGTAGGCTGAGTGGCAGTACGGGAACCAGAATATTCAAACTCTGTAAAAACAGATTGTAAATAGAAACAAAGATTAGTCAAAACTTAATAGTGGTATTCAAGTAAACAGTTCCACTTCTTCCAGCACAATGAGACTTAAAATAAACCTAATTTAAAGCTCATAATGAGTTAGGCAGAGAGATCAGCTGCCATTCCTGCTCAGTGCATATGTCCCTTTGACCTCTGTAATCCCCAGGACAACATCTGACAGATACTAGTGGGGCTGCACAGTCAGGTTCCAGGAATGATTCAGCTCTAATCCACAATCTGCTGAGTGAAGCTCTTTTAATGTTGCACTATTTGAAAAACTTGTCAATTCCTCTCTTTGCAGATTGATCTTAGAAAGCTTGAGCTATAAACACATGGCAAGAGCAGATGCCCTACATATACTGGGATTCATCTAAGGAGATTCATCTATTGCATGATGAATGGGCAGAGGACGTCAGTCTAATCTGAACAGTTCAGTATGTTGAACATAATACAAAACTATATCAGGAGTTCCTTACTGTTGTGCATATAATGGATGTTACACTATAAAATATTATATGGATTTCATGACATGGATATGATTCTAATTATCAATATATAGTATTGTGTAAAAGATTCCATCTCACCTGGTTTATGCACCACGTGAATCTGCTTGAACATAGTCTTGTACCAGTCTTTTGGCCTGTCCACAGTCTAAGTTAGCAACAAAACAGCAGTTTCTCAGATGTTTTTGCTCTGTACTCAATAAAATGATTGCTGATAAAATGTGAGTCTGATGAAAAATATAGATGCCAATATTATGTTGAGATGTGAAACACTGAAACACTAACATTGCTGTCTGGCCATTCAATAATGCTGACCTTAGCTGTTACCTGCTTCCCTGAGGATAAACATTAGAAAATGCTCTAACAGCCAGACTCAAATACTCTAGGCCCATAAACTACATTCATATGAGGCAACACAATTGTACTTTCATAATGCAAGGGTACAAAAATCAATGTTTGACTTTATAACATCAATTTATGTGTGTGTGTGTATATATATATATATATAGAGAGAGAGAGAGAGAGAGAGAGCACAAAAAAGACTGATAGCATAAAGATTACATAACTCCGCATGGTCTGCTTACAGTCCTAGTGGCGATGGGAATTCCAGACTCATCCACAGGGCCAATGCCTGAGTAATGGGGAGTTTTGCCCATTGTACCTCTCCTCTCATCATCTGGTGCATGCATAGAAGTCACTGAACCCACAGTGGCACAGACTGGAGAAATGGACTCAGCAGCTGGAGGGGGAAAGGCAGGGTCAGACAAAAATCTGTTAGTAGTAGTAGTAATCAATGCAATGATTTTATTTAATAGAATTTGGGAACCTACATCACAAGAGATAAAATGAATATAATAAATTCACAAACACCAGCACAATGCTCCAACTCTAAATCTGTCTCCATACACGAGTGCACTGCCTGGCGTTTGGATGCAGCCTCAATATGTATGAAAATTGCGTTAATCCCCCTTTATTTACCCTCAAACACTTCCTAAAACAGATCTCACTTGCCACTTGGGATTAGAGAGATCAAGTGATGAAAAATGAACAAGGAAGCATCACTTGTCAGTGGACTAAACTGTGGCTGCACATTCACACTCATCAGCAATGCACTACAGCTTGACATGCCACACAAGTGACTTATCAAGAAGTGTGAGGAGTGAAACATTCGCCCTTACTTTGTGGTAGATGTTGCGTTTGGGTGCACACATTTCTAAACATAAAAACCTCAGACACATTCTCCTTTAACTGGATAAATCTTTTCATGTGCTTAAAATTATCTGTTTCAGATTTTCAGGATTAAAGGATAAATATGACTGAACAGTGCAACAGGGACAAACATATTTCTAATCACTTTAGGAAATTCCAGTTCGTCTGTAGCTTGTACTCACGAGTGCTCCGGCCCTGCTGCATGGCTGTGAGACTAGGGCTGAAAGAGGGAAGAGGAGGATACGTGGAAGGGGAGAAGGGTCTTTGGAGGTGACTCTTTAGGCCTGTGGTCACACCTACACTTCCATTTACAGTCATTTGGCCCTTGGTAATAGAGAAAAGAAAAAAAAAACACCAGACAGTATTAAAGCAACACAATGTAAAGGCATTCATCACTAGAGCTATTATCACTGGACCATATTGTGTGTTCTAACTATGAAGGCTTGAGACAAACTTCGTAAGAGCAAAGAGCAGCAAAACCCTGTGGAGTGACCAATGACAATGTTAGATGTAAGAAAGAAGAAACAAAACAATGGGTTATTAGCAGTATAAAAAAATACTGAATTTAAAAAAACTTAGTCAAGAGATGAAAAGATTTAACAGATTAATTTTAGCAGTATTGTTTAATATGTTACTAAGGTTTTAATCAGGAAATAATTACGTCAAAAGGATAAAGACAAAGTGTTAAAGACAAAGAATAAGAATGCAGAGAGGAAGCAGGGTGTGGTATGCTTTTGCTACAGCTATTTCCCCTGACATTGATATTGTTTAGGCACAATCAAAATACCACCACGATCTCATCCTGTACCCAAACCCAAGCTCCTTCTACAAAGGAAGGCTACCACTTAAGCATCCTAGCACTTATGTGAACTATGAGACTAGGGGAAGCTGAAAGGCAAATGCAGTTAGCAGAGTCCTGAGAAAAAGTAAATGCGGGTCTGGAACTAGACTATCATTAGTATTGTTCCACACACAAACATTCCAAAGGCCAAAGGCGGTAAAACCAGTCAATGTGAATCACAGGGTGGTTGGTGTCTGTGGATTAAGCCTTTGAATTCTGAATAAAAGAAGGCAGGAGAGAGTGAATGGGGAGGGAGAAAGAGCAATGGACAGAGGGAGGGCACTAACCAATCAAACAGAATAAGAAATGGAGAGAAAGGTCAAAGGGAAAGTGTGAGAAAAGTACAAAAAGTAACAGAAAAAACAAATGGAGGAATTCAAGAAGAGAGGAGAAAGAACACAGAGGAAACTAAGAATGTAGTAAAGTTGAGAATATTTGAAACAGGAACACACTGGTAAACACTTTGGTCAACTGAGTGAAGCTTTAGACACTGGGAATCAGAGCAGGTAAAAGCAGTGAGGTCCATTGTGGAAAATATAGAACAGGAAGAAAACAGTAAGACAGAATGAGGAAGCTGTTCAGAGATCCAGACCCTGGGGAATAGTTACATTAGCAGAGCTAGCTGTAGGGATGTCTATCGCCATGTTGTCAGTGGAACTGCTCAGCTGGCAGTGGGTGGGTGAAGGGGACGCAGAACCTCCCTCCGAGTCTATTCCACACGTTCTCAGCTCCTCCAGCATGGCCATGGAAGACACACTCTGAGCACGAGAAGAACAGCCACTCAGAGGTGGATATGGATCCAAGTTGGAATAGGCAAGCCCATGGGAAAGAGGAAGTGAATGGTGGTCAGAGGCACTAGAGCAGGTGTAGTCGGTAAAGAAGCGTGGCCTGTTAGGGGGCGAGCAGGAGGCCAGCGGTGGTCCTGGGTAGGCCTGACACAGAGGAGAGTGGGAGGTGAGCTTCAGTGGCTGAAACAGTGGAAGAAAGTGGTAGTTTGATGGGGATGATTGCCATGTATTAGACAGTGCGGTGAAAGTGATGTCATCTGCTTCGGGGGGAAAAATAAAAAATAATTGATTGCTAGATGGATAAAAGAGCATGTATGCATTGCATTGCATAACAATAATTAGTCCATAATTATTACAGCCTTAGGAGAGATGTCTTCATTTCTATGATGGAGGTTTTGTGTTGTAAAACTATCAGATTTCAGTAGTAATAATTCTGCACTTGTGATAAATGCCATGAATATAAAATAAGGATAATGATTAATATGAACATGAAAATGCCTTGTAAGTGCTGTGTGAACATGTACCAAATAAAATAAAGCAAAATCCAAATGACTTCAGATTTGTGATACTAAGATACAATAGGATTGAATGACATTAGTACTTTGTCATGGTGAACTGTAAATATGCTGGGTGTTATTATGATGATGGAATAGCAACTATGAATATAAACATGAATACCACTTGTTGGACTGCAGGGGGCAGTGAAGGGTGAAAGACTGTTCTGGAATCCAGAGGGTCCTTCCTTTTGGGTGGAGTGTGGGGGCTGAGAGACAGAGTCTGTGTGTATCTGGCTTCTGTCTGATGCCGTGGTGTAATGCATATGGACAGGGAGGCTACATGTTGCTTTTTCTGCCTAACTGGGGCGTGTGAGTTAAGGTGATCTAAGGGCGATGGATGGATGCTAGCTTTCTCAGGGCCACATACCCTGGGGAAACTGCTAAAGCTGAGAGGCTGTTTAGAGTCATTGGTGTTGGAGTCAGAGAACTGGTTGCCTCTGGAGCTCTGCTCTGAGCTTGCAGACATTGCTCCCCTGGAGAATGAGTTGTGTGTTGTGAGCAGTGGGCCATCATAGCATTGTGTGGGATAATTATGGAGGCTAAATGTTCCTGGATTACAGTCAGCAGGATGCAGCTGAGAGCTCTCTCTCTGAGGAGCGAGGCCCTGTGTAGCCATAAAAACATGCAAACAAGCAAGAAATAAGACAGTAGAAAAAAGTTATATTATGAGCCAAATATACTTATTTACAAGGAAATTCAAGTGAAAAAAAACTCCCCATTTATAGTGGGGAAAGCATATAGCATCAATATGCTGATATTTACATACATATATATATATATAATTATTATTATTTAGTTGAATTATTTTATCCATAACAAATAAAAACACACAGCTCAGTTTATGCGTACTAAATGGGAATTTGTCATTTGATGGTCAAAATATAATGTATTTAATTGGATCAGTAAAATGTCTACAAAAAACACACACTAAATAGCCAAATGGCCAAATTTATTCCCATCAGTGAGACCAGGAATTAGACAATATAAACACTATCTCTAAGAGGTTCACACATGTGGGCGAACAGCCACAAATGCACATGAAAAGCCAGAAAACGCATTTATTACACTTTTAACACTTTGATAATGCATCATTCAAGTCAACCCCATTTTACAACTATGCCTCTCTCCCATCAACAGGTTGCTGCCTGTGCTGATGGTCACAAATATACCAAAAATATATAGCTAATATCACAATCCTGCTCTCCATGATCATGAAAACAGGGGCCATCGTCATTGCAGATTTGCAATTTAGCAATAGGTAACTCAGTCACAACTCTCTCTCATGTAACTGTGCATCGTAACTGAGAGCAAAACAGTAATTAATAATAGCACTACAAATTTAACCACTGTGTTAGGAGCAAGTAGAGACATGTATCTGTTTGCTACCTTTGCCCAACAGAGAACAATAAATTTAGTGACGCTTGTCCGCTGAATTTCCACAAGCATGTCCTGCGGAAGGGTTAAAAAAAAACCCAGCTTCCTGATACTTGTTGAGCCAAAGAGAGTGGAGCTTAACCTACCGGAGTGGGCGACTTCTTATCCTGCAGGTTGGGCCTAACACTTCTGAATCCTTTAGCCGCCAAAGAGGAAGTGGCCATGTTGCCATTTCTTAGAGCATCTCCAGCAGTGTAGTGCCACCACATATCTAGAACATTCCACATGAAACAAACAATATATCAGCACCAAAAGCTCCATTTTAGTTTACCATAAATCATCATGATACGCTTATAAAATAACTGCTGTTTAATCTGGGACTATGAATATTGCTTCTAAGAATAATATTTTTTACCTGAATCTGTCAGTGGAGATTCTGTGCCTAAACCATAAAAGAAACGAGGCAGTTAGGTGTTTGAGAGGCTTTTAAAAGGCATATGGAAAGCTTCTTCCTGACCATGTACTGAATATGGCTATGCAGCATGAAGTCTTCAAAGATTAGAAGCTACGCAGCACCTGCACAGATGGCTAAAGCTCTATAACACTCATCAGTGTCCATTGTGTGTGAATATTGTGTGGCTCATCAGATATAATTACTGGCTGTGTTCCAGACCACTGCTCCAGCTCACAGCAGGAGAACATGAGAGAGGAAGATATTTGGACAAACCGGATGGAGTAATGAAAGAGAGTTTTCACTCTTATTCCAGATCAAGTAGGACCAAGTAGAGTAAAAACAAATATTTAGATCAGAATGCAAAGCCAAACCAAGACTTGACTCTTGGTGAGGTCACACGTCCAAATACACATTGTTTTATGCATTATTGAAACTCTTTGATAAAGTTAAAAACACACTTTGAAAAGACAAACACACTTTTGTGTTATTTGATATTGACTTTTTTTTAACTTAATAACTTTTCTCTCACCTAAAGCTTGCCTACTGAGCATATTCATGACCCTTAAGTCTTCTCTCAGCCCCACAGGCAGAATAATTAAACAATGAAAACTGTGTGTGTGAGGTCATAGTCGATAAAGCTGCTCAAACAAAAAGGGTCACCAACAAATGAAACGAGGCTGCAAAAACAGGGAGGAAAAAAGCAATGGGCTGCACAATTGTTGCCATGGAGCGGCACAAATATGGCAACAATCCAACTCCTGTGAAAGTCTGTTTCCATTTAAGTAATGGGGAGGAACAGTTGCAGCTACTGAAACCCAAAACAAACCACCCTGAATGCTGGTTAGATGGAGTGAGAGAAAGCAGGAAAGCAGGAGACAGAAGTGAATGATGCTTATCGAGTGAAGAGGAATTCCTGCCTGCTGACTGACTCTTGGCCACAGGTTGTCAATTTATATGCAAACACTGATCTCACATGTAAGGGACCAAAAGGCATCAATTATATAAGGCATTTGAGCCAACATGATCAGCAGCTCTTTAGCAATGCCCTTGTTAGACTTTTTAGATTTTGATACTAACTTTTGTCTCTTTTCTGGTGACAGAAGTGAGAAATCCCTCCATCATATATTAACAAGTAATAATTGAGCTCTAAATCGGTCTGGGTCCAGCTTAAAGATTGTAGAGCGGATTTAGATTTTTGTTTTATAATGCTTAGGGAAAACCCATCCCATATACGTCTATTGCTTAGTATTAAAGCGAAGTAGTGGGTGTGTGAGTTTGCAGCGGGTGGAAAGAGTACCTGCAAGCCCACATAGGTTTGGGGAACTCTGGACTCTCTTCATGGGGGTTAGAGTGAGTGAGAGCGTGGTGCTCTTGTGAGCTCGTCCTCCGCTGTCTGTGAGAAGCATGGCAGCATACACATACAAACATCCCACACAGGGCCAAAGCACATGCATCAAAAACACTTTCTGGCACAATCATGAAAAAAACACAAACTGCATTTAGGCAAGCATGTTATGATTTCTTCAAATCAAGCTGCATGCAAAGCTTCTTGTTAAGTGACACATAAGTAATGACCTAAAATGTTTCTAAAGACTTTAAATGTTGTCCACAAGTTTAATAAACTGCTGCACACCAACTGCTGAGAAAGTCGCCAGGTATCAAGAGTGTCTAATAAAATGCTATGATCCCCCTAAAATATGGCTGCATGATAGCTAGAATGATTGTACATTATACTGCTGTATACCTTCACATGTATAAATCTGTCCATCAAAATAACCCTGCTTCATACTCACGTGATCGTCTTAACTTAATTTCTAGACATGAACATAATTACATTCTAACAGACAGTTAAATCATATGAGTGGGGAGCTTGTATTTAAATGCACCAAAGATAATAAACACTGCTATCTAACACTAGGCAATTAGCTAAAAGCTCACATATCACAGTTGATTATGCTTGACTAATGATCACAATTTTAAAATATGATTGTATTGTATCCCTCCTAAGAACAACATGTCAGTGCTTCATCACCCGTGTGAAAAAAATGAAGCTGTATAACAGTGCATCAGACTGACTAGTGTGAGACACAGTGTTTTGCAGAGAGCCAGGGTGGGGTGCTAACAGTGCCAGACAGTGCCTGGTGGTTTCCCTCCTGAATCCCACGCTTGGTTCTGTGTCTCAGGAAGGGCTGGGTGCTGAGTGGCCTAGCACTGTAGTTATGTACCTTCTTCTTTTTCATTTAAAAAAAACAACAGCACATTAACAAGGAGCACTGCACAGCGCTTCCCAGAAACCCTGAGCTGAATGCACAATAGCATGCTACAAAAACAAATCTCAAAGACACTGCACGATGACATGGGTAGCAGAGGAATGAAGCACTTTCACTCGGTTTCGCAGAGGAATCAAGTGATCCATCCAACAGTATCCAAGCATTTATACATCTGACTAACGAATAACGCCGCTCAGTTTTATTTTCCCCAAAACCTTTCTCTTTAGCTAAGAAACCTGTTTTAACCTAACTGTTTGTTTTTGCAATTTTAACTAATGTAAAATAAAGACTCTTTACAGATGCTACAGATGGATTCTGAGCTGTAAATCAAGCCTAAGGTCAACTTAACTTGCTGTGGAATAATGGTAACTCTCGAGCTATTCATTTTCACAGTAACATCCTTAATAAAGGCTTCATCATACCTGTATTCATGTTGAAGAACTTTTCCTCTAGTGTGGTCTTAAAATCACACGGTCCTGAAAAACCACAAAGTCCATTAGTGTGCTATTACAAAAGTCTAAGCAAATAAACATGGCACCAGCCACACAGTAAGTATTGATAATGTGACATTGATCATAAAGAGCTCTGTGAGCCTCTCAGTTTCATGACTGTGCAGTGTTGGGCAGCAAGTCCTCGTTCTGTGTGGCTGTTCAATCCCCCTGTGAGTGAGCTCCCATGTGAAAGGTGATACAAGCCCAGCATTTCTGCTCTGAAACATGCAGCTTGGTTTCAAAATACACACACACACACACACACTGTGAAAGACACTTATTACCTCTTTTGGTATGTTACAGCTTAACACCTGACTGAATATCTGAAAAACATGCACTATAGGCACAAGTTGAGCAGCCTCAAGAAATTTTACTCCACTTCAGTTTGTCCTAGATTGATCACTTTTGGGTGACAGATTGACAGCTCTTATGACCCTGTTCCTAAAATACCCAGTTTATTTTGGTATGAGCCAAATATTTCTAGAAGAGTCTATGTGGGGAAGTAATTTCATTACGTTATTCTATTACCTAATCCTCCAACACATGCAGAGGTACGCAGTGTATGTAAGTCTTAATAAATACACAGCAATATGTAAACACTTCAGACAAGGTACACCTGCGTGTCTGTACACAGAGGCACCTGCCCAACCTGACAGCCTATCATGGAAACAGCTCAGCACATGTTGTCTTAGAGGTCAAATGCCATACAAGATGATATTCTGCAGAGTCACTGATGCATGATTAACTGACCATCCTAGTTAAAGACTTCAAGTTAAATCATGCCAGATAACAAACTCATGTACTCTTTCCAATCTCAGATTAAAGAGAAGTACTATATATTTATTTTGACCCTTAATAAAATGTGGCACCATCTCATATTTCTCCCATGAAAAGAGAGCCTGAGTGTCAAGCCCAAAACAAATCTTCAACCAGCGTGGCCTATAAATCGGAGGTGAAAAACACAGGGGACACATTTGCCTGTCACACCGCCGGACATGGGGTAAATCAAAAGTTCTAACGGCCTGTCAGCAATAAATGAAGAGGAGATTATGGAGTTGGGTTTCAAGAGGGCAGACTAGTGGCGACAGAACAGCTGGGATGGGAACAGGACAGCCACCCAAGAAGCCACATGTATGACCAGGACTAAAGTGCTCGGCTGTGGTTTCCTGAATACCTTGTGAGAAACCATGACACCAAATATGCTGTTAGGATATTAAAATAATAAACAACTAATTATAAACACTAAAATTCTGTCTATAAAAAACTGCAAAGGGAAGACACACAAAGAAATCTTATTAATAATAATAATAATAATAATAATAATAATAATAATGTACTATTTTATAATGGTGTATTACATTTTGTCATCTTATATATGTTTTAGTGGTAGTGGTTACTTTACAACTGCACTAAATACCAATGTTACATGACAAAACATAGTTACAAATCTTTCATAGTTCAAAACAAAGAATAATGATTATAATTCTTTCTACTTATATAATGGTGCAGCCATTTGATTATATCAGTTGAGAATGAGTGTCATGTTTACTGATTAGGTATAATATATTTAGATGGAAACGTATAATTGTGGAGTCTAACAATTAATCACAATCAGAACAAATAATCCCAGACAGCTCTAATAATGGATTAGATGGTTATGTAATAACTGTGACAGGCTTAAACAGGCACTGAGATTACTGAGCTACAACAGCAGAAAGCATTGTCAACATAGCTGGCTCCTGATAAATAGTATTGTCTCTTGTTGATAGCAGCTTATGTTTAGCCTGATTTATGGCTACAGTGTATTGGAGAGACAGGAAACTGAACCCCCCCACAGACCTGATTGCTCTTGGCAGGAGACGCGTGAAACTCATACCTCACACCTCATTGACAATCAGCTAAGTGTTGATACAGGACTAAATACATCATGGTGATATGCCACACCATCTACAACATCACAACATACACCGTTAAAGCTCATACATTAAAACTCATTTTCATTTACTAATAGTACAAAATTTAAAAAAAGTCATATATATATAGACAACCCAAAGTATAGTTAACTTACTACATAACAAACAACAACAGATTTGTAGCTCCAAACGCTATCACAGATTGACCGATGGGTTGTGATGGTATTAAGATAAATTATCATGCCACAGGCTTAATTAGTAGTTATATGCACTTCGGAAAGACACAGAAACACACTCCTACACATAATAGCATGCAGCCTGCTGGGTATTTCATATATACTCAAATTGAAAATCTGCTCAAAAACTCTAGTAACATGAACTGATAATTCTTTCTACCTAAACTCGCTTATCAGGCACAGTGTTTATATATGAAAATATATACATAAGACATGGATTCTACCTTGGTTATTGCTAATATGATGATCATTGGTGGTGATGTGCCATTTTTAATATATATTGTAAGACAAAAAGACTATCAATATACAGATAACAAATAACAATTAAAACAAGTTTTCACTGAATAAGACATTTATTTTTAACATCATGCATATTGTGCATCCTACCAAGCTTTTCTTATACTGTTCATGAACAAATTCTAGCCATATCACATGCTCTGCAACACAAAATAGTCCTACCTGGTACTGCTATTATACCAAATTCCTTGCCCGGGTTGTCTTCATGAAAAAATATGCAATGATTACACCGAGAAAGTGTTGCCTATCGAGCAAAACAGTAAAATAAACAAGTAAAATAGAGTGTGCCAAACTGTGCTCTCTGTCAAAAGCCAAAAAGAGCTCCGGATCCTTGCCATGTTGCTTACTAAAGCCAAAATAGGAAGAATCTTCCTCTCATCTGGGATTTGCAGTTGAGCTATTTATATTAACATTTTTGTGAGGACACAAGATAGCCTGTGTGGTTTTTAAAAGCAGCTTCTCAATCAAAATTTTATTAAAAGAAACCCTGTGAAACATTTGTTGTGCCATGGTTTATTGGCTAGAATATCACTTTTTTCTGTGCTGTTCGGTATACAGGACAATTTGTGTAGCTGTTACCAAGAGTTTTATGAATACCATTCTTTTAAGATATTTACATAAAAATTAAAGGATTCAATAGTTTTGCTGTTGGATGGCAAACTCTAGAATGTTACACACTCTCAGAAAAAAGTCTACGAAGTTGTACCTTTCCTTATTTCTGGTGTACCCTTATCTTTTTTAACTTTAAGCTTTCACGTGGAAAAGCGGATGTAATGTACACTTAAAAAAAAAGATTTAAGATACATAATTGGACCATAATTACCTTTTAAATTAAAGATTTAACGCTACACAACATGCACCTTTCTAGGTAAAAGATATATGCTAAAGGTACAAAATGGGGTTGTAATGATTGGGCAACTTGGATTGATGCATCAGTTTAAAAGGCAACAATTGAAATTAATCGAGGCAACAATTATAAAGCGACTATTATCCATAAAATTATAAACCAATTATTATAAAAAAAACTGATACAGGAACCCTGCAAATAGGATAACATGGTGATGTAGCCCATAACTCTTAAATACTTAAAACAGACCTGAGAATCATAATTCACAAATTCACATTACCCACTGCAGACTGTGACAAAAGTTGGTCACTAAATCAAATCATACTGTAGCAGATTCAGTGATATTGTCAAACATCTAATAGTTGTCTTAAGAATGGAAATCGTACTGTATCATACTGTACCCTTTTTCTGACTGTATATAAACATAACAAAAATTTTTAATAAAGAAGCTAAGAAAAAGTGACATTTTGCTCTGTTCAGTTTTAAATTAAGCAACAGGCTTTAAATTATTAAATGTGCTATATAAGCTCATCAGTATGCTATTGGTATCCAGGACACAAGCTGTAAATATCCAAATAAGGCATGGTTGTGTTTGTGGACTGGCAGTCTGTGGTCTCTCTGTTGGGGTTAAGTGACCATGCAAACTATATGCCTCTTGATGCAGCTGCCTAAGATAGAGACTGCAAACCCTCCCCTCATGATGCAGCAGATTTTGTGCAAATATCGCTATGACTGGTGTCTGCAGGGTTGGGTGAGAAAGTGAGAGCCAGACTCCAGCTGGGCATTGTTAGGCTGCTGGGCTAGGAAAAGGCGGGAATACATGCCAGGGCTGAGAGGTCCAGCTGGCAGAGCGGGCAGGTGCTAGTGAAGAGCTGTGCGGGACTAGCCAACGCTGTAGAGAGCCTCGGAATCTCAGAGACAGCCACTTAACATTCAAACAGCTTGAGTGTAAGTCACTGAGCCTCCCTCAGCTCAACAATCTGCCTCAATCACACACAGCCGCACACACCGAGTTCAAGAGCTTCTGAGAAAAGTCAAGCTTGGCTCTGATAGTGTTATTTATTTCTGTATGGAATTCAAAGCATGGCGCGACACTGAGTTATGTTTGGGCCATGGTGAATGCTGATTGCAGCACTCACAGATAAGATGTCTTTTAAGGAACTTTATAAATAGGGTTAGGGAATCTAAAGGAGCCTACCGAGAACCTGCAAAGTCACTTATTTAACTACTTAAGTTATTGCAGGTCCTCCTGTCCTCATAAACAGAACATCGCCAGCTTCATCTCATAGTTGGTTCAAAACACAAAAGTGCTTCTGAAGTAACTGTTGTCATAGTAATGATTCTGGCAAGTGGAGGAACATTATTAAGCAAATAAATTATCCAGAAGTTTATTACTGGGTATGTAAGTGGTCGTGAAGTATCGTGTTAGAGGGGAAAAGCTGCCACTTGAGAACAGATCCCAGAAGAATGCAAAAAATAACAATCATTCCACTGCCTCTAGATTTAAGATTATGCTGCTGTGCTACTTTTAAAAGTATTTATTTATATTATTTACACATAAATATATAACAGAAGGGGAGTTACATTTATACAGGGGTTACACAGACCAAGGACAGGACAACAACAAGGAGCTTTAAATTTACAAGAATATGCGATATGTGCTGCTGTGCTACTTAGCAAACTAATCAACAGCACAAAGTGTCTGTACAGTAAGCAAAGCAAACATTTCTACACATAACAAGCACTTCTCTGAAATGTGCAAGACATTCAGAGCAGGTGAAATTATGCATGCTGGATTCTTTCTTGGGGTGACATTTTTATCACATGCTCAAGTATGTTCACACTGCAGCACATGAGCATGTGAAATAGAAGCTCAAGCTATATCATCAAATAGTGAGAGTTAATATGAGCACATGATTATTTTCAAGCATAGGTTTCTAACAGGGACCTACCTTTATTTGATGGTTATAACAGCATGATTAAAACATGACTGGCTATAGGAAGGCTTCAGTCTCTAGTGCCACTTCACTGCCTTTCTTTAATCTTTTTAGGTCACACTAGTTATGCTTCCACAATTCAATGTTTCCCACAGATCTGACAATACTTGGGTGGGGGTCAGGAAACTTAAGGGTGGGCATGTCCTAGTATATTTTTACAGATATGATTTATGGTTATTGCAGGTATGGTGTATATAGCCAACAGATATAATGGATTTTAGAAATAAGAAAGACTAAAACTATTTCATTTACACTTCCACTTTCACATCACCTCGACTGTAATGGGGTCTGCTACCTATCACTCTCAGCCCCCCCCCCCCCCCCCCCCCCCCCCTCACAGCCAGACCTCTCAGCCATAGGTGCAAGAATAACATCAAGAATGAGGGAGTCATGAGGTGGTTGAACCTGCGGTTTGGATTTGACCATATAACGAGTGTTTATTCATTACCGCTGAACTCATACTCAATCACCAACAACTAGAAAATGGAAATGTCGGAATAATTTATGCATCATGCCTGAGTGTGGTGGGTGACTCAGCTCATCAGATTCTGCTGCTCTGCCAAATTAGAAACAAGGAACATTAATTTCTTGGAAGGAATTAATAAATAAAATGTGTATACTTGGCACAGTGCCAAAGTATTACTGTGGCATTTACATAGTAGAACAAAATCCCAAAATGCTCCACAGCTCACGCATCACATTGAACTAATCTACTGTTATTGCAGTTTGGCATTATTTACCTCTGAGAGAAAAGCTTGGGATGGTGGCGTGCATAAGAAATAAATGGAACCACCAGTGCAGACAGTGTACACCAGAAGAAATACCTACAAACCACTTAACATTCATGAACAGTGGCACTTTCAGATCTGTGCTTTGCGGAAACTAAATAAACAATTGTTTGGCTGGTAGCAGAAGTCCCATGGTTAAGAACAGTCTATTAACTAGAAGTAAAATTAACTAATAACTAGAAATTTGACCTTTGGAGGAGAGTTGACCTTTGTTTAGGGAGCTATTATGTTAATAATGAGACATAACATGAGATCAGCATGCAAAGAATATCCAGCAGTCCTGTACGTATTGCTTACCAGCAGTCAGGAAGTCAGTTACTTCATTAATTATATTGCTAATATTATTGTTCAATTTCATCCCTTCTGACGACCAGGTGTGGTGAGTAACCCCTGAATACCACATGCAGATATATTCTAACAAGGTGACATAGTGACATAAACACAACTACCGGCATACATCATTCCCTTTCTCACTCTCACCGTGTGCATTTCAGACTGCATGAGCATGGCATGGAGCTATCTGCTTAACACAGGTTCCCAAACTAAGTGTCGTGACCCCATGTGGGGTCGCTTGAATTACAATTGGGGTAGTGAGTGTTAAACAAGCTATATTTAAATTAAAAGCGTACATGCTGTTGTAGTCTTTTTCAGTGTCCAGACATACAGAATTATTGTAGGAGATAAGCTATAAAAATGGACAAATTTCTGCCACTAGTTCCTCAAAAACATCCAGTAACTCTGGCTCAGCTGAACAACAGAAGTCAAGAAAACCAACACAAAATTATGCCAAAACATTTACTGAATATGGATTTACAAGTCCTCAATTGTAAATCTGGAATTAAAAAAATGTAGGGTGGTCAGGGTTTGGAGTTCAAAAAGTTTGGGAACCCCTGGCTTAATAGTTTGTGACCACAATCTGAGTTACAGGTAACCTGATGTGTAGGTGGGGATAGCCACCTCTCATTTCTTTCTACTTTGCCGAGCGTGCTTTTCTTCTTACTCGTTATTTGTGGAATGATACTCTGCAACTTAGCACCTGTTAGCCTCAAGTCAATTTTGTATTGCGTGCATTTATACACTTGTGGTTCTTGTATGTGAACATTTATCGCTACAGGCTGTAAGGAATGTTCTTCTCAGCAGTATTACTACATACAGTATTACCTTCTCAATTTCCATATATTTACAGATCTGACTGTATATTGACCATACAGTGAGCTGCAGATTCTGCTCATTTTTTCCACTTAGGCGATCCATCCATTTGCGTTTTCTCATCATTCCACATTCCCCACCAACTAGCAGGCTAGCAGAGATTGTGGCTAACATGTTGCTAGCATCTAAGAGTAGCTCTCCTTGAAAAATACTATACACTGTTAAGTACTAAACCCATCCATTTTTCTCTATACTTGGGTTGATTTGCCTCCATAGCTCACATTATATTGGGTGGGTAGCTACCAATAACCATGCAAAATAAGGTCAATATAATCAGTTCTCCTTGCGCCTGTGCCTGTTTCCTCTGGGTTCTCTACTTTTCATCCATATCCCAAAAACACGCCGATAGGTGGACTGGCTACTCCAAATCGCCCCATGTGTGGATGAGTGTGTGAACATGTGTGTGTGCATTGTGCCCTGCAATGCATTGACGTCCAATCCAGGCCATATTCCTGCCAATAGATTCTGGATCCAACAACTCTGCTGGCCAAGATAAATTCGCTTATTGAAGATGAATAAATGAATGGCAGTAAATAAATTTTTTGTCAAATATTTAGGGTCTCATGGTTATTCAGTGTGGAACATACAGATTGAATTGCAGAACTAAGACACACATTTCAGATATTAACATGAAAATGCATATAATCTGAATAGGGGAATATTATTACCTCACGTTCAAACAATTTTGAAAAAAAGTGTCTTTGTTCTTCTAGCAAACACTATTCTTTAAAGAAACCCTGTCATGCTTCCAGATCTTTGACACCATTTATACTATCTTATCATGTCCTTGTATATGGACTGTTTCCTGAAAATATTTTGACTACATGCAAATCAGCTCATTACATTTGACAACCATCTTCCTGTTCTGTTCATTTAAATTGTTCAATTCAAAAGATGGCTGCCAAACAAAAAAAATATGCTTTTTTATGATTTTATATTTTTAGAAATTATGACAAGTGTTTTTAACGTTCTTATAGGTGAAAACTTAAATAGTTATGCACCACGTCATTATTATGCAATGTTTTGGGAGGGAATGTGGCTTGGGGAGCTGGATGCATAACATCTGACCTCCTGAAACGGTTTGAGCCATCAAATTTAAATTTGTTTAAAAATGTATCAGGGTACAGTTCAACCTGCATGTTTATGTGGTCGATTAATATCAATACTCAAGACACATGAAACAACCAAGCGCAAACAGGATCTCTGTGTACATACTATATGCATAACTGCATGTAAAGTCACATGGTTTAGATAGTTTCTTGTGGCTAATTATGTTGAAACAATTACACCAAATACCACAACAACAATAAAAATAATAATAATTTAAAAATACAGCCTTTTTTAGGTTGTGTCGTGGTGCAAGAAAAATGTGCTTAAGTCCAAGGTTGAGAATCGCATGTAACTGAGACATGCCTCGGTTTTAGAGAAACCCCACCCATGTGCGCAAATCTCACGCAAATCTCTGAACAGGGGAAGAAGACCTATGGCTTCTCAGTACTGATATGTGGAATACTATCTCAATAAATCCTCAATACACGCACATAACTCAACTCTGAATATGGCCCCCAGTGCACGTTCCCAGTATAATTCATTGTGGATGGGAAACTTTTGGGAAATGCACCGCAAATATTACTGTGGCCTAAACGTAATGATGGCATTTTCAAAATTATTCATGTTAGTGTGGACTAGGGCTTAAACACGTGATAGATTTGGATTCCTCTTGCTTTCTACTGTACCTTATCTGAACACGTGGAAGCCCTAAGCGACAACTTATTCAGGGGGCCTTCACCAAACATATTGTTTTATATTCAAGAATGAACAGAATTAATGCTTCCTTATCTTGGATGAGTCAACAGATTACTGTTGTCATAGCTAGTAGCAACACGCTAGCAACTTAAAAGGTGTTAGCCTAACACTTCTTACTCTAGATACTAACTATTTAACTAACTAACTAGTTTGACACTAGCTTTTTCCATTTTAAAATCAAATTAAATCAACAAGCGGAAGGAAGAAAGCAGAAAAATTGACTAAATGCAAATAATTAAAAGTAATTTCTTGCGAGTGTTTTGAAGCCATTTTGCCTCTTCTACGTTTTACTTTTTGTTTCTCATTTCCAGATAAATATGACCACTTAATGATCACCACTTCTTTGCAATCTTCTGACATTAGTTACGTTAGTTACCTAATTTAGTTACGTTAACTGCATATACATAAAAATTTTCGCAAAATGACAGCAAAGTTTGTTTTTTGCATATCTGTTTTGCATATATGCATATCATATAAAAATCATGGGGCCTCTTGGTGGTCCTGGGGCCCTAAACATCTGCTTATACCACTTACAGCAAGAAGCAGCCCTGCTTTCAGCATACATGATTTAATTAGCAAGACTTTAAAGATTGCCCTGGCTAAGTAACCCTTTTAACTAAGACTGTCACCAAAAGAAAGAAAGAACCTAATGGTGTTAATTCACTCAGGCTGCCCTGATCTAAAAATACTATTCTGGCTAAAAATGTACTGAATATATTTTTTTTAAATACACAAAACAAGGAAAATAAATTTTCACATAGTAAAATCAAATAATGGTTAAAGCCCTGTTATCAACACTAACAATATCATTATGTGTTGTTGTAAAAAATATGTGGTGATACAAAATATGAGAAATATTAGACCTTGTTCATGAAGAAGTGCTCTTTCCCATTCCATGACAGAATATAAATAGGAGTTTTATGAAGATAAGATTGTTTGAATCCTTTGAGCCTCCTCTAAACACTCTAATTCACCTGTATCCCAGCATGAAAGGCAGAGAGGACTCACTCCTTACCAGGCATTAAGAGCGAGCCAGGTTACGTGTTAGAGCTGAAAGACATCTGTGCCGCCAGGCAGCAAGCTCCACTTCCCCTTCTTCCTCTTCAGCCTTCAGCGCAGGAGGACTCTGAGATTTTCAGCGTTAAACTGGTAGGCTGCTGCCCGTTTCTGGAGGCAGAAGAGGGGAGAAAGTAAGCCCCCGCTCCAGAGCTCAAGCCCTGCGGTTTGAGCTATTTTCAGATGGAGACATGCATGTCTGGAGGCTTGAAAGTTACTCCGTGCCTCAGGAAGGGAAACTGACAACACTTAAAGTGCACAGAAGGAGGACAAACATCTGAGCTCGGCTGGGGCCTCGGCATGCCACATGCTGTGTACGAGCTGAAAACACTAATGCTAACTGGCAAGTTAGCCAAAATCAATCACTGTCTCTGAAGAGTTAGAGTTTCCCATAAGCCAAAAATGTATGTGTTTTTTTTCTGTTTCTGATCACATTATCTCCTTGTTTAACCTCAGAGGAAGCAAACAGGAAAAGTGCGTAACATAACGAGAGATATGAAAAAAGCAAACAAAGTCAAGGGCTCACATTTGAAAAACAACCTCAGGTGAAACCGTGTTCAGCTCTGGTAACATTTATGACGTGAACTCTATTTTTGCTTCTAAGGTTTGTTTGTGATGACAGTTCTCATTTATCATGTAAGCAACAACCTTCAGTCAAAGGAGTCGGCGTCATGAATATGTCATGCTGAAACGATTTCAAACCAATTTATGATGCTTCATTACACGTGCAATATAACATGGATTTGACACAAATTTGAGTTAAACTTTAATGTTTGCAGAGGAATGTTCAACAAAGTGTTGAGAAAAAAAACAAGCACACATAATACTCCTTAGGTATGTCATGAATATGTCTAAAACCATGACCATGTACAGCAAACTACCATTTTGAATTGATCCTCATAACAAGGTGCATGACCTCATATTAAGCAGTTTGTAGCACAAGAAATAAAGCTATTTACATAGGAGATCAGTCACCTGGAAACCTACTGAACAGAAGGGAAAGCATCACCCAGGAGCTCAGAAAATGCACCGTGACTGAAGATGTCAGCACAAACCTGAGCCAAAGAAAACCGCCCCACAAAGCTAACATTACTCATATTCTCATACCAGAGATGGCTGCGGAGTTACGCCAGGCGAACCCTTAAAACTGATACTGATAGGATCTGATACACACCTTTGCCTCTTTCCAAAAACAGACATGCAGACATGAAACATGAAGAACCTTCGTTTCTCTTGGTTGCTCAAAAAGCGACAAGGTCAAAAAACACATGTTAGATGCTATCCAACATGATTATGGGGATTAATAAATATTAACCCTGTTATCAAATATACTGATGGTTGCAATAAAAACCATGTTTAAACACTGTTTCCTGAAAAAGCCTCATTTGTGTTGCATGACTAATTCAACTTCACATGTTCCTCTAAAACATCTGCTATTGTTTATCCGGATTTGCACTTTGTCAGTGAATCACACATTGTGTCTCCTTTTACACTTCACTTTTTAACTTCCCAATAAAGCACTGCAATTACAGCTCTGTACTTTAGAAAGTTTTTTTTTTTAAGATATACTTTTTCAATGTAAACACATTTTGCATTATTAATTCTCACTGTGGGAATAAACCACTCAATTGAATTTACTAAACTGTATATTCAGTACAATGCAATTTTTCTTTGATAACAATAAATAGAGATTTTGCATGCTGGTATTTAAGTACAAAAACAAAGGTCTTACACTGGTTTTGTATGGATTAGCAGATTATGAATTTAAACAGTGTTAGAGCACTCTGGCAGCCACAGGTTCACATTATTTATTCATTTTATCTTCAGTAACAGCTGGCCAGCATCCTGGTTGGGGTTGCGGTGAACCCGGAGCCTATCCCTGGAGCAGTGGGCATGAGGCAGGAGGAATACACCCTGGATCACCCAGTCCATCACACACACACACACACACACACACACACATATACACACTTTTACACCTAGGGCAATTTAGAGTAGCCAATCCACTGGGACACTTTTATGAGGGAAGGAAATCTAGGAACTGAAGGAAACCCATGCAGTCACAGGGAGAACATGGTTCACGTCATCGACTATTAAAATGCTTTTCTCTTTTAACTTTTGCTATCAGTTTTCTGTGTTTTTCCCCACGCTGTGTTTTGAGTGCAATAAGCATTTATGTTTTCATGAAATTCATGAAAGCCTGCTGTCAGTGCAGCTCGCTCGTGACGTCACGCAGCTGCACGAGGGTGAAACCGTCCTGCACCTGCGTGACGTCATGAGTGCAGGTGGCTCGTGACGTCACGCAGCTGCAGGACAGTATGCCCCTCGTGCGTGTTTGATGCTCGAGCTTTATAGACTCCTGGAACCTGCAGCAAGCCGGATGAGCCACACGGTCGGTTACACATTAATGACAGTCGCTCAGCAACTGTTTGCTGGTTAATGTTTAAACAACCCCCTGCTGGAGTTTATCACTACAAACATCCAGGCTGAATAAACTCAATACGCTGTTTAATTGTCCTGCGTCCGTAATTCACTCTTCTGTGCTACTGACATGGTGTGTGTGTCTCATTCACAGACATGTTCACAGACATAGCCAGATGTGCTACAGAAATATCTTCATGATTCATTTTACCTACCTTAAACAAGCTGTGGAGCCAAACAAACGGAACCTGAGAAACCCCACAGGTCCATGTCCTCCAGTCAGTCAGACACACACACACACACACACACTTCTGCCTCGTATCCTTCTGTTTATCAGGATTAAAAAGACGCAGTACTGACACTGATGTAGCGCTCAACACGTTTCCGGACAAGTGCAGCTGCCGGAGCTAACAGCTAACCGACTACAGCTCTCCGAGCCATCCTTCCTCTGATTAGTATTCAGTCTCCCGCGTGTTTTCCTGCCGAGCAGCAGAAGCGCGCATCACTGAGGAGGCATGGCGACCCCGCCTGGCTTTAACGCTACTGAGGAGCGCTCTCATTGGCGTGAAGAGGATCCTGGTTGCCATAGAGATGTCCAACAGCGCGCTTGGCTTGTCGCGCGCTCGGACATGGCGCAGTACACAGCACGCAGGAATGCGTACTAGAGAGAAGCCTACTAAACAGCATGCTGAAATAGTACCTATATGCAGGTTTTGCTATGCTCTTTAGTACAGCAGTACGCTGTGTTCTTTCTTTCTTTAAAATAAATGATTAAAACATATTAGACGTGAGAGGGTTTTTATATTGAAGAGATTTTTTTCAAGAAAATAAAGTTTGTTTGTTTGTTTGTTTGTCTGTTTATCTAACCTAAAATTCCACACATTCTTATTTCATTTTTTCCTGTGTAAAAATGAGTAGCAATAAACACTCTTAGGCTAAACATAAGCAACTACTTGACCTATCCAAAGTAATCAATGATTGTCTAATGACTTGTTATTGATAAAAAATAATCATCTTTAGTACAGTGTTGTATATAAGAGGACTTATTAATGAGAAAATTAGATTTTTTCCAGAAAAAATCTATCTATCTATCTATCTATCTATCTATCTATCTATCTATCTATCTATCTATCATCAAACATTCTTAATCTAAAAGCAAGCAACTTGACCCATTCACAGTCAGGAATGATTGTCTAATGATTTGTTATTGATGAAAATAATGCTTATATTAATAATGCTAATAATTATTAGTACTAGTATTAGTACTAGTACAGTGTTGTGTATAAGAGGACTTTTATATTAAATTTTTTCCAGAAAAATCTATCTATCTATCTATCTATCTATCTATCTATCAAATGACTAATGACACATTTCTTATTGAAGAAAATTGGTAGCAAGTGGATCTAGAGTTATAAATTTGGTAAGTGTTGTGCATGAGAGGGCTTTTACGCTCAAGAGAGTATTATTTTTTTTAACTTAAAAAAATTATTATTATTATTATTATTATTATTATTATTATTATTATTATTATTACAGTATTTTTCCTGCATCAAATTTGATATGAAATATTATTAGGCTAAACACAATTAACTACTTGGCTCATCCAAACTTATGAATGATTGACTGATGAAAAAATTATTAATTACGATATGATAAAGCCCATAAATTTTATGTGCTACAAAAATAGAGACCATGTACATTATGTATGTGAAAAGTGAAACCATCATGCCTGACATGTGAAAAAATAATCATATGAGAAAATCACAATGTGAAAATAAAAACAGCATGTCAGAAACAGAAAAGTTCACATGTGAAAATAAATGAATTGTGTGAGAAATCACATGGAAAAATAAAAACACATGAACTACATGTAAAAAGTCCACATATGCAAATATAACATGTGCGGTGTCTAAAACCCACATTTAAAATTAACATGTGGAGCATGCGATTATTAACATGTGAAATTCATGTGACTTTTCTGCAAGGGTTAGCATATTATATCAGAAACGTTCCTGTTACATACTTGCATGAAAAACCTAGGCGTAATGTCAGCTAGGAAACTTTTGTAGTTAAACATTAATTCTGTGTACTCTTTGTCACAATACACAAATAATGATATATGAATGCTTTGTTAGAATACTATGAACACCATCTAAATACAAACTGCCAATCTAAATACACCAAGGAGCACTCTGGGCCTGATAAATTCAGCTGCATATCTAAATTTAACAGAACTGTCAACAACCCTTTACTACTGGACTGTGCTACCAAAGAAGGGCATAATTATACCTTAGGCACAGACACACAGTTGATAAGAAGACTATACAAGGCTGATATGAAAACTAAGTGGTGGATAATGGCCAGTATTAGAAACACACTTGTTTACGCTAAGGGTTTGTGGTACCTGCACAATCAATCATCATAAAACTCAAATGCATAACAAAGTCTAACAGCTGAGATTCACCTCATGTATGTATTTCAACTGCTTCAATCAGTCCCCTAAGTAGTGATGTATAGTAACTAATTTGAATTAGTCAGTAACCACAGTGAAACTAATAGGAAAGGTATGAGGTTACAAGAGTGAGGAATGTCAGTCGCACCCACCAACAGGTCCTGTGAGTTTAAGTGGTTAACCATCAAAATTGTTATTTCCTAAAAGCGGAGCATGTTTACTTAGTGCTCAGAATTCAGCTCAAAAGCTTTATTCAGCTCTTTAAGATCACAGGAATGCCACTCATGTTAATCTGGTTCAAAGGAAATATTTGTTCTCTTTTTAGGATTTACTGAGAAGCACAAACACCTGGTAGAGACAAATAGGCCAACTTAGTAGCCTGATGTAATATCACATACATATAAGGGGATAAACCTAGAGATATTTTTGTACATCCGTAGGTGGATTAAACCTCAGCATTATACTATTTGTGTGCAGTTCTTCACATTATAATGTGAATAGCACCATGACTGTTATAGCCAAATATAGAGTACTACCAGCACTATGTATAGTATCCCATTATTATTTTTGTATGATGCCCTACATTTGTTCTATCCAACTGAGAAATACCACTTAATGATGACCTGAGATAACACACCAGTGAGTCAAACTATTAGAGATACATGTAGCTGATTGACCGAGTTTAACATTGCCAGAAAACATAATGGCCTATTCCAAAGGTTATTGACTCAGGAGGGCTTTTGTCCAGCACAGTTTCCCTGGTGTAACACACATGCTAAAACTAGTAATTAATTGGTAAATCAAGTGTCTTTGAACAGGGAAACTGTGCAGGACGGTGTTGTCTTTTAGGCACTGGAATTCTTACTATCCTGGAATTCTATATGGACAGTCATGGAAAATTCCATGAAACATATGTTTTTTAGGAGTTTCACCTTTAAAGAGTTTTTTTTTTGTCCTTAAATTGTTTTGAATAACTCAGATACACAGAGCACATTCTTGATATTTCACTCTGTATTGAAACAGATACTATGGAATGAAACACATTAAAAGTTCACTTTCACCATGTCTACAGGCAACCAAAACTAGAATATCAACCAACAAGTCCAACAGGATTCCTTTCATTGTTCTTTGGAGTACACAGTAAGAAAAGGATCTCTGATTAGAGGTGTAGGAAACCATCACTACCCTAAACCGATGAAGCCCTGTCGCTCCTGATCGCTGGGGGACCCCCGAAAGGATAGGTTTACCTGAGGACAGAGAAGCCTCTGTCCACTAAAGAGTGGCTTCCATGCCATTCTTCTTTTATATTTTCCCACTAACACACCCACTTGGGCGAAACTGGAATCTGCTTGAGTACAATGACACAGGAGACAAGCACGGTTGTTCTAGAGCCACAGGCTGGGAAAAACAGGTCATATTTGTCCATACTCCTTTTGCACAATGGCCACAAAGACACACCAAACCCTGGAGCTCACAGGAAACTGGACCAAGTGAATTTGTATCTGTATCCAGGGAGGCTATCAAATTACACAAATATCATCACTCTGTTTCTGACCTATTAAAAAGTTGGGTATTAGTGGGTATTAGTATGATCTTGCAAGTGCACAAATTGCTGAGGACTTGTGTGACCATAATGTGAATTTTACCTGCAGTGTGTTTGATGTAGCACAGTGAAAATCTACATAGTACATAGTATCTACATAGTATTTCCATTTAAAATACTAATAATAAGTTATTTTTAAAAAATGGACATGGTGGTACAGGAGGTACAGAACCGTTTTCAAAAAGTTTTTTCCCCATAGTTTTAATTTAAAAAAAAGCACATGAAGAACAATGAATTGGGCCCTCACATAGGGATCAAAATAAATATAAGACATTTGCAATTTAAAAGAAATTCTATTCAGAGGTCAGAGTACACATAGTTCTGTGTTCTGTACAATATTTTTCAGCACAGCAGGGATAAATAATCAGGTTAATGGCTTGTCCTTCAAGACGTTTGGGATTTGTCCATGTGACATAAATAAAGTCTCTGCTTCACTCTATGTTCTGTGAATGAGACAAAACAGTGAGCAGTTTACTGGAATGCTATTCAAGGAACTCTACGTTCAGAAAAAAGTTCACTTTGGAGCTGGATAAAACACACAGGATCTGTGGCTGAAACACAGAGGTAGCTGTATTCCTTATAAAGAAGTGTTCCTTAATAGTGATCTACTGCTTTTGTAGAGTATAGCTTTTTTGGTGCAGATAATAATTTAAATAAATGTATAATGCACTAATGCAAACCATAAAATCTACAGGTCACAGTGTGACTGTTTTATGTCAGATCATTCCCAACCTAAGCTATTAATTCAACTGGCATGATTCAGTTTCACAAAGGGAAGGTATATGGTTACGGTGGGCTACACCTGCACACAAAAGCTTGGGCAGCTGTTATAGAGGACATCAGCAACAGCAGGGTTCAAGCAGCTTACCATTTTTCTGGTCTTAGAGAGGAAGTGCTGTCTAGTCTGGCAGTAGCGACCCAATAATGTGTCACAACATCACAAAATCTCACATTCTCTCAACATTTCATCTGTATACACTCACAACAGCCTACCTATGAACATCAGTTTACCTCATGCTGGTAGAATGTAAACAAGGATTGCATTTCCCAAGTTATATATCACAAAAACATACATCATTCAGTACTCACACATTAAGCCATTTCACGTGTTACCAGAAGTTAACAGTCAGCAGATAATTATGCTAAATTGATTTATTGATGACTACACTTGACTCACACCTATTAAACAGTACTTATTTAAAGACGTATTGGATTCCAGTGTAAGATTAAACTTGGCACAAGGAATGACAATCCTTC
This sequence comes from Pangasianodon hypophthalmus, assembly GCF_027358585.1. Classification (NCBI taxonomy): domain Eukaryota; kingdom Metazoa; phylum Chordata; class Actinopteri; order Siluriformes; family Pangasiidae; genus Pangasianodon; species Pangasianodon hypophthalmus. The sequence goes on along the minus strand of NC_069716.1, from coordinate 17,678,734 downwards.
ACTGATGGTCACTTTGAAATGTAAATCAAGTTGTCCAGAAACATAAATGACAAAGTGCCAACTGACTTATGCAACAATATTTAACTATGCCTGCAGGTGATCTTGTGCCATGCAGCCCTTGGTAATGAAGTTTTAAACTGAACGATAATTCAGAAATTACAAAGCCAGTGTGTGGCCCTGCGTCTGCACAAAGGCAACAACATTTATTAGTACATTAAATATCTTAATGAACATTGGATTGTGGATTATGGTGTGGATTATGTTTAAATTTTTTTCAATTTATATGTATAAGTTTATATTTGTATATTTCAATTTAATGTTTTATTAATTTGTATGCGAGCCATAAATACTTTCTTTAACATGTTATATATAAGTAATTCCTTTTGATTCCTCTTAAATTTACAATCTTTTTTTTAATCAAGTCTACTATCTTTAACAATGTAGTTATTTTATTATATTGTTGTGCTTTTTGTGAAAATTGTGGAGAATTATTATTTAACAATACAAATTATTAGAATGCTTAATTCTATAATTAATACAAATAATACATTTCCAAAGAAAAAAAATCAAATAACTGACAGACTTAAATCCCACATGTTTAACTTGCACTTACCTTCATATGAAGGCATTCTGGCTGTGTAATGTCATTAAGGGCTGTTAGTTCTGGCACAGGGACACACAAATGAACACAAACCCAAAATCACTGATAAATCCAAAGCCCTCTGGTTATCTTCTCTGCATGGGGAATCATATCAGCCCCTCTGCTGCTATCCCAAACACGTGTCTGTCACCTCAATTGCTCTTTTGCCAGCTATCCAAACTGAGATGCCTGCTTGTCTTCTCCTTTTCACCCTGCCACTGGAATGTATCTCCTTTGTGTTTAACCTTCAGCTGAGGACAAAGCTCCCACAAGCTTCCACACAGACCTAATTGCCCGTTGCTGCTCTATGATGCTGCGGTCTGACACAGATTGGAGTGCAAGCAGGAGATGAGTTGATTTTCAGCTATGAGGAGCATCCTCTACATGCAGCACCAGACAGAGCCTTCCAGCAAATGGAACAAATGTGCTCTTTGTGTCTCACGTTTTACAAATACAATAAGCTGTCTGGGATTAGCACAGGAGCGGACCAATCAGAGCTCAGAGGCAGTGGGGTAGGCTGGGTAATCGGCATTAAATCAAAGCAGACGGACTGAATATATCAGTGAAGGTTATAAGTGCTCAGTGTCTGCAAGCAGGAATAATCCATTTTACTAGCACTATGCTTATAAAGCATAAATACTGCCCAATTACCATGGAGGGTCACCAGACCTATTAGTTTGTTTTCATAGTAACATTTTAGCCAGTTATGATGTGACTGATAAGCTTTGAACTGTACATTATGTACTAAAAATAAACACCAATGTTCAATATTCACTGCAACACAAGCTAATTAGAATTAGACAAATAATGTAACACTATGGATTTATGAATATTTTCCTTATACAACATTTACTAAAATAATGCATCATTACCAAACAGTATACATGGTATCCAGTATACTGTATTAAACAAAGAAATAAAAAATAAACACCAAATACAAGTATGATCAGCATTCTATTCATGTATAATACATCATGATGATGATGGTTTGAGGGAAGTTAAGCTGACTATAGGTCATCTGATTCATTTGGATTACATCACACCTCTCATGGTTACTGCCTATGTTTAACAAAGATGTAAAGTGGCATCCACAGAGAGCTGGGAGATGTCTGGATGAGGGGCTTGAATTATGGCCCTATCACTTTCAACATGACCTTTCAATACCTCTCAACACACGCCCTCCCAAGGCGACGCCAGCTCTCTCATCTCTCCATCTCCCAGGATTCACAGCCCCTAACCCGCAACCCTGATCACACTGTATCCCCTTGCTCTATTTATACCTGCTTTCATAAATAAGCCTGCCACCAAAGCACCTTAAAAACAAGAGCTCCCTGTAATGGCCCTAACAGACATATCTGCATCGTAGGCGTATGTTGGTCATTTGTTTATTTTAGTTCCAAAAAGGTTTTGTACATAGACAAGTCAAGATAATGTTTTTGTACAGTTGTTGCTGTGTTACACAATGTTCAAAGTGAGGACCATTCATTCTGTCATATCACGCTATTTTTAATCCAAATTATAGAAATGCAAGCTATATAAACATCTATGAACTGCGGACAATTCCTTCTCTGTAATTTTTTTTTAAATAATAATTAAATGCGTAATTACTATTGCTAGCAAAAGTTACACGTTTGCTATATTTCTAGTTGAAACGTTGATGAAGGGGATTTATCTTTAAAGATATGGTTTTAAAATCTGTTAAAAAAGAGCCCAAATGGATAGCACATTTGTCTCTCAATGTGTTGCTTAAGATATAGCTCTTGTGTTAATAATTTTTCTGTTCCAAATTCAATCACACACAAACACATAGCACATATACAACTGAACCATGTATACAGACAGCTGTACATATTTCACACATTTCATTTAATTGTCTTTTTTTTTTTACATCTTCTTGCAAATATGTCCATTTCAAGAAGTATAAAATCAAGCCATCCATTAGATTAACTCTGCACCCATATAAACAATTATTGCGCCTGCAGGCATTTCTGTGACTCCAGCTGAGGTAGCAATAAACGAATTCCTGTGGAATGCCTAACAAATTTGACAGGCAGCTGAAAGGATCACTCGCACAAATGTTGTACATACAAGGAGTAGCCTCATGTTCACAGTGTTGTAGGACATGTGTGTTTGTTTCACACCCCAGACATGTTGTCAGCAGGCCAACAAACATAACCAACTGTTACAGTGTTAGGATATATTCCTAATAATGTGAACTGAATGAAGATTATTTGCCTTTGTGGTCTTTTAATTGTACATATTTTAAATGAACTGAAAATAGCAAAGTCAGGAAACTAGATTTTATTAGTTTCTGTTGAACTAGTTGTTGGGTTCTACAGCGTGAAGGTTTTGATTTATGTTTCCAATACTGTGGCTCACCCTAGTGGTGAGTAGGACTTCCTACAGATGCATATGAGGCACACAAATTTCTTTGTCCTCCATGTCTAGTGTCCAACTAAACCCAAAGAAAATGCCCCCCTCAACCAAGAATTCCTTCTCAGAAAGTTGAGGTGTCCTTAACCCCCAGTTCACCACGTGACGTCATGTCAACATGGCCGCTCATACAATCAACAGTAAATAAAATATCACTTTACTACGTTAAATGAGTTTGTAGTAGCTTTTACTTTAGGTCAGTCAACAGTGACACATAAATTGATTAAATCTATAACACTAACCATACACTTCACTGTTTTGAGAACATAAATGCATGATACACTCATGGTCACTAATATTAGCTTGCAAGCTTATTGCTAACAAAACACATGCTTTCATGAAGGCATCCATGTTTTTCCCTACTTTGCAGCTCAAATGCAGCAAGCCTAAAAATTACATAATTCACATAGTTCATTTTTAGTACTAAATGATACTAAGTGGGATTATACAAACCACACACAGCTATATTCACTTGGGTGCAATGAGTAAATTAGGAACTGATGGAGGAGACTATGATTCTTTGATAGGCTATAAAAGATGTAGTCAAGTAATCCATAAAATTAACTAATGTATGCACAAGTATACTTTGAAAAGTATCGTACTCAAACATCAAGCACCTGAGTTTTTTTTATTTGGGTAATGCAATCCAGATTACATGGTATCTATTGTTTCCCAACACAACCACCTTCATAGCTTCCCTTTAGGCAATCCTATGTAATAACCCATGTCTTAATGACAGCATTTAAAATGTACATCCAGTTAAATTATTAAAGAACTATGCTGCCATAAATACATCTTTAGCGGCTACTGAAAAATACATTGTCCAATTAAAATTACGAATCAATACAGCTGTATTTCAATTTCAATTAATTTGATTTTCTTGCGTAAACGGATTACCTCAAAACATTTACGTTAATGAACTCAACTGTTTCGATGTGTGGGATAATATGCCATAAACACATGATCTAAGCACATGTTCAAAGCTTCATTACGTAAACATGTGACCGCTTTGCGTATGTTCGTAATGGCCAACTGCAAAGTGGTTGCATTATGGGTGATGTATACACTAGGGCACAGGTTCCAAACCCTGGCGTACCCCTTGTGCTACACATTTTAGTGTTTCACATGCTCTAACATGGACTACTGATTGGAAGGTCCTGAGTTCAAATCTCAGCACTGCCACGCTGCCACTGCTTGGCCATTGAGCAAGGCCCTTAGTTGTATAAATGAGATAAAATGTAAGTCATTCTAGATAAGGGTGTCTGCCAAATGATTTGTTAATGCATGCTAATAGCATCCAGTAAGGAAGCTGCAATTATATTTTGTTGTACTTGTTTTACTGCTTATGCTATACAAATGCATACAAATGCATGTGCATAAATTGAAGTCATATCCATTAACGGACCCCCTTTAGAATGTCGATTTCACATATTCTGACATTTTCCATGAATTATTTCTATTGTTTATGTGGATAGTAAAATATCAATGCATTTAATGTATTCAAACCATTTAAAAGGTTCAGTGTGCAGTCATCTATAGGTAAGAAATGCTTTTATTCTGATGGGAAATGTTTTTTTCAGTATTAACACAAAAAGAGTCATATGCTAAATGTCATATACATTGCAAAACCTTTGGTGTGCATCATTATCTGTGTCCAGGCTGTTGTGTATATATAGTTCCTTCTGAAAGTATTGGAATAGCAAGGCCAATTCTTTTGTTTTTGCTAAACACATTTCAGCTTCAAGAATCAGAAGGCCAGATTGGAATTCACAAAGAAATACAGAAATGAGCCACAAAAGCTCTGGATCCAAGATTAACCTCTACCAAAGTGATGGAAAGGCCAAAGTGTGGAGAAGGAAAGGATCTGCTCATGATCCAAAACATACAAGCTCATTGGCTGCTTCTGGAACAGGCTCACTAATCTTTATTGATGATGTAACTCATGATACTAGCAGCGGAATGAATTCAGAAGTCTACAGAAACATTCTGTCTGACAATTTACAGGGAAAAGCATCCGATCTAATTGGGAGAAACTTCATCATGCAGCAAGACAATGACCCAAAACACACAGCCAACACAACAAAGAACTTCATCAGGGGAAAAAAGTGGGTTTTAGACTGGCCAAGTCAATCACCAGACCTTAACTCAACAGGACATGCATTTCAGTCTCCTCTTCAAAACCCCAAAACAAACAGCTCAAAAAACCTGTGTTACAATCCTGGAAAAGCATTACAAAAGAAAAATGCAACCGTTTGGTGTCAGTCGGTCGCCATCTTGATACAGTTATTGCAAGCAATGGATGTGCAACCAAATATTAAGTGTTATTTACTTTAAGACTATCTGTTCCAATACTTTTGCTCACCTAAATACTGTGCAGTCTGCCACCAAAGGTGCAATGTTCTAAGTTGTTTAACACATCTAGATGTAAATATAAGGAAATGAAAGCTGAAATTCAGACCTATCATCTCATATTCATCTTTTCATCTCAAACCCAAATGTTTCTGTTAATAGCAAAAGCAAAAGAATTGGCCTTGCCATTTCAGAGAGGACTCTATATGTGTGTATACCATTTATTCTGCCCACATTACACAAAATTCAGCAATCAGGCCACAGAGAGAAAAAACATACTGAGACAACATAAGGAAGAAACTCTGAGAGGAGCCAGATTCAAAAGGGAACCTATCCTCTTCTGGGTGATGCAGAATAATGTGATTATAACTCATTACAGTATGCAGGTGTAGAAGAGTAAAAACATTACTCAGTGTGTTGAAATGATGTTCAGTAAAATTGTGAATGAACACAGGATAGTCTTTATGATTGCAGGAGCAGGTCTCATGTACAAAGCTACAATATCCAGGTGAGATTATCCTCTGAAGCAAGGGTGAGACTTGGGCTCTTATTGGGAAGTACAATAATACATTAGGGTATCTATGTAGGATCATCCACAGAAATCATTAGAGAATTTTATTAATATTATTAATATTTCGGGATATATGCTTAAGCAATTCCAAAAGAACTCAACCTAGAGATTGTTAATGATATCACTAAATAAATAAATGTGCAAACTACTAATGGCATGACTTACATTTCAGAATATTGAATGCCAGCTCATAAGCCAAAAGTTCATTTTGCTTTGCATTCTCAGCATCTCCAGCAGCTGTGTGTGGGATGGAGGCATAATGGATAACCCTGTAATCCAGCGTTTCCTCCACACAGGCTGCTCAGAAAGCACTGGCCACTTGGGCATACATGCTGTCAGGAAATCCCTGCTTAGTCATGACCTTAGTTCCTACCAAGGGAACTTCAGATGTGTGCTTCCCCAGCAGTGTGAAGGGCACAAGTTCAGACATACACAAACACACACACACAAAGACACACAGTACAGACACACAGAATATAGACGTTAATAGAAATAACTCACCAGTGCGTGCACAGTAATATTACACCAAGTACATTAAAGTTTTTTTTTTTTTTTACATTTCTTCTATTTCAAATGCAAGCACTTAATAGGAAAGATTAAATTTGAAATAAACCTTAATAGTAAAATACAGCTATAGGCATTGTGTTAAGCTGCTGGTCCAGAAGAATGAGAAGAACGAGATGCTCAAGATGACAGCCTTTTCTAATTCATTGACAGGTGTCACTCTGACAATAAACACATGACTAGACGTATTTGATGATGCATGAAACTCCTTTACTATAAAAATCATCCAGTCATCCTGGAGCCCACAAGCTCCTGTTCTCGCTTTATTGATTGACAATTGACTCTGATCAACATTTACCTAGAGTAAAAACTATCATATTTTACCCTTTCTGTTGTGTGTAACCTGGATTATCTGATACACAGGAGACTCGTGATTCACGCTGGTAAGGATGATGACGTTCCTCTTGCTTACCTCTTCTGAGTCTTGGTTTCTCCCAAGGTATCTTCTCCTTATCCTGTCACTCTTGGCTTGGCTTTCTCAGTGGACATTAAGGCTTGCTGTATACTCTAAAATACTCTAAATGACGGAAGAACTAAAAACCAAATCAGCATGAGGCTGTATAATTCAGTGTGCGTCTTTCTAGGACATTCTGCACCATAATTTTGGCTTGAAGAGGGCTCTGAGCTGTTAAACTTCTGCCAGAGGAAGTTCTGTATTTTTAATATGGCCTCATTAAAATGTATTGCATGACATTACTTGATATAGTACAGTGCATTTTGCAATAGTAGTACTGCAGTGTAGGGGTGATTCCATGATAGGGGTGCTTTGTAACTTAAACTTTGTAAATTAACATTAACGTCACTATCAACATGAATCTAAGAAAGCATGTTTAAGGCAACATGTCAGGCAACAGTCTTCTTTGTTTTGTTTTTTTTCTTTTCTGACAGGCTGCCTTTTGTTACTAAATAAGTAACAGGGATAAGGGTTTTTTTTTGTTGTTTTTTTTCATAGACTTAGGAAATAATGCATCTGTGATAATGGCATAAGGACATTAAGGACATTCTAAAGCTATACTTAAACTATTTATTGTATAATTTACCTTCAATCTATAACGGTTGCACTTTCAAAGCAAGTCAGATATCAGTCAATATCACAGTATCACTAACAATAAAGAAAAAAGAAGGATGGGGGAAAAAGTAATATGGTCTTGTTGTTACTCTACTGACAAGACAAGCCTACATATAATAATTCACCCTATACCTGTCTTAGCATATAAAAATGAACTATAACATGAACAAGCGCATAACAAACTGAAAATAAGATACACTACATTTGCCATTTTAAATAGAACAAGTTTAATTTTCACCTGGAAGGATTTTGTATCTTCAGCTCCTGAGTGACATGACACCAGCAGAGGTTATTTAAAGCACAGGTGTAAGAGAAGCAGTAAGGAGACACTGATCTAACACACACACACACACACACACACACACAATTATGGGACTAGATTTCCATGCTCCATGTTTGTTGTCATTTAGCTCTAAAACGGACCTCAGAACAGTGGATTAAGGCATTTAAATTTATATCTACATATAAATTTATATTTATATTTAAATTTATATCTACAAAAAAAAAAAAAAAACTAGTTGGGGTGTGGCTGTCTCTGATACCACATACTCTCTTGACTCCATTTTCTACTTTCAGGGGTGAGACATTTCAGTGTTGATTTCAATTTGTTATATGTATTGTTATGATTTCAATATGTGTTATTATATAGAGCTTTCACTGAAGGTTGTGTTTGATTATTGGTCTGGTATCTACTGAGCGAATAAGCACACTTCATGCATTACCACTTAATTCTTCTTCTGCCCCCAAGTTCTTTTAAGAAAAAGAACAAAGTCTGACTGAAAATCTTTAGGAATAGCAATGTGCTTTTTGTACCCTGAGCAATTTCTCATAAGGGAAAGCCTGATTTGTCCCAGCTAGCATTTACACCATTAGATGGTTGATTGACTGGTTTAGCATAGAGAGTCTTACTGAGAGCTCAGTCCAAACAGCATGGTGACATCAGGGACCTTGCTTAGAGGTGTTTCTGTTCATGACATTTGTGCTGTGACCAGCTGGGCAATTGCACACACATTTTATTGATTCATTTTATCCATGTAATGCCACTGCACCCTTGTTGGTATATCCAACACATGCTACAACACATAGCCCTTAGTGTTGGAGCACTGGAAGAATAAAAATAATAAATAATTTAGGTGTGTCTAGCTAGTGCGTGGGAACTGGTAATGACTAAAACATTGGGAAGAAAAACAGGGGTAAAAATCCCAGCTAAACAAAATGAAACCAAAAACAAACAAACCAAATCAAAAAACCCTACCTATCCAAAAAAAAAAAAAAAAAAACATACTTTGCATTGCTAATTAAAACATCCTAGTGGTATCATTCTTTTCATGGTAAATCTTGTCATGCATGGGCATACTGTATATACTGTATAAACTGTGTGTGTGTCTGTGTTAGACATATAATAAATATCTGTAGGCTCATTAAGTTGTCATCTAAAATTGCTAAAATTTACAGTTCTGAAAGTCCTACAAAAATCAATATATAATGACAATGAAAACACATGTTTTTTACACTTTACACTTTTTGTTTTTTTTTTTTGTTTGTTTGTTTTTTGTTTGTTTTTTATTTTCAGCAGGCCATAAACTGGCAAATATTCATCTGTGGATCTTCCATTTTAGAAGTCAACAATCCCTAAAAAAATAATGCATCTAGAATTAATAATTCATACGTAATGACTTATGGAACATTGTAACTTTTTCTTTAGCACTCGTTTTTATGGGGCCACACACCCTTTTTAAAGCCTCTATATCTCAAGTGTGGGAAGGAAGAGGTTTTCTGAGTGCTTTCTACATTCTGGTCATGAGAAGGACTATGCTGAATATCCATATCCAGACTAACGGCCATTGATCATTAATCATTGAACTTATTCAATGATCAAAAAATATCATTATAATTTTACGGTCTGGATGCGATGAGTGCACTTTAAGCGTGTGCCCTGTCTGTGGTTAGAGAGACTGCTGTTGTCACATCGTCTCACAGGAGCTGAAAAACAGAATCCAAGAGTAGCTAGGCTCAAAGTGGGGAGCTTTCTTTATCAGCATTGGCCTCATTTGTGAAGACTTTGTCTTCATCACACAGTGTGGTTTAGATTTGGTCTAGATGAAGCAATTACAATGAGAAAAAAAGTATTGTGAATTGTTGCCATTATTTCATGCCTTCATAAAACTTTAGGTTTTATGATGGCTGAGCTGCATTACTGGACTATTAGAAGGCACGCTTTCACAATTTAGATGTCATTTTGACATTTTCAACTCTCTGTGACAGGCATCATGTAAATCTGTAAATCTGTATATGTAAATCTGTATATGTAAATCTGCTGTGCCATGAACATGTTTGGTAATTTACAGGTGATTGGCACTGTTATCTGCCTCTGAGTCATTTGTTACATTTATGTTGACTTGACAACCACAGGTCGGGTCTCCTGACACTTCCTGATTCTGGCAATTGCTTTGACACCTACAACCTGCTCCTTTTCTCTATTCACTGAACCCACTGCCAGACTGCATAGAGAGTTCGGAAATATCCTGCACAGCTTGTGGCTAGTAGTTGGCTGATATGTGTTTTTCAGTGGCCAATGTCAATGCCGTATTTACCGAGTAAGGAGGTCAATGGGAAATACACAATATGGCCAATGTTTGTGGACACCTGACCATTACAACCCAATCTGTCCTTGAACATCCCATTCCAAAACCATGGGCGTTAATACGGACTTGGTCCCCCTTTCCTGTTATTACAGCCTCGCTCTTCTCTTCTAACACAATAACCCTAGGCCTTAAAGTGAACACAAATCAAGAAACACTGAAAACAACCTTTCCATAAGTTTTAAAATTAAATCATTTTAAAGTTCCTCAGACCCATATGCAAATCGAGTAGAAAAAGTCATGCACCACTTTTCTATGACTGTATTCATTTCATCTTTGCTACTAAACATTTACTAAGGAAACACAAAAAAATATTAAATTATGTACAACTCCTGTCATATTGAAGTACACGCGACACACATAGAGAAGACTGTGAATTTCTGAACACTGAAAAAGAAATTAATTTCAAGGTTTTATTATTATTAATTCAGTTGTCTTTAATTTTCAGTATTAAGAATTCAGTGCCATTCAATATTTTTTTTATTCAGATCTTTAATTTGATTTTTTTTTTTTTTACTTCCATACACTTACAACTTAAACCTACCTACCCATTTATGTGGATGGAAATGGATTGCTTTGGCTTCCAAGTTTCAGACTGATATCAGTTTGTTCACTTTAGTGACTCGTTCAAAAAGAGCAAATCGATTCACCTGAGTGGTTCAAAGGAACCGACTCGCTCGCGACTCGCCCATCAGCAGTGCGTTCACAGCGCGTGCAGAGTTGTAAAATTTAGGGAGGGACATTTCTTGACAGACAAGCGACGAGAACCAATCAGATAGAGCCATATTCAGCTCCACAGAAACATCTTCGGTTGTTGAGGAACTCAATCAGTGACGCATTGAGGGCAGGTTTTGACTTTAAGCGTCCTTAGCTACCTGGTTTTTTCCTGCTTATCTGAGGCAGGCGGCTGTTCCAGCTCATGAACACAGCTCTTTACATGTGCAAACTTCTGCACTTACATGCAAGTGACTGTGGAGAACATCTCTGCGCCACGGTGCGCCTCCATCGCCTCCAAGTGCTTTGGCTCCCTGGCCAGGAGTTCCGGCTCCAACTTGGAAAAGCATCAGTCGCATCTCAGCCGGAAATTTCCAGGCAAAAAGATGAGGAAGGAGCCAGATACAGTGAACTCAAGCCAAGACATCAGCCTAAGGTAAGACTTGGCAGGGAACCCACTTTTTGAGAGAAGATGATGAAGAAGGAGAATCAGGTGCATTAAGGTGCTTTGTTAGTTGAATCCTGGTAGTTGAACCAGATGTTTTGTTTGATTGTTTGTTTGTTTGTTTGTGTTTGTTTGCTTGCTTGTTTGTTTGTTTGTTTGTTTAAGCCAACTTGTTTTGCCTTTAGTGGCTTGTAATGGATAGGATGAAAATCCAAGAAAAAATGCAGTGCTACAGGACATCTTTTAGTCTGAAATGTATTGTAATTTTAATTTATTGTAATTCATGTCACTCACCATGCCTTTTCCTGGGCAGTGCTGCACATCACATGCAAGGCTAATGGGACTGATTGTGCGTATTGTCTTTCCTTTGGGCCTAGCATATCTAATTGCTGCATCTACACCAGCATTTAGTTTCGCCTTTGCTCCAATTATAGCCTTTCTTTGGAAAAGGACAAAGAAATGGTTAGTTTACAATTATTTCCATGCATGCAATTGCACATGCACCTCCGCACATCTTGTGTTATTGTCTGTCCTACTGTCTTATTGTCCTATTGCACCACTTTGCTTTATTTACAGTTGTTTAATTTACTATTTTATATTTATGTGTGTGTGTTGCTTTATGTTGTTTTCTGAAGAACTCAGGGAATACCATATTAATCTCGTTGTTTTGCACAGCTGTATAATGACGATAAAGTCTTCTTTTCTTATCTTATCTTATCTTCACTTTCCATTTTCTATATTATTGATCTTTTAAGGATGCAGAATATGCATATCTTTTCACAAGCAAAGGGTTTAATCAAGGATAAGTAAATGATAAAGTATTTGATCAGCTTGAATTAGGCTGTCTTTCATAAAATCAAATACTTCATACCACTGATCTTATTACACATGTATATTTTATTAGGATTTCCTTGTGCATTTTGTGGTTATAACTGCAAAATCAAATTTGCTTATTTATAACACATTACACAGATCAATGTCCATCACAGGGTCAGGAAATGTTTTAATGTTATGTACTTACAGTGTGTTATCTAACAAAACCACATGAAGAAGGTCAGTTCCAAAATAAGTAAAATATTACATAAACCAGTTTGCATACAATTAGTTATTTAGAATCAGTTGCAGTTTTATTGCGTGATATGTTGCACATATGAGTATTATTTATATGTATACTGCCTGGTACAAGAAATAGATAAAGGAATAAACTTACCTAAAGTAAACTAGGTTATATAAATTAAAGGTATGATGAAGATAAGGAGCAATGGTATAGAGATGCAAAAATAAAGTAAATACACTATATGGCCAAAATGATGTGGATACCTGAGCATTACACCCGTATGTGCTTGTCAAACATCCCATTCCAGATTTAGTCTCCTATTTGCTGTATTTAACAGCCTTAGCTCTTCTGGGAAGGCTTTCCACTAGATTTTGGAACACGGTTGCGGGGATTTGTGCTCATTCTGTCACAAGAGCATTAGGGAGATCAGGCATTGATGTCAGGCGAGGAGGCCTGGCACACGGTCGGCATTCATTTCATCCCAAAGGTGCTTAGTGGGGTTGACGTCAGGACTTTGTGCAGGCCACTCAAGTTCTTCCACACCAACCCAAACAGTATGGACCTTTATGGACCTGGCTTTGTGCACAGGGGCATTTTCAAGCTGGAACAGGTTTGGGCCCCTTAGTTCCAGTGAAGGAAAACCTTAAAGCTACAGTATACAAAGACATTGTGGCAACAGTTTGAGGAAGGCCCACATAAGTGTATGATGGTCATGTTGACATACTTTTGGCCATATAGTATATACACAAGAAGATATGTGTGTGTGTGTTTTAATTATATATATATATATATATATATATATATATATATATATATATATATATATATATATATATATATATATATATATATAAATAAAGTAAGAATAAATGAGTAGAATTAAACAATCATATGGGTAAATGTGCAATAAACTTTAAAATACTGTATATATATATTTATACATATGATTGTTTAATTCTATTCATTTATTCTTTAATGGTGCAAATGGTGAATGCACTGGTAAGTGAGATTAGTGATAGATTGATGTTCTAGTGGTAGGACATTTTTCAGAACACACTGACCCAAAATGAGACACATGGGAGTTACTGACCAGAATGACCCACAATGTACCCACAAAAAGAACACAACTTAACCCATTTACTTTCTTTCAGTCATGTCAGTGTCGTGACTCTGAAAGTGAGCTGAGAATTTACAACATATCTGTTCTGTTAAATAACAGCACCTTTGTTTTTGGTGGTAAAAGGTTGATGATAAACTGAATCCACATCAGTCAGCCGCCTCTTTTGGCTTTCATGAAGGTCATGCATGTTTCATAAAGGCCTGGCAAGCAAACTGCTGAAATTATTTGCTGTTTGCTCTCTAGGGGAAACATGATCTGTCACCAGTGCCAAAGGTTACTCTTCAGCCTCCATCACCCGTTAAAGCCCAAACTCTTCTGCTAATTAGTTTTCTTTTCACTGTTTCTTGGCTGCAACGTTGCTTCTGTGTTGCATTTTAGCGTGAAAGTTCAGCAGATAACTAAATAATTTTGTAGGCTGTCAGCAGTCAGCCAACATATTGTTCCCCAGGCTTTTTGTCATTGTTAGAAAGAAAAGTGTTTCTCAAGGGAGCTTTGGATAGTTGCTTTCTAAAGTGGACCATTTAAAGGGTCTCACAGAGGCACAAACAAATGGTTTAATGGTTAGTTAATAATGCCCTTACCCTATAACAGTTGTATAGGAAAAGTGCATTCATTAATGTGATGCTAATTCAAACAACCATTGTAGATAATTTGCAAAAAGTGTTCTTTTTTCCTGTAAGAGTTAATTTGTACAAAAGTTGTAGTAGATCCCCTATGGGGATCTAAAATGGGTACACATCCAAAGGAACATTTTGGAACCCTTCTCTTCTGAGAGTAGATGATGCTCTCTTGAATTGCAGTAGCAGGGTTATCAGAAACCTTAGCCAGTTGTGCACACACTCTTGGGAGCGCCTCTGTGTAAGTTTTGACTATATGAAATGATAAACTCTGGTATTATCAGATATTGGAATTCCTTAGCCCCTTAAACTCAGCAGAACTGCATCTGTGGTTCTTTCAACAGTGACATGTCCATTAATTTTTGAGCTAGCCTCACTTTGTGATTTTTATTTGCCCAGTATTTGGATTACTTTGCATCCTTGTCTGCATCTTGATTTAAATCATGGTGTACGTGCAATGCTATAAATTAGCTTTGCTTTATCAGTTTCAAAATTTAGCAGGTATTTTGTGACAACAGAAGCCACATCTGTGCATTTCATTGCTGTGTATTAGGGTTATGTGGGGAAGCAGATAGAAAAAGAAGGAAAGAAAGAGGGAGGGCAGAAGGATAGAAAGGGAGGGCGGGAGAAAGAGTGGACAGAGGAAAACCCCCAAAGAACCACAAAGTCATCTCAAGTTATCTAAGGCTGGATCAACTGTAGTACAGATGAGTAGCACTGAGAGTAGCAATGAGAGCAAGGAAGAGCATTGTTTGCTAATGGACCACAGGTGACGTGTGAAGGCTGGGACAGGAGAGAAAGGAATTTGAGGAGCGACGGCAGGGCGAAGATGAGTCTCTGAGCTGGATGAGGTTGTCTTTAACCCTGGGGTTTGCTTTGACCTTTTCAAGCTGAGAGAGCAGACAGGTAAACAGATCCTCCTCCAGACGCTGAGGGTTTATGTGGATGGACAGGTGAGGATGCTGCCTGTAAATGCATTCTGTCCCCTGGCACTATAGCAAGTGGCATCCATGAATGCAACATTGGGTAGTTTTGGGTATTCTACTTCAGTACCCAGTTTGCGCTCTCTGCCCACTCACGTTTATACAGACTGCTACAGGAAAGGGTGGTCCGGCAGGAATGTGGAACTCATTGTTATTGGGTAAGTTGGTGCATTTATGGAATTTCAGAGCCCCTTCAATTGTGGAAAACCATAGTAATTTTTTAAAATAAATTCTTTATTTAAGTATGATTTCTTAATTAAATGTTATTTTCTCTAAATGCTTTAGAAATTCCTTTGAGATTAGTGTGGTATTACATTTTAGATTTTTACATTTTTTATTATAGTTTACAGATTATTTCCTAATACTAAAAACTAATGTTTGTTTTTTAATATAAATATCAGAAGACAACAGTCGAGCCATGTGTTTCACTGGAAGCTATATATCATCATGAAACATGTGACACTTCATGTCTCGCATGTCTGCATATTGTATTTTGTCCTTGTTATATCTGAATTATTCATGTTACAATAATCAGCTGAGTGAGGATTAGCTTCATCAGAGTGAAAACTTGGAGCAGCACACTGTAAATCATTACAAATTCATGGCATGACATTTATATTTTTAAAGGAAAATTATACTCTGAACTGACAGGCAATTTTACCCCAGCAATGACTAACTTTCCACTTTGATATAAAGCTGATCCACTGTATGTATTTATGTTCCTGTCTGTGTTTTATGCTCTAGGAAAAAGCTTCTCAGAGAACCAAACAAATACAGTTGTTCAGGCCCTGTCCAACTCACCAGAAGTGCTAACAGAGGCCTATCAAATGACCAAAGGTAATTTGTCCATGTGTGAATAGACTTGCATTCTGTCAGCTTTCACTGGAGAAGATGACTTATTGTGTTTCTTTCATGATTAGTTTAGTACAGTTTTAGCTTCATGCTCAAATAAATATCCTCTAGCAAGCAGTGCTGTAATTAGGGCATTTATGGGTTTTTTTTTTGTTTCAGTGACTCAGTGTGTTCTCAGAGCTCCACTGGTGACTGTAGCCCAGCGAGCCTTCTGACAACGTGTTCATGCAGCGCTGGCTACGCCACAGGCTTCTCCACCGAACACAGCTCCATCTACTCCTGGAGATATGATGTAAGGATTTTGATGCCATCTGTTGCTCAGTATATCCCATCACTGTTTAGTATGTGAATTTGCATGCAACAAAAAAGGATAAACATCTGAAATAATCTGCAGTAAATTCCAACGTCATTTTGATCTAAAGCCTTATGCTTGACATTTGTTTTCAAGTCGATGCATATAAAGCACACTCAAGTACTATTATTTATCATCTAAAACATAGCGTAGTTTTGATTCTGTCATATATCAATCACATGGTTTTGATTAGCTGGATATATAGTCAGGTCCATAAGTATTTGGACAGTAACACAATTTTTGTAATTTTGTCTCCGTATACACCACAATGGATTTGAAATAAAGCAATCAAGATGTGACTGAAGTGTAGACTTTCAGCTTTAATTTAAGGTGAAGATTGGGGGAATGTGTAAAAACAGCTGTAATTCCTAAATGGTTAATGCAATATTTTTGTTAAACCCCTTTAATTAAAGCTGAAAGTCTACACTTCAGTCATCTTGATTGCTACATTTCAAATCCATTGTGGTGGTGTACAGAGGCAAAATTATGAAAAGTGTGTCACTGTCCAAATACTTATGGACTCGACTATACATGTCAGGAGCAAAGTAAATGATTTGTCTAATAGATTAAAGCACTCTTTCGTGCAGCCATTCTAGATTAATTGACAAGTTTATTATTAACACAGCCACTAAAATCACAGGCCCCAACGTTTTGGATCAGTTTTTGTCACCCATACATCATTGAAAGGCAGACAGTGAGCCAGTTCTGTCTGCCATGTTTCTCAAACATGGAACACTTGCCAGTGCAGAATTATTCGATTGCCTTTGCAAAGAAAAATACATGCTGAAATAGAAGACAGCTCTCCATATGCTGGCATCCAAATTGGGCACTCTTTATCTTTGGCGTGCACCAACATTGTCTAGAATTTCTCCCTACCCTGAAACCTGGCTCCCAAATGGAACACCAGGGCCGTAACAATATTTTCAACTGAAGAAAACATATTGTGTGGGGAATATGACAATATACTGTTGATTAACTGATTATGAGCACATTACTAGTCCATTGGGGTGATGGTGTGAGTTGTGTTCTGTGCTGTACATGCAGGAGTTTGACCAGGAGAATACTCAGCATGTACGACAGCTCTTTAGCGCCCTGGATGAACTGCTGTATGAAGGTAAAGTGTGCAGTAAATCAGAGTCTCTGCGCAAGGAGTGTGAGGAGTGGAACACACACTCCCCCCACCTCAGGTACACACCCATCTACATGTTCTCAGTACCTCAGCACCTGGATGTGCTTGTGCCTTTCTGACTTTAGAGTGTGACTACTGGTTTGTTCATGGAAGGAAAGTGGGAGAAAAACAGTCAACTCCAGAATTATTGGCACCCTTAAAGATATTGGTTGAAATGATTCTATAAAATAAACATTATACACACTGATTAATGGTATGATAAATGATAGAAATGATAGTAAACTCACTGACACCCGTAAAGAATATTTAAAATAAGTGTAAACAAATCCTAGGGGGAAAAATTTGTCATCTAGAGTTTTCAATAATAAAGAGACAGCTTGATAGGTAATGGATATAAAAACATAAGCAGTTTAAAATACCATTAAGCACCATTAAGGAATAGTTGAAAGTTTTTGTTGACTCCTCAAATTGTAGAAATGCTCATTTTTAAAATCCATTTATTTGTTTATTTTATTTTTTTATTTTTGCGGATAGAAATACTGTATCATATATGTATGATGTATGTATGTTGAATTTTATTATTCTTTATCATTTTAATGTAACAGAGTAGCAACATTTTCATATAACAAAAAAGAAAACAAAAAAAACAATGGCTATTTAAACAAACTGCATTTGGTGATGCCCCAGGATTTTAGGCAATCAGTTGGAGCCTCCAAAGCAAGAGGGAATTCAGTATGTGCACTGGAGAGCCACTAGCACTAGGACTGCAGCGTCACTTGCATGCCTGGATACAAGAGACAACCACAGCGAGTAAGCCCTCACCTATCTACCCATCCACACACACTAGAACCGACTATGTTATAATGTGATGCAAACCTGTGAAAGACAATATGTTTGCTGACAGCATACCTAAATTAGTCTGATTAAGACTCATTTTCTGTGCACTACTTAGAGATGCATGTGTACTTCCCCCAGTCTCTCGTATCTCTTGAGATTTTATCCCACTTGCAAAATCATAAAAATTATTTTTCGATCCTGAGTTTCCTCAAATGTTTACAGTTCCCTTCCATCTTCCTTTCCTTGATGGTAGTTAAAATGTCTACTCTAAATTGCTACTGTGTGTGTGTGTGTGTGTGTGTGTGAGAGAGAGAGAGAGAGAGAGAGAGAGAGAGAGAAATTGGTTGATAGATATGTTCCTAACTTGAAATGAGTGTTACTGGCATAGGGTCTGGATCTACCATAACCCTGACCAGATCAATCTGGTTACTATGAAAAACTACTTAAATAATATTTATTATAACATGTATTTAGACAATTACCCTCTCTCTCTCTCTCTCTCTTTTTCTCTCTCATATATATATATATATATATATATATATATATATATATATATACACGTGTGTGTGTTTGTATGTATGTATGTATGTATATAATTTTAAATAAATCTGAATTTGAAAAATATATTTGTCTGAATAAACATTTGTCTAAATTGATTAACAAACTAATTTAATTCATATTTATTACAGAAACAAATTGCGGATAAACAGTGAAATTTGAAAGAAGCAGTGCTAATTAACTGGTATTACACTCCAGTGTTGTAGGCCTATTAGAGTCCCAGTTGGAGAGTGACATTTTGTGTTTGACTGAATGAAAGTGATGGCTGGCCCTGTGGGAGATTCTGATAGTGGAGAGAAATGATGACCGGCTCCGGTAGGCACAAGGCCAACAGCAGACAGATAAGACAGATGGATAAGGGACGCACGTGCTGCAGAGCGGGGAACGACCAGATTAAGAACACAGCCTACGCGAGATATCCATCCCCTCTGGGCATTTCAGTGCTTTAAGAGTTTTTCATAGACTTCTTGTGGTGTGAAGTTCTACATTCAGTGGGTTTTTTTTCTACAAATTTGACAATTTGCCCATAATTTGTGCAAGTTAAAAAATAAATGAATAAATAAATAAATAATTTTGTAATTATTAGTTATCTCAGAGCTAGCAGGACCTTGGAGGACTAGTGGTTAGGCCACAGCACTCTCAATGCTGCGGCCCGGGTTCGATTCCTGGCCTAACTCTAACCCTAACCCCAGCCACTGGGGTTGCGTGCCACAGTGCGCTCTCAGTTCCCGTTCCAAGCCTGGATAAAAATTGGGGAGGGTTGCGTCAGATGCATCCGATGTAAAAACTGTGCCAAATCAAATACGCGGACCAATGATCCGCTGTGGCAAACCTTAACGGGAGCAGCCAAAAGAACAACAACAGTTATCACAGAACCAGCACTAAGGCGATTAAGGGCTACTTCTAGGTTGAGTTTATGCCATCACAGCTTTTAGTCATGTAGTCTGCATGTGTTGAGCCCATTCAAAATGGGGTAACACTTTATTATATCACAAATTCAAGCAAATGTTTATCTGATTCACATATTGCATAAATCTGCTAAGGACCTGTTGTCCTACCATTTCAATGAAAACTACAATAATATGCTCATGTGACCCACGTGCATGGCAACAATTATAGCTATGAGATTGACCTAAATTCCATCCATAGTTTGTTAGTATTCAATACCCTAATTTCTTTACCAGGGTGTGCCCTCAAATGTTGCCCTATGTGTGATGTTTTTTTTATTCTTTAGCATTTTCTTTAGAATTACTAGTAAACCTTCTAAAGGTACTTTTCTCTTACTTTTCATTTCAGCGCTGTAATGTGTTAGCCCTTGATGCATGGATTCATGCTACTGAATTGTTTGAGGGCTGCTTTTTCTTTCACTAGAAAGCATTCATCAACTGACTCCAAATGTACAGCGCAAATCATGTTTTTATTTTATGTACACTGCCATGTACCAGCCCTCTAGCAGAAAGCTCCATACCTGATTTAAAATATGCAGTGCTTTGTGGAGTAATGGGATGAGATTGTAGTGAAAATGCCCATAAGTGCTGCATTTATCAGTCTGGCCCAGTTATGAAGAGAGCTCTCTTTCTCTCTCTTTCTCTCTCTCTCTCTCTCTCTCTCTCTCTTTTGCATTCTTTGTCTTGCACTGATTCCTCTTCTTCCTCCCTTTCTGCAGGCTATGTGTGGAGGGCCACAGACTAGCCCCGGGATCCTGGTCTGGTCAGTCTGTACACTCTGGGTTGCCTATTTCAGAGCTATCATGCACTCTTATCCCTCAAGAGGAGGAGATCTACGAGGTAGAGGGCAGGATAGAGGAGTTTCTAGCTTATGATGGGAGAGAAACGTAAGCCACAACAGTTCTTGTACACGATCAATCTTCTGTTTTTCCACATTAACATTATATATGCTTTATTTAAGCATTCACTGTGCACTGTGTAGAAAGTAAGTAATTAAGCAAAAGTAAGTAAAGTAAATACATTTTCTAAAACAGAATCTCACATGGTTCTCAGTAAAAACCTTAAATAAAGGGTTCCTTCACAGGGACAATCCAAATAACTTTATGATCCTAGGAGCTTTTTTTCTTTTCTTCACATCAGATTCAGGTACACATATTTCTGTTCTGTTGACTACACTCTTTAAAGAGGCTTCCTGATGGGTTTTCTGGTTGGTTAAGAATTAGAGCTACCTGGAGTGGTTTTACTGTGTTCAACATACAGAATTATTAATAGAATCACCCATTAATAGAATTGGCTGAAAATATTGTGGAAAATAAATGTTATGAACAATGACTACATTAAAAATGTGAATTTTGAATAAAATTATATATTAAAAAAAATAATATCCAATAAAAATATGATTTGGAGAAAATACTTTTTTGCCACCAAATCATAATTCTTATAAGAATTTTAACAGTAGTGTTCCTTTCAAAAATAAGTTACTGTAATTAAAGCAAACTATAATTGTTTTTAATGCACATTCAGTGCGTTGTTGTTATTGACCAAAGAAAAGATATTGTAGTTACAATGAACCTTTTTTTTTCTCCTTGACACAGTATGCTACACCAAACCTTTTTTTTTTTTCTTGGAGTGTACATAGAAATAGATGTCACATTGACCCATGCCACAGGCTTTTAACATAGACACACAAAACCTTTACACTTTGGGATCCTGCTGATGGCAGGTGTCTGTACAGTTAAAGAAATCAGGAATGTATCTGTGACTGTATAAAATTTGTTATATAAATTGATCCAGACTATAAAATTTCATGATGTAAAAATCGATTATAATATTGCTTCATATTTATTAAAATTTTGGCCTAAAAAAACAAGCACTAAAATAGGATTGTTTCAGTGTCCGTAAACTAGTTTTCATAAATTATTAATTAGTGTTGATCGGGAGAAAATGTCCTGCTAGTTTATTACACCAGTAGAGACATTTGTGTACATTACACATTGAGGATGAAGTGTGTGAGAGTGTGCGTGGCTCTTTTTTGTTAGGGACAATGAGGGAATGGATCAGAGGAAGGCCTCAGCCATTGCCTCCTGGGATGGTATCCCCCGCATGTCCCCCAACGCCTGCATCCGTGGTGCTGTGGCTGATGAGCTGTTTGATGATGTATGGCGGGAAGTAGTGTGTTTACTGGAAGATTTGTTGCGCAAACACTGGGAGAAGCAACATTCTGGTGAGTGTACCTAATTCAAATTGACAGAGATGCTCACATTTGTACGCCAGTGCTTCTGTCATACATTTCCATAAATTTCAGGAAGCACAGTGAGGCCAATCCTTAATTCATATTGGTACAAAGTTGCAATAATAGGAGACACAATCCAGACAGGAAGAAAGAAAGAAAAGAAGAGCATTAAGTAATTTATTTGGAATTAAGGACATCTAGGCTTATGATTAAATATTTAGGAAGGTTCAGTGTAACAAGAGTATTATATAGAGGATCAAGTGATCTTGGGTGATGTATGTACACAAAGTGAACATTACACATAGCAGTCTGTTTGAAGTTGTTTAGATCTGTGATTTATCTTTTATATATGTGTGTGTATATATATATATATATATATATATATATATATATATATATATATACATATAAAAAATTCAAAGTTACTATTTTGCTAGTACTTAAAGGCACCATCAGAGTTTTCCCTTGTCTTCATTATGCCACTTTGGTATCAGACGGCGCAACACAGAGATGGACGCTGGAGAGCTCAAGCCAAATCGTTTGTGAAACTTCATCACACCTCCCATCAAGGGGAAGCCACATTTCTCCTAGCAGAGGCCCTAATAGCAGGAGCATGTTTCTATGGCCAAACACCTATCATGGGCAGGTACCAACCTACAACAAAAACACAAGACAGAAATACAGAAAGCTGTTATGTGAGCAATACAGTTCTGCTCTTATAAATGAACTCTCTCATTTTGTGTTTGATTAGGACTCAAATGTCTTTAAGACTAATTTAAATGGTGTTATGACAATCCAAGCAAAGCCTTTGCAACAAAGACAGCAGGGATATGGCGAGAGGTCATTGTAAGTCTCATATAGTCACAAAATCTCACACAAAATCATTGTAGCACTTGCAAAACCGATATATAATAATGGTTGAGCAGTGCTCTTTTGAATTATACCCCTGACTGTAATGCTTTTATAACTATGCTGATTATGCTATGCTGATAAGAATATAGTGCAAAGTGCTTCCTAATATATACAGTGTTCTCTGACATACATGTTCTTTATTCATAAAACATTAGGAGATGCTATCTTATTTTCATTGTACTGCCTAGTATACCACACGCAAAATCTAGTTGCACTGAGTTATCTTGATATACATAACTGGTAATGAAAAAATGCATTATTATATTTGGTTTAGTCAAAGGGGTTCTGATTTATGTATTTGGATTGAGTTATTCTGTTTGTAGTTACCAAAAGTTCAATTTTGCCAGCACAGGTTTTTTTGCTTTGTGTTGATTCTGTTAAAGGTGTGACTCAGATGATGGAAGCACCATACTCACCACCCTGAAGACCCCAAGTGGAATGAGCACACACTCACACAAACCCTCTGGCCAGCGGATTCTCCCCAGACTCAGCGGCAGAGCTCTTCTGCGACACAACTTCCCAGCACAAAGCTCCCTGCGAGGAACCAGACTGTTAGTCATAATCCCAGATTTACCCACTGATACGGTCTCACAAACCTAGATGATACTAAACAATAACTAATTTTGCTAGTTAGTGGGAACTAAAGTTTCCAAAAAAAAAAAACTCTTTGCTCTAGCAATTCTGTGTACATATTTAAGATTCTTTCTCTTTTTTTTTGCCTGTGTGGTTAAAGCCATTTACAGGAAGTTTTTGTTTCTTTTGTAAAGCAGACTTAATACATAACGCAACTTTAGAACAATGTGACGGCAGCGGGATTTACACTGTAGATGGTCGTCTGAGGGTCAAAACTTGGTAAATTGGACCCTAAATGAACGATGACACTTTATGAACTTTATCACCAGGAATGATCACAGAGCTAGCTTGGAGCATCTCCAGACATATCCGCAGACGTAAGCACACTTCTTTTAATTGGTGACTGTGTGTTTGTGCTGCAGATCCACTGTGGCTGAGGACCTGCTCACTCCACCTGTGAGTGCAGTTCAGAACCACAGACTTCCTCTCATCCACTCTGACTGTGCAGAGCAAGATTGTAACATTCCTGCTCTGAGACATACACAGGTAACATACATTGTCACTGGTGGCCTGATCCAATTGCCTCCTTGATTTTTAGTTGATGCTGTAACATGGACATTGCTGTGTGTGTGCGCGTGTGTGTGTGTGTGTGTGTGTGTGTGTATGTGTAATATATATATATATATATATATATATATATATATATATATATATATATATATATATAATTTTTTTTTTCTTTTTTCTAGCAGAAATGTATGGTTAAATGCATAGTAGTGTTTATGAAACTGAATGAATGGCAGTGTGATATGACACTCACTTTTTCTAGCTCAGGGGTCGGATCATGAGAGGTGGTGCAGTGCACACAGTGTCCAGCCTCCCACCCCTGAAAGAGCCAACTCTACTGCTGGAGTCCCTATCCCGCCCCAACACCAACCACACGTTCAGAGTAAGAGTCCTTAAAGGAGCTGTTTGTAGAGCTCACTGATGGTGACTAATAAGGTGTCATTTTAATAAGGTGTTGGGCCATCATGAGCCACCAGAACAAATTTAATGTCTTTTGCATAAGTCTCTGGATCTGAACTGGAGGGAGGAGCACCATTCTTTCAAAAGAGAGCACTGTTTACCATGTCACTCCAAAATCTCTAATAAGTATTTATTTGAGTTGACACAGGGTTGTGGTGACTGGATGCTATATCATTCCATGCTTGTGGTAGCCTAACACCTTATCAGGGTATAAATTACAATGAAACACGACAAACAAATAAAAACATACACACATACTTGCAGGAGTGTTAGTGCTCAGCTCTTCTTCCTTCACATGACTCAAAGTTGGGGATTTCTGCTATCCTGTGCTACCTGCACCCATAGTAGTAGACAATTCTTGATTAATTTCAGATGTTTGAAGCACAAAAACACCTGAAGTGCTAGTGAACCTGGATTGGAAATTGATTGGACTAGGATTATGTAATAGGTTTGTTTGAAGGCCGTTTAAAAGCAGTTTTAGTTAAATTGGACTATACCATGTCCTGTGAGACCTGCTGGTATGCAGACCTGTAGAGAAATGTAGAATTGGGAGTGCTTATTCTGCTGTTACACTATATGGCCAAATGTTTGTGGACACCAGACCATCACATCACATATGTGGGCTTTCCCCAAACTGTTGCCACAATCTTGGAAGAACACAATTATCTAGAATGTTTTTGTATGCCATATCATTACAATTTTCCTTCACTGTAACTAAGGAGCCCGAACCTGTTCCAGTACAATAGTGCGCCTGTGCATAAAGTGAGGTCCATGAAGAAATGGTTTGCCAAGAGTGGAAGAACAGAAGTTGCATGCACAAGTGGCCTGCACAGAGCCCTGACCTCAACCCCACTGAATATCTTTGGGATGAACTGGAACACTGACCCAGGCCTCCTCACCCAGGCACATCAGTGCCTGTTCTCACTAATGCTCTTGTGGCTGAATGGACAAATATCCACAGCCATGTTCCAAAATCTGATGGAAAGCCTTTCTAAAAAGAGTGGAGGAAAGGGAGGACAAAATCTGGCAAAAAAGCAAACAACAAAAAGGGAGGACAAATGAGATGTTCAAAAGCACATATTATCCACAAACCTTTGGCCATATAGTGTATTTTGTTGGGGAAGGTATTTTACCTTAAGAAGAAGGACAGCTCCCCTTTTTCAGTTATTCATAATGCCCAATCATAATAGCCTTGCAACAGCTGGGATTACTCAACTGTCTGTTCATAGATAAAGATAAGAATGTTATAGTGTTATAGAGATGGTTTCCCAAGGAGCTTTATGTTGTGGGCGTTGTAGGGTGTTTATAATTGCTGCAGTGCAAGTGTTCACTGAACTATTAACACCAGATTCCTCTGAGTTTGCATTATTGTGTTGTTAAAATACGGTGTTGCTGTACAAACAATTTATATGGAGGGTAAGATAACAAGGTCTGGTGTAATTCATGTCTCGTTACATTCTGCAGTCAGAAACACCCATGAAAAGTTCCTACACAGCCATGGATTTTGCCTTTAGTATGAAGACAGGGAGAAGCCTTTTCACTGGGAACTTCTCCAAAACAGGTGACTGAGTGAGAGCTAGGCTACATGTGTGTTACTGTTACACACGCATATTACGCTTACTTGTTTCTGATTATTAATATTACATACAGTCCCCTTCAAAAGTAATGGAGTGGAAGGCTAATTCTTTTGTTTTTGTTATGCTATGAAGACATTTGGGTTTGAGATCGAAAGATGAATATGATGAATACTTTTGCTCACCTAAAAATTGGGTGGTCTGCCATGTTCTAAGTTGTTTAACACATCTAGAAGTAAATATCATTTCCTATAATAGGAAATGAAAGCTGAAATCTCATATTCATCTTTTGATATCAAACCCAAATTTCTTCAGTGTATAGCAAAAATAAAAGAATTGGCCTTGCTGTTCCAATATTTTCAGAGGGGACTGTACAGTATATTGCTAATATATTGCTTTAATATAAAGTCTTATTTAATACTAGGTTTATCTCTTTGAATAACAAGTTAAAATGTATATTACAATAGTTTATCACGGCTCAAATCCATGCACATTATTACACATACCCCATAAATAACTACTCACTTTTAAATCTATTAGAGTGTATGTAGGGTCATTGTGATCTGAGTTTTGTCTGTGTCTGAAGTGTTACTAAACTGTATGTTGAATTTGTATCTCAGGTGATGGCACACCTATGGGTGTAACAGGCTTCAGCATGGGCATCACCTCTTCTACAGCTAATGGCTTTTCTGACTGTGCCACACCACCGAAGAGACGCACACATCTTCTGTCCTCCTCTGATGGCGAGGGGGGGAACATAACTGTACTTGGATCATTAGGTAAATATACAGCAATTATTTATGCTTAAGCAACACATATTTGGACACTGGCAGTTAGGTTTCTGGTTCTCTAATACAGCACTCTGGATTTGATATGAAACAATGACTATAAATGCAGATGGACTATAAGTGCAGAAGGTCAGCTTAAATTCTGGGATGTTCATGCATTCATTTTCCTTACACTTTTCCTGCTGGGGGTTGCAGTAGAAACAGACTGAGAAGGTCAGCACAGACCTCTCTATCCACAGCCAGCTCCTCCTTAGATGTTCCCAATGCTGTGAGATATAATCTCGCCAGTGTGTCCTGGGTCTGTCCTGCAGTGTCCATCCAGTAGGAAGTGCCTAATACAGCTGTAGCGGGAGCTGATCTGGGGTATCCTTTTAAGGTGCCTGAATTATGTCATCTGGGTCCTTTTGATTCTGTGGAACAGCATGTTTACTCCAAGGCACTCCCAGATTGTCTCCTCATCTTATCAACCCTGTGGAGGTACCTCATTTATTCTTTCAGTCCCATGACCATAGCTGAGGATAGAGATGTAGATTGAAAGGTAAACAGATGACCTCACCTGAAACCGATCTCCATCGTCATCACCAAAAAGACTCCAACATTGCGAATATAAACACAATACATTTGTCACACTCTAGTTTTTCATCGCTCATGAATAAGATCCCAAGGTTCTCTACTATGAGCAAGGTCTGTCCCCTCACCTAAAAGAAACATCCCATTCTTTTTTTAGAGGAGGCCATCTTTGGGATCGGACCAGGTCTGATCTTCCAGGTCTGGACCAGGTCTGACTTTCATCCCAGTTGCTTCACAGCTAAACATTCAAGTGGGTGTTGGAGGTTCCCCAGCTCTCCATGCAAGATTGAATAGATGTGTTAACATCACAATCCCAGCCTTGTCCTAACAACTCTGGCCATATCTGCTTTTTGAAGGTATGAAGGTTTTTAAATTCCATAGGAAACTTAGGCACTGAGATGGACTTGAAAATACCCCAGATATCCACTGGGTTAAGGAGGGCCCCAAAGTGCCCCATCCTTGATCAGCAGTATCCGCAGTAGCTGTCAATACTCACACTTTTTCAGCAGAGCTTGTGCAAGGTCTCCTCTCCCCCTCCTGAAACACTCAGTGGCTTACCAGATCTTTGGGGCTCGACACACCCTTGAGCTATGAGGTAGCACTGCTTCCCCCTGCGTCACTGTGCCAACCCACCACATGTTGTTTGTTTATGCAAAATAAGCTTGCAAGATCAGGTTCACTTGTCATCAATGATGTTGTGCTGACCATCAGTAGGATAAATTCTGTGCAAAGAAGCACCTTTCAGGTACAAGTAAATGCCTCTGAACCCAGTGGAATGATTTCACTTTGTAGGGGGACATCAACCACAATACGTAAGTGTACTAATTTTTAATATTGATCACTTAAAACAGGCTTATCCCCACAATAAAGGTCAATACCCTCAAATTAAAGCTTATATTCTGCAACCTCATAGTCAGTGTCTCATTGCCAATTCAGGGTACTGGGCAACAGAGCTACGTATTGCACTGTTATACTAGTGGCATAAGTAGATCATATTAAATCTAATGTGACATGTCTAATTTGATTCTGATCTTAAATGTTTTAGCTCAAACTAGCTCAAGCAGGAGGCGAGTAGAACTGAATTTTGATCTCCATAGATATACAGTGCATTCTTTCAAACTAAATTGTAAGTAATAACAAATACAAGAGGGGCTTTTAAGTATGAGAAACCTTTTTAGAATAATGCATGAGATGAAATATTGTTTTGTTTATAAGTCACTGGGATTAATTAATGTGTTTAATAAGGAGAGCTGAAGGACAAACACAAAAACCAAGAGTACCGCATTCTTCTTTGATTTATCTGTAAACAAATACAAATGTATCTTAACATTTCTCAGGTGCTCGGAAGGCATTGAGTCGGTTTCCAATACATGGGAGGAAGAAGTTTCATGTTGTAATGCCACAGCACACTTAAAGGATGTTTACAATGCTGAAGGACACTGCAAAGAATGCATCTCATCACCAACTCTAATAATGTAGAAGAATAATATAATTTGGTGCTTTGCAGTATATATTTTACTTGCACTATCAGAATGTGTTGTATTATGGCCAGTTGCACAGTAATTTTATATTACTGTGGAAACACCCAGATATTAGTAATTATGCTGACAACATTTAAAATTAACATACGGGTTACCATTTGTTATGTTCTCACTTATTTTGTATTAGGAATTACATGCCTGTGTTAAATGCCAAGTCAGTGTATATGTGAAAATTACTGTATCATTATGTAGTGCAATAAATGATTTTTACTGTAGTTGGAGAACTGTGTGTTGTATGGTTGCTATACCCAGAGATATTTGAATACCTCACTTATAGTCTGTCACTATATACTTCTAATTTTAGTCAGTTACATCCTCTTAAACACAGTGAATAATTATGAACTGCATAATAGTTTCACTGGATATGTTAAAAATGCTTTAATGAAAAAACCACATCAAAAACTCTGTACTAATTCAAACAAAAATATTTGTAAGGCTTCAACTCTAACTTTAATATCTTTTCATGTGGATTGAACTTGAACTTCTGATTTTATTTAAAAAAAATACTTCTTTTTACTTTACTTGTTTATATTTTAAATACTAGACTACTTTTAAGTGTTGACATTTTCACTTGACTATAATTTTGACTTGCTGGTTTCACATGTATTTGAGTAAGATTTTGACACAATACCTATACTTGCACATAAACATATTTTTCTGTACTTTTTTCCCTGGTTAGCCACTACTGATATTACTGTTTCTACCAGAATATGAATGGCCATAACTGCAATATTTACCATTTATACGCAATGTACTCCATATTCCTGCATTTATTTTCTTTTCAGTTTCTGGCCTGGCATAGCAGTGAAATAGTGAATAAAGCTAGTCAGTGTTACACACAAACACACCACTTTTGCAATCATCCAAACTGAAGAACAGATTGCATGGCAAAATATGTGATATCCTGTTGCTCTTCTCCTGTCAATGATTTAGCTGGAGGCCATAAATAAACTAGCATGGCCCGATAACCCTTTGTTTGTTTGTGAATCAGTGAAAGTTAAGTCTGAAGTTCATTTAAGAGGGAATGTTCTGAGTGAATCAGAACATTCACTGATGCCAACTCCTTTACTGCAAAATGGAAATTCTGTTTGGATTGTACACTCTGGGGAGCATAACTTTCCTGCTTATTCTTCTGATGTGTATGTTACGTTCTCCAATTAAAAGTTACATACATATATGGAGAGAGATGAAGCCAATTCCAGGAATGGAAGGTGCCTTCCCTTTCATTGGTAATGCTCTACAGTTCAAAGCTAATGCAGGAGGTAAGGTGTTGCAAACGTTGTTATTTTGTCATGTTTCCTCATTGAATAGAGTTACCTTTGTTGTGTACAATACAAAGAATTGGTGCATTGCATTTTATATTTGTATGTCATTTAAGATTTTTTCAACCAGATTATTGAAGGGACTAATGAAAACAGACACAGGCCTCTCGTGAAGGTCTGGGTGGGACCCATCCCCTTCCTTATTTTATATCATGCAGAGACAATTGAGGTGTGTATAATTAAAGCATTAGTTATAATACCTGCTATTCTGGCAACAAAATGTGATGAATCATGTTCATATGGTCACTCTATGTGATGCTAGGAAACTGCCAAATATTTGTTCCACATAAAAAAAATTATTAATGATGTCATCAGTTTATTAATGGCTTGTTTAGGTAAGGCATTTATTTTCTTGTTTAAATTTGGTTGCTTCTTTTTTTCTCCAGGCTGTCCTCAGCAATTCCAAGCATCTAGATAAATCTTATCCCTACAGATTTCTGCACCCTTGGCTTGGCACAGGTTTACTCACCAGGTACAGATAAGCACCTGTCTACTGTGAATTGCATGGATTTAAGGCTGGATTCACCAGCCTCTTGAATAATTGTTTTTAGTTAAGAGCATTACATTTAAGTTATCAACAAGCAGTTGCTCTGATCCAGAGTAACTAATGCTGAGACTAATGCTAGTTTGTGCAAGTACCAGAGTCTCATCTAGGCAATTACAAATGGCTAGAGCCTAATGCCTGTGAATTTTAAAACTAAATACACAACGTTCAGAAAACCATGAAGTATTACAAAAGACAACCAACACAAAATAAGTGCAGAGAAAAAAATAATACATTATCCTAAAAAAAAAAATAGATATGGACTTAGTCAAAGTAGAGAGAAAGATATTCCACCAGTGAGAAGCCAGGACACTGAAGCAGTGAGTTTTTTGTTATGAGCAGACTTGGACCTCAGATTTGGAGACAGATTTGCCAGTTGTACTGAAGTTGAAGACCTGAGTTGGTGTGCAGGTATGTAATTTTGAACCATTGTGCATAGATAAAGGTGCATAGCCCTTTGATGCCTGGAATGTGAGGACAACAGCTTTAAATTATATCTTTCCTGCAACAGGAAGCCAGTGGAGTGATCTCAATAGGGAATGAGTGGGAGAGGGGTGCTTGCAGTCTTATGACAGAATTTTAGGAGGTTACGAACAAGGCAAGCAGCAGCTTTCTGAATGCATTGAGAGGAGGTATGATATATGAAGGGAGTCCAACAAGAAGCAAGTTGCAGTCATTAGGTCTGGAAATAATTAGAGTTTGTATGAGACTCTGTAGCCATCTGTAGTCACTAGGATCTGTTGTTTGATGTGATTGGAGAGGTTGAGTCCATCCATACATAGATTCTTAGCCAGGGGGTGTAAGTGATGATGGATAGGTCCCACCTAGAGAATTTCTTAGCTGGGAGGTAAATCACTTCTTTTGACAGCTTTTGACAGCTGTTCTCAATAAACATTAAGAAAACACTATTCAAATGTTTCAGAAAGCTAAACTACAAGCATTTTATTATTTGCCACCCACACATTACAGTACAGGAGACAAGTGGCGCAGTCGACGGAAAATGCTGACCCCAACATTTCACTTCTCTATCCTCACTGACTTCCTGGAGGTGATGAATGAACAGAGTGATATTTTGATCCAGAAGCTGCTGAAACATGTAGGCGGAGAACCATTTAACTGTTTCAGCTACATTACTTTCTGTGCCTTGGACATTATATGCGGTTGGTATAGTTTCTTTCTGCTGTCTGTCATTCCAATACATTTGAATCACCAGTATTGTTTGAAATTAAACTCTTAACTGCTAATTACCAAATACTCATGTGGCCATTATAATTAGGTACTTGAGAGGTATACAGTATCTGTCTATGCAGATATATCTATGCAGTAATTTTAATATTGTGGGCATGTATTTTCCACACAAAACAGAAACAGCAATGGGCAAAAGGATCTATGCGCAGAGTAATGCAGACTCAGAATATGTCCAGACTGTGTATAAGTAAGTATTTACATTAATATATGTATCAACAGGTACATCTACTATATAAGTGCATTTTGTTGGAATAAAATTATTGACTGTTTCCCACCGCCCTTTACTCACTGGAAACAGACCAGTGACACTGAGAGTAGTGACTTTGTAGTATGTGTTGCACTGGTATGAATGTATTAAGCACTGCGATGATGATATCTGTACAGTAGTGGTCCTATAGTGGTCCTTTGAATGGATGGAGTAAAGGGAGGCTGCAGTTTTTGTAGCTCTATTTTAGGGGCCTCTAATACTGTAGATGTAACTCTACAATATGTACAATTTTAGTTGTACATAATTAGTGATAATTATTTTGATTTTAGTTCAGGCTAAGCCCTAAAAGCATAATCATCACAAGCAAGTCTCTATGGTCATTTCTTAGAAAACAAATCAGTTAAATACAAATGTCAGTGTGACTGAATAAGCAAAAGTAAATTAAGTAGTTGAGCAAACACCCTTATAATAAAAAACTAGAGTTCATAAGGCCACATCAGAAACTGTACTTGTCAAGTATGATGCAGAGATGCAAGTGCAGGGAGTTTATTGAAAATCACAAGGCAGACAAGGGAAAATCCAAAATCATAATCAAAACCAGGCAAACACTGATGCGATCATCAAACAGACTAGACTAAGCAGTACTAACAAACTTGTACTGACTATGAGTAAAACTACATGAATAACAGCAAAGAGCTCATACTTGGAATCACACAAGCAAGACTGCTTAAGTGTATGTGTGTGAAAGTCCAGGATATTTCAGGAAGTGTGTGAATATGAGACAGGTCTGCATGATTAGTACTCAGGGGGCTGTGAACAGAGATAGGGGTTATGTGACTGGTCATTGAATTATGCTGGAGAAAAATGTATACCATGTAGCATATATTTATACTCTGTACAATGTAATCCAATCTTCACTTAAACTTCCCGCAGGATGAGTGACATCATCACTCGGAGACAGAGAGCACCGTGGTGGTGGCCTGACTGGATTTATAACTTGTTCGGAGAGGGTAAAGAGCATGCAAAAAGACTCAGGATTTTACACGCCTTCACTGCAGGTGTAAGTCCCTTTTCTCATTTTTGATTAACTGTAAGGCATGAACATTTTGATCCATATATTTTGTATGGCCATTAGTAATTATATGATTAAGCTTCAGATAATTTTAATATATTAACTAAGTTACTGTAAGATCCAAAGATCCAAAGGTTTTATTGCATTTTTTCATTTACTTTTTTTTCCAAAAATTTCATTTACAGTTTTTGTCCAAAACAACTTACAGTTGAGGTTAAATTCTATTAAGGAGCTGAAAGTGATACAAGAATTGCCAATTGAAAAACAAATGGATAGCAAACATACAGCAGTAGCAGCAAAGTGAGCTATGACTAAACATGTGGGATGGAATTGTACTGTAGGGGTTGACTAGCAGACAAGTTGATGCAAATGCAGGGCTTTGTCTATTAACCAGTAACAAGACAACAGAATGGCAAGGTGATAATCGAAACCAAAAACAGGCAAAAGGCTGAGAAACAAGCAAACAGGCACAAACTGGGCAAAACCAAAAAGGCAGTAGTATAGACTAAAGCATGTTTAAGATCTAAACAGACATGTTCAACATCTAGCACATGATCTAAACAGACATGTTCAAGATCTAGAACATGGAGAAAAGGCTCAGTAACATCACAGAGTGTATCTTTGCCAAGACATTATGGATAGTACAGTGTGTATATAGATGAGTTGTGTGTGGTCAGTAATCAGGGGACTACGAGTGTATGTAGGTAATAGGTCAGTTGTGAGTCCAGTGACAGGTTAGGTGATGGAGCAACTGGAAATCAAGTGAAATGTATTTGTTCAGGTCAGTGTGACAGGAGTGCTACAAACATTCAGTCATGATCATTAAACTCTTATCCTGGTCAGGTCCCAGTGGCTGCAGAGCCTATCCTTGGAACATGCCAAAGCATCACATGGCACCATACACACATGCATCCTCACACTCATTCACACCTAGCGGCAATTGAGAGTTGCAAATCCAAATACCAGCATGTGTTCAGGATATTCGCTCACCGGACACTTTAACAGGAACACTTGTACAAGTGCTCATTTATGCAGTTATCCAGTCAGCCAGTCATGTGGCAGAAGCGCAGTGCGAAAATCATGCAAATACAGCTTCAGTTAGTGTTCACATCAAAGATCAGAATGGGGAGAAAATGTGATCTCAGTCACTTTAACCATGGCATGTGAGTATTTCATAAACTACTGATCTCCTGGGATTTTTACACACAACAGTCTCTAGAGTTTACACAGAATTCTATTCTATTCTTTTACTTGTGGCCAAGTATGGTGACCCATACTCGGAATTTCTGCTCATTTAGCCCATCCAAGTGCACACACAGTAGTGAACACACACACACACACACACCATGAACACACACCCGGAGCAGTGGGCAGCCTTTTTTTTTTTTTTTTTTTTTTTGCTGTGGTGCCCGGGGAGCAGTTGGGGGTTCTGTGCCTTGCTCAAGGGTCTCACCTCAGTTGTGGTATTGAGAGCTGGTCATTCACTCCCCCCACCTACAATCCCTGCTGGACCTGAGACTCAAACCCACAACCTTCAGGTTACCTTCGGGTTACAAGTCCGAGACTCTAACCATTAGGCCACGACTGCGAAAAGCGAAAAACAAAAAACAAAAAACAAGATTCTTGTTCTTGACTGACACTTCTAACAGTCTTCTGCTGCTGTAGCCCATCAACCTCAAGGTTCGATGTTTTGTGCATGCTGAGATGCTTTTCTGCTCACCACGGTTGTAAAGAGTGATTATTTGAGTTAATATATCCTTCCTGGCAGCTTGAACCAATTTGGCCATTTTCCTCTGACCTCTTATCAACAAGGCATTTCCACCCACAGACGTTTCTCACACTTTTTCTTCATTCTGATATTTGATATGAACATTAACTGAAGCTCTTGATCTGTATCTGCATGATTTTTTTTGCATTGTGCTCCTGCTCCATGACTGGCTGATTAATTAACTGCATGAATGTGCAGTTATACAGGTGTTCCTAATAAAGTGGACGGTGAGTGTAAACCTCTTGCAACACACTCAAACTACAAATCATGCAATCATATATCATTGATATAATTCATTCTCAAATAATAAAAATCAACAATACATGAATGCAATAAAATATCATAAATACATGATAAAATAAGTTTTTTGGTAGATCCTACTCTTTTTTTAAACACCCACAGCTTGAAGCCAAAACAGCAAACCTCTTGATGGAAAATATAGCCGACGGACTTTGACCCAAAATCTAAGTGTGTTTTCAAGTCTTTCATGCCGTTTGTGTTTTGAAGGTGATCAAAGAGAGAGCAGAGTATGCGAGTGAAGGATCTGACAATGAGTCAGACCATGGACTGAGAAAGAGAAGGGCCTTCTTGGACATGCTGTTAAAAACCAAAGATGATGCTGGTGCTGTGCTGAGCCATGAGGACATTCAGGAGGAGGTGGACACCTTCATGTTTGAGGTAGGAGCAAAATACACTACACTACACTAGAAGTGGACAAGCTTGTAACTGATACCAACTTTTTATGGTATCTTTAATAGGGGCATGACACCACAGCAGCTTCCATGAACTGGGCCTTACATCTCATAGGCTCTCATCCAGAAGTCCAGAAGAAAGTACAAGCAGAGCTACAGGAAGTGTTTGGTAACACCGCTTATATTCTCATGTTCTGTTCCATTATTAGCTATAATAACAATATTTATGGTAGTCAACACAGAAAACCCATTCACATGTTGATGGAAAGTGTGTGTTAACTGCCATAAATGTTGTTTTTTTATTGCTAATAATTGAACAGATCATTATCAGCAATCAAAATAATATTTATGGCAGCGACATGCAAACCCCCTTCATATGCTGATGGAAAGAGTGCAAATAGGACACGAAATGTGAAACGATCATTTTAACACATTTTGCATTGTTAATCCTAGGTCCAAATAACATAAATATAAGCACTGTAATATAAACTATGAAATTTCTTATTAAAAAATTGAGTATTTGGTCAACTGCTGGGTTTGCAGCTTTTATTTCAAATGTCACTTAAAAAACTGAATAACTTCTCATTTTCTGTAGACAGAACTTAAACCATACTGATTTGTAAATGCAGCTATGAGAAATGTCTTACTTGCCCTTCCTCCTCTCTCTCCCTCTCTCTCTCTCTTTCTCTCTCTGCACTGTCGTCAGGTTCATCACAGCGCCACGTGGGAGTGGAGGACCTGAAAAAGCTGCGGTACCTGGAGTGTGTCATCAAGGAAAGTCTGCGACTCTTCCCTGCAGTGCCGCTGTTTGCACGCAGCATATGCGAGGACTGTCACATAAGTAGGCTATAACACATTGTCATCATATCATTTGGTGCACTGAAACGTGGATCATTGAAGTCACTGCCTCCATTTGCATCTCAGTGAAACACCAGACGTTTTGTCTTCCTGAATCAGATTCCAAGTGGCTCCAACCTTTTTACCTGCCTGAGATCAAACATTCAGCTGCTTCACCTACATCACACTCTCTATGAAGCTAAATAGAATTACAGCTGAAAGGGAACCCAGTTAATGAACACTGTTGTTGAAAATGTCCCATAACAGACAGAAAACATTTCAGGGTTATGTGACGGAATTATTCATTGTCACGTAATGTTCACTTTTTTAATCACAGACTGATTGTTGTAAAAAGTATGGCTCTACTATTTTTCCGCAGATGATTTCAAAGTTCCAGAAGGCGTAAATGCTGTGATCATCCCCTACGCTCTCCATCGTGATCCTCGTTTCTTTCCAGACCCTGAGGAGTTCAGACCAGAGCGCTTCCTTCCAGAGAACAGTACAGGAAGACACCCATATGCATACATCCCATTCTCCGCCGGTGCTCGTAACTGCATTGGTAAGAGCCAAAAGAAAGCTGCTGAAGCATAATCAATCACACTCCATTCCAATCACAGCAAAACAGTCTGTGACCCTTAACTTTGTAAACCACCTTCGCAACTCTTAGTGAAGAAGTGAAAAACTTCAGGGTGCTAAATTTCTGGGTCAGGGTTATTCTGTTTTATCAGGCAGGTCACATCCTATTAGCAAGACCACTTGTTTTGATATGGCGTCCCAGCACCATTACACTGCAATTCATGGAAGCGTATCTACACTCCACCCAGAATCAATCACCCATTTAGCATGGCCGGCTAAAACGGAGGAGCTGCTAACTTTCCTCCTGCATTTATCTCCAGAGAGCACAGACCTGTCTTCCACTGTTGACTGAGACAGAGTGTCTCTCATCAAGTGGTACTGGCAGTTCCAGCCCACGGGCCACTCAAAAGGGAGCATCACTGCATGTGCAAGAGAGAGCGGAGAGAGAGTGTGTAGAAGAATGTGATATGTCTTCAGAGATTAATCAGTTCAGCCCTCTGTCTGCAGCCTGCCTGCACTGAACTTTGTATCAGAATACAAAGATTACAGTGGTATAAAATGTGAGGTAGAAATGTAGTATATGACAGATTTCTCCTGTGTCTGTGTGTGTGTGTAACTCCAGGCCAGCGCTTTGTTATGATGGAAGAGAAGGTTGTTCTTGCCACTGTGTTGCGTCACTTTGATGTGCAGGCGTGTCAGAGTCGTGAAGAGCTGAGACCCCTGGGGGAGCTCATCCTCCGTCCAGAGAAGGGCATCTGGATCCATCTAGACAAGAGGGCCAACTAAACCCGAGCCACGTCTTGTATGCAATGTATGTAGTTAGAGAAGTATGGGGTAGAGAGATTTTAGCCATCGTTTGTGGTACATCACCGTCTGCATACACAAATGTATGGAATAGGAATTCCCTTGTATTTCTGTAGACTTGGAGTCACTTCTTTGTGTGGTCCAGTGCATCCAATACAAATCTACAATTTTGCATGCCTTCAATATACTACACAGATACACTGTATATATTAGTTAGCACAGATATTTCTAAAAAATAGAAACAAACTGCATAATGGGTGCAACTATAAAATGATTATCTGTTAAGGTATTGAATGGATCTGATTATTATAACAATTCATAATACAAAATGTTACTATGAAACATTGTTAAGATTTGTTCAATATCATTGTTATTACGTAAGGAATAAAGTATTTTGGGAACATGCTGTTATACTGTAGGAAAACATTCAATTATGTGATTGGATCATATGATTGGGTGTGAAGAAGTGGGCTTTTTTTATTTACTCTTAATTAAAGAACAAAATGTCATAGTTTCATTTAATGTTGTGAAACATCTGCAAGACATGTAGTTCCTTTTATCTCTTGTGCTATAGCAGCTATAAACAGTCATTCCCTCACCAGGCTCATTTTATTTCTTTTGAAGTTAATAAGACAAGGCAATCCAAGAACTCTATATGCGCAAAATCCTCCTGAAGACTCTCCTGTAGTGGAAAACCTACTGAGCATTACAAAGCGCTGACACCTGAGACACCTCTTTTCAGTACACTTCACCATATCAGCAATGATATGTTTTTCTTTTTAAAATAAAAGCACATGTTTAAATCCTTTTATCATTCGTCTTAAATAGTGTGGAGTGTCCACCATAGAAGTGCCTGTGAATTAGCTGTTACTATCTAAATGATATTAGACTAAGTGCATTAAAGTAAACCTATGATTTCTATTACATGCTTTAATCTAGTGCAGAATAAACTGTCGACTCAGTGTATATTAATTTATCCTGAGATGCCTGTTTATTAGGTACCATATAAACTCTGGCAAATCAGTGTGTTGGCACTGATATGACTTCTTGAAACGATTTCCAGCATAGTTTCAGTATTAAACAAACTACTAACTTCTCAAATTCCCCTCCTCCCTAGATCAGCTGTGTATAATCCAAACAATACAGATATTGGCATTGTAGTCCTGCAGGCTTCATTTTTGGTCCAGTTGCAAGATTGGCTTTCTGTAGATAAAAAATAAACCTCTGGCAGGAGAAAATCCTGACCAAATAGACTGTGTGTGTGAACTTCCATCCTGATATTCATCTTTGCTTTCCTATAGCAGATTTTCCAGTATTAGTAACATTTTATCCATGTGAATTTCATTATAAAATAATTGACTGTGTATTTTAATATCATTCAGTGAGGGACATATACCTGACTATCAATTTCTGGAAATATTTGGAATATTATGGAAATATCATTCCAGGAAAATTGTCAGACGGGTCATTTTTCATGATGTGTGTTCCAAAGGTTTTTGTTCCAAACTTTTTAAGCTGAAGCATGTTTCAGTGCCTGTTTTCTAGGAATTATACCACAGATTGAAAAATTCAGCACAATAATTACTTTGTTGAGTGGAGTTTTTACAGATGTCTTTCAGTGTGAGGTATAACTGTTCAAACACTGTTACTGACTGAAGGTCACAATAAAACCTCAGCTCAGAATTCAATGTGTATTCATTAGAGCGGGTGAGCACAAAGAAACTGCATACAAATTCAAAATTCAAATTGTAGTGTAAACTGTGCAACATTATCTAGAGATAAGCACATAAATAACAAGCTATTATTATTATTATTATTATTAGTAGTAGTAGTAGTAGTAGTAGTAGTAGTATAACATTGGTGCAGTATGATGTTCCAATGCTAGATTATTTTGTTTCCTCTAAACAAAGTAAAATATCAAAATCAGTTTTGCTGAATTCCAAAAGAACTTTTAAATAAGTTTTGCTGGATTACTTCAGAACTTCAGTTAAGTAGCATATCAGAAGAGAGAATTACTGTAGCCTTGCTCATTCTGCTCCTTTCATCCAGGGCTCAGGATGCTGAGGGAAAGCAGACATTGTAGCTCCTCCACACAGAGGCAGTGTTGTGCCTAGTCACCTCCCTGTTGAGGTTAGTGAGAAGAGGGCAGGCCAGGTTAGCAGGCTAAACATGAACTCACTACTCAAAAGATTTCTAAAGTTCCTGAAAAGACCTGACACTTAGAGGTTACACCAAGGTTTTTTGTTTTTTTTTAGCTCGACACAATAGAATAGAGAAACTAATAAATAGAATCTGTTAAAGTTAGCTTAAGGTGATATTAACTGCTTCTAATGGAAAAATATTGATATGAAATAATATAATGTCAGATTGTTTAGACATGTTGCAGAGCCTCATAATTTGAGCTTTCTTTCTTTCTTTCTTTCTTTCTTTCTTTCATAAATGTTGCAAAAACATAAGATTGGTACCATTTGTGCTCTGTTTGATCCTATTTAAAAATATGTGCATGTGTACAATTGAGTGCAAAACTTTGCATCCCCCTTTGCTTTTGAATGGGTAAAAATAGAATATATACTAAAATAATTCCAGGAAGTCAAAAATGAAATGTGTGTGTCCTGCAAAAAGACAACAATCCAAAACACAAGGCAAAATAAATAGAAAAAATATATTTTTACAAAGTTTTGCCGTGACCATGTCAGTCTCCAGTCTTCGTTCAGAATCCATGAATTTTTATTTTGTTATTTTGTTTTGTTTCAAACATGCACATGCCTTATCTCCTCCCAAGACCCAAGACCCAGGCACAAGGATAAGACCTCAAGTGCAGTCTTACAACCTCATTTTGTGGATGTTCACTATTTATATTACCCCATACGAATATAAAAGATCTACATACACCAACATAAATAAACCTGCATACATTATAAACTGTGAAATACATCTGCAATATGTAGCAACTTCTTTAGTTAAAAAAAACACACACACAGACCTGTCAGACACCTTTCAATTCTTTAAACAGGTGTTTTCTTGTAATGTGACATAAGCACTCTTTACATCCATGATGAGCAGAAAAGCATATCAGAATGCACAACATATTGACCCTTGAGGTTAATGGGCTACAGCACACAATGCCACATGGGATTCCTCTCCTGTCAGCCAAGAGTGGGCCCAGTCTTGTTGGAAAAGATTGGAAAAAGACCAGGCATTGTTTTTCCAATCTTCAACAGTCCAGGTTTGGTAGCAAGCTATGTAGCCTCCGATTCTGTCTGACCATTCTCCTCGGACCTCTCTCATCAACAAG
This sequence comes from Pangasianodon hypophthalmus, assembly GCF_027358585.1. Taxonomy (NCBI): domain Eukaryota; kingdom Metazoa; phylum Chordata; class Actinopteri; order Siluriformes; family Pangasiidae; genus Pangasianodon; species Pangasianodon hypophthalmus. The sequence goes on along the minus strand of NC_069716.1, from coordinate 17,637,272 downwards.
GCGTTTCCACCTGCAGAACTGCTGCTTACTGGGTGTTTTTTGCACCATCCTGTGTAGACTCTAGAGATTGTTGTGTGTAAAAATCCCAGGAGATCAGCAGTTTCTGAAATACTCAAACCAGGCAGTCGGGTACCAACAAACCTAGAGCTGTCAAAGTCACAGAGATCATGTTTTTTCTCCATTCTGATGTTTGATATGAAAATGAACTGAAGCTCTTTACCAGTATCTGCATGACTTTACGCATTGTGCTGCTGCCACATGATTAACTGACTGGATATTTGCATGAATATGTGAGTATACAGGTGTTCCTAATAAACTGGCCAGTGAGTGTTTATTATATATGTGTGTCTGTTAATGAGTGTAGAACCAAAAAACAGTTGGAACTGAGCAGCCCAATTGTGTGAACTCTCACAGGGTAGCAAACTGATGACATTTACACACACTAAGGACTAAAATGTTTTCATTGACAAAAAAAAAGAATGGTAGAAATCAAGGAAAGAAATGGTTAGACTCACTATATGCAGCATTAATTTTTTCCCCAAAAGGATTATAGAAAAGATATTATTATGTCTTCTTTGAAAACAAACAAACCAAAATAAATTCTCTCCTATTGAAAGCCAAACAAACCAAAATAAATTCTCTCCTATTGAACATTTCTAGGTTCTTGTTTTGGTGTTCTTCCTGTCATTGCAGCACATCCTCAGTTACTGCAATCTGTCTGAAAATGACAACAAAGTGTCCCCATTTATGGCAAGTGTAAACGCAGACAGCTTGAACACAAGCATGAACAATGGTGACATCTGTCTCTGACGTGTGGTGGGAAGGTGACCATGTGCTGTTATTTGGTTTAGGTGAGTGATAGTCACAGGAGATTACCAGAGATAACGGCAGGTATTAAGTGTGCCGTTCTTCAGAGAGCATGCCTCATCGCACGGCTGTACCTATATCTATCCCAGCATAAAGAGAGCTCAGTGCTATCCAATAAATAAAGGCAGATGTCAAATCCCCTTCTTCCAAAAAATACTTACAACAATCAGTATATTGAGTAGAGGGAGACTGACAGGCTTCTGAAGGAGATGCAGTCATGACTTCCCCCAACATTGTCATTATTCTGGTACAGAGTGAAATAAGAGAGAAATACAGAGTAAGAATTAAAACTATATTTAGTAGAATTTTGTTCACAAATTTTTAACACTTTCTTTAAATGCTTTAAAGACCTAATGTTGCTGAGGCCCACGGCTGCCACTTCATTATTAGATATTGAAAGGGCTGTGTGAAATTAAACTACAATTGGGAATGAGTAATGAGTATTTGTAAAGTACTCTACCTTGTAGGTTAAGGAAAAAAATTCCATGGTGTAGTTTAAAGAGTAGATCTAAAATATTTGTATGATACTCAGCACAAATGTGGAAAATAAAATAAAATAAGATTGTGAAAAAATAGAATAAAAAGTAATAATTGCCTGTACAAAACAGTTGTGTTTTCTTTTTTGAAATGCATAACAATTTTTGAAAAAAAAAAAATTCACTTCTTGAAATCACAGTCAGATTAAGAAGTGGGGTGAATAATATGAAATATAAATGTCATCACTTAAGCACAAAAAAAAATGTGTGGAGTAAAGGCTGTATCTTGCATTTTATCTTTAGCAATTGAACCCTTTTAAGCAAAGGGCAGTGGGTTTAGGGGAAAAATACAGAACCAAAAAAAGAGTCTTTTTGAAGGAGCTGAACTGTTGAAAGAGAAGAAAAAGGATGTGGGGCTCTTGATGTGAAGGTCATCTTTTAAAACTGAACCCACTTTGCTCCTTTTTTCTGTCTTGGCTAAATCCGTTTATCTTGTTTTGATGCCTGCCTTTGGCCTCTCCAAAGCTGCACTTACTCTATATAGAAAATGTAAGCACAGTAAATTAAGAGCTGGAATATACAGCCCAAATCCAAATCATACAAAACTGTCATGACTTCCGTTAATGGCCAACATACTGTAACATACTGTAACTGTTTCCTCCCCCAGTCCAAAGACATGTGTTGTAGCCTGATCTTGTGCAGTGGGTTGTCCTGGGCGTCCCCTTCTACAAAATGCTTTTTAAAAAAACCTTTCTACTTGAATTCCTGCTAGTAAAATATACCAAGTGATCCAACCATCAACCATCAAAGTATGATATGTCATACACTATATGGCTAAAAGTTTGTAGACACCTGACCATCACACCCATATGTGGGCCTTCCCTAAACTGTTGCCATGAATTTGGAAGCACATAAAAGATGTGTTGTATGCTGTATCATTATAATTTCCCTTCACTGGAGCTAAGAGCCCCAAACATGTTCCAGAATGATCAAACATGTTCCTACAGTAGCATATTTAGTTCTTTTGACTCTGACAACTGGTGTGCAGTACACAGACAACTGGTTTGTACACTTATTTCGCTTATTTCATCTGTACAGGAATTAACAGCACAATGTAAAAAAAACTTCATTACTAATAGGTCATTCTGTAACAGCAATAAAATTTGTCTTTAAACACCAAAAACAAAATTCGCATTCTGCACGTACAGGCATTATCTTTACTCTGAAAGGTCAAGAAACATCATGTTAATGCTCTAGAGGACTCATGATCTCTTCGCCGGTGTCTCTAGCCTAGCCACAGCAGAGGATTCGGGTTCTTTTGTGCTGGATTATTGTCAAAAAATCACACATACAGAGTTCTGGGAGGGCTGTTTCAGTATAAATTCTTCAGCCATGTTCTTCTTTGTTCATTTTCATTTGGCACACAGTGAAAACTGTACAATTGCTGATAGGAACATTCCTGTTTTGATTGCACTTGTGTTCATACCACTCCTGTTTCAGCAATTGCTTTAGCTTAGCCTGATCGTTAGTACAGCCATTAATGGCACTCTTGTCCCAAAATGACAGCACACTTGTCCACCATAATGACATTTTCACTATTCATTCAGTTATAATACAACATACTGTGCATTAAAATACAGAGAAAGTGCAAAGTAAACAATTTAACAAAACCACAGCAAAACACATTTCATCCAACATCAGCTATTACTGTTACTTATGCTAGTTACTGGAAGTTTCATCCAGAACGATTTCTACACTATTAGCTTCAGGAATAAGGTGGATAGTCCCATGTAATGTGGAACATCTGTGTAACATCCAAATTAGTTCCTGTTATCATTTATGTTATAGCAGCTAAAAACAGTCATTGCCTCAGATTTTTGTTGAAATTAATAGGATCTGAAAAAAAAAGTTCTGCTGGAACTGCACAGTGCAAAGGCCTCCATTACTGCCAACCAGTCGATCTCAGAGATGTTGTGAGAATAGAAAGACCTTAATCTTTGATACTTTACTATCAGTTTCTCTTGGGAAGGCAATGCCCTGATTTTTCTGCTCTGTTTAGCGCTGCTGTCTGTTGTTTTCTCTTAGTATTGTTTGCTTCCACTACTGCAATGCATGACAAGGTGTAGTAGTGGAAGCAATGTATTTTTTATTTCTGTCTAGATGCACTAGGTAAGTGGGAGGAGTTAAATTGATTACCTTTATAATAAGGAGTTAAAGTTAAATTGATTATTTAACTTTATTATTTTTTACACACATTAAATCATACCCCATTCCTATTTTCCATTCCATTGTTTGTGCTGGCACAAGGGAACAGTCATTGAAGCAGGCAGCGTGAAATCAGCATGAAAGCAATGAAGTCAGTAAGAAATACGAGAGGTTAGCCAAAATCTTGAAGCGGTGATGCTTTTCATCAGCAGTGACAGTGAAATTGGATATGGCTAAGGGCATAACGGATGGAGCCAAATACTGGGCAATCCTAGAAGAAAACCTGTTCCAGTATGCAAGAGACATGAGATTGGGGTGGAGGTTCACCATCCAACAGGACACTGATCCCAAGCACACTGCCAAAGTTACACTGGAGTGGTACAAAACCAAGAAGCTGAATGTGTAAAAGATGCAGATGTGCAAAGCTGATCCCAGAAGACTTGCAGCTATAATGTTTGTTTAATTAAGCGTTGGTCTCAATAAAAATAATTTGCACCTACAGATGTTAGACATTACCAGATGTAGAAAGGTGCAAAAGACAGTGAATATTCATGCAAGGTTTGCGCGCTGTGCTGGTCCTTCCTCTAGGCTACAGAGCTGTGAATAACAATTATGGAGTAGTACTTTGCACATACCTGGTTCCTGGTACTGGGTTGCAGAAATGCGGTAGTGGCATTTATCATTTTCTTAATTCAATATCTCAGGTATGGAGCTTACATCAGTCATAACATTTTATGCAGCCTATCAAGATTCTTTCCTGACCTCATGACTACATACCCAAGTGATCTCATATACAAGATATTTGTAAGTATACTGTATCTCAACTATGAAATGTACTGCACCACATAGACTGACTTCAGACATGACCTGAGCAATGCAGGTCATTTCAGTCAATATTTTTCACTTTATAACAGTAATTGTCATAGTATCTTCAAATCAAAAAGGTGATGTAATTTGAGCTACTGTGAATGTATAGCTGCTGTCTATGTCTGCAGAACAATGGTCATATGTTAGAATGTAGAACCCCGAGTTAATTTATGGCCATTCTACAAAGTCATTCCCACACTCATTCCACAGGCATGACACAGAGCAAGGTTAGTATGAAGGAGTCAGTTTGGAGGTAAAGAGTGAAGACTGGGTCAAAGAGATAATCCTCTGCAGAGTAGATTTAAAGGGAATGGATGGTGAGAGATAAGAAATGTGAATTAGGCTCTTGTTGCCATCTAATTCTGAAGTACAAAGAATGAGGTCAAGGTGTTGAAGTTGGAGATGAAAAGCAAGAGAAAGATGGAGAACAGAAAAGGAAGGATTTCAATCCTAATTTACAGCCAATACCCCTTTGTGTATTCCAGATTTATACTAGTTTTCTGCTAGAAAATTCTCAGATTTGTCATCCTTTGAAATTTGTATACCACAGACATACATATATATACATATATATATATATATATATATATATATATATATATGTAGCTATACAACATGTACAACAGACAATTTTCTAATATCTGACATCTACCGTATAGCTACATATATATATATACATATATATATATATATATATATATATATATATATATATATATATATATATATATATATATATATAGCTATATGGTAGATGTCAGATATTAGAAAATTGTCCGTTGTAAATACTAGAAATTGTGTTTATCTGCCTGAAAACTCTATAGGATTGCTCTTGTGCTACTTTGTTTGGTCTAATTTTATATTCATATTCAATTAAGTCTCTCATGCGTTTGCATGTTTTCTAATCTTTCTAAATTACACGTTACACATTCACATATTCACAGTAAATACTATTGTAGTAAGCATTACTGCAGTTGTACATGTGCACTGTTGTACATTCAGCAATGTTTGTGGAGAACAAAGAAGGCAAGCAGTTTCTGAACATCAGTGAATAAGAGAGGAAAAGTGAATGAAGTGTATCAATACTGAATGCAAATATGAATAAAAATGCATTTTAATCTTTATCAATAGCTTATCACAACATTGTAAAAGACTCAGCATGAGAAAAGGTCTAATGCTAATGGTTGCATTGTTTTAAACGAAAATCTATTTTCTGATGCAAGACTGTGAAACTCCTTTATATGCAGACCATTTATGTATTTGCCTAGATTTATGCTGAAACATGTGGGAGCCTAACAAAAACATAGTATAGTCATATGTTGCAGTGATCTGCACTATAAATTTATTTGAAGGCTGCCATTGGTTTACAGATTTAAGAATCCTGACCTAATAAGCAGATTTTTATTTCATATACCTTTCAGAACTATCAGCAAAAACCTTTGTAATAAAACATGAATCTTTTCAGTTGATTCAGATCGGAAAACAATAACAGTGAAATACTCTTTATTTTAAGTAGAGGATCAAAGTAACAAGGTAATTGAGACAAATAAATATAAATCCTAATAATTTCTCATTGTTTTCGTAGTTCATACTTTGTGCTATTTTTCCACCAGCCCGAACATTCCAGTTTTAATCTTCATCACTTTCCATGCAGGGGAAAAACCCAATTTATGCTGAAAGAAAAGCTACAAAGTGAGGTTATCTTTCTCTGAGACACTTACAGATTGGTGTTGTAAAAGTAGTAAAATGGACAACTTACAAACTTCCTCTTGTATATTGACAAGTGCCAGCTACAGCCGAGTCAATGATACATTGCATTTAGGCTTCAAGGCAATAAACAATGGTCTTTTTTATTTTTTTTGGAATTTGTCTATCTCAACCTGTGTCATGTGACAATACAAACACACCTTCCTATAACTCTATAGTTGTTTGTTACTGTTTTCAAGGTGAGTTTCTTATGTAAAAGTTTGGGTATATTAGTGAATGATACTGTGCAGTTTTTCATAAAATACTCACCTGAATGACTAATATTACTTGTATGGTGCCAGGACCTTTATTTGCCCAGGAAGATCTGGTTATGGGGAATGGCTGCAAATAAGATATGCTAAACATGAACAAATACTTTTATTTAGACCAAACAATTAAAACAAAGGCTTCTCCATAACAGTCATTAGACACATACACTGATTGCCATTTAAAGACTAAAGAAAGTCAAAACAAAACCCACACTTCCACAACCAAGTACATTCTGTGTAACCTCTACCATGTAAATCACAATATGGCATACACTTTTTTATCATTATGTATTTCTTAGTATAAGGGCTTTACTTTCTTAGTATAAGGGCTTTTACATGTATCTTTGTGAGAACTAATAACATATGAGGAATACAGAATTAAACTTGTTTTGGTTTAATTTTTTTAATCACAAAAACTTGGAATTTTTACAGGAGTGTGTAGATTTTTATATCCACTGTGTATATATACAGTGCCTTCCAAATAAAACACCTTAGTCAAAATTCATTATTTGTCAGCAAATCTTTTTTTTTAATTAAAAACTGAAAAATACTGCTTGAATAAGTAGTACCTTCTAGTACCTACTACTATACTAGTACCTAGTAGACCTTTTGCTGTAAGAACAGTGTTAAATCTGTTGGGGTAAGATCCTACCAGCTTTGCACACTGGTTCCAGGCAGATTTGCTTCAGGTTGTTCAGGTTGGTTGGATGACGTTGTGGACCAAAATTTTCGAACAATGTCACAGATTCTCAACTGGATTGAGATCTGCATTTTAACTTGGCCATTGTACCAGCACTCCTGTGTTGCTTTGGCCTTGTGCTTGGGATCATGGGCCTGCTGAAAAGTGAAGTTTCTCTCAAGCTTTTTTTTTTTTTTTTTACCAGACTAAAGCAGGTTGGCTGGCAATATCTCCCTATATTTTGCACCATCCTTCCATTCTTCAATTTTAACAGTTCCCGCTAAGGAAAAGCACCCCCACAACATGATGCTGCCACCTCCATACTTCACTGCTGGGAAGTTTTGAATTTTGGCCAAAAAGCTCCACCGATGTCTCATCTGACCCCAAAAACTTCAACAGGCTGTCAATGGTACTTGAATTTATCTTTCATCCATAAAATTGTAATCCAATTGTGTCCTTGCTAGAGCAATATCTTTCATCTGTATAAACTTGGAGCTTCCACAGCACAGGGGTTGAATATTTATGCAAACAGCATTTTTCAGTTACGATTTTTTGTCAGAGAATACTCTCTTATACAAAACCAACATTACTGTAAATTAATTAGGTTTGAGGGTCAGCCTTTTAAAATAATATATGAAAAAGCACAAACTATCAAAGCGTCATTTGTAATCCAGACAAATCTGATGACTTTTAAGGGGGTTGAATACTTTTGTTGACCAAATAACACAGAAATTGAACAGTACCATACCTATATTGTAGGACTCCCCCACCTCCTAAATCCTATTTTAACCTCTGCCTGCACAATAACATATAAATAATGGAAAATAATGCATTAGCAGCTAAAAGGAATTTAGATTGAACATGCAATGCAAACAAAACAATGAGTGAGGAAAAATGAAAGCAGGTACAGACACTAAAATAATTTAGATTTACATTTAGTCATTTAGCAGACACTCTTGAAGTTGAAGGTGCAGCAATACAAAGCACCTAGTGTACCTGTGCAAGTACTCATTATCTGAAAGACAAGAGTCAGCTCCTAGTTTGTAGAAGTGCTGGAATTTCAACCTAAGTGTTTAGACAATCAGTAACAAATGCACACTTTCAAAACTAAGTGCATAAACAATTATACAAATAAATTCAAAACTAAGAAGTAATACAGAAGGAGATCAAAGCAGAGTATATAGTATATATAGAGAATATTAATTAACAAAGTGTTATCCTGGACAGTGGTGGAGTTAGTGCGTTTGGGATCCTATGCAAAATACAGGAATGGGAGTAAATGGGAGTATTTACTTTGGCTTTCCCTCAGCTTTTGCTTCACGTCGAGCCTAAGAACACTCTTGCCCATGATAAAATCACTGTAATGCACATAAGCACAAGTGGCTTATCGGTTTTGTAAAGCAGCAATGCAATGTACTTTGGCTGCTAAGCAACATAACAGGCATTCATTGAATAGGGTATTCTATGAACAGAACAATGGCTCAACTGTAACTGTTTTATTGGTTTAAAACCTGGTACATTTAATGCAGACAGATGTGTATACATCAAAGATTTTACAACCTCTCAGCAAATCTGATTTTAGAACCAAAACTATCCATCTTAACGCTAGAATTAAGACTGCCCCTATCCTAATTACTGTCAGAAGAGGAAGGTCAGACCTTTGCATAAGGACTAGAGGCATGGGACCATTGTGAGCTCTACAACTATAGGAAGGATGATGATGCAAGGCTTTTCACAATCTTAGATTAGATTAGAGGCATCTTAGAGTGGGGCATGCCAAGTACCCAAGAACTAGGGTGTATACATTATTAACATATATTCAGTCCAGTCCTAGGGTTACAGGAATTCCCTACTCAGTCCTCAGTTGTAGTTGAAGATACAACTTTCACAACCAATCATTCTCTTGAAACACTCATTCAACTCTTTTTAAATGTGATCTTCTGAATGGAGATTGAGTGTGACAAATGATAGTATTCATCCTTGAGAACTCCTTCTGAGATGTTTTAGAGACAGCTTAGTGCAGATGGATGGAGAAGATATCAGTGTAACACAGAGCAAAGATTGGGATGACACTGAGGGTGGAATCAGTCTGTAGGCCTGGAGCAAACATCTCTCAATATGACAAAATCATTTGTACTAAAACAAGCAGATTTTTTCAGTTTTGCAAGCATCCAGAATTATACATTCCCAAAAGCCACATGCATGAAAGGATATTATATTTTCAACGTTTAGTATTGGGAATTTGCTTCAGATGTTACTTTTTGACACAGATGACAACATTGACTATCACAGACAAGATTTAATTAGATTAATCATGTGATAACCTTTATCTTTCTTTAAATGAGAAGACTGCAGAGTTAAGCACACCCTGTGAATGAGGCATCTTTATGAATAATGTACTCTACACAGAACTGTTTCAGAAATACCCGGGTGCACAGTATTTGTTCTCACTAATGATGTGTCTAGAGATACAAAATAGGGCTTTTTTGAAAGCTTGAAAGACAGAAAGAGAGAGGCAGAGAAAGTAATAAAGAGACATACCTAAAGGGAGTTAAAGGAGGTAAAGTGGGAGAGAAAAATAAGGATGAAGCTAAGAATGTCATGTTTGGTGAAATTATGGGGCTGGTCCCTCAGGCAAACATGCCAGAGGTCATAATACACAAGCTAATTGAGAGAGCGCCAAGTGTACAGCTGTTTCCTGCCCTCATGTTGCATGTGCTCTGTTTATTGTCATGTGCAATTTTTTCCGGCTTCCACATTACATAATCTTGTCAGAGTAATATAGTCCACACTCCTGTGCAGCAGAAAACTGTACATAACTGCGACTGTCTGCTTTTGTCCTGATGCATATTAATAAGCCCTCTGAATACATAAGTAACATACATTTTTAATAACCCTACTGTTAGACACATTCACAGTACACTGAAACACACAATGGCACTAATGGCATCAGTTTTAATGCTGCTCTATACGTTTCATTTATTGTTGAATAAATTAGAGTGCTTTATCGCCACTCTAAGTTGATGACAGAAGCAAATACAATACAGTAAATGACATTCATACATTAGCTAGAGGTCAGTCCCTCTTAGATGAGATTAATTACTAGTACTAATACAGCACTCACATCGATTGAGGGAGACTTATTTCTGACTAATACAAGAAAGATTTGATTGGGTTATAACAAAAATGGCATCTTTTATAGGAAATATTAAGTATAATCGACTGTATGCTTGAAAACATAAAGCCAGGCCATAAAACAGCAGAATATATTGCAGTGGTCTTCCGGAGAACGATGATTCAGACAGTTCAGTCTTAGAAATAATGGAGCACATAATACATTAAACAAATTGTATTTTTATATTTCTCATAAGTCCAGTTAAGAAGTTTTAGGTGTGAAAATTAGAATTAGAGAAAATGTTCTTGGTCATGTTCCATTTGTTTGCCAATTAGTTGTCTTATCAAACTTTATTATTTATACTGATATGTGCATGTAAGTGTGGTGGTAAAGAGTTGGGAATGGATCATTAGTCCGTTGATGAAAAATCACATCCACACACATTCTCACTTATTCACATCTTATTACATCTGGGGTAATTTAACATAGCCAATCCACCTACTAGCATGTTTTTGGGTAGTGGGAGGAAACCCACACAGACACAGGGAGAACATGAGTAACTCCACAGAGAGAGTAACCTGAATGGCTAGAAATCCCATAGTTAAATGAAACTCCAATATGCCATGCTATCTCACTGCACCGAATACCCAACACCTTTCCTAATCTCCTCGGAGGGTTTAAAAACCTGAACGTTATAAAATTTAGCTGAAGTTGACAAATTTAGAGTAAATGACAATTTCAATCTCTCTAAATTCCTTATCAGTCACTCCCAGTCAATGAATCAGTTTCATATTGTTCCTGTTGTCCATTAGGCCATCTCTCTGTCATATCCTAATGGAGACAATTATTCCACAAGACCTCCAGAGCATTAGGGGAGAGCACTAGGGGCCAATTTACTGAGGATAAAGTAATTTTAGTAATCCATTGTCAAATTATATTAAAAAGGTAGAATCCAGGTCACTTCATCCAGAAATAACTGCACTCTGTACAAGGAGGTATATTACATGCCCCTGACACATAGGACAGTATTTATTTAAATTTGTTAAAGTCAATGCAATATTCAAGCTCACTGCTTTTATCACATTTAACAATGAAGTTGTCTGGGACAGAAGTTTCTTGCAATAAAAGCAGTAAAATAAATTCAAAACTGCATGTCACTGAGGAGAAGATTTAACTAATCTGACACTATTGCATCCTAGTTCATCCTACTCAATGTCCATGCATATTGCATCTTTTTAGAAATATGCAAATAAGGCACCTCTCATTAACATTATGCTAATATCTATGGAGTGTTTGTCAGAGGAGACAGCCAGCATATTTAAAATACTAGAAAACTAGGAAAGTATGAGGTATTGCTTTCAGTGAGACTATCCGCTATCTGCTTGCATGCTTAAGATGACTTCTGTTCCGAAAATAGTCACTTCTCTAGAGAAGGATACTTTTGTGGTTTTAGTGTTTACAATGTGCTTTCAACTCAGTAGAAAACATCCACTCTCACCCCACAGTGGAAGCAGTCTTGCACATAATTAACATTACACATGTGTATTTCATTTGTATGTCATTAAATATAAAAATGTATGAACAATAATGAATAAAACACAATGAATTTATTGCCATGATACGTGCCAAGATGATAAATTGTATTCTAGTATATTTCATAGTTGTTTAAGTACAAAATATACACACTAATTTATTTCACTTGCATGCATGGAACTCCAAATCATTTAAGCATACCATCAGGAAGGTCAAAGTGCACATCTGCCCAAGACATAGCCAGGTCTAATCACAGATGCTGGAAAGGTAATGATAACATTAAGCCTGGCTGACAGCTCATATGAAGGGATAGACAAGAGCCACAGGACTTAATTTTCCAAGGATTTAGAAGATTAAATCATACACATGGTATTGATTGTCTTGTTAATCCTTGTCCTAATCCTAGCTTTTTTACAGCAGTGTCACTATGACTTCTACATGTGTACTTTTTAACACACTACTTTTTTCTTGTATGGAATGCAACAACATATCTCAAAACTATTGAGGAGTGTTTGTTATTAAATGTTAATTAAATGACTATTCTATTGGAACAATCTAGAACTAGAAAAGAAAAGGCCAAAATATTTATCAATTAGTTAGGCACATATAGCACACTACATGTACACTCAGAAGTGTATAAAGGCTTTATGGATGCAAACTTGCAGAAATCAGCTAAGACATTATTCAAGTGACAGAAATGGGTTTTTCAGCAGGATAATGATCAAAGCATACAAGCCGCCTTTTGAAAGAATACTTTGCTAAGAAGAAAAGTAAAGTCTTAGAATGACCCTCCTAGATCCTTGACCTAAACCATACAGAGCATCTATGGGATGCAATGGAGAGGAAATGAGCAGATTATCGATGCTCTAGTGTGTATGAACTGAAAGTATTGTTAGTTGAAACTTAGAGGAAACATCCACAGCAACTGTTACAGGAACTGGCTGATTCCATGCCAAGACATTGTCCAGAAGTTCTGCAAAGCAAAGGATGACAAATTAAATACTAAGACACTGTAACTGTGATCTTTAATAAAGCCACTATTAAGTGTCTGAATACTTTCTTGTCTAATTTTGAACAGTACATCTTTTAAACATAATCTATTTTTTGATGAAATGTTTTGCTTGAAAAGTGTGCTTGTGGCATCTTTCTTTAAAATAAATGCCACTTGGTTTGGCATATTGTTTTCTAATGCAGTGAAAATTCATTTATTTGTAAGTGTAGCTTAAGTGTCCAAATACTTTTGGGGGTCACTATAGATAGATAGAATAAACTTATTAATTGATTATCAGCAAACTCGATTGTAAAAGACGCCCACCGAACATTTTGACTGCACCCCCAATCCAGACAAGCTAAATCCAGTCCTATTTGACTATAGGCTCTATTACCCTCCAACTGTATCTGCCTTTAATAAAGCACTCATTTAGAGTCCTATTCGGATCTGAAAGTGAGTTCTACATTAAGGTTTCCTTATTTAATTGCATTTCTGAATCTTTTTGATCTGAATCTTCTGTAACAATAATAATTGGGACTTTTAACTGTTCAAAAACCCTTAACTGGCACTATATATTGCAATCAGTATAAAGTTAGCATTTTACCTGCCACTACAGCTAAATCTGTTCACATAAGTGTGTGTGTGTGTATACCCTACAAACATGCAAACAGAGAACAATAAGGCTTTGAGCAGAACACGTTAAACCAGTGTTCTGCATTAAGACATGCACAGTCAGTATCACTATAACGCATAATGCATGATGTGCACGCAATAAAAAATATCTACCATTTCATATCCCAGGTTTTTGCATTCATATTTTAATACATTACATCTGAATGGGTTAGTCTTTTGCCTTCAGCAGACCTTACCACAGAAGTTGACAGAATGGAAATGCGTGCCTCCTCTTATGAAACACAATCAGTAGTGGCAGGTTAAGGACACACATGCACCAGCGGGAAGCAGGCAAAGCACAGTTGAGACTCCAGGGCTTTTCCAAATGATTAGGGAAAACGTGACAGACAGTGTGCTCTCTGCTATGAAAGACTCTCACTGGGGTAGGGCTGTTCATTGAGAATGAGGGAAACAGACTACAATAAGTATATCGCTGTGAATACTGGATTTTGTGACCAAGGACAAGGGAGAATAATGGTAACAGTGTGTAGTGATTAATATTCTTCTGATAACTGACCTCAATAATTAAAAGTTAATCAGTTACTGCTGCTTTCACAATCCTTCTAGATTACCAGTAGTGCTACTGTGGTTGTGTGTTAGCTGCTAGAACAACTAAAGACCAGTTTTCTTCTCTGATCTGTGTATCGTTGTTTACAGTAAAGCTTTGTGATTGCAGAAACATGCATAGTGCTTATGTGTAATGTAACATTGGCAATTTGCTAAGTACAGAATTTTTTTGTGATAAAATGTTTAACCTTTCAAAAAAAGTTGTTCTTCTTTCGGCTACTCTCGTTAGGGGTCGCCAGAGCGGATCAGTTTTATGTTTATTATTTTTAATTTTTTTTCACAGCGGATGCCCTTACTGACACAACCCTCCATAATTTTATCCGGGCTCTGGCCAGGAATCGAACCCGGGCCGTGGTGGTGAGAGTGCTGAGGCATGACCCCCAACCTTTCAAAAAAGTACTCCTGCTTTTTCGTATTGTCTTGAGAGCTTGCAGATATTAGCTTGCAGATATTAGCCCAAATAAGACACTGCAACTAGCATACAAGATGACACCCTACCAAAGTCATGCAAGTTTTACTATGTAATAATTTTGGCAAAGCCAGTGATGGCAGTGTGCAGAGTGATGAGAATTAAAAAGAATGCATTTACTCTTTGAAACCTAAAAAAACAATTTGAAAAATTGTGAAAATCAAAGATAGGCCTATTTAGGTTTCATTAACGAATATTTCTGCTTCTTGTTGTTGTTGTTGTTGTTTGCAGCTAAAACTAGACTTAAAGTAACAATAAGGAAAGGACTAATATTTAGAACACTCTGATCCTTTGACAAAAAGCTGAGACTTTAAATCTAATTTAACTGCTAAAATTACAGCCATCAATGCCAATCAGGACATGAAATTTTGGCACACAACACAATAATGAGATATTTGCCTTTTTATGATAATTCTGCATGAAAAAGTATTTTACATCAAAGGGCTAATGGCAGTGATACAGTGTATGTATACTGCACTGAAAATAAACACAAATCCTATCATCTTGAACTCAAACTACTAGAGAGATTTTTTTTGTGTTTGTTTGTTTCCTGAGGAAAATACAGGGAGGTACACCAACCAATCCAATATGAAAAGTGTCTTTTCATTTTGCTGCAGCCCCTAGAGGCTGGATGGCATTTGGGAGTCTTGTAAACTGTTCGATCAGCTTGCATGGGTGAACATGGCTGGCTTTACATCATGAGTCACTGCACTTCCCATGAACCCGCAGTTCTTACACACATGCTGTCCTCACACTGAGAGCCCTGCAGCATGGTATGAATGTAGTGAATAAATGCACTGAAATATTTTAATGTGTGAGGTATTTGCAAAATTGTGCACATTGTGCAATATGCATTCTGGTTCATAAAACACCCCAGGTCCATGGGCTGAATTACTGGTTCCATTTTCTATCCTATGAAGGGAATTTTCTGTTGTGTTGTGTGTGCCAAAATTACATGCTCCTTACTGTTTGGCATAGATCACTTCGCTGCTGGCTTTGGCACAATTTAAGTGACTAAACAGCTCAATATATTTCATTTAATTATTGCAGCAAATGTGTGTGTGTGTGTGTGTGTGTGTGCACGCAAGTCTTAAGCACCCTATTTTTTTAGTACAAACCTATTTTTTTTTGTACAAAAACATTTTATATTTCCAAACATTCCAAACAAAATTGTTACAGAAAAATGTTTGTATGTCAGTAAAGAAAGCAGCATATTACATAAGAGACACTTTTCAGACAAAAAACATAATGAAAGCTGCTGGATTTTGCTGCAAAAATAAGAAGCAAGTGTGACAGTCAAAGTCTCCAGAAGAACTGTGGCTGCTTCTGCAAGATGCTCAGTAACACTTACAGCTCATTTCCTTATAAAACTGCACACATTGTACCTGAGACTACTATTTTTTTTTAAAGCAAAAAGTCATCACACCAAAGACTGACTTGGTTTCATTTATTGTTTCATTTACTTTTTTTAATGTAGAAACATTCAATGTCATTATTTTTGAAGGCATCGTTGCTCTATAGCATTTCTTTGCATGAGCCTAAGACTTTTGCACAGTACTCTATATATATATATATATATATGCTTTTACAGCTGAAATATGTGTGCTTTTACAGCTGTAGAACTCCTCTACTGTATAGCTTTAGAGAAACTGAACAATGCTTATACCATATCTCACCTTAGGTTGAATGTTCTCTTGCTACTTTCTGAGATAGCATTATACTTTTAGTGCCTATTATCTAGCCACTCATTTCCTATATTTCACTCATTCTTGTAGTTTAGAACCTTCTGTCTTGACTTTGCCAGAAGACAGTTTGATTTACTTTCTAGCTGAATGCATCAGCTCCCGAAGACTGCAGTTGTCTCTGTCTTTATAGACATTGTTTGCCCTAGTTAGCACAGTGCAGATCCAGTTCGCCTCATTATGGCCAGGCAAGGAGTGATATCTCAGGGTCAACCCCATGACACCCTCGTTTGAATGATTGATGAAAGAGAAGGCGTGCCCATTTAACCTCCATCTTTTATATGAGTGTGATGCTATTTTGAACCATAATTAAAATCCTTTCAAGAGTTTTCATTTGGGTCTATGCGAGTTTTCAAAGTGCATTTCAGTGCTCACACAAAGCAATTTTTCAAGAGCAATATCTTCAAAATGTGCCCTCATTTTATCCCAAGTACATTTTTTCCAAGTAAAACAATAAGCTCTAATGGGTGATCAAATGGTTTTGTCATTGATTTATCCACTCACAAGCTGGTAGATTAATCACTTCCCTTTTTATCAGGCTTGTGTATTAAAAAGGAGCAATTTTTTAAATAATTTCTTGAATGGCACTAAGTAGTGGATATTTAAAGATTTTTTTTCTTTATTAATTACAGAAGCAGTTCATCACTACTGACATTTCATTCTCTCCAGCAAAACATTTAAGCCTCACGTGTACCATCACTGCATCCCATGAACAGTGGCTATAAATAGCACTGCATATTGCCATGGAGGACTGGAAATAATATGTTAAATCCATGCTAGTGAAAATTTAAATCTCCTCTATTATTTCACGTCTGCCACTGCATTAGATTTTTAGTGATAAAATGTTGCACTGCATGAGAAGGAACTTGAAGAATACACAAAGTAATCAGGGGGGAATTAAATACTAAAGCTAGTTCACATTTAAGGGTCAAAACACATATAGGCTGTGTGGAAAGGAATGAAGCCAGTGTGTGAAGTGATGAACTGGATCCCTACAAAGATCAGTTACTTTACTGTACATCAATGCTGCTTAACCCTGATCCAGCACCTTAGTTTAATTACAGCCTTGATCTAGCTGATAACTCTTTGAATATAAGAGCTAGGTGTATACTATATTCTATAAGGTGACAGATTTCCAGGACTTGAGTTTGCATTAGAATAATATATTCAGTATAATGACTCTAAGTAAGTTAACAGAGTATGTTTTTTCAGAGGCTGATACATGGTGTGCTGCTGTTTCCCCCCCCACATCTTTTTGCACTTTGCTAAGCCAATGCCTGGAAGATCTGTTCTCTCTAGGTAAGAGAGGTATCAGCTAGGTTTCAGTTCATGCTAATGATCCCAACATTTTAAATTCCCACATTCGTGCAGTTGTCATGGAGTTTAGCGCGGTTAATGCTTGCTGACTTCACATAGACCTAAATGCCTCTTTTTCCAGCAGGGAATTTATCAGCCAAGCAGCCCAGAATCACATGTTATTCTTAGCTGCTTGCCTCTGGTGTCTTTCTCTTTTACATCGCTTCTTTTTTTTAACCCCCCCTCCCTACGTCTTAACTCTGTCTTTCTCTCCCTCAGTGATTCACATACATCTGATGCTTGACTGAACTTATCTTCCCTGATTGGCATAAACCTCATGAAAACACCTCCCATAACTGATGCAACATCTAAAGACATGCTGAATATTCCTACTGTGAGTTATTTTTGAGATACACATTTTTTCCTACTCACTATCACCAAGGTGTTCTCACACTTTAGACTCCTGAAAACACAATTTTGCTCTCTTTTCAGATACACCTCCAAAACAATCTGCAGTTCTCCCACAACATGAGATCTGATTTTGCTTAATTCAGATTAAGAACAATGCAAAAGTTATAGGAAACAACTGTTCTTTTAAGACCTTTGCAGCGAGATTAGTTTGTGAAGTCCATGAAGACATGATTTGCCAAGGTTGGTGCCTGAACAGAGCCCCTACCTCAGCCCCACTAAATACCTTTGGGATGAACTGAAATGATGACTTCGACACACGCCTCCTTGTCCAATACCTGACTAATGCTTTTGTGGCTGAATGGGCAAAACCCCACAGCCACGTTCCAAAACCTAGTGGCAAGCCTTCCTAGAAGAGTGGACATTAATATAACTGCAACGGCGAGACTAAATCTGGAATGAAATGTACAAAAGTGTGATGGTCAGGTGTCCACAAACTTTTGGCTATACAGTGTATGCTGACAGCACTCACCGAGGCATGTAAACTGAGGCCTAATTCTCAGAATTTACTTTCCTTCTTCAGGGCACATCAAACTGCCACAAATCTTTTTAATGAAGAAGTAACCTGAAATGATAAAACCCTGTTCTGTGTGATTAGTGTACCAAAATATGATCTTTATCTAGTGTACAGATTAGAGTATAAGATGTGATAAAATCTCTAGCAGAGTCACTACCTGAAGCCCCTGCACTCATGGATTAGAAGGTATAGATTGATTAATGTCATTACACCATTTATTTTAGAGCTCATGATAACTCCCTTTATATAATGACAAATGTACATATATATTTTCATAGTGAATTAGAAAGTAACAGCCAAACATATATTGTGTATTATTCAATACTGTCCCTGATTTGCCTTTTTTCTTGAACAATTTTAATTCTTAAATTAAAATGTTTTGAGTTGAGCTAGGCAAGATCATACCTCAATGCAGGGCTTTTCATCTTAAGTCTGGAGCTTTGGATGTGAGAGAGGGATTTAAATATAATAGAAATGTAAATAGAATAAGCCTCCAGGCTGAGTGTGGGTTTCATTAGTACAGCCAATTAATGTGTCATGCAGTACTTGTCTATTTAAAGGCGATTCCATCCAAACTGTATGTTACACAGTATTTTATCTATCTACTCAGTCATTAAAAATACAAATACAAAAAATGCAATATTACCATAGGATATATCATTACCGTAGATCACGAACTTTCTCACTACATGTCAAAGGTTCCCAAGGGATAAGCTTGAGTAGTTGCTGACATCAACTAACATGTACTAAGGTGCATTATATAGCATGTTTCTTTGATCCACTTCAGTTCCTAGTATAGACTCATTTCTAGGCACCCTTGAGATACCAAGCCACTTTACTTTCATGTCCCTACTGCATTTGAAGCACTTTTTCATTCCATGAAACCAAAGACAAAATTGTGCAGCTACTTTATTGATTTTTGCCATACTAAACCCAGCCAACTGCTTGTATTTGCAATTCTTTAGGTTCTTTTTTTTAAGTCATTTTTATTGTACATTATATTCTTATATGTTGCTGTTGTTCCTCTTTCGGCTGCTCCCATAGGGGGTTTGCCACAGCAGATCATTGGTCCGCGTATTTGATTTGGCACAGTTTTTACACCGGATGCCCCTTCTGACGCAGCCCTCCCCAATTTTATCCGGGCTTGGGACCGGCACTGAGAGTGCACTGTTGCACGCATCCCCATTAGCTAGGGTTGGTTCCCTGGCCAGGAATCAAAACCCGGGCCACAGCAGTGAGAGCGCTGTGGCCCAACCACTAGTCCTCCAGGGAACCATATATTATTATTATTTATTTATTTATTTATTTATTTATTTTTTTTTTCTTGTGGTCTACTTTAATCTTATGATTGCATTGAAGGAAAGAACAGAGACAATACTAAGACAGGCTTCAGCAGCCTTAGGGAATGAAAGAGCGGTAACATCTGCTGGGGACCCAGAGCTGACACTTGCGTGCTGGTGGGTCAGGAAACTCACAAGCCTACAGGTCAGTGTATCAAGATAGTGGGTCAAGGAAGTCACATGCCTGTGGGTCAGGGGCTACTATTGTATTTGGAGGAAAAAGCAGAACCCAGTCTTAGGGATGTGTAAGAGCCACCATATGAAGCATTAGTGTACTTACTTTAGTACAGAGCGAATAAAGCTCCGCTCAGTTTGGAGATGGCATAACATCTGCTGCAGGCTGAGAAGCTGAAATAGGAGGAAGCACATTTGACTTGTTTGTTGTTGTCATTGTTTGAACTGTCTACTACAGTTCAAAAAGGACCCAGAAAGGAAGAATGATTGGTGGCATCCCCACTCAAAAAAGGACACAGGTCACCCCTTCATCTGCTATAGGCCCAGGTACACTCTTCCCCTGACCTTCCTTCAGGCTGGTTTTTGTTAATGTTGTTGTTCTTGTCACAAATTTCACAAAAGAAGCAAATTTCACCAAATGACAGAGAAAGAAAACATGAAATCCGATTTGACAGATATTGTGACATTCAGTCAGATCTTGTGCTGTTCATTCAGCTCTTGTGCTGTTTAGACAGTTTCAAATGATATATGCCAAAAAACAGGATCTGAGTTAACAATGTCACGCAGTTATTCTTACACACCACCCCTGCTGTACATACTGTAGGTCTAGGCTGGATATTGTTGTGGTTGGATATGATAGAGATTATATACACTTTTGAACACCTGGAGGTTTATTAGAGTTTAATCGTTATTATTGCCACAGCCAAACATATAGTACAGCAATTAAATAAGGAAACTAAACTGTAGAACTTGTTCACTGGTTACTATCTGATCCTAAGACTTTAAATGAGTGCTTTATTAAAGACAGGCATTGGAAGAGTGAACCCTTTAAACCTGGATAAAAGACTCAGACAGTAGTAATAATAAATAACAAACATAAATACGTGGTTTGCTATAAGTTTAATTCAGAGTGATAAAGATTTGTGCCATTTTGGATTAGATTATATCTAGATTGTTCCAATAAAATAAGGTAATTTGTAACATTTCTCAATTCAGTAATCATTTAATAATACACATTTCCTGATTCACATATATGTATATGTTCTTTGTTTTGGTGTTCAAATGTTAGAGTATTTAAAATATGGTCATTTAAAGAAAAATGCTATTTTGATTTTGAACACACAACTTGTGATGCACCTGTGATGCACCTATTAATGATATCAAAGTTACCTGTATAGGCATGCACTAGGTGAATACTTCTATAACTGGGCTTCTCAAAGTGAACAATATCAGTCAAGAAAAAAAAAAAGAAAAACAACAACAGCATCTCTGCATGGGGTATGGTTTGTTTTGCCTCTTTTATTACCTACATACACATTTTGTGAGTGCAAATATTTGTGAGTTCATTTTTCAGATCATGTTGCTGTAGGGCTCATAGTACTATTTTTCTTTTAATAAAGATAGACCCAAAAAGCTACTTGAGTAATAGCTCTCCCTTGTGGAGAATGATTAGCCTGCTAAGTGTTTGTGCAAGCTGGGTCCATGAGATGATTCATGTCTAAAAAGCCTTCAGGAGAGTAAGGTAATTGGTGCAGGTGTGCTCAGTGGTAAGACAGGGCCACTGCTTTGCCTAAATAGCCACACACTATCTTTGGCCGTCACACGCTGACTCCCTGTGTAATTCAGGGGTGAAGTCTTTTGTAAAGCTGAAGACACAGTAGAGCAGCATAGCCCGAAACACAGAAATTTATTACAGTATAGTATATCAGGGGTTAAATATGGTTCTGAGATTCAGCCATGCTGGATGTTAAGACACTATGTGGGTATTTTGTTGTCATTATCAGAATACAAAGTCCCCTTTTTTTGCAAATATGTATTGTATTTTCACACTCTGGAAGAGCACAAAATCCATGTTTACTTAGAAAACATCTGGTACTAAGGATAAACTGCCAGACCTAACTCAGGTCTATATGCCATTATTATACCCAATAACATATGTTATTATTTCCAAAATGTAATTTCGTTTATATTGGTCAAGGGGAATATGCAAGAATCTTGCTCATTTCAGTTAACATGTACAAAGCCAATATATACAAATTATGACTGACTTTACACTACAGAAATGCATCTCCATTACCAGTAATGGGTGAATGAACAAAATGAAATGTATGTGTTTGTTTTGATGATAAACATAAGGTGTTAAAGGGAGGAATTATAAATGGTCATAGTAATCTGAAATAACAACACAGGTCCTATCATATTATCCTTTTGTTGTTTGCACAGACCCAGTGAGAGATTGCATAAGTATATAAAAACAGTCTTGCTTCATATGAAACCCCTCTCGCTGGCCAAACACAAAAATCATATGGTGGTACAGTAATGTTTTCAGTTCTACAACAGACTAAGTAATTGTTTCTTTTGCCTTCCTAAGTCTTTTGGTTTAAGGATGGAGGGTAAAGTTTCAGAATCTCATCTTCATAAGATCTCTTAAACAAACAGACCACACACATACACTGCCCTAATTTCCCTCACACAAAGGCACACAAACAACAGACTTCACCAAACCGCTGAGCAAGGAACCTGTGCAGGTTTATATAGGAATGACTATAGTGAGTGTCCTTCAGTTGCAAATCAGGGCAAGGCCTTATTGTCTACACATACACAGATCTGTGTGGCCAGTTATTGCCTTTCTTTGGATGGTTAATGGTTCTAGCTTCCTAAAGAGATTCGTCATGGAACCTCTGAGTATTAACACTAACCAATTTTCCTATTATGGTTAGTGGCTGAATTTCAAAAACCTCAGTGTATCCGTGCAGCAGTTAAACCTAACAGAAAGTGTTTTGCACACCAATATTCTGGATCTTGTTGACTAGTAAATACAACTAGTAAATAAGTGTTAGAGACACAGATCATGACAACAATCATGACGATAGAAACTTTCACCCAGAAACTAACAGGACTCATTCTAATCTGTGTATTTTATTATCTAATCTGTGTATTCTTTTCTCTGGCCTGTTATTAGGCATGAGTCAGATAGTGTTAGCAAGCTAGCTAAATCACAAAGCAATAAACACACACAGGGTGTGCAGACACCTTGGATGACTCACTGCTATCCAGTATAAACAAGTTTGAAATACATAGAAATGAACTAGTCACTAGCCAGCTATTATGAATTCTGTAGCTAAACAACTAGCATTACAACTAGGTAATGATAGTAGAACTTACAACAAATTAGAGGATAATTAAATATCTTGCCTGTTTATATCCTAAATCAGTTTTTCTTATTATATCGGACTCTCTGACTTGACAACGCTGAGTGTGTATTATTAACTGAGTCCCATGACTGAAAAAATTTATAAAATATTTTTTAAACAAAAAAAATCATTCGCACTGTACCTTTACACTACCTTTACTCTTTAAGATAATTTTAAATACAAATGACATCATGATTAAACATGATTATGCCTAAAAAGAAGTGACGGACCAGTGGAGAGTAGCATGACAGTGAACGCTTGCTATGTTAATTTGAATAAGCATCTTATGCATAGAGAAGCTGAATACCTGATATAAAATTTCTGATTTATTTATCCCTGATTTTGGGTTCCAAAACTTGATGGATACTCTAGGTTTTATAGGCAGGAAAATTTAGTTTTGAATCTCTCAAAAACGAAAAAATGCAACACTTACTTCTTATTATTTTATTAATATGTAACCATAGTAGTGTATGGTGTTGTAATGAACAGGACTCAGACTGGTGATTAGGATACATGTGCATATTACAGAGATTTATTACAAAGAACATGGCTCCCGAAGCCAAATCACTTCTGTAAAGGGGCCTGCCTAAGGGTCTGGGAGCAGTGCGGTCTGGTTGTTCTCTGTGGAAATCGCTGAGTGGTAGTGAGAGGTACAGAATGTCCCTTGCTAGTACCTAGGACCTTTCTTCAGGACCATAGACCTCCCTTTCTAGCAGTACATGATGTTGCCCTGTTGCCTGGAGTCAAGAAGCATGTGGAACATGTGGACAGTACTGGTCACCTGGTTTTGGGTTGATGGAACAGCAGGCTTTAACAGAGCAACATGGAAAGTGGGTAAAAGTACTGCAGGTAGCAATTCCAACCTACTGTATAAGCTACTGGATTCACTTATTTGACTATCTTAAAAATACCTAATGAAATGGGGCCTTAACTTTTGAGAACATAACTTCAGTTTCAGGTCTCATGGGGAGAGGCAGACCATTTGTCCAGGTTACAGCTGGGTGGGTGAGGGCAGTGATGTCTGTCTGCCTGGCTCTTCTGTGTACAGATGGCTTTCTGCAGATGAACGTTCACTGTTTTCCAGGTTTTCTTGCTTTTTCTCATCCATTCATTTTGGGTAATTAGACATACACTGAAAGGGAGTGAGTCCTGTGGATGAGTGTGTTAGCAAATTCTGTGCATAGCGACACCAGTTGTGTTGACTATTATTGCAATATGTTCTCAGGAACCTATTGATTTCCTGGCTCAGACGACCCACTTGGTTGTTGGATTGGGGATAGAACCCTGAGGACAGACTGACATTGATATTTAATTGTGTGCAAAATGCGTGCAATACATGTGCAGTGAATTGGACTCCTCATGCAACCCAATGTCCACTCAGTGACCATAATGTCTAAATAACTCCTTGAAAACAACTTGTGCTGTCTCCATGGCTCTAGGGAGCTTGGAGGAGAGGTATCAGATGGCAAGCTTTAGAAAATCAAACAACGATTGCTAGTATTGTGGTATTACCTTGGGAGACTGGGAGATCAGTGATGAAATCTACTGTGATGTGTGACCATGGTTGATGTGGAATGGGTAAAGGTTCATGGAGACCTGAGGGAAGTTGTCATGTGGTGCAAGACAGGGCACAGACAGTATAAGTTTTGAAAAATTTGCCCATATCTTGCACTAAGGAACACCACCAGAGTTTTTCCACTAAGCTTCTTGTGTGTTGAATGCCAGGATGCCCAGAACTGAGTGACTTATGGACCCATTCGGTGATTATTTCTGACATGTTCTGAAGCACATTTTTTCAGGTGCACATTCTAGTGGGATTGTATCTCCCAGTTGATGGAAAAAAAACACTTTATGTTTCTGTCACACTTAAGCATGAAACTCTGAACTGAACTTACCTGTAGACTTGGCCACAAATTACTCATTGTTTTAGATGGGAAGTGGGATGTTACAGGCTTAGTTTTTCTTATCCATGCTTGCAGGCCTGAGGAAGGCGTGGTAACCTTTGTTTGTTTGTTACTGTGTACAGCTCGTGGCCATTAATAGCAGTGTTTAAAAGGACTTTCTGTTATTCACTGTATAGGTTGGCTACCTGCAGCTCATCATTTAAGACTTTATTTAATTTTTTTCACATTCATTAAGAATGGGGTAGAGGGTTAATAGATGTGCCCAAGGGGAAAAAAAGGGCAGATGGGTAGCCAGTGAAAGGAAACAGGATTATTTATCAGAGCTGTTCAAACATAAAATACATTTACTTCAGCTTCCACAGATTTAGAGACACATTCAGCTCTGACAACCATCTGTGGGCATGGATACAGCAACGTGCACTTAAAAATAGCTCAGGGATTGTACACTGTGTATGGCCAGGATGCACAGGATGAATCATTCTATGAAAGAATCATGCATGGATAGAAACCTAGCTCAACATCTCATTCTATTGCTGACCGATATCCGGAAAACCGGAAATTTTTCAAGGCAACCTACAGGAGGCATCATTGTGATAAGAAAATCTGTAGAACACATAATTTGGCCCAGAAATCTGTTTCTGCTCAGGTGATCCAAGCCATTTGAAAGGTTTTCCTGTCTGCCAAAATAGACTTAGAGCAAAAAAACCAATGCTGGATTGCAGTTTATGAGAATATGACAAGATACAAGAATATGGCAACCTAACAAATGGCATACACATCATAAAATCAGTACATTATAATTAGAATCCTATATTCCCAGTTGTATTTGAACATATTCTTCTAATTATGCTAGTGAGAATATGAAAATGAATACCCTGTGTTGCTTTGTTCGAAAGGTAGCTGTACACTGAATTTCAAATTATCCCAGTAAAACTCACATTTGACAGCTCAAAGACAGACAAACAAATATGTTCAGTCATGTTGCTTTATGTAAACAATAAAGTGATGTATAAAATTTCTGAAAGCAAAGTGACACAATAATGGTGTTTTGCACACAGAACTTGGAGCATGCACAAATACAAACAGATCATTATCACCATGTATATTTTGATCATAGGAATTCTCCATATGACCTGAAAATATTGCTTTACCTTTTCAGTCTTCCATGATAAATATTTCCAGCACTTTTACTTCACCCTCCTGTCAAGCTTTAGTTTATTTCAGCTCTTTTATTCATATACAGGGCAATTAAAAAAAAAAACAATGTTAAACACACATACTTGCAGCATTTTTCTTTACAGTTTTCTTTTCTTTACAGTACTGTTGTCATTTTTGGTGAAATGGCTACCAGTTTGAGTTTGGAGTTAAGAAGAAAGGTTTGCGCATAGATGGTTCCACTCGAGTGATACAGTATTGTGGTGTCATATGACACTGACACCACAAAAATGTCACTGACATTTTTGAATCACCCTGTATACTATGTATACTATGGCACATACACAGAAGTTATAGGAATATAAAAGTTCCCAATCAAAAACATGCAAAGCATGTGCAATTTGTTCACCAATATATTTGTATTCAAAAAAGTAGCATAATCTTGCTGAGTGTTGTATGTTGGAACAAAAATTTAGTGCCAAACAACAATTATCTGGTAAGCTCCAAGGCTTAAAAAAGGTTTTCGTGTGCTATAGACAACCTCTTTTGTGAGCAGAGACAGTAAGGCGTCCAATTCAAAGTTATCAAATGTCAAATGCATAATGTTATATGTTAAATCAAATATTTTTTCAATTTTTTTGTTACTCGGAGATGACATTTGGGCACAAACTGATAGCCATAGAATATCTATAAATAAATACTGTCATGATAAATAAATATATCTTTCCCCATTATGAAATGTAAACATGAGACAGGATATTTGCAGTGCACCATTTAAAAAGAACCTGTCAAAGAAAATTCATACACCCTGTATGTCTGAATACATTGTTTATATATTTATTACTATATAATACCAAATACAGTCCCAAGGGGTCCAGATGGGTATTTGGAGTATTTCTTGCTCACGGTGGCCCAACCTTTTAAGTGTTTACACAGAGTCAACTTTCACTTGGTTGTTGTTTGACATTAAAGCGGACGGCTTGCTTTTTATCCTGTCTACAGCATCATTAGAGCTGTCTGGGT
This sequence comes from Pangasianodon hypophthalmus, assembly GCF_027358585.1. Classification (NCBI taxonomy): domain Eukaryota; kingdom Metazoa; phylum Chordata; class Actinopteri; order Siluriformes; family Pangasiidae; genus Pangasianodon; species Pangasianodon hypophthalmus. Next base: position 17,610,003 of record NC_069716.1, on the reverse strand, counting down.
AGAACATCCTAGCAGTGCAAAATGAGATGATGATTTTTTTGTACTCTTGTCTAAAGTTCTGATTGAGCAGTCCATAGACAATGGCATTAAGGCAGCTGTTAAAGTAGGCCATGAAATAACTGAATACAAAGAGCCACTCTGGGATGAGAGGCGCCACCCGCTCTGGGTTCACAGCCACGGCCAGGCCGATAAAGTTGAGCGGTGCCCAGCAGATGGCAAAAAGCACAAACACTACAAACATGGTGACAAAATTCCGCACTGTATGTGGTGTAAGCTTGGTTCGGAACTCAGGCTTGACACGCTTTCGCACCTGGATAACCAGAATCCAGATCCTCAGGTAGCAATAGGTGACGACCAATATAGGAAGGATGAAGTGGAAGAAGACCACGGCAATGGTATAGGCTGAACTGGCTGACTGCGCAAACGTGCAAGAATACACCCGGGGGTCATACTGCAGCGAGCCCACGAAGAAGTTCGGCACTATAGCGACAACAGTCAGGATCCAGATTAGGACGACATAGCACAGGGAGTTTTTGTCACTGTAGAGCTTGTCGTACTTGAGGCTGTGACAAATGTAACAGTACCGGTTTATAGCAATGCCAGTGATGTTAAATATGGACCCAATGACACTTAGTCCCATCAGAAAGCCACTTATTTGGCAATGTACAAAGCCCAGGTTCCATCCACTGTTGAAAATAGACATCAGCACCAGTGGGTAGGGATAAACTGCCACGACTAGGTCTGCTACTGCCAGGCTCACCACAAATATGTTCCCTGCAAAACAAATATAGCGTATTTTCAGGCCTGATTCGTCATTCACATAAGAATGAGAAATTGAGCTAAGCATGTAAAATGATTTTGACTATGCAATATTTGCAGAAATAAAGTGAAATATAAAACAGCAAAATAGAATACAACACATTTGAATATTTAAACAGACTGTTAATGTTTTCCAAAGCCTTTGCACAAAGATACAAATATTTTTATTATGCAAGATAAGAGAATAGCTTGAAATGTTGCAGAAAGCCCAACAGGATTGACATTAGATTAGATTTGCATACACGTTAAACCTGATATCTGACTACAGTGTTTAACTACAATGGATGGATGATTGATTGAATATAGTTTTATTTTTTAGGTCTGTCACTTCTCATTTTTTTATCTCACTCTATTTTGTAGTTATACATTTTTGTCTTACTCTACCTTGTGGTCACAAAGAGCATTATAATGATTTGACACTAATGAAGATTATGAGCTGCAAATGCAAAACCTAACTAGGAATGTAAAAATAAATAAATGTTGGTTGAACAAAAAATAAAGAAAATAAATAAAGAAAAATGTTGGTTGAAATTTTAAAACAAAAAAAAAAACAGAAGAGAGAAAAGAAGGAAAAGAGACAAAAATAATCATATAAATTATGGCTAAATGAGTCACAAAAAGCTAGCAAAAAAAATTTACTTCCTGTCTGACATCTTTCAAACCTCAAGGTTAAGACTTATAGATGTCTTTTTCATCAATGATGCCAATGTATTTTAATAGAATGACCTTCACCACTTTAATTAAGTCATACCTTTCCTAAGTCTGTCAGCTGCTTTCTCTATTAAAAGCATTTGGGTTGCACCTGCTTGTGTCACGTGATGTTTCGTTCTCCTTTGAGGAACGTGTCGAACTTTGGGGCTCGTCTCAGGAGAGAGTTGTGATATGGTTCATTTAATAACATAGCAGTGCTCTTTCTGTTAGATTTTTCTCTCAAAGCACTTAAAACGTATTCAACAATTTTAACTCATTTTAAATCCCCTTAAAAGAAAATATTTGTTGCATCAGTCACTTAGCTCAGACGTGCTACTTGCAATACTGAGAAGCATGTAGCATGACCTGAGCAATAGTGACATGGAAGCCTTTCTCCCATCTGTCTTCCCTCATTAGCACTAAGCCTGTGTGACTCTGTCCTCTGCGTGCGGCATCTTATTGCCGGGAGGCACAGGGGGAACACGAGCTTTCAAGTATTTCAAAATATCATTCATGTTTTTTCCACTAGTTCAAGGCACCCATGTGGCTTTCTTTGTATAAGAAGAATTTTTTTATATCCTGGGTATTAAAGCTGTGGTGTTTTAAATGTTGATTGAACTAAGGCTTGTTGATAGATAAAAAATAAATCCTGGCAGATCAGATGAAATGATTCCTGGCATGGTAAGTTTTTTTATGTATATGCATTCATGACTTAGTGGATTTAGCTTGTTCCTAGAAGCAATCATTAGAGCAGAGGAACAGAACAGTGGCTCAAAATTATTCTCTGATTACTGAAGCACTTCTGCCTTTGGGCTGATGTGTTCTCTCTTCAGCCAGAAAGATGAACAGCCTAGAACAGCCAAAAGGTCCTCAGTGTGCCCCTGGATCCTTTCTGTGGACATCGTCTCCATCTTGTGAAGGACAACTACTGTCTGTTACTTGACTATGAACCATTTTAAAAAGCATAATGTACTGTAAGTAGTGTATAAGGCAAAGACCTGGCCCTGGCCAGGAGTAATTCTAAACTGCTACTGTGTCTTTTTGGGACTGAATTGCATTCTTGGATGATGCCACCCATTTCCGCACAAGTAACAGGTTCCTTTCTTTCTTGAAGACATTTTCACTTAAGTTACACTGGGAACAAACTGCATAGATGTCAAGTGCAGTTTCCTAAATTGGTAAAATTATGCCACATTTTCAGCATTGTAGAAGTTCAGCATTTTTGTAGCACATCCAAAATCAGACTTTTTTCAGTGTAACACAGATCAACATTTAAGTTCAATATACCATATATCATATAGTTTTGGAATATATGGGAACCTAAGGAAAATGCTACATCTTAATATTTAAATCAAAGTAGTTATATATAAGGTTAAATATGGTTGGGCCTTAATTCTGAACAGTGCTAGTTAGTCACCTAACATTATTCTGTCACTTTTATCTTTTACACAACACTGAGTGCAACACTCAGATGTGTTATAATGGCTTTTTGTCACCAGTGCTAAATGTTAAGCTGCCAGTTTCTTTCTTGTTGAACTTACAATATGCTTGTACTATACAATAGGCCTGTAACTTTAATTTTGTAGTCAATTTTACTTTGGACAGCCAATTCTCCTCATTGTTGGACATGTTGAGCATACTGCAATGCATTTTCTGCTCTTTCTGTAATTTTCTTTGAGTTACCATAGCATTCATGTCAGCTCAAAACAGTCTGGCCAATTCGTAAACACTCGATGAATGTTTTTTTGGTCGTTTTTTTTTTACCATTCTGTGTAAATTCTAGAGGCTAAAATCCTAGAAGATTAGCAGTTTCTGAAATATCCTAACCAGACCATCTGGAACTATATATACTGTATGGCCCAAAGTATGTGGACAACTGACCCTCACACCCATATGTGGACCTTCCCCAAATTGTTGCACACAATTGTTCAGAATGTCTTTTATTGCTATGGCATTACGATTTCCCTTCACTGGAACTAAGAGGCCCAAACGTGTTCCAGCATGACATAAAGACATGGTTTGCCAAGGTTGGTGAGGAAGAACTCGAGTGGCCTGCAAAAAGCCCTGACCTCAAGCCCACTAAACACCTTTGGGATGAATTGGGATGACGGCTATGCACCCGACATCAGTGCCTGACCTCTTGCGCTCTTGTGGCTGAATGGGCAAATTCCCACAGCCACACTCTAAAATCTAGTGGAAAGCCATCCCAGAAGAGTCGAGGTTATTAGAGCAGCAAAGGGGAAACAACTCAGTATTAATGCCCATGATTTTTTAATTCTTTTCTAATTTAATAAAACAATTTTTAAAAATTATTTTTGTTGACAACAACTTGAGTGAGAAGTACAATCTTTGACATATTTAGATGAATTTCTGAGTTTCTTAGTATTTGGTACGTCCCCTTTTTGCTTTAATGACAATGTGCACTCGAGCTGGCATGGACTCCACAAGTTTGGGCAAAACCTTATGATCCATTTTAGATCAAATCCATCTGAGTGTCTTCTGAATACGTGCTTCAGTAGAAGAGATTAGGCATGAAGAAAATCTGACCTTCTGTACAAAGCAAAATTTGGTGGTGCTTTTTTTTTTTTTTTTTGCACCACACATACCTTTTGGAATTATGGAATTATTATACCTTTTGGAATTGGTCTCATCAGACCATTTTGCAAACACATTTTGCCACATAGTTTGGGGTGATTTAGTTGAGCTTGGATGTTTTTTGTGAGAAAAGGCTTCTGTCTAGCCACCCTACCCCACAGCCCAGACATGTGAAGAATATGAGAGATTGTTGTCACATGCAGAGAGTAATCTATACTTGTCAGATATTCCTGCAGCTCCTTTAATGTTGCCTGTTCTTGTTAGTGTCACTGTGGTGCTCCATTTTCTCCACTTGTTGATGATGGCCTTTACAGTGTTCCATGGTACATCTAAAGCTTTGGAAATTTTTTTGTACCTTTTTCCTGATCGATACCTTTCAACACTGAGACTATGTACAGGTTTTGTCAGCTCTTTGCAGACCATGGCTTCAGCAGGCAGATGAAACCAAGAAGATTTGAAGAAAATCCTACAGAAACAGCTGGTTTTTATTTTGGGTTAATCAGAATAATTTCACTGATGACAGCTGTATGATAATTACTTTTTGAACATGAGACTGAATGTGATTGGTTCATTCTGAACATAGCCACATCCCCAATTATAAAAGGGTGTGCACACTTATGCAACCAGGTTATTGTACTTTTTTTTCCTATTTTAAGTGTTTCTGATTTTCTGATTGTTTTTTACTTCAATTTTAAACATTGTAATTTCACATTGAGGGTGGAAAAAGTTCTGACATGATTTATCTTGGTTTAATTTTTTTACATCACAAAAACCTGCCATTTTAACAGGGGTGTGTGGATTTTTTTGGTACACCTTTCTATCCCAGCCAGCATTAACGTTTTCAGCAATTTGTGCTACGGTAGCTCTTCTGTGGGATCAGACCAGATGGGCTAGCCTTCACTCCCCACACATCAGTGAGCCTTGGGTGCTCATGACCCTGTTGCCAGTTCACCAGTTGTTCTTCCTTGGACCACTTTTTGTAGGTGCTAACCACGTTTTGCCGACCTGCTTGTCAAAGTCACTCACATCCTTACGCTTGCCCATTTTTCCTGCTTCCAACACATCAACTTTGAGAACTGACCAATCACTTGTTGCTTAATATATCCCACCCCTTGACAGGTGCCATTGTAACGAGATAATCAATTTTATTCACTTCACCTGTCAGTGGTTTTAATGTTATGGCTGATTGGTGTACATATATATAAACTATAGATGCTTTCACACTTGGTGTGTACGATGAGTACGGTGAGTATGGTTCATTTGTGGTTCATTCTGTGCTTCACTTGATTTGTGCATTGTGAAACGTCAAGTTTTGGCCTTCAACTTTTGGAACCTAAACGTCCGGATAAATACTGACAGCAAAAGTCTATGAAGGTAATTCAAAATAATGAAACTGTAATACAGGATAATTCTATCACATGTATAAATAACTAAAACATTTGAACTACAAAGGGAGACAAATTAATTTTAAAAGTTTACCTAAATTGTCTTAGTAAAGTGTTGGGCCACCACAATCCACCACAACAGCTTCATAGCACCATGGCATAAATTATACAAGTCTCTGAAACTGTACTAGAGGAAATAACACTGTTCTTCCAAAAGATATTCCCTCAGCTGGTGTTTTGATGATTTGTTACATCATTACTGAAATCTCCCAAAGGTGTTCAATAGATTGGAGATCTGGTTTTCTGAATTTTTATCTAATGTGTTTTTATTGACAAACCTGTAATTGTTGGTGATTTTAATAGTCATATCAAGAGTGCAATGGCCCTTTAAAGACTACCTGTAATCAAAACTTTTCCTTGTTAGTTCATGTCCTTGGTCAGACGTGCATGATTCATCTAATCACTTAAAAGATACACCTCTTTTTTGTCCATATCCTTCCACTAAAGTGCAAACATTTTACTGCCTCTAAATGGCCTTTGACTACATCATTGTGAGAGTACATTTCAAGTTCTTAGGCCTCACTCAGAAGTTTAATCACACCCTAAATCTAATTCTGAATTTTGGCATTAATATTTCCAAGGTACTTGGAGTTGCCCCTGAATGGATCTGTATCTAATGGACTTATGATATTCTGCCTACTCACACCATTCACACCACTCACACCACACACAGTTGTAGCAGTCATAAATAGATATCTTCCAGACCTAAGTGAACTATGCTTTTCATAGTCATGTGGCATCTTGACCAAAAGACTGATGAGTTCATTACATCTCTATGGTCTCCCTTGGAAAGTGCAGCATCATCTGGTTTGAAAAAAAAAACAATAATTTGAATACAGTTGAAGACAGAAGTTTACACCTTAGCCAAATACATTTAAACTCAGTTTTTCATCATTCCTGACATTTAATCATAGAAGACCTTCCCTGTCTTAGGTCAGTTAGGATCACTACTTTATTTTAAGAAATGTGAAATGTCAGAATAATAGTAGAGAGCATGATTATTTCAGCTTTTATTTCTTTCATCACATTCCCGGTGGGTCAGAAGTTTACATACACTTGGTTAGTATTCGGTAGCATTGCCTTAAAGATAGGAGAAAGAATAGGCCTAAATTGGAAAGAATATTTAGGAAAGAATATAACGGATTATATGAAAATGTACTGTTCATGTCCTTTGTAACTCTTATCTTTTGGTGAGACTAATAAGAACTTTTCAGCAATAACTGAGTATAGGATATGGTAGATACCTCAAATCCATAGGTGCCATCTTAAAGTCATCTTAGAGTTAAAATGAAACACCATTCAGATAGGAATTTTAAAAAAATCTACCTTGCAATATAAATTAAAAAAGCGAAAATGTCAAAAACAGCTTATAATATCCTTTAAGTGTGACTGTCAGTAAAAACCCATCAGTGCTCAGACTAAATTCTGGAAAACAGCCAAAATCTTTTTCAAAAATCTGGTTTTGACAACAACTAAGATTTTCTTCTAATAATATACTTTGAAATCTCTACGTTAATAAATGTATTTTACCAAAACGCTGTGGAAATGTTTGATATTTTCTAACCTTGCCTTGGCGTCTTCCTTCAAAGATCACTTTGGGGAAAGAAGTCAATTTAACAAAACAGTTAGTCTGCTGAAAGATGTCTAAAACCTTGGCTTTAACCAGTGTGAGTGATGGTGGTGCTGGTGATGAGACAGACACTGATGTGGATGTTGGTAATATTTGAAGTGATAATCAACATTTCCTTTTGTACAGCTGAAGTCAAAAGTTTGCATACACTTAAGCTGAAGTCATTAAAACCCATTTTTTAACCACTCCACAGATTTCATTTTAGCAAACTATAGTTTTTTACAACATCAGTCATTTACGACATCTACTTTGTGTGTGACACGAGTAATTTTTCCAACAATTGTTTACAGACAGACGGCTTCACTTTTAATTGACTATATCACAAGTCCAGTGGGTCAGAAGTTTACATGCATCAAGTTTACCATGCCTTTAAACAGCTTGTGATTCCAGAAAATCATGTCAATTGGAGGTGTACCTGTGGATGTATTTTAATGTCTCTCTTCATACTCCTTGCTTGACATCATTGGAAAATCAAAAGAAATCAGCCAAGATTTCAAAGATTGTAGACCTCCACAAGTCTGGTTTATCCTTGGGAGCAATTTCCAAATGTCTGAAGGTACCACGCTCATCTGTACAAACAATAGTATGCAAGTATAAGCACCATGGGACCACGCAACCATTATACCGCTCAGGAAGGAGAAGCATTCTGTCTCCTTGAGAAAAAAAATCGTTTGTTGCAAAAAGTGCAAATCAGTGTCAGAAAAACAGCAAAGGACCTTGTGAAGATGCTGGAGGCAACAAGTATCTATATCCACAGTAAAAACGAGACCTGTATTGACATAATCTGAAAGTCTGCTCAGCAAAGAAAAAAACCACTGCTCCAAAACCTCCAATAAAAAGCCAGACTACATTTTGCACATGATGAAACAAATATTTGGTCTGATGAAACAAACATGTAACTGTTTGGCCATAATGACCATCGTTATGTTTGGAGGAAAAAAGGGTGAGGCTTGCAAGCCGAGGAACACCATCCCAACCATGAAGCATGGGGGTGGCAGCATCGTGTTGTGGGGGCGCTTTGCTGCAGGAGGGACTGGTGCACTACACAAAATAGATGGCATCATAAGGAAGGACATGAGCCAGGAAGTTAAAGCTTGGTCACAAATGGGTCTTCCAAATGGACAATGACCCCAAGCATACCTCCAAAGTTGTGGCAAAATGGCTTAAGGACAACAAAGTCTAGGTATTGGAGTGTCCATCATAAAGTCCTGACCTCAATCCGATAGAAAATTTGTAGGCAGAACTAACTGAAAAAGCATGTGCGAGCATGGAGACCTACGAAATTGACTCAGTTACACCAGTTCTGTCTGGAGGAATGTGGCGAAAATTCCATCACTGCGAGAAGCTTGTGGAAGGTTACCCAAAACGTTTGACCCAAGTTAAACAAGTTAACACTTTAACTGCATTTAATATTGCTTTTTCTACTTGACGTTTATATTTTTATGTCTAGACATAATAAAATAAATAAATCAAATCAATACCTCAGTACATTCATACTGTATATTCTATACTGTAGCCTAGTTTTACCAACTATGAGCAACTGTGTATTTCAGTCATTGTAAACTGATAGATAATACTTATTATAATAATTATAATAAGATAAATGATAAATAATTGTAATTTGGTCATGTGGATTTTCATCTGTGGCAATTACGACAAATAGAGAACCATGATAATAACAAACAATATGAACAACCAGCTTGAAATACCCTCTGTGTAGAAAATAAGACCTTAGCGAATCCTTCTCAGAAAAGAGAGGTGACATTTCATTTTAGTGATCTCTCATAGCAATGGGTTTTGAGATGGCTTTACTAAAAGGGCCATATATAAAAGGAAGAGTTTTTGCATGTCTACTTATTTTACAGGCTATCATTTCAACTTTTGTATTTTCTAGCATCTCAAATTTCAGGCAATTTAAAACCAGCCTCTGGAAAATGTACCATATGAGCTCTGGAATACTTGTGCTGGGTTCAGCAAGAGAAAGTTCCTTGGTCCTTAGTCTTAGCACTTTTTTGGCAGAATCAGGACCTTTTTCCATAAGGTAGAGTACAAGATGTTAAAAAGCAGCACCCTAACAGTGCAGAATGTCTCTGCTCTCTGCACAGAACCACAGTGTAGGAGTTGACTTCAGCAAGCGTTTTTTTTTTTTTCCTTTTACTATGAAAGAGTGCCACAGGGCAGGATAGGAAGAAATGAGGACAGGAACATGAACTTTGTGTAAGCTATATATTTTCTGTTTTATACAATTTAACACAGCATAAACCCACAGTGAACCATGATGTTTCTTATACAATTAATTATTTGCTTGCATTTTAATGCACTTAAGTTATTAAATGATCACAAGGGTCACAAACACCTGCACTAATTAGCTCACTAACAAAATTAAGTAATCAGTGTCATTTTAAATAAAGTATGCACAAGGGAATATTTTGACTCTTATCCCAAATAAGTAAAGTCCACTAAAGTCAATTTTCCTTATAATACAGACTCCATAATGTGCTGCAAACAGTTCCTCTTGAATGAACAATGAGCTTCACTTAATAAATCTGCCTCAGGCTTGCAAGCCATGTCAGGGCCACTAAGTGAGAATAAAACAGTGAGAGAACAAGAGAAAGAGAAATACAGTGTGCCAGAGAGTTTCAAAAATAATTACAGAGGCAAATTTTCTTTGAAAAAAAAACAATAGACTTCATCCAGGACAGCATACGTTCCACAATCTGCCTACATACAAAGCCTTCTATGGTGATGAACATCATATTTAACTGCTCGTGAGCTGTATTGGCGGTAGGGTGCTGCAGGGAATGCTGAGTGTGTTTAAATCAGTGCTACAGGCCAGGAGGGAGTACTTGCTCTGAATAATCCAAACAGACAGTGATGTCACAGGGGATTGAGTCTTTCTGGTTGAATTGGTATATCTTTGTCAAGGGAAAGGGAAAACTGCTGTGTTCCACAACTGAAGAAAAATGCACAGTAAATTATTTGTGTATGTATGTATATTTTGGAACTGTCAGTATGTGTGCATGACTGTACTTTATGGTCTGTGTTGAACATGTGGTATGATTATTTGAAACAGGCAAGCCCTTACAAATTCCCAGTGGGTCAGACAACTATACATTAGGCCATTGGACATCTCCTCACTAGAGAGAAGCATAATGAAGTACGTCACAGGAGGGTAATAGAACAATGAGTGGGTTAACTGTGAGTAGGCATTGCACTGCACCCAGTGGGAGGTCACACTGCAGAATGCATTCCAAAAAGGTTCCCTTTGTGCAGTTACACTAACACAGAAATGCAAGTATTCTGTTAATTGGTAGTTTATGTCCAGACATAAATTACATGGTAAACAGCACATTATTAAGCTGTCATTCATGCATTAAATACATTTTCAGTGGCATCAGTTTTGAGTGGGTTGAATGGGTCGGCTCCTCTCACTCACTCACTCACTTACTACACACACACACACACACAAATCATGTAATGAAGAAAATAAAACACATTACAGCCAAAATTTCATTTAAGTAATCTGTGTTCTGTAGGTTTTACTTTTGTGCTACTAAGTTTTACAGTACAGCACCAGCACACGGTGTTCTCTCTACTGGCAGATGATAGTGGCATATGGGACAGTATGTCACTGGCGATAAGCACTCTGTCCACGTGTGGGAGAGTAACTGGCTATTTCAGTTCTGTTTGATATCAAGCCAATTACCTGAAGCCACTAAGCCGTGGGTTGTGTCTCCGAAAAAATACAATGAAATAAAATGAAATGTGACAATAAAAAAAACCTGCTTGACATAACTGAAAGTACAAAGGAGCAACTTCCTATAGTGTTTCTGTCACATCTTATGAAAAGAATGCCATTGTGTAAAAAAAAATGTCTGTTATATTTAAAATCTAATTTAAGCTTATGTTTTCCTTTCTCACTGTACTTGGGATATAAAGCAGCCTACATTTTTAATGCACTTTGAATACAATGTATATTTGCTTTAGTGAATTGTGGATATATAGCACCATATACAGATACATAATATAAGTGTTTATATGGCTATCACATTAGTCCTGGGTTTTGCGTTTCTTTGGTAAGTCTTTGGTACAACAGGCATCATTAATATTTAAAGTGGCACTGTCAGAGACTTCTTATCACAGTCACAGCTTCACCACTTGCCCCAGGGTAAATTCCATCACTTCCTCACATAAACAAGGAATGTTAACTGTCTCTTTCATACCGTCTGATCTTACTCATAATCTCCCTCCACTTTGTGTCTGGTATGCAATAATTACAATAAAAACCAAGCACTAAACAAGATATTCTTTCACAGTAATGTGAAAAAAGCAATGCATAGAATTTATTTAGTTCAAATGTGTGCATGATTTCCACCTGAATGAAATATACAGGTTAACATGAGCACAATTTTGTCTTTCAAAATTTCTTTATTTACTTTTGGAAGTAATTGTATTGATGCACTATGTTTAGTGGCATAAAACTGGAACTCATGTACGCAACAGAATCAAGCAAATTCAGCAGCAATGCATCACTTTTATCAGTGCACTCCTTTGAGTTTCACTCACATGAATGTAGTACAAATAGTTATTTTTAATTCATGCTTCTAATATTCAAATACTGCTAATATCTGAGCAGTACTTCAGGAAAATATCAACTGAACTGATGTATTAAAAATCACCAAGGATACTTTTACTGTAAATAGTCCTTAATCCTTGTAAATAGTCCTTCTTATTTTTTTAAGATGACTATAGACAATGTTTAGAGAGCATGTGTTGTATTTTTGTGAATCTGTTTATAAAGGATATGTGAATCATGGCTTGGCATGCATGCAAGGTGCGCGTGAAGAATGCTGTGTGCGCATGTGGTGCTGTGAGAGAGATGTTTGGAAATGTGAGCATCCTTGAAGAAGAGGCTTACCTGCGTTTCTGAGCTTCTTATTCCTGTAGACGGAGAAGATAACCAGCAGGTTGCCCAGGATGTCGACCACGATGGTGAAGATGAGCACGCTCCCCAGAGTGCTAGAAAGCCACGGAGGACGGCTGAGTGTGAGCGAGGAAATGTTCGCTAGTATGCTGCCATTTGTGTTCATTTTAAACCTCACTTTTCAGTCCTCAGCATCACTCACAGGTGCTGGCGCCATTGCAAAACTTTTGGAGTAGTCAGTACTTTGGGCTGTGTATTTTTAAAAAAAAACAAACAAACAAAAGCGCGGGAATAAGCCTCCTTGCGTCTCGCGCGTCGCTCGCGAGGCAGCACGTGCGCACGCACTTTTATAGCTTTGGAGCGACTTCACATTTGATAATTCAATTCTCTCTTAATGCCGTGACTCGTCGATGTGTGGAAACGCTGCCCCGCCGTGGAAGAGAACAGAACATTCACTTTTCTTTCTTTTTTTCCCTTCTTTTTTTTCCCCCCCTGACGCACAACCTCATTCACGTTTGCTCACGTGTAAGGGTCATTCACCTCTGCACGCGCTCATTCATTGTTTTGGTGCCCATTCATGATTTATTTCATATAAAGTGAAACTGCATCTACAGTTGGGATCATAGGTTTTTGCAGAATCTGCAAAATGTTAATAATAATAATAATAATAATAATAATAATAATATGGATCATAAAAATTGCATTTTGTTTTTTATTTATTACTGCCCTGAATAAACTATTTCACATAACAGATGTTTACATATAGTCCACAACATACAATAATAACTGAATTTACACAAATGAACCAGTTCAAAAGTTTACATACGCTTGAGTCTTAATACTGTGTGTGTTACCTGAATGATCGATGACTGTTTTTATGTTTTGTGATAGTTGCTCTTGAGACCCTTGGTTGTCCTGAACAGTTAAACTGCCAACTGTTCTTCAGAAAAAGCCTCCAGATACAGCACATTTTTGCTTTTCCAGCATCTTCTGCATATTTGACCCATTTCCAACAGCTATATGATGTTGAGATCCATCTTTCTGCACTGAGGACAACTGAAGGACTCGTACACAACTATTACAAAAGGTGCAAACATTCACTGATGCTCAAAAAGGCAACACGATACATTAAGAACCGGGGGGGAATGCAATTTTTATGATCCTTCTTATTTTTATTTTTATTTTTTTAATTATTAACATTTTGCAAATTCTCTAAAATGTATGTAAACTTATGACCCCAACTGTAGATTGGCTTTAGTGAAAATAAGTGGTGTGGATTCAGGTAATGTTGGCCATCAGGTAACTAATAAGTAACAAGAAAAAAAAATTCAAATGACAAATAATATTCTACTTCCAAAGCATTCGGCTGTTAATCAGGGGTGGAAATTACCTGAGTAGGTTGTACTCCACTTAAGTATTGTTTTGTGGGGTTTATATTTTACTTAGACCTTCAAAGTACTCATTACAAACCTGAAAGGTCTCTTCTTCATCAGTATCCTGGGCTCAGGAGTACAGGTGCATCTGTGAAAATCACCACATCACTTAACATGTAGTTAGCTTATGTATAGCCTAAGAGTTTATTTATGCATCAGACAATTCATTAAGAATGCAGCCTTAACAGTTATTGGCATTAAGGCTGACCCTGCTATCATCGCACATTAATATTGGATTTCATTACAATGTACACAGCTAACAATGCCTTCAGGGGTGTCCTGGGCTCCCACACATTATATCTGCATTTTATTCTAAACCATCCAAGCAAATTATTCAATGCATTAATCAGCTAAAACATTTTCTTTTTTTTTTCCTTTTAATACTTGAGTACATTTTTTAAACTTAGCAACTTTTTGACTTTAAATTGACTACATATTTGGCTGGATATGTAGACTTTTAACTAAGTAAGATTTTTGATATGTTATCTAAACTTTCATTTAAATATAATTCCTCTGTACGTGTTCTATTCCTGCTGTTATTGCAACTGATATTATGCAATAAGTTGTACTACTACTGACTAAGTCATACTTATTAAAATACACACGAAGCTAACTTATTAAAATACACACAGAATATTTGTAAAATATACTTTTGCATCTGTTGTTTTGTGTCACTTCCCACATAACCTGAAAATGTTAGATATAGTGGTAGGGTACACTGTAAACAATTTCTGTAATTTCTACAATAAAACACAGTGTTCACTTGTTTAAATACATGTGATTTGCTGTCTGATACAGCAGCCTGCATTATATACTGCGATAATATAATATTTACAATACTGGAAGATTATACTGTATCAAAGCACCTCTCTGTGTAGCTGCTTTAACACTGATTAGTCACAATTTTATACTTCTGTCTTTATTTTTTTTTTAAACTTGCATTGTTTTTGTGGTTGATGTTGCAGTGATATACTAACAAATGTTAAATCTAGGCACTATAATGGTAAAGCAAACATTTTGGGATGTGTTTGGTAAGAATTGATAAGAACTAAATATTGAGCTTAATAAGGCATGAGGAAGAATGGGTGACGAGGTTAATTGTAAGAGAAGGCCTGTTGCTGTTCTTTCTGCAAGGCAACCAAGTGAAACCCTGCAGAATGGGAGTCAAAAGCATTTACCTAGAAAAAAGATCTTGCAAAAATCTGCTTTAGTTTGCTAGCTAGCCTGATACATTAAACATATAGGCCATATATCAGTCTTTCTTCTTTCTTGTTTCTTTTTTTTCTGTAGTATTCACTGTGACCTATTAATTCTGTTACTGTTGTTCTTATTTGTTCATTTTAGCAAGTACTTACTCTGTCATTTTATATCCTATGCCTCTATATTTATGTTCTATTAAGAGTCACTTTTTTCATTATTAATTTATTTCCATTCTTATTAGCTAATTATAAATCTAATATTCTTTTTATTAATATTATCTAATAAAAGATATTTCTTCTCTTGGATGACAGCCCTGTCACATCTTTTCTTAATTATACTTTTATTTACTTATTTATTTCACCCAGAATGTAATTAGCTACATATTACGATGAAAGGGAAGTGATTGACATTAATATTTGTGGATATTGTTATTGTTGTCATTTCATTGGGCCTAATTTGTCCATATTGAAATATCAAAAGATATAATTTGATTAAAATATATCTTGTTATATTCTTGATGATCTTGGTTAATACAGTGTCTAACTCTCAGAACCTGTTGGTAGATCCTGCAAGTTTCACTGCAGTTATGCTTTTAAAATGAATTATTGAATAGTAATATAGTTAAAGAGGGTTAAGGAGAAAGGTAACTGTCTCACATTACTAGAAAAAATCATCTTGATACAAGACAGTGTCTTCGTGTAAGAGCCTTTTTGTAAGTTTTCTGGAGCATCAAACAAAAAGTGTCCTGAATTTACTCACATTCATCCTAGAAATCAACGTCAGTTAATAAAATCAACGTTCCCTTTATTTAGTAAATCAGTGTCATTTAGTAAATCAAAGTATAACACTGATCAAGATAAAAGTGCTGTATTTTGGTTGTTTTTATTTTTTTATGCTTCTAGGCTACATTTAACACCAATTTGTTAACATGCCAAAAGACATTTGTTAATTTAAAAAATGAGGAATACTTTGGAGAGGAGAACTGTAAATGATTATAAAAGTAAAGAAAAATTTATTTGCTCAAATTACTTTCCTAAATAATCGGGGAAAGGTATTACCCCTCACTCACTGGGAAATTATAATTACTGTTTCACATGCTCAGGAAAATGTAGGTATAAATGTGCTTTTGGTTTTTCTTCCTTCTTTGCCTTTTTCAGTATTTTCCACAACTAATCATAATAGAGATGGTCTGTTTCTAAATGAAACCTGCTCTCTGCTGTAATCTGGTTATTTAATAAATGACCAAACAAATGGACAGATATGACAACTGATTGGGATCTGGTAATTAATTAATTAAGCATTTTGCCAGCCTTACCTGTGTGTGAGAGGGACTGCATCACAAGATTACTTCCAATCCCCAAAATACTGCTGCTGAGTGAATAAATGTTATGATTCTTATACACAGTATGTATAAGAATCATAACATTTATTCACTCAGCAGCAGTATTTTGGGGATTGGAAGTAATCTTGTGATGCAGTCAAGAACTGCTTGAAGTCTGCAACCCTTAGGCATCACCGCAGGCTTGATATCTTTCATGCTGATGTTCTTTCAAGCCTGCAATGCAGCCCATTTCAGTCTGAGTCATTGTCCTACTACAATATTAAGTGCAATCTACAAGGTTTTGAGTAATTTTGATTGGCTCTAAGCAGGTTCTGCACACTTTACAGCTATAAATGACCATGCCACATCACTTTCTTAATTTTTTGTCTTACTGGTAGTGGTTGCTCTTTTCCTTATCTGTCCCCAAAACTTGGTACCAGAATTTTAAAAGCTTTTATGTAATGTTTACATTTTCTTTTTGTATCTAACGGTAAATCCATTGAGGTTTACACGTATATCTGCTAATGCTTATGTGTCATTTGCTTTAAGCGGCACATACTGTATGTATATACAATATATATCACTGCCACAAGAGTGGGGTCCAAAACAAAGGTCTGAGACCACATTGTCTGTGGGTTTTTTTTTTTTTTTTTCATTTAAAATTGGAAATAAACAGGTTTTAGAGTTTTGAAATATTTAAAACTAAGATGCTCCATATCTTGAATATTTAATATATTCAATATATTCCCAATCATCAGACAACTAGTCAGCTGTTGCCTGTTGGTCTTTTGGGACTCTCATGAGAGCAACAAGCAAAAGCTGACTAGTTGTCCGATGAATGGGAATGAAGTAGTGCCGGGGGTTTGTGCTCTGGATGTGATTTGACAAGGATGTAACACTATTCAACAGTTCATTTTTACTCTAAAGCAGTATAGCAATGTCAGATTTTTAAGGTTTGTGATGGACAAATTTGCAGGCACTGACACTCTTTTGGTCGTCATGTTCCTCATGGTCCTCATGAGAAAACAACTCCAGGTGTAATGCAGTTACAGCCAGTTTTGTTAGCTATTTCACTGCAGTATTCAGATTTGCTTTTAAATTTAGTATTCTCTTTATGTCTATTTACAGGAATTCAGGTGCCTCTGTGCAAATCTCCACATCACTTAACATTTAGTTTAGTTATGTATAGCCTAAGAGTTTTCATTTAATTGCGGAGCATTTAAGGACACCTGAACAAGAAGAGTCTTATCTGAATTGAAACAGATTAATGAGGTAGAGCTCAGGGAGACAATATAATTAAGAAAAATTCAATATATTTCTGCATCAGATAATTAATCAGGAATGCAGCCTTTAAACAGTTATTGGCATTAAGGCTGACCCTGCTATCATCACACATTAATACTGGATTTCATTACACTGTTCATATCTAACACTGCCTTCAAGAGACAGACTAGCAAATAAATTGTCTCATTAGCACTAGGCTTTATGTCCAATTAATAGCACACAGCTGGCAAAAAAAAAAAAAATCTAAGTGTAATATGAGTGTTATCTATTTTACAGAGTGTTAGAAAGTACTCTGTTAGCAGAGTACAGTCCTAATTAAATACAGAGTCCCATCTAAGCTGGTGCTAGCTCATTTCCCAACAATGTTTTTGTTATTAAAGTATTAAATCAGTGGATATTTCATCTTTTAGTAGAAACCCCTCGCAAAAAAAATATTAAAGTCAGATTGTGTTTAACTCTCCAAAAGATGAAGGTTAAATGATGTTGACCCAGAAACACAGAAAATACTTCTATGTGGCATTTGGATGAATGTGAGCATGCATAAACTATATACATTCAGCCAAGAATCATAACAAAGCTATACCGGAACTGACAGAATTCAAGTTATTTACAACACCCCAGGAGCCGCTGAAAGGGGTTATTCTGTTTGTGCCTAAAGCTACAACAACACTGATCTACATTAATATGGAGAGTGGCCCAGAGTTAAGGACATGGCTAAGCCAAGCTCAGCAGCCTGGAGTAGAACAGGAAAATGTTAAAGCAACAGGGACTGGAACAGACATTTCAGTCCCAGGACACAAGATTGGATGAGCAGATGTATGAGGGTCGTCACGCAATGGGGACTTAGCCACTGAAGGAGGATTGAAATATCTGGAAAAATAGATAGAATTGGCCTTGCATGTCTATAAAGAGAGGGAAAGAAGAAGCAGGTTATAAAAGGCTATGATAATTGCACCCTACAGACTCCCATTTTTAATCTCCCTGTTTTAATGAAGAAAGAAAATATGTGGCTATATTAAATCACTGTCATGTCATGGCTAAAGCAGAGATAAGAGGCTACTGACACTGATGGGAAGGAAGTATAATGAGAAAGCATAAAAAACATCAAATATTTATTGAAAGATTAAGGGTATTCAAATTGCAGGTGATGTTAATAATACATTTTAATCACAATTCATTTTTAAAGACCATGGTTCAACATGCTGCAAAACAATAGAATAAAAAGCAACAATCTTGGATTTACAAAACTAACTTGATGTGTTCCTGATTCTTTAATGCCAACTGCTGTAATTTCACAGAGAGACATCATGCATTTGATTGCCTTGTAGAGGGCAGGAGTAAGGAGACTACATATTATGTAGATTACTGCCTTGTTTGGATAACTGGCTTCTGTGCACCTCCACCAGGGAGCAGGTCATTCAGGGCACATGCGTAGTCCTCGCTCACATTAGGTGCTCAGCCACAAAAAGATCTAACAGGTTTATCTTGGTTTCATTTTTTTACATCACAAAAACCTGCAATTTTAAGAAGGATGAAAAATGTTTTATATCCACTTTTTACGAGGTGAGTGCTGAATGTCAATTTGGACTGTTATACAAGATCACACAAAACTGCTTCCTGCATCTTTTGCAGAGCGGATGATTGAATTCTCAGGTTGTCTGTTTGACAGATGGCCCTGTTCAGTGGCCTTGCTTTCTTTCTGAGGGCCACTGAGGCAGTGAGGTGTGCACTAAGAGAAATCTGGGTGCTAAAAGAGCCTGACCAGCTTGCCTCCACATGACAGCATCACATGGATCACACAGGGACAACACATGCATCCTCTCTCCTCCCTTAGGCCACTGACAAAACATGCCAAAGCATTTAATGCTATCACTGCCTCACCTAAGCATTGCCATCTCCCAGCTCCAGGGTCCCAGGTCAGTCCTGAGCTCGGGTTACTGTATGGAGTTTCACATGTTCTCTGTGTGTCTACATGGATCTCTGATTTCCTCCCACCTCCCAAAACATGCCATGCAATTGGCTGAGATAAATTTACCCTACCTGCGAACAAGTATGTGTCTATATGAATGAAATGCGTCTAAATGAAGCATGGTGCCCTGCAATGGTGCATTACAAATTCATTTCAAATTACAAACAAAAAAATAAAGATATTTCTATTAAAACAAACAATAGGCACAATGTAGGTCATATACATGTGTACATACACACATACTAAGACCTTCAAATCTTCAAACACCGGCATGCCATTTCCACCTCAGCCTATAAATCACAATCTTCCTGAACATGTGCACAGGTGAGTGAGCCTCTTCTCTTGCCCAGTTACCGCCCACAAATATCCATAAATGGTCAGTGCAAATGACCTCATACTTATAAAATATCAGGTAATATGAGGTGTCCCATTCATTGATTAGTAATTTGGCCTTGACAACGGCAGCAAAAAAAAAAAAAAAAAAAAAGAAGAATTTTGGGGAATGCATTTTGGAAGTTGTGTCAGACATCAAGACAAAAGGACACAATTACCACTTGACAAATAAACTGAAAGAAATAAAAGGGATCATGTCTGAAATACCAACAACATTAAAACAGCTTGTTAAAAATACACCTTTGCACTGGTCTCAGCTATTCTCAATTGAGGCATGATGTTCTCATGCAGTCTCACAGCGTGAAGGTTACGCTCGACTGCTGGGTAGAGATGTGAGCTGGTTAATCAGGCAGTTGTCTACGAGAGATGAGGAGGAGGAATCCATGCTTCTCTGCCATGTTGAGCAGTGCACTACATGCCCTAGACTTTTTCCAGCAGTCTCCCAGACAACACCATCGCCCTTTAAGCATGGACACATGGGCACAATTGAACACTCGAGAGAGTGTGCATCATTGTAGCTAATCTCCTTTGTACTATGTGGGATAGAGAATGAAATCGACTTGTTCATTTAGGCTACAGAATTAAATTGTTTTTGATTGACGAAAGCCGATTCATTCTGACTAGGTGTCTGTTGGCCTGGTCACCCACCATGTAAGATAATCCGATGTACCGACTTGTCAATTTAGTTATGCCAACCAATACGGCTGGCATGCTTCTCATTACCAAGTAGCCCATATGTGTTTATTATGGAGCTGCATAATTTGATATGAAGTGGTACATGTGAGAGCGGTGACTTGCACATCTGGCTGTAATTCTCTACATATCCACAAGGTGTTGTCATTTACACCCAATTTCCTGCCAAGTATTTCTTTATAAATTGGATTGGATCCAGTTCTTCACCACTAGCTGACAGGTCGGAAAGAGGTTAAATGATGATATGTAACAAATGACAATGTGGTATTTCCAGACTAAATATTGCCCAGCCTAAACTCAAGTGGTGCTTTTCCTGAACTGTGATGCACTAGTTGGCCTGTCTGAGGCTCTAGATGATCCTGGCTGTGCTCTACAAACTCATAGTGGGGTAAGTTATTTAATCCTGGAACTTCATATCAAATTCTAGGGCAGCCTTAAAATATACAGGCTGAAATATTCACTCACAAGCTATGGTGAAAGGAAAACCTGTACCCTTGCACATGCAACTAACATGCAAATATCCAATCAGCCAATCATGTTGCAGCAGCCAAATGCATAAAATCATGGAGGTTAATTCCTTCAGTTAATATTCACGTCAAACATCAGAATGGGGAAAAACAATAGTTTTATATATATATATATATATATATATATATATATATATATACATATATATATATATAGACAAAACATCTGTATTGCTTTGTAAGGACTTGCTTTAAGTCTTTAAATCCCATGCTAAGATCTAAGGCAGTTAAAAGTGAATGTAGAATGGCCGTGTTAATTATTGAAGAACAAGCTAATTTTCATTGTCAAATCTTGACAATGCCATTAAAGGAAAGTGCAACAAATGAGAGCTCTTGCAGCAGTCACCTCTGGGCCTCTGAATAGCACAAGCCTTTGAATAGAACAAGAGGAGAATCTTTTAAAAAGGAGCAAAAAAAAAGAAAATTTCAAAAGAGAATTCTTTTCAGTCTTGGATCATGGGCTATCTGACCAACAGGCACACTTAGTGATGCTCCAAACTTTGTGTTGGTGGCGGTGGTGAGCAGCACTGCACCCCAAAAAACTGTCCTGTCTCCCTTTCTTTTCATTCTCTACACATAGAAATTTCAGTACAACACCAACTTGTGCCACCTCAAGAAGATGATTCATCCACTGTAGGGTGCATTCACAATCAGATAAAAATAGGGTGCCTTCAAAATCAGATTACAGGAAGCTGGTGGGAGGACTTTGTCTTGTAGAGCAGAGAAAAGTACCAGCATCTCAACATCAACATAAGAATGGTGGGATTTGGTCCCATCAACCAGGTCACCTGTGCCTGTGCTACTAGCATACGTAGCTAGTGTTACTACCTTCACAATCTAGTGTATTCATTGTATTGTGATTTAAATAAATCTTTTTCAGATTTAGCAGCACTGTCAATATAATGTAATATAATAAAATGAAATAACAGTAGTCAATGAGTAGGCACTCTTTAAATTGCATTCTTTAGTAAATGTGTTTGGTGGAGGACTTTGTCTTGTGTAGTAGAGAAAAACACTTACATCTAAACATCAACTGTTGAACTGGTGATAGGTGTCCAGCATTCTGGCCTGAACAACGGACTGGACTGCACTGATAACAATGCTGTAGAAGTGGCTCAAAATCAAAAAAGGTTCTGATCACCTGCTAGATGGATTGTATAGCTGAAAACTGTAATTGAGATGTGTGGGTCTATAAGCAAACAAATACAAAGGGGTACAAATCTGAACATATTAACTAATAACTGGACAACTACACAACAGTAGGCTGCATTATGCCTCCATTAACATATGCGTAATGACAGTATAGCTAACAGCATGAGGCTAATTGCAATGCTAATGATAATGAGCCATACTAATACGTACACTTTTACTGAGAAAACAGAGTATACACACAGTTTAAGAATAACGTTATAGAGCGTGGTGCTGCTTTTATTTTATTAATTTTCCCTGTGCTTTTCAGTATGGCTTGTATTATCAACTAAAGAAAAATTAAAGCTTATCTCACTAATGATCACGCTTCACACACAGAAACAGCAGGATGCTCAGCCAAGCACCAGCTCACTGCAAGAGTGTAGAAATAGGTTATAATAAACACAGGTGTAGACAGTTGTCTTAGCAAATCACAGCAAGTCGTCGTAGAAAGTCATCATAGCGAGTGTTAGATCCGCTGAAAATGCTATCCACCCCAACATGTGGCATAGGTTTGTATGCCTGCCAGAAAAAGAAAAGAAAAAGGGGGTCTGTTTTGGTCAGTGTCCCATCACAGAGAGACAGGCACCATGGACACTTCTCATACAGACTAGGGAGCAGTACTGCGCCACAGGTGGTGTGTGGCCCCTTGGTGTAACGTCAGAGAACATCAACTAGCTGGATGTGTGGGTATTCCATCCGGTTCTCAAGTTCTTCTTCCTGGTTATGACATCACCACATGCTGGTTCTTACAGACAATGTCCTGACTGTCAACTACATCAACCAGCAGGGTGGCACAAGGTTGAGCAGCTTTCTCTGGGAAAGGTTTGGCAAGGTGCAAGTGGACCTCTTCACCAATGCCAAGTCTACACATTGCCAATTACAGATCTACCTCACAAAGCCAAGACAAGCCCATGACTGGCCTCACCACATACTGATCATTTCCCTCCTCTCCTTTTCCTCTCCTTTTCCCACTTTCACAGATTTCAGCAACTTGGCCCAGTTCTGCTTGTGGTCCCAAGATGCAGCAGTAAAACTTTGGGTTGCACTACTGCTTTTGGCATTGGTAGGAACACCCAAAATGCTTCCTCTCAGAGTAGATCTGCTGTCCCAAATGGACAAGAGATATGATACCCCCACCAAATCATCTATATCTGTGCTACTTGCATGCATAACTAGCATTAACATGCACTGCACTGTTACCTGAACTACCTTGTGTATTCATTGTATTTTGATTTCAATACTTAATTCATTTTCAGATTTAGCAGCACTGTCAATATAGGCACTGTGGTAAGAACTTAATGCCTACTCAATGACTGCTGGTTCTGGAGTAGAGATTTTGCAGGTCAGTCTTTATAGAAAAGCATATTTTTAGTATTTGAACGAGGAGAAATCTGTGTTTAATTACCAATTTTAATCAATACAAAAAAGAACCTTACTCTAATCATGACACCAAAAGAAAAGCAATAAGCAACAAGCTTATCCTGCATGTGGTCAGGCTCACAATGAGACCATGTGGATTAGAATTTTGTACTTGAACCAATTGTTGAGATGCGACCAAAAGTAGAACTCTGTGGCACCTGAGTAAATTTTCTTGAGAGATTAAAACTTTCATAAATCATAATAAAAACTGAATTTTAATTTCTGTCTTTAGAAACAGATACAGTACAAAGATAACTTTTTTCAATCCAGCTTGGAAGAAAGTTGTGTTCAGCACAAAGGATCAGTAATAGTGCAGCACCACTGGTAGCTTGGTGATGCTGGAATTTCAATTTTCAAACTTTGGATCAGTAACTCAGAACCTTAGCTGCTAAGTCACCAGTATATAGGGTTAGGTGTTATAATTGGTAAAAAAAAAAAAAATATATATATATATATATATATATATATATATATATATATATATATACATATATATATATATATATATACACTATATTATCAAAAGTATTCGGTCACCCATCCAAATGATCAGAATCAGGTGTCCTAATCACTTGGCCTGGCCACAGGTGTATAAAATCAAGCACTTAGGCATGCAGACTGTTTTTACAAACATTTGTGAAAGAATGGGCCGCTCTCAGGAGCTCAGTGAATTCCAGCGTGGAACTGTCATAGGATGCCACCTGTGCAACAAATCCAGTCGTGAAATTTCCTCGCTCCTAAATATTCCACAGTCAACTGTCAGCTTTATCATTACAAAATGGAAGAGTTTGGGAGCAACAGCAACTCAGCCACGAAGTGGTAGGCCACGTAAACTGGCGGAGAGGGGTCAGCGGATGCTGAAGCGCATAGTGCAAAGAGGTCGTTGACTTTCTTCACAGTCAATTGCTACAGAGCTCCAAACTTCATGTGACCTTCAGATTAGCCCATGGAATGGGTTTCCATGGCCGAGCAGCTGCATCCAAGCCACACATCACCAAGTGCAATGCAAAGCGTCGGATGCAGTGGTGTAAAGCATGCCGCCACTGGACTCTAGAGCAGTGGAGACGCGTTCTCTGGAGTGATGAATCATGCTTTTCCATCTGGCAATCTGATGGACGAGTCTGGGTTTGGAGGTTGCCAGGAGAACGGTACATTTCGGACTGCATTGTGCCGAGTGTGAAATTTGGTGGAGGAGGAATTATGGGGTTGTTTTTCAGGAGTTGGGCTTGGCCCCTTAGTTCCAGTGAAAGGAACTTTGGATGCTTCAGGATACCAAAACATTTTGGACAATTCCATGCTCCCAACCTTGTGGGAACAGTTTGGAGCGGGCCCCTTCCTCTTCCAACATGACTGTGCACCAGTGCACAAAGCAAGGTCCATAAAGACATGGATGACAGAGTCTGGTGTGGATGAACTTGACTGGCCTGCACAGAGTCCTGACCTGAACCCGATAGAACACCTTTTGGGATGAATTAGAGCGGAGACTGAGAGCCAGGCCTTCTCGACCAACATCAGTGTGTGACCTCACCAATGCGCTTTTGGAAGAATGGTCAAAAATTCCTATAAACACACTCCTCAACCTTGTGGACAGCCTTCCCAGAAGAGTTGAAGCTGTAATAGCTGCAAAAGGTGGACCGACATCATATTGAACCCTATGGGTTAGGAATGGGATGGCACTTAAGTTCATATGTGAGTCAAGGCAGGTGACCGAATACTTTTGGTAATATAGTGTATATATATATATATATATATATATATATATATATATATATATATGTATATATATATATATATATATATATAGCAATTGATTATTAACTGTTATGTCATTATGGTTTCTTCTTTATATCAAAAATTAAGAAAGAAAAACTATAGCACCTTTATTTCACATATTTTACAAAACAGAACAAAATACAGTAAAAAAAAGTATAGCCTTTGAAAGAATAATGTTCATTATGTGAATGATGTTTTACTCACTGATTATTATTAATTAGTATAAGGTTATCAAAATCTTTCATGAATCAGATGAAAATGTTCCTTTCAGCAGATAAGCTCTGAACAGACAAATAACCAAGGACTACAAAGGCATACATAAATGTCAGTTGTTCTGTTTTTAAAGTACTTCTGTTTGAACTAGTGCTCCCGGGACTCATGAGATAAGTGCTATCAAAGCAGATAATCACTGAGAAATGTTTAATTAATGGAGGATCCTCATCTGGCTGACCAGCTAGACAAGTTTTATCTCTGATTTTTTTAAAATCTGTCTTTTTTTTTATCTCTCTGCACTTCTTCTTCTCCAAAAAGTGTAATACTTATACTTCTCTGCTTTGGCAGTAAACGTGATAATGTAGTAAACGGTTGTATTCATAGACAGGAAAAGCTCCAATTCATATCCAGGCTCTTGTGCTGAATGCTGACTGGTGCTTAAGTGTTACATTTTTGTGTTATAGGGGTATATTCAGTTCAGCAGCACTTCTGAATGATTTACTAATTAAGAAAGATTTAATTATTCAGCGTAGGTGCTGCTTTGAGGGATTAACTTCTAAAAGGGGCAACAGCTATGCAGGTTGTCTGTATTGGTACTGAAATACTTTGTGCAACAACTGGTGACAAGTTTTGGTTAGATGAATGGTTTATCAGTCTTGTCCATGTAATAAAGTGAATAAGGCTGGGGTTAGGATGCTTACTTTTCTTAAACTGGACTTAAGTTGAAGTTAAGGGCTAGTAAAGGCTATTCCAGTCACTGTGAATGGCATAATCCTGTTTGCGAGTAATGCTTGTTCTGCTGCAATATCTAAAATGTAATAGACAAACTATGCTACAAAATATTGCAGCTATTCTTACACAAACCAGAAAAGCAGAGCATAGTACACATATTCAGCATGACTACATAGTTGCTTATTTTATTTAGAATTTATTCTAAAGGCTTTAGCACTATTAAGGCTTAGCACTACATATTACGATTACACATTACTGAACATTTGATGGTTTGATGACTATTGGAACAATTTTGTTTTTTTTTTGTTTTTTTTTACAATAGCCTTTACCTACTTTTTAATGTTTTTAATGTTTTTTATTTACATTGTGGATAGTCATTTCCAGTTTATTAATATTTCACAAGTGCATAACCTAAAAACGCAGCTAAAGACATAGTTTTAAAACTTTGTGTAAGTTTTATTTGCCCCCATTTTTAACCTAATTTCAATGTGTTTCATTTCTATTTATACAAGAGTTAGCTCTGATCCACTAATTTGATTGGACAAGTGGTGGTCCAAGAGTGCTGATATTTTGTATAATAGAACTGGGACATTTCACTGTTTGGATCACTCCACTTGTCTGTGTTTGCTACCTAAAATTTGCTACATAAAATAGTTTGTTACGCTGAATCCGTTACTACATTTACTACAGACTGTCATTCAGTTGGAGTGTTACATGGCAACACACAAAAAGCTCTTCTAGCTGTGCCTTTTGGGAAACTATTTTGTTCATGAGATATTGCTTAACTGACAGTAATTTACATGTGGCACTTTGGGTAGCATTCACAGGTTCAGGGTCTGTGGATTGATCCTGTTGGGTTACTTTTGCTGTTCTACTCATGTCTGCATTGGGGTCTAGCTCCTGGTTCTCCAGTTTCCTCCCACCTCCCCAAAAACATGCCAGTAGATGGACTGGCTATGTTAAATTTCCCCTAAATGTGAATGCGTATGTGAATGTGTGTGTACATGGTGCCCTGTGATGAATTGGTGTACCATCCTGGGTGTATTCCCACCTCACACTCTGTGTTTGTTGTAGCCTAGTTTATTTTATCCAATTTATTGCTATATTATTTTGGTGAGGAAAGGCACTGCTTCTTCTTCTTCTTCTTCTTCTTCTTATTATTATTATTATTATTATTATTATTATCCTTACACAATATCAAAACACTATTTTTGTAGATTTATAGAAACTGTAAAATAAAAATGAATTACATTTTTACATTTTTACATTTAGGAGTATCAACCAAACAAGTATATAAAAAAGAAGCTTGTACTGACCCCTGCTGGACACAAGTAGTTATTTCAGGAGAATGAATAGAGGGTTTTTAACTAAAACAGGTTCTGCGAGCCTCAGGCTTTCTTTGCATTCATTAACGCCTTCCAGCATTGTGTAACTGCCGAATTTTCCAGCAGTAGAAAGTCACATTACTGCACAAGCTCAAGCTTTGTGAAAAAACATTTCTCTCCTGGGGACTTTAAGGTGTTATATATTCATTTCCCTCATCTAGAGTACAGCACTTACATTTCTTTTCTTTAGAAAGAAAGAAAGAAAAAGATTGACATTAAGGTAGTTTAATTAATAGACACATACGCTAAATAAATAAATATGCAGGATCAATGTTTTTTTTTCATAACATGTCCGAAAAAAGAAAATGAAAACAGAGAATATTTATTTAGAACTGTGTGATGCAGAGAATTTCCTTGTTTACCATCGGAAGAAAACATAGCGTTGCGGTTAAAAGGGGGAGTCTCCGTACCACTATCGCACACTTTAACGTAATTACAAAAAATAAAAACAATTACGTGTGATGTAGAGTAATGATAGCGTATAATAAATATAATGGCATTGTAAAATACATGTTAGAAAGGTTTTTGTTAAATAAAAATAAAACCAATATTTCCGTTCATCCCCATGACCCATGGTACATTCCAGCTCGATGTACTCGCTTAGGAAGTGCTTTGCGCTTCAGTATGAAGCTGGAAGTTAGAGGCAGTAAAGAAGATGAAGTTGACAAATGCTCGTTGTATTTCGTTGACATTGATCAGTTTTTCCTCACTGTTTGCCTGCTTAGTAAGTAATGATTTGATTTATAATGACTTTAATTGCTATATGAAGGCATTAAGGAGTACATGAGTGTGAAGTGTGTAATGTCTGTCTTGTTTACAGCATGGTGAAGAATGTAGGACAGGGATGTATCCTCCTAAGGGGCCAACGTAGGTTCAGCTATTTCTGTAAAAATCCTGGGTTTGAAATGTTGCATGAAAATTTGATCTTTCTTTATCTCATGCTCCTATATTGAATTGCTGTGAACTGAGAGCACTGTTCTTATTTTCCTGTACAGGTTTAAAAGTAATGTTACCTGGTACACACTGGACCTTGACTTACCTCCTGCCCAGAGGTGGACTCATGTGATAAAGGAGAAAAAAGCTGAAGTAAGCTCTTCAGGTCATGCTGTGATACTTTGGGTCTTGTCTGTGTATTTACTTTTCTATCTAAACACACAGATAGCAAGATATAGCTGAGTATTGCACATACTGTGGCCCCTCTGTGATCCTATCAGTATGTTCCAATAACACTGAAATCCACAAAACTTCTGTGTGATCAGTATTTTTTTATATTGTTGTCAAATGATATATGATGTGGAAAAGTATAGCGTAAGATAAAACTCACTTAAACAGAAGGGGGGAAAAAATTGTATTGTCTAAGCGTTTGTTACTATATTACCTATCGGTATTCTTAGTTTGTGACCCAGCGAACCAGTATCAGAATGTGTTTATTGACTCCGAAGCACTTTTGTAAGTTTTTTTGGATAAGGGCGTCTACTAAATGCCATAAATGTAAATGTGATATAAATGTAAAAAGATATTTCTGCAGTTTTCTGTTATTCTGTGGGTTTTTCCACCCCTAAAACCATGTAAAGGTAGAAGTTCCTGTGAATTAAGGAACAAACTCTTCTCTGGGTAACTGAAACAAAGAACATGAAAGTGAACCTGGTTAACTAACCTGGTTTACAGTAATTAAGCGGGTGTGCTTTGTGTTTCAGTTGGCGGCAATGATACAGGCAATAAAAGATTTAGCCAATGGCATTTTTCATGGAAAATTAATTCATTTAGTGGATACAGAGTTGGTGAGTATTCTCCTTCAGTATTTATAGTACCATGTAATGCCACTGTTAAATATCTCAGCCAAAAAAATGTATGATTCCTGTATTCAGATTTACTTGTGTTATGTTTTTGTGCCTTTTTTTTCAGCCTTTGATTGTGGACATGCTCCCATACCCTTTTAATGAGGAAATTAAAGGAATTGCTTCTGTCTCTGATGTCCTTTTAGGTCAGGGTTGTTCTTTTAAGCAGACTGTCTGTGTCTCTTTTACGTTTATATTTCATAGGATTATGAAAAATGACAATAGAGGTAATATAACAATGTCAGTGATGTTTTTTCTAAGCTTTCTAATATTTCTTACTAATGCAAGCCTTTCTCTTTCAACTTTTTAGGAGAAGTTGTGCTTTTTAATATCTTCTATGAAGTTTTCACAGTTTGCACATCAGTGGTGGCCGAGGACTTAAATGGTGATTTAAATGCTAGGAATTCTTTGTCCATATATAATTCATGACTTACTTTGATTTTTTTAATTAATCTATTATACTTCATAACATGTTACTTATTATTTTGCAAGGAAATATATACCATGCTAGGAATTTGGACTTTGGATTGTTTATGGGGTATGATTTTTAACCTTTTTTTCTGTTTTGTTTTGGTTTTTTTGTATATGTTTGGGATTTATATTGCATTTACTCTCTGTTTTGATTCTATTAGTTGGGACCTGAAAAACCATACTTGGACTCTAACTGAGAAGCTCAAGCCACTTGTGGTGAATGTTGACTTGAAGCGAAACAACAGAACAGTTTTCAAATCAACCAGCTTTGCGGGATATGTGGGAATGCTCACTGGCATTAGACCTGTAAGTGTTTCAGGATGTGCAAAGACACTGATCTGCTTTTCATTTTCATTTTTTTTTTTTTAAATGTTTACAAAAAATGTTATTTGTGTTTGCTTGTAGAAAGAATTTACTCTAACCATGAATGAGCGTTTCAATGTTGATGGAGGATACGTAGGTAAGATGACATTTTTCGGCATGTGAAATTCATGAGTCAAAAGTGCTTTTTAGTTATATAAGTTTCACCTGAAGCCCCTCTGTTGCTACGCAATTTGTCAGCCCCCCTCTACCTCATCAATCAATGAATCAGTGGAAAGTGATCACTATAGGACCACCACTGAACAGTCATTAATTGAGTGGTGCATAATTCCCAGCACAGCAGTGACACTGGCATGGTAATAACATGGTGGTATGTGTTGCACTGGTACAAGTACACGCAGTTATGCCACGGTTTTTAAACACCTCACATGTGTTGAGAAACCAGCCACTAACCAACAGCATGCATGTAGTCGATAACTGATGGTGAGAAAAGGTAGAGCATGTTTTACACACACTGTGCATGGAAAAACCTAATGTACAGTCTGTGACTGTAGACATTCAAGGTAGAGCAACAAGGTACGCTGTATATAAAAGGTCTACACATATCCCTTTTAAAATTGCATGATTCTGTGATGTAAAAAAAAAGAAAGAAAGAAACCAAAATAAGTCATATCAGATCTTTTTAAAATGATGTAGCAACCAACAACATTCAAGTGGAAAACTACTAAAAGTGTTGGGGGGCGGTATACACTCCCCTTAACTAATATTTTGTTAAAGCACCTTTTGCTTATAATGGAGCAGTTAGACATTTTGGGTAAGAGTCTACCAACTTAGCACATCTTGATCTGGCAATTTCATTCAACTCTTCTTTGCAAAAATGCTCCAGATCTAAGTGGCTTTCCTGTGCACAGCCCTCTTCAAGTCATTCCACAGGTTTTTAATAGGATTTAGATCTGAGCTCTGACTGGGCCATTCCAAAACGTTGACCTTCTTCTTCTGAAGACATGTTTTGTTGCCTTGGATTTGTGCTTTGAGTTGTTATGCTGGAAAGTTAAATTTTTCTTCATCTTTAGCTGTCTAATAGAATCCTGCATAGCCCAGGCATGTGACAAATATGAGAGATTGTTATCACATGCAGGGAGTGGCCAGTACTTGCCAAATATCTCTACAGCTAGTTTTAATGTTGCTGTAGATCTCTTGGCAGCCTCCTTGATAACTTTTCTTCTTGTTTTCTTCGGTTCTTGTAGTGCTCTGTTTTCTCCACTTGTTGGTGATGATCTGCACAGTGTTCCATGGTACATCTAATGTTTCGAGCAATCTTTTATACCACTCTCTTGATCGATACCTTTCAACAATACGAGCCACTACATGCATTGTTACCTCTTTGTGGACAGTTTCACTTCACTGATGACAGGTGTATGACGATTACTTTCGAATGTGTGTTTGAATGTGATTGGTTAATTCTGAGCACAGTCACATGCCCCATTATAAAGGGGTATGTACACTTGTGCCACTGGATTACTGTTTATTAATTTTTTTTTTTCTTCTAAAATGTTTATATTTGTTTTTCACTTGAATTGTTGTGATTGCTATATCACATTAAAGGTGAAAAAAGATCTCACATGATTTACCTTGGGTTTTTTTTTTTTACAGCAGAAAAACCTGCAGTTTTAACAGGGATTTGTAGACTTTTTATATCCACTGTAGGTATGTCTTAATAAAGTGTTCAGTATAAATATAGTATTTAAAAACACAGTATCACTGCTGTGCTTAAACCAGCATCACAAACACTGTTAAATCTGTGTTGCTGCTCAGTTAATATAGACTCAGCACTGGTCCTGTGGTGGTCCTTATATTGTTTGAGTACATGTGTATATACATAAACTGTGGACAAACAGTCTTTGCTTACTGATAACATCATATAATTTCTCCCAGGGATCCTGGAATGGATTCTGGGCAAGAGAGATGGAATGTGGATGGGCTTCCTCACGCGAAAGGTCCTGGAAAATGCAACCAGGTTGAGTCGGTCTTCCACTCTTTTTATTCCAAATACCCATATTCAGTATTTATATCCAGTTCTTGATACTTCTTAATTACTTTTTTCTTTTTTTTTTAGTATTTCTAAGTGTCTAAGCTGACCTGTTTCTATTATGACTGTTGAGAAATGAATTATGTGATGGTAAATATCATGCAAAAAATGACGTCCTTGTATTTTCAACAGTTATGAAGATGCCAAAACCCAGCTTGCCCTGACCAAGTTACTTGCACCAGCCTACTTTATCCTGGGTGGAAACCAGACAGGCCAGGGTTGTGTGATAACCAGAACCAGAATCAACACACTGGATATCTGGGAGTGAGCTCACATTATCACACTAATAGTATTTAATATATCAACACTCAGATACTCACTGAGTTTCCAGTTGACTGGGTACACCTGGTTTTGATTTTCTAATATAATGTAACTTTCATGTTGTAGGATTAATTTAAAACTTGGGAGATGGTACGTGCTTGAAACGAACTATGACCACTGGGAAAAGCCTTTCGTTTTGGATGATCGCCGGACACCAGCTATGAAATGCATGAATAAAACCACACAAGCAGTAAGTGTTTACAATAAAGAATTAGCACAATATAAACCAGGAGTTCTCAAAAGGTTTGGGCAAATGACCCCAAATGGACATTATGAATTTTCTGTGACCCCAAGCCTCTGCATTTTGGTTTCTCCTGTTATTTAGCGTCACAAATGTAAATCCCTGTTAAGTTAACTTTTTTGGCATTTTTTAAGGTTAGTTTTCTTCACTTCTGTTTTTCCACTGAGTCAGAGTCACTTGATGTTTTAGAGGAAATAGGGGAGATAGATGGAGAAATTTTTCAAATTTCTTTTGCTGAACTCCTAGTGCAGCATGTCTATTTTAGTAAACAGACTAAAATAGCATGTACACTCTGCATTTAAATGTGTCTTGTCTGAATACATTTAATCTCGTGGTAACATTTCAGAATAGTAACCCACAAAAAGCCATGTTCATAGTGCTATATTCATTATATTGATTTGTAAAATAACAAAAGAAGAGATTGTGAGTTTCTCTCATGACCCCGATTTGTAAATCAAGTGACTCTACATGGGGTCATGCCCCCTAATTTGTGAAGCCCTGATACAAACCATAGTGCCTGTGTTTAACAGTGATTATAAATCATATCATTAACCTGGCTGACCACTAACATATGTTTCTTCAGAACATTACCTTGTCGACTATATATGATGTACTTTCAACAAAACCAGTCCTAAATAAGGTAAGATGTCTATCACTAGTTAACCCAGAACTAATCTAGAATCATTCATGCTTTAATGCAGTTTAATATTATTTTAATGTTTGATTTTTTGTGTGTGTTGTTTTATCTCTCTAGCTAACCACCTATACTGCACTAATGGAAGTATCAACTGGGAGACTTGAATCTTACATCAGAGACTGTCCAAGTCCATGTACTCCATGGTGATTGACTCAGGACTGAACATACTGGTAAAGCTGGTAGTGTGTCTATAGAAGACTATAATGATTCACGGTCTCTGAAATATTACATTAAATGTCATTTCTATGGGTGCTTTTTACTAATACAGAAATAACCACTTCAATGTTCTAACAAAAGTTTAAATGTTTTATGTTGTGGCCATACTGTGGGGAAAATGCTTCTGACTGTAGTATTATGAGCAATTTATAATTTATGTAATGTTTGATTAATGTTGTTTTTTAATTCTTTTCCAAATAAAAGTATTTTTCTCTTTGTTCATTGTTCTCTTCCTTTCATATCAAAATAAGGCAAGTATGAAATAAATAATATAAAATGTATAAAATCATGTAAAATAAATAAAATAGCAAACAATGCACCTACATTTAATGGGCAATCAATGCAATTCATTTAATAGTCACTTTTTAGGGAAAATGTCAGATTTGTTTTATGTATATTTTTATATATATAAGTTATAGCATATATAGCAGTTAAATCCACCTCAGATATGTTTGTGACATCTCTCTGTAAATGACAGCAGATAACATTGACAGTGTTTGCTCACCAAGCACAGATGCAACAGTCTCCTTAACACAAGTCAGTTTTGTGACTATTACATTAATTTAATTATTTTTAAGTTGCATTTAACCTGAAGTTTGTTCAGGAAATTTTGCAAAGCAGGAATTATGGATTTTACTGTTCTGACTGATTATTCATTCATTCAATCATTCATTCATCTTCATTAACCGCTTTATCCTGCAAAGCTTTATTCTACAAGGCAAGAATGCACCCTGTATGGGACACCAGTTCTGCTTATGGCATGGTACACATACACACGCACACACACAGGTTTTTTTTTTTTTTTTTTTTTATACGTGATATAAGCAGCTGCTTAAGGCAACATCTTTGTTTCAGACAGGACACAGAATGGAACTGATGTGCAAAAGAGATCTGCTGCGTTTGCTGTTAGGTAACTGGTGTGAAAACACATATTATTATGGCCGCTGATCTAAAGCACACAAAAGCAATGTGGAAGTCTTGCGTTTCTCTGTGTCCTTTCTGAAAGATGTGCTTGGCTTTGGGGTTGCATTGCTGTACCCTGTGATTCACCACACAGTAACCTTCTACACACACGTGTGTATCAAATCAGGTATTCTTCTCTGAAAGTCAGCCAGGCTATTTTAGATTTCTTTTTTTAATCCTTATACATTTTGTCTTAAATTTTTTTAAATTAATTAGTTAAATGTTGTGTTGCTTGATTTTTGAAGAATGAAGCCATGAAGTTTGAACTAACAGGTATTTTGTTGTAAGTTTGGTTATGGAGATTATGCCCTTGATGTTGAAGATCTGTTCCTCGGCATTGTTTCTGAGTGACTCACCCAAAAAGCACACTGGCAGTTCCAGCGGATTTTAAAAGGCATGCAGGACCGATCAGACAGGCGAAAGATCTTTGGTACATGAGCTGGGAAAAGGATTTAAAAACCAGTACAGTAATTATCGTAAAAGATTACTTTCTTTCTCATTTCCTTTTGGGATTCATTTGATTGTTATGATGGCAACAAGACATTATGTTGTGATTTGGATTGTTTTCTGTTTGGACCTGATTGATTCTGTAAGTATTATTACCTTTCTGAGCATATATGAATTTAATAGTACTCAGTTGAATTGATTTTTAAAATTATTTATCTATTTGGTCAATATCTGACTCCTTTCTATACAGTGCCTTGTAATAATTTTTTGTTGTCTTCTCAAAAAAAAAAAATGTGTGCGTAGTCCTTTGATGAATGCCACCAGGAGAGAGACAGACTTCAGGCACAGTTGAGGAGTATGGAGGCTCGTGCTGTTAAGCAGCAGGAGATGATCCAGCGCTTACTGAACCTCAGTGAGCAGTCTCCGCTTCCTCTAAATGAGAGCATCTTTTATGACCTAGAAGATAAACAATATACAGGTAAATAATGTGTATTTCTGTTTATAAGTATTTTGCTGGAATGCAGTGCTTATTGAAGTTGTTTTTTTTCCTCATTTCAGACTGTGCTCAGATTTTCAATAATGGTTACAAGAAGAGTGGATTTTACATGATTAAACCTGAAAAGAGCCCAGCTCAGATCAGAGTGTACTGTGATATGAAAGAGGGAGGCGGATGGACAGTCTTCCAAAGACGTTCTGATGGTAACGAGTCTTTTGACAGGTGAGAAAGATTCTTTGTGTAGATATTTGTGTATTATTTGTACAAAAGTCACATTGGAGTGTGGAACTAGAGGACTGCAAGTAATTTTTGATAAACTTTATGAAGAGATAAAACAGACTTTCATCATAATGCAACCTGAGTGAGTTAAGTCTAATTATAATATAATAATAATTATTATTCAAAACAATATATTACTTTAATAATATCAGATTATTCAATTCATAACTCCCTCAATTTTTATGTTTCCATTTGGCAGTAGATATTAATTAACAGCTTTCATTTGATATGTCATTTTTCTAACCTCAAAATGAAATTATAACGTAAATGCCGAAAAGGTTAGAGAGATGTTTGCATTACTGGTCTTTCCTGGTGAATCTAATGTCTTTTCTTATAGGGATTGGAATGATTACAAATCTGGTTTTGGTGATATGAAATCTGCACATGGAGAGTTCTGGTTAGGGAATGACAACCTACATTATCTGACATCCCAAGGTGGGACATTCCTGTATGTGTGAAGTTTAAATATAATTCCAAGATCATAAACACTGTTTATTCTTAATTACATATCATGTATGTTTCTTAATATTATGTGACAGCTGATTACAGCTTGAGAATCGACTTGGAAGACTTTGAGGGCAGCCACCGTTTTGCTACGTACAAAAAGTTCAAAGTTGACAGTGAACAGGTAGCACCTGTCTTTTTTGAGGATTAAACAAGGAGATTATCCCTCTGTTTAGTAACTATATAAGCATAAGTTTGAATGAATTATAACTACGCCATTTGTCTGCATGGTTTTAGAATCATTACCAGCTGCAGTTTGATGGATACAGAGGGAATGCAGGAGACTCCCTCTCGGGCAGCTACAACCCTGAGGTACGGGGTTGGGCAAGTCACCAGGGCATGAAATTCAGCACCAAAGATAAGGACAATGATCGCTATGAGCGCAACTGTGCTCTGGAAGATAGGTCTGGCTGGTGGTTTAACAGGTCTGTTAAATGTATTGTTTTCCATAAAAAACTACTTAACAAGTTAGTTTATACATTGTGTATACATTATATGGTTTATACATTGTGGTTATTGGTAATGTGAAATATTAGTCTCAGTGTCGTAAATCATCTACATACAGTATTATAAGCATGTAAAGGATTATCTGAAAAGAAGTCATTATTAAGTGGGAGGGAAAACCCTCACCCAGTCTTCATAAATACCCTGCATGTTGTTTGCTTGAAGTTCTTCCATTGTTCTTCCTCTAGATGTCACTCTGCCAATCTGAATGGACTGTACTATAAGGGGCCTTACAGTGCAATGACTGACAATGGGATAGTGTGGTACACCTGGCATGGCTGGTGGTACTCTCTCAAAACAGTGGAAATGAAGATCAGGCCAAGTGCCTTTGAACCTAATGAAGTCTAACATAGCATGCTCTACCATTGCCTAATTTTTCTTGGAAAATGCATAGATGTATGCATATTTGCAATATGTTTACATACAGTTTATAATAATAAAGAACATATACAATGTAGCTTATAGTATGTGTAGTTTATAGTGTGTATATAGTATATGTAGTTTATAGGCTAGTATATATACACTTTACATCTATATAATCACAAAGTGTTGGTAAAAATGTCAGCATACCATTTTGACATGCATTTATTTTCTTCATGATGAGATGGGGGATGCAACATACAGGCAAATAAAAAAAATGATGAACATGATCAAATGTAAATGCAAATATTTAACTAGACTCAATCAGAGTGAATTAGTCAAATAAAGTTCAATAATGTGATCTTATAATGTCTTTGTGTTGTAACTGATTAAAGTTATAAAGCTTATAGCAAGTTATATAAAACCAAGGGCTTGGAATGCTACCCCGGAAGTGACGCCATCTGTCCGCAGGTGAGAAGAGCGCCGAGCTCGTGCGTACCTGCTGAGTGCACTGTTTTTCTGCAGGTGAGATGCATGGCTGTTTTTGCAGAAATATAAGAACATCAGAAGATGAGTTATACAAATTTGCTACCTTGCATTGTCCGTCAGATTCTCTAAAGTTGAAATAGGAACAAAAACGCATCAGTGTTCCGGTAAATGATCTCCAGTCTTGTGGTTTTTCTTGTGTAGTTTGGCTCCTCGCTTACTAACGCGCTTTAGTGGATAGTAACGGTTGTAAATATTTATTTAGTTTTCTCCTTATAAATGACATGATCGGAACAGCTGAACACAAGCAGGCCCTGCTTACAAATTTATGTTTTAACAGCTTAGGAAATGGCTTTTATTGGTAACCCAGTAACTATGCAAATTACAATGACTCCATGACTACAGTATTTGTATAAAATCCAATAAAACTGTTGCATTCATGATGCAGCTATAATGTATAGACTACACAGCATGCTTAATTATCTATACACTGACTTGCTCAGTCCCATAAAGGATTCACAGCATACCATAGCTTTATGACTGCTTCCCTATTTCTGGAAAGCAGTGCAAGGCATCCAAGATGTCCTTCTGATCAGTGTAAATGAGGTGAATGAGGTGCAAAAAAGAATTTAGCAGTGTTCAGGAAACAGACTGTGTCTCTAAAGGAGATGTGACCTCAGGGGAAAGCGGAGCTGGAGAGACGCAAGTTACTAGAAATAACTAGTTGGCTCTCATGTAATCAACCCTATTCCCAATGCTGCAAGCAGCTTTTAAATAATTGCATAAGCTACAATCTCACAGTTACTTGTAGCTTGCTGATTGAAATTATTAGGAAAGATGAGACGTTTGTTGGTTTGTTGGTACAGTTTACTGATTGCGTGAACATTGATTGCATGCTTTCTCTTTGCCAAGAGAAGAGCAGGGGAGGTCTTGGCATGCTGTGTCTCGACTTACAGCACTTCTGTCCTTTAGGGCATTGTATGGCATCCAAAAGGAATTTAGGTCATTTTAAGATGCCAGAACAAGTGTTGGCGCAGGTTCTTTTAAAGTTTTAAATGAAAGTTTGTCTTAATTGTAAATACATCTAGGCTGCGGAAAATCTATCTGCAGGTACATGTAGATTAAACTCTGTTTTCCTTCAGCTGACATGTATTAATCTAGATTCCCTGGCACAAACAGTATGAAAGGAAGGGTTTTCTGTTATGACAGTACATGTCCATAGATTGTTGCACTGATTAGGTGACATAGATGGAGGTTATAGAGGGGTGCCAGAGTCAGAGAACAGTTGCCTTCAACTTTATTCATGAAGAGCACACATGAATATTTGATTTTTTGAGTTGTGTTGAGAACTGAGATATTTAATATAGACCTTCTCCAGCAGAACTACCACTAATATATATATATATATATATAATGTGTGTGTGTGCATGTGTATACAGTGTGTGTGTGTGTGTGTGTGTGTGTGTATATATAATATATAGACCTTGTTTCCATGGGTTGAATATTTGGAATGGGGATAAAAGAGCTGATAAATTCTTTGGAAAATGGTTGTAATTGACCATACTGACATAACTTTCTACTGTTTCTTAAGTACACAGTCATTTTCTATCCAACATTATCTTACCAAATATTTGCCTTTGGTTTCACAGTCATGATAAGCTGTAATCAGTGGATATGTGTGAAATTCTATCCTGGTGTTTATCTTGTGGTTCATGCATGCACGGCTATGAATCATTTATTCCTCATTATCGGCGATCTCATACCTGAAAATAAAATTTACCATCAGTTTTTAATCACTGATCTGCGTCCAATTTGACAAAAGTTATTCCCACATTGTAATCCATTGCACAATTACTGCAGGTTGGTATTACTGATTATCCATGATTATACATTTTTATTAGTCTGGATTAGGAAGGAATAGAACTGTGTAGAACACAGCTAACCAATTCATGCCATCTGTTCCTAGAAATGTGTGTGTAATC
Organism: Pangasianodon hypophthalmus; assembly: GCF_027358585.1. Lineage (NCBI taxonomy): Eukaryota > Metazoa > Chordata > Actinopteri > Siluriformes > Pangasiidae > Pangasianodon > Pangasianodon hypophthalmus. Next base: position 17,570,152 of record NC_069716.1, on the reverse strand, counting down.
ATGTGCCTGTCTAAAGAAACAACCTACATTTTTATTTTCCATATTTAACACACACACAAAATTATGATAATGTTTCTAAACAGAATTTATGATGTGTAAAACAGACTTCAAATGGTCTCTTCCTAATTTGTCTATTGCATATTGAACTGAAATTTTTTACATGCGTGTGTGTGGGCATGCTCTCAGTTTCAGCCTTGGACAAAAAAGCTGGCTGTCATGAACTCTCTCATAATAGGAGGCCTTTGGTCTCATAGCAACAGCGAATGCCGTTCTGTCCTGCCATGTCTAAGCCCCTCCCTCCTTGCAAAGGTCCCTGCTAGGGATAAGGTAACCAAATGCTCTCTCCAGTAAACTTAGCCTTGTAACATTACCACAGGCCTGAGTTGGACCTTGAACCGTGGAGTGGCGCATGCAGAGGCGTGTTAGAATGAGTGCAGTCTGATTGCCCAAAGGTGATGGAAGCCAGCACTGAGAATATTTGTTAGGCAAGGAAACCATTGCTGCAAATTCAGAGGGCTCTGAGAGCAAGAGCCCACACTTTAGCAGTGTGTTAATGATGCTCTGGCAAGTTCGACTCTGAGACGGGGGCTGGTAGATGAATATGTGAGGAGTATGCACAGAGTTATGTGTTTGGTCTAGTCTGAGACTTTGCCATACCACTGATGGGATCAATTCTATGAGAAAGGATCTTGACTTGGGGAAGAAAACAGTTTAACAGAGCTGGTAGGTATATTTTCCCTTTCAGCTTCATTGAATAAGTTGGGAACTAAACAACTAACTAACCAGCAGATTTCTTAAACTTTATGCTAGCAGAATAAATGCTTTGCTATATTGCACAAGGCAGCATTCCTTTTTCAAGGGGATCATTCAGGCAGATATTTATAGCGATGATCAGATAATATGTAAAACTATACTATTCAAAAAAGCTGCTTGTGTTTGTTAGTAAACATGTGCTTAATACTATGTGATGGAATTCCCCATGTCTCATAATTATGTTGTGTATAATCAGTATTATTAGTAGTAGTAATAGTATTTTTGCTGTTTTAATATGGAAATTGGCCATATCGCTTGTCTGTGCTACACCTTAAACAGGAGCACTATTGTGTCCCTCAGTACAGGCTCAGTAAATAAAATCTTAGCAGACTGGAACAGCTCCTGCATAACTGTTTTTATGACCAGCATAACTAAGAGATCTATGTACCTAAGGATTTAGCTCTCATTTTTATGACTTTTGAAAGCACTAATGTCCCAGTAGAGGTATGCTGGTAAATGACTTCAGTGACTGTCCCATTCATAGTAGTGTGTTAACAGAGAGGTGGTTGTTTCTTGTGTTACTTGAGCAGTCAGGTTTTAAATGTCTAAGCAGGCAGTCTGTCCCTAAGGTAATGTTTTGTGAGACTGAGAAATAAAAATTTTCCCCAGTGTTATTAATAGGAGGAAAATTCCTGTGTATGAAAAAGTATTTCTACCCACACTCAGGACTGTGTTATGGTGATAATATCAATTTCTAAAACTTTCAACTGATATGTTAAAATAACTACAGTAGATTAGGCTCAGTTTAGAAGAATTTTCAACCTTCTCTCTCACCTCTTTCTTTTCTTAAAGAGATTATCTGAACATAGATTTTTATATAGATTAGTATGGACCTCCAAAATAAACATAGTTATCATTTTGCTGTGATTATCCCTTAGAACATAAAGTTTCCATTGCATAAAGCATGTGTGTTAACTCTATACAAATGCAACCAGTGTTTTTAGACTCCTAAAGAGGCAAACCCAGCCCTACAGCTAGTCCTGATGTGTAATTTAAACAACTATCTCGGGTCTTTGAGACAGACGTGAACCTTTGCCTGGTGGATAATCATTGTTTCCTCCTGTCTGTACCTGTTATGTGTTACAGACACCTCCCTCTTTCTCAACATAGGGTAAAATGTTATTCTACTGATTTGTTTGTTCACGGTGCTATTGTTGGAAGGAATCATAGAACATATGAGTCTCTCTCCAGGCTAAGCATTTCAATAGATTATTTGATTATTTATTATATTTCATATGTAAAAGGTTTGTTTTGCTGATTCAAGTTCCTGGTAAAAGATCTGGCAGCGAAGAACTTCTACCCCTTGCCTAGACCCCTTTCCTTTATTGTACTTGACAGGAGTGCAGTGGAGTGTGCAGGGTCTTTCTATCAGCAGTTTAAAATCATGCCGAGCAATTACTACCCCTGTGGACTGTGGTTATGGCACAAGCAGGCAGAACAAAGAATGTGATGAGATCTTTTAGGTTCAAATAAAAACTTTCCTCCCATTTTGGACTGCATTATGTTTTAAAGTTTGTACAATGTTTTAATAATGTTGTCTCAAATAGTGTTGAATAATCCACAAGGGGTAGGAGTAGAGCTACAACAATCATAAGAACTCAAACTTATGATTCATAAGAACTCAAACTCTACTTCATCTACTTCTGAGTTTAATATCACCAGCAGTAGATGAGTTAAGCTAACAACACCAAGAACATGAGGATTTTATGAGTTTCTGTTTAGTTGGAAACTTTTTTTGAATTGCACCTGGAGTAAAGGCCATTTCTCCTGATCTTTGTATGTATATTAATTTAATCTGAAATATTATAATTCATGATTTTGGAATGTGTCTGAATTTGTGATGAACTTCTATTACTCCTAAAAACAGATGTTTTAGTCTCTCTATTTAATAATAAATAAATATCCAACGAAAAAGCACCTTATATTATTTGTATGTATTTCCTATTTAATTTCTAAAATGATGTACATTTCTTCAGCATTTCTTATCCATGAAATATTAACATATCCAAAGTACATTGTCACAGAACTAGCTTTCAGTGCTGACAATTTAAAGTCTTGTAACTGTGAGGCTGTTTATATTCTGTCAAGTTCTAATTATCGCACAGTGAACGTTTTGTGACTGCTTTGTAGCACAGTACCTATTCCTGAGTTAAACCAATCTACTTTGATTACCATTTGCTGTTGACTTGTAAATATAGAAGGCTTCTTCCAAACTGTCATTTTTCTTTAGCTTGCCTAGGCACTCATGGCAATAAACTGCAGTAGTGTCTTTAGTTTTCTTGTTAGCCCTATAAATGGTTCATTTTGTTCATTTCCAATGACTTGGACATTATGTGTAAACCTAACCAGCAGTTTGGTTAATATTTAAGTATTTAGGGCTGCTGTGTGCTAACATACTAATAAAAGGACTGGATTTTGCTTCCCAGGCCTGTGTTGCCTTTTTTTTTTTGCTTTCAAAGGCAGTGATCCTAGAAAATCATTTCAGTTAGACTTTTAAGAAAGGTTAACCGTGGAGGATAGTGACACAGTCCAAACTTTATTACTTATACAAAGGTGTCCTTGGAGATATTAAATATTAATATGGTGTCATATTCTTGCTACAAAGAAACGTTGTTCAGTGAGTTGATTATAAAACATTAAGACTCGAGATTGTGTTGCTTACTTACTAGGCAAAAAGGAGTTTCTAGTTTACTATGAACATTAAATATTAAACACATTGCTGGTTAGGTTTATACATGGTAATGTCCAGGTAATTGGAAATGAGCTAACATGGACTATTTATAGGGCTAACAAGAAACTAATGAAACTACAGAGACTGAGCAGTTTATTGTCATGTTTAAGGTGGTCGAACTAATGTAAAATGAGGTAGAAGGCTTCTTAACAGTAAGGTTACTGGTGTATTTGGGTGTTGTCCTGAGAGGCTCTTTTCATCTACACTTTACACCAAAAGGCAATCTTTCTTTAACATGTACATTGATTAAAAAAAAATCTGAAGTATTTACTTTTCTCCATCTTAGGTGCTTTGCTTTGGCTGATATGTAAAGGCTTACCACAAGAGAAAGTATGCAGTCAAACCATAGATGTTTGGACCTTGAAGTCAGCACCTCTGAACTTAAAATCACTCAGACAGCCAAAGGCATGGAGGTTCCTCTTAACGCTATGCACGTCTCATTGTTTGCAGAGGACCAAAATGGAAATGACATTACTTGCCTTAGTGACCATTCATCTGGTTCACCAAGGGGCAGCTGTAGTCATGGTAAGACAAACAGCCCTGCTGATGTAGAGATGATGGAGGACTGTGTCAGTGAATTGATTTCAACTACAAGCATAATTAAAAAAGTGGATATGCAATCCAGTGCGGCCACAGTCAGCTGTATGAAAACTGCAGATGACAACTGTAACCAGAATGTGACATTTATGATCTCGGGACTGCATAATGGCAATATTGATTCTGAAAGTACCATGCCAGATGTCCATGGTCTCCCTGTAAAGAAATATGACGGCATTGACACTGACGCACAACAGGCCTTTGTCATAGGATCTGTTACTCCGTCATGCTCTAGCTCCAGTGAGAACTACAACTCTGTGAGCTCTGGTGAGATGCTAATTAGGAGCAACAGTTTTATCATTCATGAGTCTGATCAACTACTCAGTGCCTCAGTCTTGGAGGAATCTTTAGATATGCCTTCTGATGTTGGCCCGATACCTGGCTTGCTGCCTGATGTTTGTGAGGGTCTTGTTAATAACATGGTCAGTGCTACAGGACAAAACAGCAAACATCCAGACTTTGGAGTCACCTTCATCCAGCCAAGCAATCAGACATTCACAATGGAAGAGGATGTCTTTCAAACAATTCCTCATAATGGACCTGGGGAAAGCAGAGCTTCACATTTGGTTGCAGGGGTTAATCATTCTGAATGTGTCACACCAGTTAATCTGAAGAAAAGTCATATCGAAGCTGAAAGATCCACTCGCTCCACATCGGCTGAAGGAAAAATATTCCAAATTCCAACATGTGAGGAACTAGACATCAGTGGTAATGCTCAGACCTCTACTCCTGTTCAGTCTATGAGCTCTAAAACATTTTGCTTTTCAGACTCTCCTCTTAACAAGAGTAAGAATGATTTCGGGAGTCCATTGGCCCACGTCATGAAAGAACAGCAAAGTTCTGTCTGTCCGAAACCTAAAACTTCATTGACTACATCTACTAAAAGTAATAAGTTAGAAACTAAGAAGTATGCCAAGCCTGACTTCAGTAATATAAAATCTAAAATAATGTCTAGACCCACCAATGCCTCAAAGCCATCAAGTGCGACTGTTTTCAGTGCTTCATCAAATACAAGACAGCACAAAAACCAGACTAGACCTTCCCATTCCATGCAAAGTATAGCATCTCCTGCCAAATCGACCTCTGCAATTTCTTCCAGCTCCACTCTCGCATGTGGTAGACTAAAGAGGGATCAGAACAATGTGATTAAAAGAACTCACTCATCCACTTGTCAAGATACTGCACCTGCTCCAAAGTCCCGGCCTCGCACGTGGTCTGAGACTTCCAGCTCATTGAAAACTAGTGGAGAAGACACAAGTGTAAAGGAGCCACAGGTTGGTAGGATCAAAAACACCTTTACTAATGCAAAAAGCTCATCTGTAGGAGGTTTTCTGAGTCGGACTAGCCTGACCAAACTTGGAGACAGACATGCTTCTTCTAGAGAAGAAAAATGTCTCAGGAAACCCCAGAGAACCAGTCCAAAAGTGAGTTAAAAATCTGTGTCTTGGAGTAAAATATTGAAGTGAACTGTTTGTGTGTTTTTGTTTCAAATGAATTTTAGTGCCCTTATCCAGAGCGACTTACGTTTATCTTTATTTTAGACTAACAGATGAGAATGACTTATGGTTTGGTATACAGTACAAGGTTTAACATTTTAGGAAAACCAACACAAGTATATAATGAAGCAGTGTTTCTCAAGCCTGTACCTAGTGCAACCAAGTTTGTTAATTAGCTTATCATATTGTATCAGGTAAATTAAAAATTAGAATTTGGGCCAGGATTGCGAAACACTGTAATAAAGTACTACAGTACTTTTGGGATTGAATAGCCTCTTGACCTTTGCTCTCTCAAACATGGTCTCAAATGATAAAAATTCAAATTTGTTTAACCATCTTGAACCAAATTAATGTCCAGACAACCATGTTACTGCTTTGAATGGCTTTAATTGTTGCGTTAAATATGATCTTGCTTCTCTGGTAAATGTATTCCATGTGTACACACTCACTATGTTTATAGAGTTTGGGGGGGTGTTACTTGGCAGGGATTTCCAAATTCCCAGGAGAACTGTAGTACAATAGCAAGTTCTGAGTGTGCGTAAGTTCTCGACCACAACTTACATTCTTCAGCTCTATTATGGCCAACACCATAGTGAGTGTGGGGCACACAGACTTCAGTCATTTCTCTTGGGAGCATACGAGTGAAAGGAAGCTCCTCTTGCAGGCAGACTCGTCCCGGTCGGTAGGAGCAGCGCTGTGTGATTGGCGCAAAGGCAGTCTTGGCTCCCAGCCATTGTCATCCAGGGCAGGAGGCACTTCGTCTGCGCAAACTCCAGCTGCAAGCCTTCGGCCACCTCCTCTGTCTGCATCAAAGCTTAAGCCTGGCACGGCACGGAAAAATGGCTGCACCACCACTGACATGCCTTCTCCGAGGAGCAAACTGAGCACATCTGGAGGTATGGAAAATGGCTTGCACATGGTAGATTCTTTTTGTTTCAGCTTATTAATGGCAGTTTTTTTTTTAAAAACATTGGATTTACATTTGTCTGTAGTGACCTACTCCTGAAACCATGCTGAGTGATGCCAGGTTGTAACATTCTATGGCAAATGAAGTAAATTGTGTAATTAAATTTATTCAAAAAGTGAAAGCAGAACTTTCACAGACTTAATATCATAATACGTTGCTGTCATTAAATGTTTTTTGGATGACACTTACTTACAGTATATTATATTAATAGCTTTAACTTACAAACACTGTTTAATTTTACACCACGTGTTTTAGCGTACCTAGCCAAAACAACAAATATATTGATGTCTGATCCATAACTGCACTGTATTTTCTTGTGGTTGATTAGGGCTTAACATCTCATCAGCTAATTATTGAGCGTTTCGTGAGTTTGAATGGAATGTGAATGGAAAACTGTGTATGTATAGATGACAGTCCAGAGTTTAAAGAGACTAGCAGAAATACATGTCTTTAGTTTGTCTGCAGTTCTCATTTTCACTGCAAGGATGCGAATGCCCTACACACTACTGAGAGCCGGTTTTCCTGTTTCTGATGAACAAATCTTGTCATGTTCCCTGAGGACTACAAAGGATACAGATGTGTTTTCTCTACCTTTTTCAGACTTTTTTATAAACACGCCCCTTCCTGTTCTCCATGACCGTTCTTGTAGTTACAGGAGAAAATTAGAGGCCCACTGAGAAGGTCAACCTAGACCGGAAAGCAGTAGAGCTAATGGAAAAAACAGGGGAAGGAAAGGAGTGCTGTGTTGAATCATTCCCTGATGTGATTTGGTTGTTCAATATGGTACTTTTCACTGTTTTACCAGTAATGTGGGAAGTTAGGATATAGGGAAAGGACCACTGTTGGACACATAAGCATGGGCAGAAACTGTTTGACCCCATCATCAAATAGAGGTTTAGGATTATTATCTGTATTCCTAAATACCAGTTCCTTAATATGCTTCTAGGCGAGGGTAAGAAAATGGATCCAGTCTACTTTGCTATTTTGGCAGTAGCATTACTTACTACAGTGTTCTAATATACACAGAGATCAGTTTTCACTGTTTGGGCCTGTATGGGTTCTCGGGGGTGTCAGTTTTGGCAGACTCTTCCCTGTAACTTTGGACTGTTTGCAGAGATTTTGGAAAGGGCAACCTGCTGAATTGATGATTTCTGTATTTAGAAAGCAGCTGCACTTGTGATTGAATGTGTTTGACCATGTATTTGGTAATTTGCTTTGCATTACATAAATGTTTTATTGCTTTACAGCATCACTAACAAAAATTATCTTGTTTTGACGTAGGTAATCCAAGCATGCGTGTTAACGAAGGTGCAGGAACCGAGGGTCCAGGGGGAACCGTTTCCAGGTTCTCTCTTCCTGCTGGCCACCAGCATTCATCAGCCTCAAAACTGCCAATGAAGACAAGGACCCAGATCAAAAGCTTGAGTGCCTCCAGTGGACACACAAAGCCTGGTGAGACTTTAGATGCTTTTTCCAAAGCTGCTTATAATCCACTCAATGCAGCCAATTCTTTGTATTTTCACAATCTTCAATATTCTCCTAGACCAGTGTGATCTATTTTATGATGTGAATAATTCATTCATTCAAGAAGGCTGTAAATTGCAATATATTGAACATACTACTCACTGAGTACAGCTTTGATTTCACTTAATTATGATTTAAACAGATAGCACTACACTTGGTGCTGCATATAGGACTGATCAAGCAGTTAATTTTATTTTAATCCATAACACAACTTTGTTGTTGAAAACACAACCTAAACATTTTGTGTGGGAATGGCTTGGTTATCCTTTCACAGTATGGTCAGTGTTTATGTGAATAGTTTGTAAAATGTGGTTTTGGAGAGTACAGGGGCCAGGATGACATTTGTTCCCTTAGAGTTATACCAGTCAGTATACAATATATCATCTGTTTGGTCACACGATTGGTATTCACTTCCCAGTCTATCAAATACTGCTGTCACTTTGGGGTAAAAATAGATAGGTAGCTATGTCTGAGTCTGAGTTACTGCTCCTACTGGAAGCATGAAATGTGCTTCAATTCTCCATCTAGGACAGCTCCTTGCATACTTTACATTGACAGTATGATGGACAGTCAACCATCTGTGTGTTATGTCCAGTCAAAAATATGCTGCCAATGAAATGGTAGTGCTCAGATATAACTTGTCAGTGTAGCCGTGATCATCCTTACAGTCCAGTTGTTGACCCACTTTTTCAGGCTTGAATCTTAAATCTTATTTAAGCTCTGATGAAGTAGATTCTTTCCTTTAGGATTTTCCCAAACCCTGCAGATATACTTAAGTGGTTTCATGTTTGTTTAAAAGCATGATATTTTCTGACCCGTAATAACAATGATTACAGTGTTCACCCATATCAGCTTTCTAGGGGACAGAGTCATAAATAAGTCACTGAATATGCTGAATGCTTTTGCCAGCTCTAGTATTTGTGAGTTTGTGGCTCTAAGGCCAGTTGAAAAGTAGGCCAGTGTTGTCAGTACAGACAGAGAAGGGGAGCTCTATTCAGACAAAGAGGCTTTTTTCCCCCCCTGAGCATCCTCACTACCCTGCTGCTTCCTCATTGGTCGATTGGCATGCTTTTCTATTAGTGGGGCTCCTCAGTCCCACATGTCTAGCAGCCTGGGTTTGTTCCACTCCAGTTCACTTGGAGGGAGTGAGAAAACTGCACTCAACCGTATGTCGCCAGAAGCTCCATGTATACTGGACTGCCTTCTTTTCTTTGCCCATTGTTAAACTTGTAGAATAAGTATTACTAATGTTGGCTTACGGGGGCCTCCGCAGCTGCACCTGGAGTGAATTTTCCTTGTACGTTTTTGACAACTCGACCCTGATCCCCCGATCCAGTGCAGGCTCTCAGTGTGATCTCACTCTCTTGACATGCCTCCTCATTGGATCCTATCGCTTCTGTATCATTCCTTTGTTAGCTGCCTGTTATGGGAAATCTAAGACTCCACTACAGAGAAGTAAGTTGTGTTAGACCATTCAGAGATGAACTAGAGTTTAAATTTCTGGCAGAGAGAATTTTCATAGAATCTGTGCTGTTGGTGCATGCAGCTGTTTTTTTAAATGTTTGTGCTTAGTGTATTGTTATTTAATACATTGTTGATATCCTTCAGGGTTCTTTGGTCATCCCTATCTAGAACCCTAGTTCAGGAAAGTGCTTGCACATCAGAAAACCCTTTTTTGGAAGCTAAGAATCCTCAATTATTCAACAAACCTTTAAATATCTCTTGTAGAAATCCTGTGTGGTATAATCCATTACAGTATGCAAAAATAGAAATAGCAGATGTTTAGTGTAAGAAAAGCTATAATGTTTACACACATTGTGTAGTCTGGATGCAACTAGGTAATGAAAATCTTTGTGTACATCTTTGTGTGTGTGCTAAAAGTAAACCTTTTCTCTCTAGCACGTTTCTGTAGAATTCAGATTGTCTTTGTGTGTGTGTCCGTGTGCGTTCGCAGATTTGGAGTCACCTTCAGGAGCTTTGGGAAAACCTCCCACCAACAGGACCACTTCATTAAGAACCAGGCTCCAAAGTCTGTCTCCCAAAGTCTCATCTTTTGGTAAAAACACATAAGTTCTCATAAGAACTCCATGCACAGCAGTCTACATTAGTTGCTAGAAAGTGTGGACAATTCAGAGAATTCCTATTGAGCTACAGGCCACTGATTTATAAACGGTTTCCACTGATTGGCTGTGACTTACACTCTGATTTATCTACACTCTTAAAAATAAAGGTGGCAGAAATGTTTCCATAAGATTGATGCCATAGAATGTGGGGATTTTAATTAAAATTTTGCAAAGGTCTGGTTACATTAAATTCCTTTCATCTGGATGATTTGAAGTGGAATGTTTTGTTCATAGTGGGGCTTCACAATTTTGACTAATGAAATACTGAAATACTATGATGGATCTGAATTCAGACCACCGTCTGCTAATTGACAACCCCTGTCATAGGAAACCTTTTTTGGTTCCCCCAAGAATCAGTTCCGTAAACCATGGCTTCATTTTTAGTGCTGCTGCCACAAATATATATACACTATATTACCAAAAGTATTCGGTCACCCATCCAAATGATCAGAATCAGGTGTCCTAATCACTTGGCCTGGCCACAGGTGTATAAAATCAAGCACTTAGGCATGCAGACTGTTTTTACAAACATTTGTGAAAGAATGGGCCGCTCTCAGGAGCTCAGTGAATTCCAGCGTGGAACTGTCATAGGATGCCACCTGTGCAACAAATCCAGTCGTGAAATTTCCTCGCTCCTAAATATTCCACAGTCAACTGTCAGCTTTATCATAACAAAATGGAAGAGTTTGGGAACAACAGCAACTCAGCCACGAAGTGGTAGGCCACGGAAACTGACGGAGAGGGGTCAGCGGATGCTGAAGCGCATAGTGCAAAGAGGTCGTCGACTTTCTTCACAGTCAATTGCTACAGAGCCCAAGTACAGTATGCAGAGAGCTTCATGGAATGGGTTTCCATGGCCGAGCAGCTGCATCCAAGCCACACATCACCAAGTGCAATGCAAAGCGTCGGATGCAGTGGTGTAAAGCACGCCACCACTGGACTCTAGAGCAGTGGAGACGCGTTCTCTGGAGTGATGAATCATGCTTTTCCATCTGCCAATCTGATGGACGAGTCTGGGTTTGGAGGTTGCCAGGAGAACGGTACATTTCGGACTGCATTGTGCCGAGTGTGAAATTTGGTGGAGGAGGAATTATGGTGTGGGGTTGTTTTTCAGGAGTTGGGCTTGGCCCCTTAGTTCCAGTGAAAGGAACTTTGAATGCTTCAGGATACCAAAACATTTTGGACAATTCCATGCTCCCAACCTTGTGGGAACAGTTTGGAGCGGGCCCCTTCCTCTTCCAACATGACTGTGCACCAGTGCACAAAGCAAGGTCCATAAAGACATGGATGACAGAGTCTGGTGTGGATGAACTTGACTGGCCTGCACAGAGTCCTGACCTGAACCCGATAGAACACCTTTGGGATGAATTAGAGCGGAGACTGAGAGCCAGGCCTTCTCGACCAACATCAGTGTGTGACCTCACCAATGCGCTTTTGGAAGAATGGTCAAAAATTCCTATAAACACACTCCTCAACCTTGTGGACAGCCTTCCCAGAAGAGTTGAAGCTGTAATAGCTGCAAAAGGTGGACCGACATCATATTGAACCCTATGGGTTAGGAATGGGATTGTACTTAAGTTCATATGTGAATCAAGGCAGGTGACTGAATACTTTTGGTAATATAGTGTATATATACTTTCTATCACAAAATGCTTTGTGTAATGGTAATATTTACAACAGATATTTTTTTAGTTTTCTGTGGTGCCAACAAAAGGTTTGCACCAAAATTGTTATTTTATGGTACCACACTAAAGTACTGTTTTTGGCTCTTTTTTTTTTTTTTTTTTAAAGTTCATCCCATATAAACAATACCTGACAAAGTGCTGATGTTTCTTTTCTTTAGAAGTGCTACTGTGTCTTTACGTTCTTTTTTTACTGGCCATGTCAAGTGCACTTAAAATCTTTCCTGTGCTGTGAATGATTCTGCAGGAAACAAGAACCCATCTTCACTGTCACATGCATCTGTGAGGTCTGCAGTGAGCGTCTCAAAACCCCCTGCTTCATCACGACCTGCTCGTCTTACTGCTACATTTTCAGGTGGGTAGTTACTAGAAAGTCAATAAGACATTCACACTCTGAGTTTGATTCAGTGTTATTGAGCTGTATATGTAAATGTACAAATTGCTTCATATATCAGTTCAAAAACATTGACATTTGTAATTACTTTCGATCAATAAATAGGATTAAGGGTGATAAGTGAATGTCATTTTCATATCCTTTAATCAGTGACTTAATCAAATGCTCTCTTGGCATTACATAATCCTTACCTAAGCCCACACCAATTTAACAGTTTTCATCTTGACAAAATATAAATCATTCAACTGGCAGACTGAAATCCCTTCGATCATCATCTCTCTCACCACAGCTATTAATTTTTGTCCTGGCACAATGGGAGGAAAAGGTGGATATTTGCTGTAGTGATATGCAGTGTGTGCGTTAAATCCCTCTGTAGTCGTGGTTTTTCATATGAATTGTAGTGGCAGGTGGTTTTCACTGTGCGGGCTCCACTGAGTTGTCGTCTCAGCAGCTTGAGGGCTGTGTTCTGCAGCCAAGTCCATGTGACCTAGCTGAGATAGGGTACACAGCCCCAGCCAAGTCAGTGCTCTCATAAACACGGTGCGTAAACAGATCACCTGCTTGGACCAGGCATTAATATAATCCTGGTCTGTTGCTGTTTTTTTTTTTACTGATCTATGGACTTGGGATGAGTGGTGGGGTTGAATTGCTTTTAGCAATTACCTGTCTGGTTAGCAAAATTTAATTCAGCTTGGGCATTGTACATTTACAAATTGCGTATATTTGAATTTCAAAAATAGTTTTTTACTTGCAATAACATGTCATATAGCTTTAATTCATTCATTCATCTTCACTAGGCTCTTTATCGTGGTCAGTGTCAGTGTTCTGCATTCCATTCTCCTTTACGTGTTTGTTAGAACACAACATTATAAACAGTCATTATAGGCAGTGTTCATGTGCACCTACATTTCAGTACCTGGAATTAGTAAAATTGCACACTTATGAGAACCAAGGTATGAAATTAGGTGCTTGCTCTTGAAAGATGTTTTTTTTAGCCTTGGGGAAAGAGCTAGGGTTGTGTAAGTATGCAAGGTTTGCTGGTGTCAGCAGCTAGCTACACATTCTTCCTGCAAACACTGATGACATGAGATTATGACTGCAGCAGTGTACAGGCTTTGTTTCCTTCAGAGATGGACACCTTAGATTGTATATGATACTATTAATAATATTATAATAGGGCAGGCATTTTGCCCAGCTTGCACACACTATCGATTTTCACCATTTTTTTATGCATTTGTTTGTGTGTCTATTCTGGATAATATAGAAATGATGGTGCTGTAATCCATTTAATGAAATTAAATATCACTCATGGGTTATCCTTGAATCCAATATTTCTCTCATTTTATTTTACATATGCTTTGTATGCCATTATTTTACACAGTGTTGATATTATTATGAAAGGCTATTCTTTATACTCTTTTCTTTTTGGTGTATTGTATAGTTTTTTGTTTTTTGTGGATTTACTGCAGTTCCTTGCCAAGAAATTCATAAACCTTTATTTGATTTATTCTCTACCCAAAAGTTAGTGAATTATTTTTTTTAGTTGTGTAGGAGGGTGCATTATAACACAAGCTTAATTTTGTTCGCGTTATTTATTATAGATTTCAGGCATTAGTAGACAATTAATTGCTTTAACTCCACTGAGATCTGCTTTCTAGGATAGAACCCAGTTATATTTATGTGGAAGTTGGCTGAACACCAGCATGGCTGATTTCAGCTCTATAGCAGGCACAGTCTTGCTGTGAGCTGTTGCTTTGACCCCCGCCATTTTTATCCTCTCACCCTCCCTCTAATGGGAGAAGGAGAGAGCATGTGAAGGAAGGCAAGAGAGGGAGGCCTGCGTCACAGCTTCAGGCTGTGCTGTTCACTCCTCCCACCTCCCTCCTCTCTCCTCTAGCATCCTCCACAGCGGCAGTGCCATGGAGAGATGCGGATAGAGCTTTGTCTGAACATGGATGGATAAAAGCCTGTTTTTGATCTGGGTGGATTACGCTTGTCTGCTTTCTTTGCATCTGTCAGAGGACCTCTGTTGCCAGAATATCCTTCTCTGGCTTTCTTTTTCGCTATTCTACAGCTAGCAAGAACTGAAGAAAAATACAGACACTACTGTGAAGCGGGATTTCATTTCCCTTCGTTTTTTCAAAATTGGTGTTTTTTTTTCTTCTCTCCCTATAGCTCAGTGCTTCAGTGAACTTTTTTTATGATGCTTTGAACCATGCACATGTGGATTCACACTGAAGCTGCTTTTCGTATTGTTTTGCTTCAGCGGTCTTGTTAGTTGTGTGTGTATATATTTTGATATATTTTTGGGACGCCGCAATGTTGTTCTCTCCCAAATTCTCCCTGTCCAACATCCATGTGAAGCTGACTGCTAAAGGTTTACTCCGGAGCCTCCAGCTGCTATCTGGCTTCAAGAAGAACACCGTGGTGTTTCGAGCAGGTGTGTGTGGAGTTCCACCAAAAAACATGTAGATTTGTCTTTTGCTCTATACAGACAGTTTGGAATAATTTGTTTGTATCTTTTGCAAGGTGCTTGCAAGGAGTCTATTTTTAATCTGGCACTTTGCTCTTACTGCCTCAGGGTGTCATTTTTACTGCTCGTACATACATGCTTGTGTATCCACTTACTCTCTGGAACACTTTACAGGACTGACAAGTGTTTTCTCACCATACATGCTTTTACATTAGCTTTAAGAACCCAAATCATACCCATCATCATCATAATTTTTTTTTCCTCCTAGCTTGCATTTCCCTCTAGTTTGTTGGCTGTTTACCTGTATATTCATTCTGATAGAGATCTGGGAAGCCCAGTTCTCTGGTTACTAGCTTGTGGGAAGGTTTTTTTTTTGGGCTGTATTAACTGAGGGATTTATAAATTTGTAAACAATTTTATTCCCATGTAAAAGGCTCATTATAAATTTGGGATTCATTCCGCTCCTTTTTATAGCAAATGGCCAAATAAGGGCTCGTACACAGAGTAGACTGTATTTATTCCTCTTTTATTGAGCTAGGAAAGTCACTATATTTAAACTGGGTGATTTATGAAAGGGTTTAGAGTCACTTGTTGAAGTATCTGACTTAAAATAGAGCTATTGATAGCACTCCTTACTCGAGAATTGCTCTAATATAATCTGAATCAGTGAATCTTACATACAAATTAGTACAGTATAGTAGTACATTATAGTATAGTATAGTACAGTATAGTAGTGCATTCACATAGTTGGTTTGTTTATTATGTTTATTCATGCCCAAATCAAACTTTTGCAGTTTTTCAGGATTTAAATTACAGTATATGTAGCCCTCAGATATTGCATTCCTTCACATTCGTACCTTGGATTATATGGGAATTAGTATTTCATCATAAAATCATTGATTAGTTATTATTTATTTGTATATCTGTATTGTGAATGCAGACTGTCAATTAAGTTTATTTAATTCAGAGACAAATGGCACAACTGTTTTGAATAAACCCATACAGACTGGTAGAGCAATCCCCAAGTGACACAAAAGAATTTCGTCATTCCTTCTGTGACGAATATAACAACCTCTTTAACATGCTAGAAATGGCAGTGAATAATGCATTGTGGGGAAGTGTGGAAATCTAGTAAAAGGAGATGGGTGTCCTTTTTAAAAACACACAGGCCTTGTAGTTTTCAGTGGGGTCAGGAAAGTGCAGTATCATAAAGGAAACATTTCTGGTTCCATAAAGAACCTTGAAGGTGATGATTCTTGAACCTTTTTGGTGTGGTCTCAGTAAACTAAATAATCATTTCCACTCTAAAGAGCTTTCCATGTAATTCTAACATTTAAAGTGAATTGATTTAGTTCTCTGGCACCAAGACAAAATTGTTAAAGATCCATCAGAACATTCTTTAATACACCAAAAATTGCTTCTTCTATGACTTCACTCTAAAGAGCCTTTTCTAGCATTTTAATCTTTTAGAGTGTAGTAGATGATGAGTAGATGTGGGCCCATATTTACAAAGAAGCTTAAGGCTAAACGTAGCTCCTTACTGGCTGATGTAAGAGAAAATAGGTCTGTTAATCCTAAACCTAAATGCTTCATTTTTTTTTCTGTGCATGTGTAATTTGTTGTTTGATTTACCTAATGACAACAGGCTTTTGTCATTGTTGACAAAGGCACTGTGTCAACTGCAGGAGTGTTTCAGTGATGGTGGAATAAGGGTGTTCACTTCACTATCGAGTAATGCAGTACGCCCAAAGTGTACACAACTCAGCAGTGCTTGGTAACATGACAATTGCAGCTATGCAAGAAATATTACCTTTAAATATCATGCACAAGTCATATTTTCTGCAGACTGCATTAATAATTCAGCCAGTTCTACTGATGACAGCATTTTTCATAAATGAATATTGACAGTGACTGACTGACATCTTCACGGTAAGGTTGTAAATGGAAACCTTACCATTACACACCATCATTATTACAGTATGAAAAACAGTAATGAAAAAAATAAAATGAAAGTGTCATTGATTTCATAATACACAAACAAAAAAATCTATGCTGCTATTATTATGAATGTTTTCTTTTAGATTTTTGCAAACTACATAACCATGGATACACTACAGTATAGTCTGCGGCCTTTAAATTGATAGTATTGGAGCATGTAGATCATTAATATTGTGTGTGAAGTCAGTAACAGTTCATTTTTATGACATTCTGCATTGGGATAGTGTTTATGCATTTACTGAACAGGCCACTACTGCATCACTTTTGATATTAATTCATGAATCACTCATGAATTATTCATCGCAGCAAGGTCGACCCTGCCTTTACTTTAGGAATTCCTTAGACAAAAGATTCTCTCTGTATTTTTATAAATAGATTTTAAGGAGAAACTCTTGGTTAGGAACTTTTAGTGTAAAGATAAGATTCTTTGTGAATATGTCCCCTGTGTAGTGTGAAGGAGTGGAACAGTAGAGAACCAGTTTCCATGGAAGTCTTGATTGGTGGCAGAAATAGCAGTGCAAACTGAGAGCGCAAAGTGGATCTGCTTTTCAGGCGTGTATGAATAATTCACGCCTCTGAGATCAGCTTGAATCATTTAGAACAGCTTTCCATTATCTGTAGTGCAATTATTTATTTTAAGCTGCTCTAGTTTTCTAGTTTATAGAATAGTTTTCTGGTCAGCAAGGTCTGACTGTTCTGAATATGGACACAGACTAGCACTATCCAAGATAAAGAAGAGTTGTGTTTAATTCATGAATGGTGTTTTCCCTTCCAAGAATTTGTTTACAGTGTAGAATTTTTCTCTGTTTATGACTTATGTTTTATCGCTGATATGGACACTGACATTATAGTAAACGTGAACACTTAATTGAGTAGTAGTATTCTCAGTAAATCTGCATGACATTAAGTGCGGCCACCAGAAGCCATGGCAGAGTGCATATTAAAATGACAGAATGCGCCCCAGATCATTGAGGTTAGGGATTAAAGCATCACTGTGCTCAAATAGTCTCTCTAAAACAAACAAAAAAAAGGCAATTGATCAAATACCAAATACTCCAGTCATGTAGATCCACTTATTTGCACAGTTTCAAGGCTTCCCTGAGTCTCTTCATGAGGTATTTATTATTTGGCTGGGAGGACAGTGGGTGTCCAGGGCTGTCATTGCAAAACCCTTCTCCCTACTATAATTACATAGTGTAGAATTAGTCTGCAGGGGGTAGATTTCAAATATAATTTCAAGTTTAGTCTTGCCAAATTTCATTTACACTAGGTTGGCATCTTATGTAATATTTCTAGGTGCTCTCTGGGGATGCCTTGGGATAAACAGCTACGGAGAAGGTTGTCGCAGTATTGAAGGCAACTTTTTGAAGTAGTGAGACCTCCGGAGGCCAATCGCCAAAATGCACTTGTTACGTTTGGAGTGTTGATGTAGTTTAGAGTTAACTGTGAGTACTGGCTTTTACTGTGACTAGTTTGTTGTGGGACAAACAAGCATTGTGACTTGGTTATGTTGGCGGCTGTGTGAGTTATATGGTATTCCCTGTGGGGCTTGGCTAGGATACTCTGAAGGACAGACTGATGAGTGACTTAACACTCTAACCGAACACTCCAAATATCTGTAAAATTATGCAGATCATAGTAACAGCTTTGACACTGGCCCAGGCTGTGTACATTACCTTTCATTTTTCAGCTAGCCTGCTTCTCTACTCCTCTGTCTGTCCTTCTAGTTTCACAAAATGAGCCTTGCCCTAATTCACACAGTGCTTGTATTGTTGTGTATTGTCCCCAGTGATATACTCAGAGTGGGTTCAGGTGGGTTAAAGTACCGTAGAACTGAAGGGGTGTACATTTTATTGCTATTGGGCACAGAAGTGGCAGTGTCCCTACTGTGGCTCTTTCCACACCAACTGCTATCCTGTGTGGCTATGGCAACTCTTAACATTGATCTAGAGGGTGCAGTCTCAGCCACATGGCATGGTACTAACCTTATGGACCTGTACTTAATCTTCCTCCTTGGCTTTTGGCTTCTGGATAACAGGAGGACAGCCAGCCTTTAGCTCACCATGGCAATGCCCATGGAGCTCTCTGTTTACTGGGCTTGGCTGCCGCACCGCATTTAATCCCCAACCCTTGTTGGACCCCAATGTGTACATAGTCATTCAGCCACATTCCCCTTACGCTGCATAACAGTGTGTCTGCATGACTTCAGAATCAAGCTTTGGATCTCAAACTTGGTGGTCACAAAATGGTGTGTCTACATAGACCTTTGGGTTGTGAACCAGAAGGTCATCCCGGACTTGCCCCTGCACACTGACAGACCTAACCTTTACAGCTGTCATCATGCACACCAGGGTATTCTGCTATACATGAGTTCCCTTCAGCAGCACAGCGTGTCATTTTCACTTTGACTGACAGGTGGGGTGTCACAGTGGTGCAGGTATTGTTGGTGCCACACAGCTCCAGAGTCAGAGCTTTAAGCCTGTACTCAAGCTACCATTTTTTTGTGCAGTTTTTTTTATTCTTTGTGCGAGCATGTGTGTGTTTTCTTGGGGCATTCGGGTGCCCTGTCATCTCCCTAAAACATTTTGGTAGAAGGATTGTCTTTATAAATTGATCATAAGTGTGAATGAGCATGTGAGCATGCAAGTGTAGTATTCCCATGTGCATGTAGTATACCTGGGATAGGCTTCAGATCCACCATGACTTTGACCAGGATAAAGTGATTACTGAAGATGAATGAATGAATTAAATTGAAGGTGGTTACTGACACATCCTGAGCTCCTTTTGCAGTCAGTTCCACAGTGGAAATTATTTGAGAGAGTTCTCATTTTCTGTGTTTTATTTTAATTCTTTTGTATATGTATTTGAAATTCTGTTTGATTGTCCAGATACAGAATTGCCGTATCATTGAACTTTAGCCACACACACACCACATCAGTATTAGTATTCTATAATTTTGCTCCTGGGCAGCATGAAGATAAATCCTGACCAGTAGAGGGAGCTATGGGAGCCCTTTGAAGTCACTTTTGCAAACGTTTACCAGCAATGATGCGGTTATGGATCAAATTATGAAGCCTCTGCACTGCATGTTCCTCTCTTTAGGAAGGAATGTTTGCCTGTATTCCACATGAGCAGAAGCCTCCACCACTGATTTTTTTTTTCTTACAGAAGAATCAACCCATAGTAATAATAGACACTGCCATGACCTTTACATTGATTAAGGCTCTGTAGAGGATTACTGAATTGAGCTGTGAACATTTTGCATGACCTTTTAAGAGCTCAGCTTCAATCTTTGCTTTAATCAGATGGATGGATTAATGTGATATTAAATGTTGTCCATATGGAAAGCTGGTTTAAATAATAGTCCCTCCTCTTATAATGTCCTTGTCAGTCAATGACCAGCACACTGGAATTTGTTCATTTTAGTTTGCAGTGTTCCTGGTCCCCACACTACATGATAAGAACATTAATATTAGTTTTAAGGGTGTGAACCGAAACTAAACTATCATGGAAGGTTTTTAACTGTTTGTTTAAGAACATAAGGGGTAAAGCAGGCAAGTAGTAAGCCATGCTGTTTATGCCACAAATAGACTGGGGGAGGAATCGAAACACAGATTTGTGCATTTCCCCCACCCACAACTGTGACGTCTTTTCTTTGTAAGCAGGTTAGACTTCCTGAGATTGCTAGCATTGCTGACCTTCCAATTCATTTTTTCCCAGTCTTACTTGCTAGACATTAAAGGAAGTGCTAACAGCTAATATATTAGTAGATAATCTATAAACATTGCATATTTATTGAAAGTTAGAAATGTTGTTTCCAAGGAACATTTTGTCTTCGCTCTTACAATTTTATAGAGCATAGTTATTATCGAACTGTTATTCAGCTGCAATTTTAATGCCATTCATTTTGCAGGGATTTGAGAAAACCAACAGGCTTAAATATCAAATGTTAATGATGCAATCATGTATCAGTTGTATGGAATCAGTGGAATAAAACCAACTTGAGACATTGTTTTGATGATTTTTTTAAATATTTTCTAGTAGAACCCCTTTGTGAGGCTAATAATCCTTGAAGAAACATTGAAATACAATTTTTATAAGAGTGTAGGGGTTTTTTGGCTATGATTCTCACTAAGCATCAGTGGCAAGTCTCACAAGTGCTATGAGGAACCACTCCCACCTCACCTCATTAACAGTGTGCTTTAGAGCCAGCAGTCCTCACAGAGCGGTTATGTAATAGCTCAGGCAGAACTGCCTCCCTGTAGGTCTCTGGTGTCCAATGTCAAAGTCAAGAAAACATGTTAAATTCAAATAGCTTGGACCACAAAAGCACCGCGTACTCTGCTCAACTTTTTAAAATGGTAATCTTATTGTGTGACTATTTCAGTAATGCTTTTATCCTTTCAGCAGAGTTTCTCTATCAGAGAGTATTTCAGGTTGTAATGCTGGTAATGCCTCCCCCTCGGAGGAATTCTGGCTATTATTATGACATGGTGTTGTATTTATAAAGCTTGTGTAAATCAAAACTAGTGTGGCACAGCCATGCTAAAATAAGAGCGCTGTGATGTGTGTTTACAGAGGGGGAGATGGATTGGGAGATGGACATGTCATTCGGGGCACAGGTTGTTCATCAGGGTACCTTGAGTGTACAACTCCTAACATCTGAGAGCTTGTAGACAGTGGACATTGGTGCCTGTGACCAAGCTTAACATAGGTGCACGAACTAGAAAGTGGTTTTAGGAAAAGCATGCTGAACGCTGCATCAACAGTAAATGGATGTTCTCTTACAGTTGACAAAAGCAAGGCAAAGGGGAGCTCACGGAGCCAGCAGCAGGGCCACACCAACGGCCAACCGGACCTGGTGCCACCAGAGACCAAGCCACGAGGATTGGACTACTACAAGGCTCTGTGTGAGAAAAAGAACCAAACCATCCAGCAGCTGAAGAACAGCTTTATTGCTAGCAACCGCAGATTTGAGGCCATCGCTGTTGTTGTACAAAACCTTTACCTACAGGTATACTCTTTTTCTTTCATGCAATCCTTAATTATATATCTGTTATACTGATGGATTCATACATCACCTAATCTTGATGTGAAACATTTATGAAGTTTATGCAGTTAAGATAAAAATGTGTGTAGTATTTTGTTTACTTGACATTGCTAGTGCTGGTTAGAAATTTATAGCCTTGTTGCGTGGATTGTTGATTGTTGGAATGTGGTGTGTGTGTGTCTGTGTTCTGTTTGTTTTGGTGATGCCCTCACATGGCTCTGTAATTAGTTTTCATACCAGGGTTTCTTGGAAGACAAGTTTGACTGTGTTAGTCTGCTGATCATGTGCTCTGCCCCACAGGATTTGTGTGTGTATATACACACACACATATATACACACATAAATCCCCAACCTAGGCTGTGGGGAATCCCTAGATCTGGCCTTTATAATTTGTCAATATAAGCACAAATGTGTGCCCACTCTAGGAAGCTCTCTAAGCTGTTGAGAGTAAAGTACAGTGGTGAATTTCCTTAACTACTGAAGGTAAATCTGTTATATGAGTGGGTCAATTTTGGGGTTATTTCATTCCAATGCTGCCTATTAGTAAGAATCTATATAGTCCATGTTTCATGTTACAGTGATCTAGTTACATCTTACTGTCAAAACTGGTTTAGAATGTATACTCATGCTTCATCGCTGATGCATCCAATTATTGATCTTTTTGCAAGTTGGCAGTGAGGTATCAGTTGGCAATAGAGCACAGAAACTACTGGATGGTTATACATGGAGATTTAATCCCTTTGTTAATTTGATCTCAAGATAAAATTCCACTGTTTATGTATACATCTTATTTTGTATGTCTCTGAAATGTGTATTTTCATTGGCAACGCATACCTTCTGTTTGTCCATATGCCATAATAGCACGAAATGATATGAGCACAAATATAATTATATTTTGTTTGGGAGTGAAATGCCCTGCAGTGGAATGTATTAAACATTTATTACCCTGATAATAGTGGCTTGGACCTTGTCATGTCTGTGTGAGAATGTACAGCTGCTGACTTGATATGGTTACAGGCAAAGTCAGGCATTCAGCAAGGTGGACTGGGCTGGTTCATTTCACTTCTTTGTTAAGCATTGTCAACACTTAGCACAAGGCCGTAATTTCACTATAAGAGCATGCACATTTTTGTTGAATCATCTGTTTGCTGTATTAAGTTGTACAACAAGGACATTTAAAGGACTGCTACAACTGAAGGCTGATACAGTTTATTTATCAGTCAATTAGTGTTGATTTTCACCTCCTTCGAGAATTGAATGCATCAGAGTCAATTATCTTGTGACAGTGAATGGTATATATCACGTATGCAGTTTATTATGTATAGATGAATCATGATCAATTTATTTGATCTCTTTCATTGTGGTGCAAAATATTAGGTAAGAAATTTATTCTCATTTTGCTGGTAACCTCATGCTTTTTGTTTTTGGTGAGTTCATGTTCATGTATTACAGGATTACATGCACTGAATAATAAATTCAGGACTGTACAATGCCTACTTCTTTAAGAAAGACTGTACTCTGCCTTTCTGTTCTTCAGTGAGAAGGTCATTTCATACTCCTCTCCTATAGCATGCTGCAATTTAGTAAGTGCCACTCAATCAGCTTTCTGTCAGAATCTGTTTTTTTTTTCTTCGCTTTGCCTGTGGTGGCTCTCTTAAAGTGCAGTGACACACATCTTGCTCATGTGCACAATGCAGCCTTTTCCCTGCTGCTCCTCTATTAGTGGCATTATGGTATATGCTAGACACTGAGAGGCAAGTGGTTGGAGGAGGGTAGAACCAATGGAATGGCTCCTTCCAGTCATCCCTCTGTTGTAAAAAAAAAAAAAAAAGGAGAGAGAGAGAGAGAGAGCAGTCGTGTGTGGAGGTGGTGGTGATTCCTTCACCTGAGCTGCCGTCTGATTCTGATTCCACTGATTCTGGACTGTTGGACCATGGGCTGCTCTGGCAGCAAAGTGTGCCTTAACGCTCCCTGTGCTTCACCCAGGGTAAAGACATTCATCTTCTCCTCAGGGACCGGACTAGGATGACAAACAGGATCTCTGTGGATGCCTACACAAATGCCTACATGCATCTGTCTCTTGTTAATTATTAAGCGTGTGCTGTGACGTTTGAGAGTTGTACATGACTCATCTCATGTCTTGCTTTAGCAGTGTTGTTATTTTAGGCAGCTTGGTGTAGTCTTCCAGGGCTGCTTTAATTAGGGGGGTTATCAGTTCACATCTGCCTGATGCATGTCCTATGTGGATTTTATTGAGCTGCGGGGGAAAGCACAGGTTGGGAAGCTAGCAGGAGGCTTTTGGATCTCCGCTGCGTCTTTTTTGGGAGGCTGTCAGGAGCACTGCAGCTGAGGGGCTGGCTGAAATCCACTTTATTAAAGAAAGCCAGTGGAGGAGGGAGACTCGAAGCCTAATTACGCCACTCTGCATCATTCTAAACCAGTTTCCTGAGGAAGCCAATTAGTTTTGAGATGCTTCTGTTTTTATATTTTTTGTATTCTGTGCTGTGTAGAATGCAACATAATGCAGAAGTATATATATGACTGTGGATGTTAGAGTCATATGCAGCATTGTCAGTCTTATATTCACAAACAGATATCTAGGTAACTGGAAAAAGCTTCATTACAGCAGTATTGTCACGCAGTCTATTTCTATGACAAGCACATATTCTGAGGAACAGTGACTCTGTTGAAAAAATATTTATACTAGTTGCCATTATAATATAAGGTCAAGCTTCGACCAGAGCATAGTTACATTTTAACCATATTTAAACCATTTAGATTCACAGGCAGATACATTTAATTTTATTGTTTCAGTATATAAACATGGAGGAAAAGTCTGTGTACTGTGTGTGAGTTTCTGATGTGAGTGTCTCCTCTGTGTGTGCAGCATGAAGAATCAGTGAAACGGCGTCAGGAGCGTTCTGTGGAACTGCTCAACCTGCGTGAGGAACTCGGTGAGTAGAAAGTACTGATGCTAATAAACTGCGTCCTTGAGGGCGTTGTCTTTAAGGTGTTCAGTTTTCAGTCCATGCAAAAACAAATGAACAAATCTAGAAAGGTACCGTCTTTGACAAGTGACTTTTAATAAGCTAATTGCATTGTAATAAGAAGAGGAGTGGATGTGCTGTGTCCTGCAATGTGTTTTTTTTTTTTTAAAGCTGTAATTAAATTTTATCCTTTTGTGTTTAATTTCATGTACCTATTATTAGGCATGGAGCCAGTATGCCGTTAGTAGTGTTAGGGCAGGGAGGAGGTAGAGCTGTTTGTTTTACTGCCATGTAATATGACAGTGCAAAAGTCACTAGAGCATTGTTTTCTTTTAAGGATCATTTCAGAGGTGTGCCTTTTCCCACACGCTCTTTCCTCCAGACAGGGAGCAGGGGGGAGGTATATCCGTCCTAACATGCACTTGTACCCCAAGGCCAAGGCCCTACTTATATCTGAAGGAAAGCAGAATTACTACAGGAGTCAGTCTAATTACACGGAGTTACAGGAGGCGAGGTGGTGGTAGTGCAATAGGGTTAGTGTACATACCATTAACTCCTCTGTGGTGATTATCAGATACAAAAACAATCTTTTATTGTCTTTCTATTTGCTGTTCTATAAATGCTGTGACTGATGCAAAATCTATCATTTGATCAGTACAACCAGATCCATTCCTCAAGCCCGGAGCACCAACACTGTATTTAGAGTGTCGCTGTTTCTCTGTTCTTTAAGCAGGAGAGATGCACTTTTTCCCATGAAACTGGAGATATCTAGCGAACACCAGTTTGTCCATTTCTTTCTGTCAAAAAATACATAGTCTGTCCTGCTGCCTGGTGAACTGCTCATGCAGCAGTTTGGTATATAAATCATATTTTGTCTGGCATTCGTTAGTGATGTACAGAACGACTATTTCAATATGTTTAAGTCTTTTTCTACTTTTGTTTGGTTGCACTATTGTTAGTTGGGCAATCTGACTTAAAAGGTTGAAAATACAAGGTTGAAAAAAATATACATCAACCATGCCTCATGTTCGAAACTGTTTGTTTCTGCCTGATACACAATCTACAAAGCTGTAATGACTGGCTTAAGGGGTCGGTCAATCAGGCATTGTATTTTTTCCATATTTTTTGCATTTTTTTGCCATATCAGACATTCTTAATCCTGTGTATGATCGTAATCCTGCTGTCTTGGCCTCTTAGCGCATTCCAGATATCTAGAGAGGCTTAGGACCCCCACATGACTCCCTTTGGCTATCTCACAACATGAGCCATGCTAATATTGAAGAGTGTTATCCTGTTACCCGCACAAGGTTTCAAATATTGATTTCCACTTGCTATTTAAGACTGTCATGAGGTGCATGTTTCAATAAAGCCACTGAACTTCGCGTGCTCTAGCTGGGGGTGTTTTGTTTTGGCTTCTCTCCAGATTGGCCATATAAAAAGGCCAGTCCTGTAAACCACACTAATGTAGATTGTTCTCAGAGGCTTCAGTAAACTGACAGTCCTGTCTATGCACATTAGCTTTGGTGTGCCTGTTACAAAACCATTTATCAGGGTAACACTGATTATAGCTCAGGAGGGAAATGTTGCCCACACTACACTTTAAAGCTTCTATAATTATATGTAATTTCCCCCACTGTGTACATTGATAACTTCATCATTAGGACACATCCATGTAATTTAACGCTTTAGTTTAGTGCAGGGATTCTTCAGTCAGGGAGATCCACTGCCTCGCAAAGTTTCAAGTTTTTTCCAACTCTTAACACACCTGATCTAGTTCGTAAGCTAATGATCAAACCTTTCCATAAGTTAGCATGTTGTGCCATGTAGAAAATTACTCACAAGCTGTTGTATTTGGCTAGCTTTACAGTAGAACTCACCAAAAAGATAGTTATTATATTGCAAGTGATGATCATCCCATCCTTTTTGGAGTTGTCTGCATGGTTGTCAGCTAACTTGCTTGCTTTATATGACACTATGACAACTCACATGCTTTTCCCATCCCCTTTTCCCAAGTGACAAACACTCCTGATGTGTATCGGTTGCTTTTCCATTCACTCACATTATTTGGATTATTTATAGGCTGTGCATCTGAGGTCTGCAGCATAAATTTACCCACGTAATAGAATTACACTGCAGATTTATGAAATGCATCCAGCCATTAGTGATCATTGGTTCAGGCTCATCTGCTGTCCCTGAAACTGCACATGTCATGGTTTTGTTCTGCACCGGGGACAGGTTACAGAACAGACACTGTTTGTCCTCTAGCTAAAGTATACAGTATGTGTTTTTTTTCTAGTTTGTGCTCATGATTCCTTCATGATCGCTCCTAGTATAAACATGATTTGATTAAGGTATTTACACAGGGCGTGACTGCTCAGCCCAAGGGTTGTTTAACAGACTGTTGTGTGTTACAGCAACAAATCGACTGAACCCAAGCACCTCCTCTTTATCACTGATTAGAGTCAGATGAGGGTCAGTGACTCATTCTGTCCTGTGGATAAGTGTCCTGAAAGAATTTCATTTCAATTTTTCTGGGTTTGAGATGTCAAATAGCAAGTCAGATCTTACAGGCAATGGCTTTCAAACACATAAAATGTCCCGATTGTATAGGTCACAGCTGTCTGTACTCTTTGCCAAACTTGTGCCATTGTTGCAGACAAGAGAAACACTTCTAGGCTGGCAAATGCTAAAGGACACTGGCAGTCGTTTTCGATCTAGGAATCTGAATTGCATGTAGTCCTTTCTTTTATGATATTGTTGACAGTGTGGCCTCACACATGCCTTAGAACACAAGAAGTTGCAGCTGTGATTCCAGCAGTCACTTGATTGTGTGGATAAAGAACTGCAGCGGTGTGTGTGTGTGTGTGTGTGTGTGTGTGTGTGTGTGTGTGTGTGTGTGTGTGTGTGTGTGTGTGTGTGTCGGCCCCCTCTGGGACTGGGTTAAGAGGCATCTGTTATCAGTAATAAGAGAAGCTATTCACAGATTTCCAAGTTTGCTCTGATTGTGAAAGTATGAGTTTTGACACATGAGCATGTTATTTTCTCTTTTATTAACACTTACATTATCCTGTCAATTTTTTTTTAAACTTGTTATTCTTGCATAATATTGCACACACTTTTGTAGTACTTTGTAGTGCTGTCAGAAGTGCAATAACAACTGTGTGCTAGAAAGAATGCTTTTCAAATGAATCACACCATGGAGTATTGGCAGAACCTTATGTCAAGGCAGCAGATGTGCTCTAACGCCAGCAGCTTGTCCTTTCCAGATTTGGTGCATAGAGATCGGTCCTTTAATCTTGCACCAGACATCCTAAGATTAAAACAAATTTGTCAGCACAAAAAATGACCTTTAACAGAGGAGCTCTGCATTTTGTGTATTTATACACACACATTTTAGCTGTGATACAGCGTGTATGTAAAATGCATTCAACAATACAGCCATTGGCATGAATTAAAGAGGTGAATGTGTTCCACAGTGAGCTCAGTGCAGTCATGCGAGCGTCTGGAGAAGGAGAAGGAAGAGCTGCATGTGGCCTTCGATGGAGTGCTGCAGAAAGTGCAGGAGCAGCACCGCCTGGACCTGGCTGACCTGGAGGAGCGTCTGAAAACATTCTACTCAACAGAATGGGAGAAAATCCACCAGTCCTACCAGGAAGAAGCAGAGAAGTACAAAGCCCTGATGGAGCAACAGGTGAAGGGGAAGGATGGATGGATTTTATGCATTTTTTATGCAGTGTCATTGTAAGACATTTTTACACAAGCTCCTCTCAGATGTCACTCCTGTATTACTTATCCGGAGAGCTATTTTAATTCCATGATGACTGCTGTATTTCTCAGGTTATGCTGCCATGTTTCCATTTGTTTTCACGTTCGCATGCAAAAGGTTTATATTTAGGCTTACAAGCTACCCGTTGCTGAACGCTTCAAACATTTGCCAGAAGTGCTTCTGATACTGAGAGTGTTTTTGTGCCTGTGTAGCTGGAGGAACTGAGAGCCAAACATGAGGCTCTGCAGAAAGAACTGGAAGAAAGCCATGAAGAGAAGGTTAAGGGCCTTAAACAGCACTATGAAGAATCTTTTGAAGGTGACTAAAATTAGTGTTCTCTCTCCACCCACACAGTTAGCTAACCACTAATATATGTGAAAAACCATGCTAAGATTTTCTTTTCTCTTTCAGAACTCAGAAAATCTCATGAGCAGGAGATGCAAGCTCTGCAAAAAATGCAAGAAGACACAGAAGTCGAGTTATCTGTAAGAAGGCACCAGGAATGTTAATTTGGCTAAATCGAATCAGTTACTTATGTTTACACTTATAAAAGCAGTTTACAAGTGAGAATTCAGTCCATGTTACTTGGCCTCACCAAGTAATCATCTATACAGTGTATGTTAGAAGTATTGAAAACTGACAGGGACATATTTTGTCTTCATCAGAATCAAATTGAGGAGCTCACTACAGCAAACACCTACTTCAGTGAGAGGCTGAAAGCTGAGGAGGACCGAAGGAAGGAACTGGCTGAGAAATGTCAGGTACATTTTTTTGCCTTACCCTTCAAAGCTTAACTTATCCTGTACTGTTTATACATGTTATCAGTAGACAGGAATAGTGCCCACTGATAGCAAGGGTTGAACACTTTCCATTTAGAGTCTATCAGTGCATTTTGTAAAGAGGCAGGTTAATATTAGACAGTCCTCTCTTCACAATGAAGTGGGCCCCCTAGCATTTTGAAAGGGGATTTAGATAATAACCCTCCAATTCTTTGCCAGGCCTTCTATATATAGAGATATCATATCAACAACCCAGTCTCCATTGCCTTTCTGTCGCTACATAATGACTTATTACATAATGTCAGTGTGACTTTAAGCCACAAGATCAGACAGATGCACACATGCAAGTTACCATTTAAAAACACTCTTTGTTACTTTGTGTATATTCATAAGAGAACTATACAGCTTCTATATAACTACAGAGAAAAATGCAGGTATGAGTGGTATGAGTTTGCCACAAAAGCTCTCGCTCACTAACATTTAATGTTTCCAGAAGGACTCTCATACCCTCTATCTGGAGCAAGAGCTAGAAAGTCTGAAAGTGGTGCTGGACATTAAGAACAAGCAGATCCACCAACAAGACAAGAAGCTGATGCAATTGGACAAACTGGTGAGCTCGACTCTCATCTTGGCCCTTGTTTCCCACAGACTTCTATTTTTTCATTTTTATGGATATACTAGACTGAAGAAAGTAAGAAATGGAAAGCTAGTATTTCAGTTTACGCACAATGTGGGTGTTTAATTGCATTATTCTAGATGGAGAAAAATGTGAAGATTGATGAATGTCTTAAGAAAGTCCAGCAAGAAAATGAAGATCTAAAAGCCAGGATGGACAGACATGCGGCATTATCGAGGTTTGGCTCATCCTTTACTGGTCTCTGGATTTTCTCTTGGTTTCTATGACCTTGTGGTTTGATTTTCATACCTTTTTTATTTTCTGGTGCTTTTGATTTTCTTCTATTTTGTTTTCTCTGTCATTATATTTTATATTTGAACTTCCAGTACACTTGCAGTACTTACTTTGTAACTTGAATTATAATGTTCAATGGCCTTTTTTCCTTCCCTTAGGCAACTGTCCACAGAGCAGGCAGTCCTGCAGGAATCACTTCAGAAGGAAACAAAAGTGAACAAGCGTCTGTCAATGGAAAACGAGGAGCTGCTGTGGAAGCTACAGAATGGAGACCTGAGCAGTCCACGCAAGATCTCCCCCTCTTCCCCCTCCGTGACTCTGCAGTCCCCTCGCCACTCAGGCCTTTTCTCCAGCCCCCCCGTTTCCCCCAGATAACACTGGTCATCAGCTTCCAGGAAGCATCTTCTCAAACACTTTGCCAGGGACAGAGTTCTCATCTACACTGAAGGCTATATTAGCTGTGTGGGTCCACATGTGGGTCCACATCCTGTCACCTGAAGGACATTAATCCAAAATGGATCTACTCTCAGGTGAATCTTGTACGGTTGAAAGACTATTAAGACTGATTAAAGGATTGCACAGATGCACTTAATCAATAAGGCCACCTTTTTGTACTTTGCCTTTCACGTTTGATTTTGGAAGAAAAATATCTCAGGGCTTGTACATAATTTCTCATCTTTTTTTGCCACTAGACCTTCCTCCTTTGTTTTTTGTCCTTCATTATCTGGCTATGTTTGAATGGAATGGCAAAATGCTCTATTTTATGTCTTCAGTTTCTATGCATATGACTTGTGTGCTATCAAAATAACATTATGACTGCGTTTGACATTTTTTTAAAAGCTTTACCACTAGCAGCCTTTTACGAGGACCTGTATTCCATCACTACAAAAACATATTCCTAGCATTATACTCATGAAAACTTTCCAGATGCTACTTGACAGTTTAAGGATAGGTAATTCATTTTCCCATTAGATTTTTCTCTTTTCCCCCTATATTTGAATAGCAAGGTATCAAATATTGGGGAAAAAATTTATTTAAATGTAGACTCATGACATTTTTACACAAGTCATTTTCATACCCAAGTGTGAAACCAAATGCTTGGACAGATATTCCTATGTAGTATTCCTAAAAAAAAAAAAAAAAAAAAACTTTAGAAATGCTTAAGGGATGCAGATGTATTCTCTGCATTTTGAATCATTATTTGAACCATATATATTACAATGATATTTTAAAGACAGAGTCCCACAAACTGAAGACTGATGAACAGTGTATTTGATATTTCAGAGAATTAGCCAGTACTTCTAGGAATGAAATTCTCCTGGCAGTGTATGTTTTAAATATGAATACGGGTTTACGCGATTGTTCACTACTGTTGACCCCTGACGAGATACTGGTGTACTTTTTGTTCGTCCTCTTTTCCTTAACTATTCTTTATGACCATGGGACCAACGTATATGACTGTTTGTGCATGTTCAAGTGGCCTCAAGAGCAACCCCCAGTGTTGAACCTCTCTTTCTGCAGCTTTAAGGATTGACTATTTCACATGTGTGAATACGGTTTGGTTGTGAGAGCAAAAGAAATTAAGAGCTAACATGGAACTTGGTTGTGTGTCGCAAAGATATCTGTGTGAGTATTAAGTTTATTGGTGTGAAGCTGATTTTTTTTTTTTTTTTTAAGAAATATGCAATTAATAAAGTCATTAAAAGCACTTGCTTTGTTCATTTCAAAGTCTAGTGCATTTTTAATAAAGTATTTTAGTTAGTAGTACCCTTTCATATGGAAATGGTTAAAACTTACCATATGTAATGATGATATCAGGACAAATGCAGAGTTACAGAAAGCTTAGGTAAGATTGGTCTAAGTAAAAGTGGAAAGTGAAGAGTGTGTAACACTGAACCAAAAATAAGCACAGGCTCCACTCTGCACTCCGCATTCCACATACGGAGTCCATTAGAGGCTTAGCACACTTTCCACCACAAGCTCCACCATCCGCTTATTTTATTTTCACTTCCAGCAATGCAAGACCATGTTAATATTGAGGTACAGATAATGATTGTAGCATTAAAAAAAAAAAAAGAAAAAAAAAAAAGCATAGATCTGATTAAACACTTTGACAACCCTTCACTGGAGCTATTTTCACTATATGAAGCATTTGCAGATAATATGAAAATACATGAAACCAGTAAAAGGTACTCATATTTTATACATTATCTTGCATTTTCCCCCATTGCCAGGAAAAGAGTCTTTTATTTTCTCACAAAGGCATCAATACAAAGAAGCAGCAAGATGCCTGAGGTGTAAAGAGAGTCCAGTTTTAGTCCCATTTAATGGTCTAATGATATGAGTTCACTTGTGCGGCCACAGATGTCTCTCCATGGGCGTTTTTGGCTGTGCAGATGTAGTTCCCAAAATCAA
Source organism: Pangasianodon hypophthalmus (assembly GCF_027358585.1). NCBI lineage: Eukaryota > Metazoa > Chordata > Actinopteri > Siluriformes > Pangasiidae > Pangasianodon > Pangasianodon hypophthalmus. Next base: position 17,537,447 of record NC_069716.1, on the reverse strand, counting down.
TAGTCTCCGCATCATCCACGATAATGACACTCTGGGAAATGCGCGTGATTTGGCCCACACCTCTGTTTATCAGCCTCCGTGAGTCCTGAATACTCACAGGCCTCTGGTCCTTCATGCGAAAACAAGAAAGGAGTTCAGGGTGAGTTTGCTTACATTAACTGCATTCATTCATTTCTAATTTGTGAATACAAGCCTTCAGTTAAATGGCATAGAATCTAAAGGGAGAGTGATTGTGGAACTGTAATAAGGAGAACTCTGAGAGCTGAGAGCTGTAGCCAGGCTCCCCACTATAGAGTCTTGGGAAGGAGAAGGGAGGACGCTGGCAGGTGGTGGGTGCGGAAACTTCATCACAAGTAGAAATGAGAGAAAATTTATTGGATGTTAAATAAATCTATAAATCTATCGCTCGCTTCTGCCAGACTCTCAGTCTCTATGAACATTCACATTGAGTATTTATTGGAGTGTTAATCAGTGTGAGTCTAGTGAGCCAATTACAGGCTCTTTTAAAATGTTCAAACTCCAAGACAAGGTGAACATGGCACTGTGCTACTGGATGTTGGATTTATATAACATGAAATATAACTATTACACAGGGTGTCAAGTTGAATACTACAACTTACATTGGATCACTCATCACAGACCTCTACTTTTTTTCCTATTCAGTATCTAACCAGTCAAGATAACTCAGTGAAGTTTTTGCTTATTACAACTTAACAATTGACACTGCTGGACTGATTTCAGAAAACTGTGAATTGGTAAGCAATCCAGAAGTGGCTAATGCTGTAGTATGGTCGAGAACAATAACTTCATTAACATCTCATTAAAGTCAGTAACCAACCAACAGTCATTATCAGCATTAAAAACACCAGCAGCTTGCTTGACTAACTCTTAAATAAGAGATTTTCTCAAACAAAGAAGTATGAGATACTGTTGCTATTACTAACTTATTCTGCAATTGTCCCATCCCTGTACATCTCATACGATTAAAGAAGGGCCACAAAAATCAGCTCTTAGCCCTTTTGAGCACATTTTCTGAACCTCATCACTCCGACAGATTATATGTCTGCACTCCTCAACTCAAACAGCAGTAGTTCAGAGTCATTAGTATGTTACACATCTACATATTTTCTATTTTCTCTTATTATTATTATTATTATTAGTAGTAGTAGTAGTAGTAGTAGTAGTAGTATTTGAGTCATTCTTGAACTCAAGGTCTGTTTTACAATATTAACAAACTATGAGAAGAAAAAAATAAGAAAAATAAATCCTTAACAAGATGAAGAAGGATTATGAAAGTGTCATGAGAGTAGGGGTTATTTTATATATTTTAACAAAAAATTCTTTACTTTTCCACAACTTCAAACAAAATATTTATGACCACATTTTTTGTGAATAAACTTTTCAGTTGCTGCAATACCCCAAACGTATGATATTTGTATGATTTAGAGGAAATGTACTGGATTCATACCTTGGCCACTAAACCAACTCCTGCACATTGACTTTTTTATGTTACACCAATGCTTACTACTTAAAAGTAGAATGACATTATTACAGCTAATGAAAAAGGACTTTTCCAAACCTAGTGTTTTTGTTTTTTTCATTTTCCAAAACTTTTCTGTGTCTGAAAAGTGTAATGTCACTTTTTTTTCCAGGATTGTGGAACAGGAAAGTTTTCAGCTCAGTTTAAAAAGAGAAAATGAAAGAACTGTTTCTGATAGATTGTGGTAGTGTGTTGTGGTAGGTGCTGAAACACTAATTGCTCCTATAGTGCATAAGATCCTTTCAACTAGGAGCCAAGTGTCAGAGGACCTAAGTGTACATACTAGCCCTGAAAGGGAGCTTTTTTACAGTAAGTCATAAGCAAGTTAGTGCAACTGAAAATAGGAGTGATGTGAGCACATATTGCTGTATTGGTGAGAACGATGGAGGCTGAGGTTTATAATTTATGTACAGTTACTAATGTCTTCTGGTTTTGCACCTAATGTATTCTCCTGCACTTTATTGTACAGAATCCAAACACTACCAAAATGTGGTGGTAATAAACAGAAAATTTTCAATCTAATTTCAATAAGCCTTTTGCCTGATCTCTTTTTGAGAGAAACTACTGTTATTTACCTGTCCCGGATAGGTCCAGGTGAATTTAACATCCATCTCAGGCTCACCCAGAACTGTGCAGGTGATGTTAAAGATGTCCCCTCCACTCACTTCATTTGACGAGGCCTGAATAGTTGCATATGGAGGACCACTAGGTACTAGAGTGAAAAAGAAAAAAGAATACACACAACTAACCTCATGTGTTCCATTTTTTTTATCCATATTCACTAATATCACTTTCATTGTTCTCATATCTCAATGTTCAGCCATCAAATTACACATTTCATGTTTATTAGTAACATCTTTCTGACCTTCAAGATAAAGCAGCTGGTACTTAGTGGAGACCTGAGGTGTGGTCTTTGTGGTGCTCTTAGCCTTGCAGTAAAAGGCCCCCATGTGCTCGGGGCTGGGGCTCTGCAGGATAAAGCCTTTGGTGGGGTTGTAGGAGATAAGGCTCCCATCAGCCTGTATCTCCTCTGGAGGCATTTCCCTGTGTAGGGACACTGTGGTCTTAGGGGTCGTGACTCGACAGGGAACTGTTGCAGGTTTATCAGGCCGCAGGAACACAATCTCGAAGTGGATGAGTGATGGGACAAATAGATCGTCTTTGTCTTGGCAGAGAGATAAAGACATTTACACGATATCTTTAGGCCTCTAAACAGCATTGACTGTTATGGCCACAGTTACAAAAACAATATTGTAATATTATTACTATTTTTTTCTGGTACTGTAAGATCTGGTACTGTAAGATGTTGTACCTGCAAAGTATATGTAGGTGGTGGAGGTGCGATCTGGGTCCTTCTCACACTCATCACCATCACAGAGTATCACCCAGCAGCTGTACGCTCCCGTATCAGCAGCAGAGGGTGATGTCAGGGTCAGCTGACTAAACTTCTCATTCTGGTTAATGCTAACACAACAAGGAACAAGGCCAATTTTTCAGCATCGGTAAGAAAAAAATGGCATACTTAAATCATTATTTTATTGGAGAATCTAAAGTTTGCACTGTGATAAGTTCTCTCAAGATTTCGTCCTCATGTCATCTCAGGGAGTTTTTCCTTGCCACTATCACCTGTTCATTATGGATCTAAATCTACAGTATATCCGGATTTCTGTAAAGCTGCTTTGTGACAATGTCTACTGTTGTATGGTTCTAAACTGAATTACATTTTCTAGGTTGAATTTCTAGATTTTTAGGAGCTTTTTTTTTGCTCTAGGAGCAAACATTTGGCATACATTGTTTCTTTATTAGCTCTGGCTCCCAATAAACTAGGGCTCTGCTCATATTCATAACAAGTAGAACAATATGGTCTCAAGATGGACCAAAATATAATACTTGAGTATGGATTGAGAATGAAACAACTGAGCAAAATAATTGAAGTACCTGAGACGGGAATCATTAAAGGTGTCCAAATAAGATGGGTATGCCCAGCCAATCTTGCTCCCTTTGCATCTTAGTTCCAGTGTTTTTCCAGGATTCAAGATTACGCTGTCACCGAGACGAAGGAAGCGGCCTTTGTCCAGAACCTGGGTGAGAATGGACTGAAATTTTTCTCCTACCTCTTTGTCTTTTACTTTGGGGTAGCGCCCCTTGACCCGCTTTCGCCCTGGTCTGAAACTGGCATCTTTCTTACTCTTGGTCTGTTGACTCACACCTGGGTTAGCATGAGAAAGAAGTGCCATGTCAAACCATTATCACAAATGCTAATCTTCGCTTGGAAATTAGATGGAATGAAGACAACATGGCAAGTATGTGGACGTGGAAGTTTTGTCAAATTGGGGAGAAATGTTTTAGAGAATGGGAAGAATATTTCTGCTTTTCAAGTTTTGCTATGGTCCAGTTAGAGCCAGAGAGTAGAGAACGAGAACAGAGCGGCAGGAACAGAGCAGCATCTGGAAATCTACTCCATTTTGCATTACAACTCCGCAGCTGTACAAACAGAATTGCAGGAAATTTGCTTTTTTTCGTTATGTTGAAGCCCAGACACCATGAGTCTTGCAAGTTTGTGTTTTTGCATTACACTCAAAGTGTATCAGAGTGATCTAGCATAACTTTAACTACATGTTAACTAGCTTTGACTGTTGTGTTTGCTGCTGAGCTTTAATGTTGTCAAAGTTGAAACACAAAAAGTACAATGACAAAACAAAGAAATGTTCCATTGCTCAACATTTTACGTGTGAAGGGAAGCCATGCAACTGAAAATAAGGATAAGCCAGGGAGTTTCATCCAAAATAATGAGGATTTTTCTAAATTCCTTTAGAGCTTGTTTTCCTCCCCAACCACTGTCACTGTCACAGCTCTGGAATCTCCATCACTCCCAACAAATCCAAGGGAATTCCTGACAAACTACAAAAGCCATACATCTCCAGTTTCTTTCCCAGCTATAACTGTTGCCTTAATGGGACACTGAAAACAGTACATAATAAAAAAGTGATACAGACTCACCATTTTGGATCTCCAGCAGGAGTAGTGACGATAGGAGAAGTACCCAGAGCTTCATAGTGAACAGTTCCAGGGGTGCAGGGGCTTGTTCAGTTTCACAGGAATACCAGCCAGCAGATCTAAAGCTCTGCAAACACAAACTGTCTCTATTGCACTGTGGGCTTCTTCATCCACAAAAAGAGGGTAATGCTTTAAAACTTCTCTAACAACCCCAAAATTCTGCAATGCCCATCCTCTGGTGCCCTCTGCTGGCCCAAAGCTGCTTTTGCTAAATATTGTAGATATACAGTGCAATAATTCTCAATAAGATGTTGATTTAGTTCCAATGTTTACATTTGGCTGACACTTTTAGGTAAAGCAACCTATATTTGAGACAGGATACAAATGAGCAGCTGAGGATTTAGGGTCTTGCTCGAAGACCCAACAGTGGCAACCTTCTGATCTGTAGCCTAAAGCCTTAACCAACTAACCACCATTTCCAAGTGGTTATACCAAATATCAGTTAGACTAGGCCAATGAGAAGCATTGGGAACACAGGTAAGAATACACCCTGGATGGGGCATCAGTCCATCGCAGGGCAGCAAGCACACACACATTCACAAGATCATTCACACAAGGGGTACTTTAAAGCCACAGATTCTCTTACCAGAGGTGGGAGGAAATCAGTGAACCTAGAGGACACAGACACAGACATGGGAAGAACATGCACAAAAACCCCACACAGACAGTAACCTGAGCTCATGAGTGAACCGGCGACCCTGAAAATGTGAGGCATAATATTTAACGTAATATTTAATTTTCTTCCGCTGTTCATTACTTTCTGACTTTGAGAGCCGTATAGATGGGGGTAGTAATTTTCTTGCTCTAACACACCAGCCTTGAGGTTTTTATAATTTATTTTTTTTAATTTCCAGGTTTAGATGCTTTGATGCTGTAAATACAGGTTCTTAATGAGTGTGTGTGTGTGTGTGTGTGTGTGTGTGAGTGTGAACTATGTTTTATGGCCATAAAGATTATATCATAAGGTAATATAGAGATATTAGCTAGGTATGTGACTGACAAAAGTCACAGATAGTACAAGTGCAAGGTTTGTTTTGGCTGCTGATAGATTGTGCCCACACAAATTCCACCTAAAAATAAACCATAAAAAAAAAAATGGAAATATGAAAAAAAAATTTATTGGAAAACATAAGTAGAATTTACCAGAATCAGTCTGTAATACAGTTTTATTATTAAGGCCATTAATTAATTGATAAGGTCTTACAGAAAACATTCATAAGAGTTATTCTACAAATTAAATATTTGGATAATGTTATTTCTCTAGACTCTCAAAAAAAAAAAAAAAAAAGCTTGGTCAAGTGCTCTGTGAACTACATCATCAATTAATCAGTATCGGTGATACATGCTAACGATCTAAACTATAAAATGGTACAAATCTAATAATACAATTGCCAATAAGAATTAAACACATCAAAACAATCTTAGATTTTATATTTTTGAAATAGCCTTCATGACAGCTTTGTACACTCTTGGTATTCTCTCAATGGGCTTCATGAGGTAGCAATTGGAGATGCCTTTCCAGCAGTTTTGGGGAAGATCCCACATATACTGAGCACTGCTTAGTTGCTTTTCCTAAGTCTTGAAAGAAATTATAGGTTAGAAAAACTTTTAAAAAATATTTCTTTAAACCGAACATTTTTATTTTGTAAATAGATTCATTTACATGCATCAACTTTGCTATTTAGAAATAAATGTCATCAAAACGTCTTTAAGAAACTATATTATACTGTAAATATCCAAACCATAGCCAGCTGTTGCTTTAATCCTAAATCTCATTTGTTTTCTCATTTATTTACAAAAGGATGTGTCTAAATAAATCTATACAAAGAAGGGGGGGAAAAGGCTAGTGATAGCACATCTGATTACAGAATGCACATAACTGTTTGCTTTTAATAGAAATAAGCCTCTGCTTTAATTTGTTTGACTCTTTTTTTTTTTTTTTTGCAAACATTTGCTTAGTATGCAATTACACTTAAGTGTGTATACAGTAAACATAGCAAGAAAAAAACAGCCAAATAATCCAGTATGTAACACAATTACAGCAAGGAATGTAACCTTAGACTATCAAAATATATTAAAGCATTAATATTATCTGTGACAGCTGGTGATATTAGATGAGACGGCCAAAATCTACTATCTTGACAATTAAACTTTTAGAGTCAAGCAATGCCTTATATCACAAGGTATCATTAATGGGATAAGAATGAAATGGGGCAAACTATTACACACACACACACACACACACGCGCGCACATTTAAAGTCAGTGTTTCAAGTATGTAATGCCCTACAGGGGTCATGCTGTGTTTCCTCCAAATATTTAACCTACATAACCCTTCCAGACCAAAAAACATAAAACGTACACTTCTGTCATCTGTCCTTTTGTGTAATTCGTACTTTGATTAGACAATGTGTGCTCTAGTCTATCTACTTTTAGTTGCTCTTCCATAGGAATTTAGGGGGAAAAGTTGTAAATAATCCACCTTGTTCCCATTCATTACACTTGTGACTGTGCTTTACATCTCAGTCACAACTAATAATGTGTGTGTCAGTGAAGCAGGCTGAAAAATATAGGCCCATAGGGATCAAATCTAAGGAGGGTTTAACTCTGTGCAATCACCTGGCACTGACAAACTGTATGAATCTGCTCTCTGAGCTAGGAAGAATCAGCTCCTGTGTTGCTTCTTTACACCTTTCTGTGTATTTTTCTTAGGACCATTAATGGTGCTCTTGTGCCTTGTTCCACAAAAATCCAAATTAATCCGCCTTCAGATGTTCGCTAACAGCAAATAATGAAAGGTTATATCTTCTGTCTTTTTATCCTTGAAAATCAGGATGGCTTAACCGTGCTAGCCCAGATACACCAGCTGTCTCTGAATATTATTATAGCTCCATTTGCAATAAATGTCTGCTCTGTATTGTAATATAGAACTCACTGTGTTATCTTAAAATAAAAGAAAAGCAATAGATCTATTATAGGTCCTTTGAAGTAAAAGCAGAACTTTCTTCTTTTTAATATTATACAAAGGTCTAAACAAAGCAATGAAAATGAATTGCAAGCAAAGAACATGCAGTCAAAATATTGAGAATACTGATCATGGTAAAAAAAAAAAAAAAAAAGTGAAAAAACAGAGTAACTACTCTATATTTGTATACAGCTTATGGGAAATTATAATGAAAAACGCAATAAAAGCTGAAACTACCTGAACACTCTTGTGGCTAATGTTCTTTGACCCAACTATTCTCTAGGTGTATGAAATACCTGATGCTATTGAAGATGTAGTGTTAACAGTTAGTCGGTTAATGTGTGACATTCATTCCTCATTTAGAGTTAAGACACATTTTACTATCATACTTGTATGATCATATTTCATACATTTTTTTTTTTTTTTAAATCACAGCATTCATGTCAGTATTAATCTTAAGATCTTAAGAGAGAATGCAATGTCAACCCATGCCTGACACTGGGCTCAGAGCTGAGCTGGTCTCTCAGTAGGTAAAGCAGAATGGCTTGTTGCACACAGAGCTTTAAGGCAAAAACAGCTATAAACAGCAATACATTCTTTAAAGCTGACTTGTCTTCTCTGATTGGATATATTTGTCTTCAGCACCATCCTTTGCAAACATCCTCTGTTTCTCTGGTGCATTTTCAGTGCTCTGCCTCTGCCTCTGGTGCTCACTGCTGTGCCACATCCCATAACCGAAATAAATAAGGAAACCTGTAGAAGAGTAAAACACAACTGTTTGTGTATGTCTAGTTCACCCAGTTCTTTCTTGGACTACTCTAGAGTTCAAACATATATGTATCTGAAGCATTTAGTAGTGCCAGTCATGCTTAAATAAATTGTTTTGGAGTGCTAATTGCTGATTGCGTGTGGGTGTGCATGTGTTCGAGATGTGTGTGAGAGAGAGAAAAAGCACTTACCCACAGTCATCCAAACAGAAAAACGGATCCACGTGTCTCCACTCAGCTGCACCATGAGGTAAACATTGACAAATATACTCAGAATGGGCAGAAAGGGTAGCAAGGGAACCTGTAAAGCAAATAAACGCACTGCAGTGAACATCTGCAGTGGTGCTCAATAATACATGGACTGAAACTTAGTCTGTGTGTTAAGTCAAATAAATGAAACACCACATTACTCTCAGTTAACTGAACCATGCACTAAACATTAATAAGGAAGCTTTCTTTCTTTTTTTTTTAGTTTTATCTACTCCTAGCAATATTGGCAGGTAATTTATTAACTGAGAAATTACATATCGTTCAATCAGTGCTATTAGTTAGAAGGTTCATATGCATTAAACAGTATTTGTTATTGTAATTGGTGAATTTATCATTCAAGTTGTAAAAAAAAAAAAAACCTTCATGAGTTTTTATTAAGCTAATTTAACACATCTTTGTTGGCAAGTCTAAGTTAGCATTAAATTTAATCAAAATTAGCTCTGTCTGTTTCCATTAGATCAATTTAGGTTAGTTTAAAGCTCTATGAGATAAGCCTTGTTATTTGTGTTACATTAATGTAATCTTTGTTTATTTCATTCAATAAAGGCTTGTTGACATAAAACACGCATTTGTTTGGTATGGTTAATCAGCAACTTATGACACACAGTTAATAGTCAAAAGATTTTGCTGAAGATTTACATCCTTACTTACTTCTAACCTGTTTTACTTGTTCACTTGTTAGTACATGCATCAAAGATATCCATTCATTCTGTTACAGTGTCAGAACTTTACTATTTACAGTAAACCTTGGCTGGGACGAAAGAACGTTTGTTTTTTATGCTCAGAGCTCAGATCTGATATTCCTAACTCACTAGTAACTTTTTTCAGTTGATATTCAGATCATTAAGTCATGTAGTCATATCGCAAACCTTATCTACCCTGCTTATTTATCACATATACCCTACTGACCTCAAACATTCTGCAGGCTACATACCATGAAAGACACCTTTTTGCTTGTCTGCGGTTGTCTACAGACCAAGACGATACACATGAAAAAGATAAGAAAGGATGCTGCCAGCACTCCCAGGATCCAGGGCTCCATAGCAAGAATGGCTTGTCCATAATGTGTAGTAAGTGCACTCATGACACACACTGTGATAGCTGTAGAAGGGGGAAATGCATACATCAGTATCTGTCTGCTAATCAGTGTGCAATGTTGGAACAAAAGTTGTCATTAACTCCATGCTGCAGGTCCCATGGGTCTAGCATATTGGTAGCAAGATCACAGATATTTGCACAAGACAATTTTGGGCAGTAGCATGATGCTTACCTATGACCCCGACAGCCATGTTAACAGCAGTGGATGAGCTCTTTGTGGGCTGCAGGGAAGGACTGAGGAGAGTGTACAGAGACATTTCTCCATCTTTCAGCCTGTTGAGATGAGACTCAGACTCAGTCAGCTCAGACTCCCCAACCTCATTAGTTTTAGAGCTCTCGAGCACAGAGTCAGGACGATATCTGAAACAGAAGATTCATTATCATGACACCTTTAGTGTCTATTACTAATAATTACACATTGCTGTCACCTGATTGATTATACATGGCTATTTAGGTTGCCTATGAATCTTCCCTGAACACTATATTCAAATAGCAGATGCATTTAAAAAGTTGTGAATATTACATTTGAATGCATAATATTAGGGCATAATTTACATGTACAGCATTTAGTCCATTTGAATATGACCCGGGTGCTTTTGGATGGGTGGGAACCCAGCTGTTTCACCACACCCAGTTCAAGCATAACTATATTTATATATTATTTACCATCAGTTCTGTGTTCACTGTGATTGGTGGATTTCTAGCCCTGCCCCTTCCCACACACCCCTTTAGCAAATGTTTTTAAAATTTTTTGGTTCATTTAATTTTGTTGAACAGAATCAGACCAAATAGAAAGCAAATCAAAGGTCTCAGTAGGCCCTTAAACACTAATAAACAAATTTGATGGTTTATTTGATGGCTTACTGATGGTTTCTTGTTTCACAAAGTAAATTCAGTGTACCATTTTAGGATAATTAGTATTATTTGTGGTCACCTAACATCTAATCTCCTCTCATAGGTCTACAAGTCCTCCTCCCCTCTTGTTGAAAAATCTCTTGGCTCATATGGAGCTTGTGTTTTTTGTCAATGTCCTTACATGTCCTGTCCACTTTCAGGATTTCTGAAAGCATAACTGTGTGCTGTCTAATGTGAGCTTGTCTGAGAAAACAAGGCTGAATAAACAGAACTATTAAATCCAGAAGCCACTGAGACTTGCGCAATAGCTATATTTAGTTATAGACCTATTCCCGTTAACCGCACTGTGTATACTGGGGGTATTTTTATAAACTGCTATAATTTACAGCTAGAAATGCTTTTATTAAGCTCCCTTCCTGTTTTTATTGCAAAGTAAATGAAGCCATTAGCACTAACCTGAGAATAAGAACACAAGCAGCGACCAAAGAGTATGCCAGCAGAGTGCCAATGGACATCATGTCCACTAAGGCTTTTAAGTCAAAAAGACAAGCCATGATAGCTGTAGGATATGGTATATAAAAAAAACAGATTAACAAAGCAACTGAAAAAATACATTAGTGCTAAACTATACTCTATACATTGTAAAGAACATACAGTATACAACAACAAATCTTTTTCCAGATGATGTATTCAATTGGGAATTTATCAGTAGACATGCATTATAACTTATTATGTTGTTTAATAGTAAATTGGAAGATTTATTCAATTTTAACCTGTTAAAGCAAAAAAGTCAAATGTTGAAAGTGAACTTTTACCATAAAACAACAACAGACTCTATAATTAGCACTCCAAACAAAAATCTAGATAAGCATCTGTGTATATTTGTAGCATGAATTACTGATTTGTGGTTGTTTTGTGGTGAAATATCACTTTTAAGTTGTTATAAATGTCTAACAGAAATATTACAAACTTTTGTAAGTGTGTTTTGATCAATCCTTTTTTTTTTAAAAAAGATGCAGCAAGCATAATTATGAATATGACAATTGTACCTCCATCACCATATTTTTTAAAATCACAACCAGGGATTTCATTGCAACACAACTAGCTAGCTGATAGCATATGTATTAATATAAAATAAAACAATACAGCAAATAGCAAATAACTGACTGGAATGCATACTTTCAAATGGCTGGTTTCTATTTGTATTAGTACTTGTCATAACCTAAACTATTTTAGATTACGCTGGGATGATGAAACTTGGCAAGAATTCGGCAAGTGAAAAGTGCTTCACAAATCCCTGATTGTGGTTCATGAGCTATGATTAATGCTCTTCAGCTCTGACATTTAGGGGTTAAATTAGGGGGTGGAGGTGGAGAGGGACCAACTGTGAATACTAAAACAATAAACACAACAATTAGGTCTGGCAATATTTAAATTTGTAGTTATTTAAATTAAGTGTTTAAAATAGAAACAGATACATTGAAAACTGCATTATATACCTTATGGGGAATAATAAGGAGATAATAAAGTGTCTAGAGGTTATACTGTTAATTTAAAGCTGTTACAATCATCATTTTTGGAAATCATGGTGCTGCACAAAGTCAGTTCCTTATTCTTCACTTATTTTTTTATCATTATCAGTAGTTATTCCACGAAACACCATCATTACATTATTGTACAGTATAACCAATGGTCACTGTATTATCTATCTATTATCTATTATCTTTGCTGATGTACTGTGTGGGATCGATTTGAGACATGAGCACCGATCGTGAGCATTGATACAGGTGTCCAAACTTACAAACACTCAGCAGGCTAGCGATGTAGACTATCAAAGCCAGATTGCTTCAGTATGGACTGAATCACAGGGGCCTCACGAAGCAAAGCCTGACCTCCTGGAGCCCTCTTCCCAGTAGTTAATAACGTACACTACACTCTGGCCTCTATGCAGCTGTACGTAGAGTCTTCAAACACTTGCTAAACTCATTCACTCATTCCTGCTAGCACGAAAGCATTTATCCTCTACTGTTCCCCAAAAAAATTCCTCTGCAGCTGATCTTACAGGCAGCTGCACCTGTCCTTGTTCAGTGCCTGTACACAAAACAAATATTGCTCTCTTTTACTCTCTCCAGGATATCTTCCTCTTTAGGGCCCTTATAAATCAACATGTCCAAATATTAGGCACCCCCCTACTACGTTGCATTGTTCATAGGCTCATAGAAAGGTTACATCTGCACCCTAAAGGTTTTATGTAGAACTCTACAAAGGAAAGTTTCTCTTCCAGAAAAGATTCAGAGTAGAACCCGTTATAGAGGTTGGAACACTTAGCCATTCAAACAACTCCAGAGAAATCGTTTTTTCCTAAGAATACATCTTAACATGCACTAAATACACCTGATTCAACTCAACAGCTAATTACCATGCGAATTATGGGTTAAATCAATTATTCAAGAGCAGTAGATCGGGAAAAAACATCAATGTGTAACTTTCACATCACTGCAACCACCACAAGAGCAAGAGCATGCATCCACCACTACCACTGCAAGCCCAGTCATGCACACACTGCAACTGCACCCAAGCTGACACACAAAGAGACAGCAGTCCATGCCATGTCCCTCTCTCCTTGGGAGCTTACCCGCTATGGTGCCTGCTGCCATTGTGGCAGCCACTGGTGACTGACGCTTACTCACTTTGGAAAGAAATCTGAAAAGTATGCCATCTCGCGCCATGGCAAAGAGAATGCGTGGCAGAGGAAACATGGCGCCTAACAGGCTAGGAACAAAAAAGGGGTCATCGTTCAAACACAAAGTATTCCTGACAGTTAAGAACACATATCAGTCCACTGGCAATTGTGAATGTGTAAATAACTGTCAAATGCAGGCATTGTGTAGGCTAATTTTTTTAGTTATTGCTACGATTGTGTTTGGATTTTGTCTCTGTATGATTGTTCATTCTTTAGGCTCACCAATGATATCCTAATGTTGGACATTCACATTTGCCTGGTGGAGCATGTTGCCAGATTTACACAGCAAATTACACCCCCAGCTCTCACCTGCAACTACACCGGAGGCCATTGTTGCAATAAGTGGGGTCTTCGTCTTAGGATTGATTCTGGCTAACACTTTGAAAAGCACCCCATCCTCTGCCATAGCATAGATTACACGTGGCATTGGGAATATGGAGCCCAGCAGACTGCATATAGAGCAAAGACATGCACGGGACGAACACATTAGTCAAGCAACACACACTGTACACAAGCCGCACTGCACCACTGACACAAAGCAGAACAAGTACATGCTGGAGACCAGTTCCCCAAAAGCTTTCTTTAAGGTATTATACAGTGTTTCAGTGTGTGTATTAACATCATAAAGTACACACTTTACAGCATTTTAGGGATTTGGCCATTCAGTTATGTCATCATTTTTTTCCTGGATTATCCCTGAAGGCACTGCCATAGATTCATAGTTATGTTAATGATTTACAGTATATTAGGAACTTTTTTTATAAAATAATAGCACTCCAGGTCTTGTCCTGTTTTACTGTATGATGATATACACTCAGTGGCCACTTTAATAGGAACACCTGAACCCCTGATCATTCATGCAATTATCCAATCAGACAATCATATGGCAGCAGTACAATGCATAAAATCATGCAGATACATGGCAAAAGCTGGTTTGAGTATTTCAGAAATGGCTGATCTCCTGGATTTTCTACACACAGCTAGAGTCTCTAGAGTTTACACAGAATGGTGAGAAAAACAAAAAAACATCCACTGAGTGACATTTCTTTGGGCAAAAATGCCTTGTTGATGAGAGAGGTCAGAGGAGAATGGGCAACCTGGTTCAAGCTGACAGGAAATTTACAGAAACTCAAATAACCACTCTTTATAACTGCGGTGAGCAGAAAAGCATCTCAGAACATGACAAACCTTGAGGCAGATGGGTTACAATAGCAGAAGACCACATCAGGTTCCACTCTTGTCAGCCATGAACAGGAATCAGAGACTACAGTGGGCACAGGCTCACCAAAACAGCACAGTTGAAGATTTTCGCCATCTTATAATGGCTACATCCAGCACGATAATGTGGCATGTTACAAAGCACAAGTCATTTTAAACTAATTCCATGAACATTACACTGAGTTCAGCATACTTCAATGGTCTCCCTAGTCACCAGATATGAACACAATAGGGTACCTAAGGGATGGGAGTAAGTGCTAGAATGGGAGATTTGTAGCATTTGCAAATCTGCAGCAACTGTCTAATGCAACCATGTCAATAGACTCAGCACAACCAGAATCTCAACAGAAGGTCTCCAACACCTTTTGGAATCCATGCCACAAATAGAGGTTGTTCCGAGAGTAAAAGGGGGACCTACCCAAATATTAGTGTGGTGTTCCTAATAAAGTGGCCAGTGAGCGTATGAGACAAAATTGTCATATTAGGAGACATCAGAATGCTTTTGAAGAAACAAATTTATAATATAGACTGTACGGTTGAACTGGTTGTACATACTCCAACAAAATGTTCTGCAATTAGAGATCTCACCAGGAAAAAAAAAGACAGTCATTGTTCATGCATAGGTTTTGTCCTGAAAGAGTGCAATAATGAAGCATCAATTAAATTGAAGTGCAAAGCAATTTATATTTATTCTTCTTTCAAACAAACCACCACCAAAGAATCACTGGAGTTTTTTATGAATCAATCCACAATAGACCCATTAAACAACATGTACTAACTAAGCCTGTCTTTGACAAACAATTAAATAATGTTTAATATTTAAAATTTAAAACTCATCATTAAAATGTAATCTTAATTAAGATTTGAAACCCACCCTGAAAGGATAATTACCTGGTTGATAGTGCACACAGGGATCCCACTGCCACCACATATTTAGCAGGACCCCAGCCAACATAGTCAAAGGCCACAGGCAGAGGACTCTTCTCATCCAGAAGATAGTACGGCATCATGAGGGTAAGAGCAGCAGACACGCCAAAATAAGCCAGGAAGCAAATCAGCAGGGAAGCAACTATACCAATGGGAATGGCCCTCTGAGGATTCTTCACCTCCTCACCTGATCAAGAGAGTTCTGCCATCAAAGCACTGTTTCACAAAATAGTCAAACATGTCCAAAAAGTAATAACACATTTATTAATTGAAAGGGGCTTGATTGTGTCTAGCCATCATATGTCTGCATGAATACCTGTGGTGGCAATGCAATCAAATCCGACAAAGGCATAGAAGCATGTGGCTGCACCAGCCAAGGTTCCGCCAAAGCCATAAGGCAAAAACCCACCAGCACCATAATCACTGGTAACATTTCCAGTGTAGGACAGATTTCTGTAATCAGTTACAAGAATAAGGTTAGTTATCATTTTTTTATTCTCAATGCACATACAATAAAGCCTTGGGATGCCTTACAAATCAAAAATGCCTTACAAATGAATATGCACATCTCTCACCTAGTCACAATAGTCACATTTATAAGGGATTCTTCGGATATCTTCCAGTTGAAAGAATCTCCTTTGACGAAGCCAGAGATAATGACGAACAAAAGCACAAGCACGTTGATGGCGGTAAAGATTTTGTTGACCCATGCTGACTCTTTAACCCCAAAGGAAAGAAGACCTGGGAAAATAAAATCATAAGAAAACATTGACTATCATATTGTGGTGTTCCAGAAGGCTCAGTTTTGTGTTCCCATAAAATAAAGCGATTTATTTTTTATGAACAGTCGGGGACATAGATGTAATAGTACTGTTGTGTGTGAAATTGTAATCTTGTGTGTATGTGTTTTTCTTTTCTTTTTCTTTTATAAATAAATTTTTAAAAACTATATTTAAAAAATCTTACTGCTTACTGAGGTTAAGCTTCGGCCTGGATTTAGGTGTAGCCATAGCATTAATTAGCTGCGTTAATAATTATGTCAGTGGAAAGTCTTCACAATAGTGACAAACAATGTCTTAAATTATTCTTTCATTCAAAATACCTCGAGCTTCTCTAATACAATATAGTAGTCATGTTCCTCATTACCTCAGCATGTTGGCCTTGGAAAAACTTGGCTTTACTGTGATTAAATAAATATTGACAGAATGTCCTCTTGAAATAGTGTAATAGTGTGCTCAGTCCAGCAGTTCAAACGTCATTCTATCTGGAATTTTAGAGTAGCTCAGATGCCAACTGGCTTAGGACCTGAACAAAAAACCCCATGATCAGGTCCACATGAGCCTGCTTACGTATGTACTGCTGTACTATGTCTTATTCAATTTTACCTGAAAAGTTCTGCATTGTTACAGAAACCAGTGCTAATTTTAATGAAATATTTAATACGTAATGCAGCTGATAACATGATGACAAGTGTTGCCATGCATACCAAAAAAATCTTCTAGAAAGCAGCAGACCATTTACATAGTGGACAGTTATGGTTTTAAATTTAAGAGAGAGTTATACATGGCCAAAATGACATTTCAAAAATAAGAAATACCTGATAGGAGTAATATAAGGCAAGCTGCAAAGAAGTCGGGATATTCTGCCAGGCCAGGCATGCTCATTCTGAAGTGTAATTTGCAGAACTGTTCAATATGGCCCCCTACTAGTTCATCAAATGTTCCACTCCAAGCTCTGGCAACACTTGAGGTCCCTTCAAACAAAAGAATATCAGCTTGTGTTGTGAATGCGTACAAGTCAATACAACCCTTTGAAGGTTGATAGAAAAGTCCAACATTTATTCTCATAAAATATTATAAATAGTTTCTGCACATTTCAAAGGGATTTCAAATTATTTAGATGGTGTGTTCTGTGAAATAAATGACTCAAATTTAGGTTAATGATGAAAAACACCTACAATGGAGCAATTCTCCAAGAACTGATAAGGATGTAATATTATAATTAATCTGAAGGTGTTTACTCAACATATTTAGATGTTGTATTATCCAAAATAATTGTGTGTTTTATCATGTTCTATTAAGAAATTTAATTGCTGATGTTATGTTTTATCAAGAGATTTAAGTACACTTGTCACATAACAGGTATTGGATGAGTAATGCTTGTTTCTCTTCAGATTTTTTTAAAAAGAAATTGAATATGAGGAAGACAATTGTTTCTGTAAGAAATCAGACACTATCAATTCATGAAACATATCTGTTAAGCTAATGTGTAGGTGGAAGGCAGGCATCTTTGTTCATTTTTACATTTATCCAATCCTAGCAAGTGATTTAAAAATCTTAATCTAGAAAGATGAGGATCTGAACTGAAACAGTGTCAACCTGCTTTTTGAATGATCCCTAAATCAAGCATCCTTCATTACAGGTAGATGAATAAGATAAATAATGTAGATAAATAAAGTTAGCACAACCAGAACACTAATTCTGTGTTTATGGTTAAAAAAAATTATAATAATAAAAAAAAAACATTTGTAATAACTTTGAGCCCTCACTCATAATTCACAAAATAACCTGAGCATGAAGTCACTGAACTCTTTGTATGCCAGACAAGACAATTTTGACACTGGCAGTTCTATATCCCATGGAACAATGATATATAAGAAAGATATATAAGAATATAAAAAGATATATAAGAAAAAAACACAATTTATTGATTCATTAACTGGTTCTTCAGTCAATTGTTTTATTTTGTTTAAATAGTTTTTGATCATTAACCACATTCCTCATTCACTGATTCTTCAGTAATCACTTTGAAAATTGAGCGCAATACAGAAATACACCCTGAATGGGACCTGAGTCTTGGACAAATTTAAAACGCTTATATTATTTCTTAAAAATAACCTAACAAATGTGCAGAAAATACATTTTAAAAACTTTTTTTATTATTTATTATTTAAGATCTTCCAGCATATTTTTATAAGGATGAAAATTAGAGTAGAGCAATTCTTTACACTCACCTATCACATATGAGAGAATCAGGTTCCATCCCGTGATGAAGGCCAAGAGTTCCCCTACTGTCACATAGCTATAGAGATATGCAGAGCCTGTCTTGGGCACTCGAGCGCCAAACTCAGCGTAGCACAAGCCTGCCATGACAGAGGCCAGAGCGGCTATGAGGAAAGACACTACAATGCTAGGGCCAGAGTTGCCTTTGGCGACCTCTCCAGCAAGGACATAGACTCCGGCACCCAGTGTGCTGCCCACACCCAGAGCGATGAGGTCCGCTGTGGTGAGGCAGCGACACAGCTTGGAATCCTCCAGACAGTCCACATTTTTCCTTCTCACCAGAGAGCGGCTGAACGACAGCAGGTGTGCCAGCATTCTTTCACTTAAGACCAGAAACCAGGGAAATGATTTAATTACATGAATAATATAAAGTAGTAAAATCCTTCAGAAACAAATGAACTCTCAGTATTAACAACCAAAATACAGGATGCAAAATACAGTACTATGCAAAAGTGTACAATGCAAAATATAGTACTATGCAAAAGTCTTAGACACATGTAAAGAAATGCTGAAAAGCAAAGATGCCTTCAATAATAATGAAATTAAACTTTTCTATATAAAACAAATCTCAATATCAACCAATAGTCAGTAGCCTCAGGTACAATTTGTTTTAAAAGGAAATTGGCTGGTAATTTTTTCTAAGAATCTTGGCAAATCTGCTACAGTTCTTGAAGACTTTGACTGTCACATTTGCTTCTGAATTTACAGGTAAAACCAAAATAACCGTCATTATGTTTTTTGTCTGAAAAGTTTTTTTTGTTTTTTTTTACATAATGTTACTTTCTTTAACATATAAACATTTTCTATAACCTTTCATACTTTTTTGTTGTAAAGGTAATGTTTGTAAATCTATTTTTTTTTTTCTGAACATTTAAGAGAAAAAATTTGTATTAAAAGAAATTAGGAAGTCTAAGTCATTTGCATGGCAGAACATCCCTCAAAAATCAAAAATCTGAATGACCAAAAAAAATAATTTTAAAGATCGTCAGGATGTTCACACTCAGTCCTTGTGTGAATTTATGCTTGGTTTCATGGCATTCTGTCATGAGAGAGTAGTTGGTTTATTCCAGCATTCTTTAATTAAGCCTGGAGAGCTACAATACTCCTCAGTTTAGGCTGTACTGTTACAACACCCTACTTGTTCCCTATCCACCGGGAAGCAATTGGATATTTTCAGTTTTGGGTTTGGGTAGGTTTTGTAAGGGTTGCTTCATGAAAGGAAAAAAAAAGAAAAATCCTCAAAGAAGTATTACATAACATGTAAAATATGTTAACCACTGTAATGAAGGTAGAATATTTCTTAACTGTGATGATGTTTTTCACTAATCTCAGACATTACAGTATCTCATTAGTATCTTATGGAGAATTGATCTAATTTGATGGCATCTCACTGATTGTTTACAGTCTTTACATATGTACATGCAGGTATTCTAATATTTACTTGACTATAGGTCTACTCATGCTGCTCACACACATTTCAACATACTGCACCAAAATGTCGAAATAAAACCTTTTTTGTATGCAGATTAACAAGTTGCAGATCCAGTTCTAAAACCCTAGGCTTGAATTGTGCTCTGTTGAATAAATAGTGTTACACAAATATGGATTAGGAGCTGGTGCATATGAAGGAATGTTAGCATAATTATTAAATGTTATGTATAGACTGTGAAAAGGACACATACTCTTTCTTGCTAATTAAGAAACAGCTCTAAGGTGGAATATGAGTCTGCACTGCATGTTACCTATTTCACTAAAATTCAAATTCAAAGCAATTTTAGGGTACTGGAGTTTGTTAGAAATATTTCCTATGAATTTTGAACTATGTTAAGCTTATCCTTAATACTGTTACAGTTACATAAATACTTACAAAATGGTTTCAACAGGATTAGAGAAGTACTTATACTTACCTGTAGAAGCCACAATTTGAGCACGCAGTTGCAGTGGCTTTGAGGGAAGTCGTACAGCACACGCACAACTTCTCACAGAATTGTGTCAGTGATTGCTTTAAAGATGCAAGTGTTGTGCGTCAGCTATCTATAAAGGCCTGTGTTAAGTTTGACTTAACGTTTCTCCTTTTCTCAAGCTCAAGCCCTTGCTGCTGACATGGGAACCCCTAACTCTTCTATTTTTACTCCTTCCTTCATTCTATCCTGGTGTGTCTTAACTTGTTCTGCCTTGGTGCATGGACTCTGGGGGATTGGTCTGACAGCTATACCGCCCCAACAGGAGGAGGGGAGAGGAAGAGGGTGGGTTTAGTGTTTGAGCGTGTAAAACATGTAGAGGGTGGCACATACTCAATGGTGTGTGTGTGTGTGTGTGTGTGTGTGTGTGTGTGTGTGTGCGTGTGTGCGTGCATGTGCATGCATGTGTGAACAAATGTGTAGAGAGAAGCAGAAATAATCATGTCCATGCCTTATTTCCTTTAAAAAAAGCTTCTTTCTAATGCACACAGGCCAAACATATCCAGCTGCCAGAGCACTTACTGACCACTGATAAATGGTTAAGCAACTGACATTGACAAACACTGAGACAGACACGTCTGTTTGCCCAACGCAGTGGGGACAGGTCGCTAAAAGCATGACCGTTCATTGGACAGGGGGTATGGAGGAGTGATCACAGGTAAAAGGTATATGGAAAACTACTTCTTCAAATCTGTGAGTGCAAAAAGGCCAATACATTTATGTTAAAGTCAAAAGTTAAATACAAAACACACTACAAATCTCACAAAGAAAATGCCAAGATCGGAAAACAAGAACAAGACCCCTAACAAGAACCCTAAATGTTAGAAT
This sequence comes from Pangasianodon hypophthalmus, assembly GCF_027358585.1. Classification (NCBI taxonomy): domain Eukaryota; kingdom Metazoa; phylum Chordata; class Actinopteri; order Siluriformes; family Pangasiidae; genus Pangasianodon; species Pangasianodon hypophthalmus. The sequence goes on along the minus strand of NC_069716.1, from coordinate 17,516,157 downwards.
TTATTTAATGGTTACGTTTCTATAATGGTTGTTCATAAGAAGAAGAAGAAGAAAAAAAATTGTTAAAATTTTAGATCACCTTTGTCAAACACAAGATTGATTTACGGACAAAGCAGAAAGCTTTAGAACAACTGACAGAAAAAAAAAACTTATGCTAACAGAAAATAGTCATAAAACAATAAATGTAAAAAAAAATATTAAAAAGTAATATATTATTTAGATAAATGGCTTCTGTCCCACATAAAATATTTTTCTAAATCCTATTGCAGCCTGGCTACACTACTTTCAATTAGACTCTGATGTCTGCAATGTCCTACACTCCCAATTCACCATCACTCTAAGCTCATTATGTGGTCTGAATGCCACAGTGAAAGCAAATGCCACCTCTAATAGATGGCTGAGTTGGAGCCACAGACGCAAACATTCATACACACGCTGCCCTGGGAGACAGAGTGGCGAGATGCAGAATAAATTTATTCATTTAAAGGATTTTTGCCAAAGCTTGTGAATACAAGATAAGATAGATCTAGGTGATAATCAAAAGAAAAATCAAATGCCTAGAATGCTGTAATTATACACACAGTGGCCATTTTTTCAGGTATCCTCTTGTAGGTGAATATTTCATTTGAAATCTAGCAGTAACACTGATATTTAAAACATTCTGCAACACCAAATATCCTTTTAGTAATTTCAAATAATGACAGTAAACCTAATAATAATAATAATAATAATAATAATAATAATAATAATAATAATAATAATAATAATAATGATAATAATAATAATAGCTCAGTGAATTCAATAATATTTTCAACAAAAGACTAGCAAAGCATAAGTCATTAAAAATCTACCTTTTAAAAAAATTAAGATGAGATAGAAGAGCAGATCCAGAGTGTGTTTAATGCAGTGTGTTCCAAGTTTAAGTGCTAAGACACTAAGACACTCAGGGCCAGTTCCCAGGTTTTGTGGTAACACTGACCTTACACAATATAGGATCAAATCACACCTAGATTTACATTACATTTTATCCACTATACTATGGAGGCTTCACTCTCTTGCAAAAGCTGCTGTGTATATCTGCCAGCCCAGCCTTTAGGTGTAGGAGCACAGTAAAGTGGGCATCGTATTTTGTATTGCTCTATCTGATAAGTGTTGCCATTTCATTAACCCAACTACCAGTGTAATGATCAATCTAAAGCCACCAAGTGCAGTGGTTCTTTGCTCTAACAAATTGACTTAGCTACGCAAGGCTTCTAATACTGTTTGTTGATGGGATGCTTTAAACCACTTAACTGTGCCATCATCAGAAAATGTCCTGGTCAATTATTAGTGACAAGGCAAAAGATGGTCATATGAGCTATAAGAGCTGCAGTATAGAGAAGGTTTACATGTATAATCTTTAAAATAATTCGGCAGTATATTGGCAAAACAAAGTAAGCTGTAGCGTGCATGTAACTAATATAATTTCTGGTAGCAATATTTCTGTAAACTATTTGCATTTATTTATCTTAGCAGGCTACTTTTAATCATCATGAGCATACAACTGGTTTTCAAAATGAAACTACTGCTAAGAAGGTTTAAAGTTCATTGGGACAATTCATAGAGGTGAAAATGATTCGCACAATGAAAATGCAGCAGACTAAATGTATAAATGTCTTCTAGAAAGATTAGTTCCAAGTAATTTGGCGGCCACATAACATCAAATGGGAAAGGAATGACTGGAAAATTATTGTCCTTGGCACCGCTTTCTTTTTCTTTAGCAGCAGTGTTTTGTTTTTTTAACTTAGTGGTACTGGTAAGTAAAGCACTTATGCTGTTTATAGGTGTTATATTGCTTTATAGTCATAAAAACAGATACTTGTGCAATTATCACTTGCATGAGGAAAACACACAGCCCTTCACTTCTTTTTTTCATTGATGATTCATCTGACTATCTAACATAATATGTTTGGCTACTCGCTAAATCTATATCAACATACGTATCAAGTTAACAATTTTAGGTTACACTTTTAAATTTCTATAAAATTTTGGTTCGAGGAGCAGTTCTATTGAGCATTTTCTGGCTGTTCTGAGAACACTTTATATAACGTTTCTAAATGTTGCCTACAGTGTATTCTATAGAGATGTCAGAAAACAGTAAACGTTGTATTAAAATGTGCCATAATTGAAAATAATGACATTTCAGTTGAAGGTATTTATCCGTTTCCTACAGTGCTGCAACTGCATTTTTAATCATGCAATTATCCAATCAGCCAGTTATGAGACAGCAAGCTAGTATAGAGTTTATACAGAGTGGTGCGAAAAACAAAAAACATCCAATAAGCTGGAGTTCTGCAGGTGAAAGGTCAGAGGTGAATGGCCAGACTGATTCGAGCTGACAGGACACCTACAGTAACTCAAACGACCACTCTTTACAGCCATGGTCAGCAGAAAAGCATATCAGAATGTACAACAATTTGAACCTTGAAAACCACATCGGATTCCACTCCTGTCAGTTAAGAACAGTAATCTTAGGCTAGAGTAGGCACAGGCTCAACACAACTGGACATTTGATTAGAAAGATTACAAAAATGTCACCCGGTCTGATTAATCTTGAGTTCTGCTGTGACATGCATATGGTAGGGTCAGAATTTGGTATCAATATTAATCTATGGACCCAACATGCCTTTTGCCAACAGTTCAGGCTGGTAGTGGTGATGTAATGATGTGGAGAATTTTTTCTTGGCCCCTTAATACAAATCAAGCATTGTTTGAATGCCACAGCCTGTCTGAGCATTGTTACTAACCAAACTGGGTCCAGTAACGTGACAAGGAGTTCAGTGTACTTCAAAGGCCTCCACAGTCACTAGATCTGAATCCTACCATGTATTAGTATGATGTTCCTAAATAAATGGTAGATGAATGTAGTTTCCTAAACCACAGGTTCCCAACCTTGGCTTTGGATTATTTTAACTGTTCATTCATCTTTATCCTGCTCAGGGTCAATGTGGATCCTAAACCAGAAACACTGGATGTGAGGCAGGAATACATCCTAGATGGCACGCCAGTCCATTACAGGGCCCTATGCACACACATACACACATTCACATACTCTGGAAACCCATATGCCATTATAATTTGTGTGACAGATTTTGTTTTTAGATTTGGATGATTTACTGGCCAAATACAGTCATAGAATCATCCTGAATATTTTTTTTTTTTAGCTACAATCACTTTTCTTCTGAAGAGTCTAACAGCCCTGCTGGAAAAAAAAAACAGCTAAAACCAGCCTAAATTGGTTGGTTGGCTGGTCTTAGCTGGTCTCCCAGCCTGGTGATAGCTAGTTTAGCAGGCTGGTTTTAGAGATGTTTTGACCATTTTAGCTTTAGATGGTCAGGTTGGTTTTAGCTGGTCAGTGTTGTTCAGACTGGTCTTAGCTGGTCAATGGTGGTCAGGCTGATCTTAGCTGGTCAGTGGTGGTCAGGCTGGTCTTAGCTGGTCAGTGTTGGTCAGGCTGGTCTTAGCTGGTCAGTGGTGGTCAGGCTGGTCTTAGCTGGTCAGTGTTGGTCAGGCTGGTCTTAGCTGGTCAGTGGTGGTCAGGCTGGTCTTAGCTGGTCAGTGTTGTTCAGACTGGTCTTAGCTGGTCAATGGTGGTCAGGCTGATCTTAGCTGGTCAGTGGTGGTCAGGCTGGTCTTAGCTGGTCAGTGGTGGTCAGGCTGGTCTTAGCTGGTCAGTGGTGGTCAGGCTAGGAGACCAGACCAGCTTGGCCAGGCTGGAGGATCAGCTTAACCCAGCTATATCCAGCTTAAGATGGCAAAGACCAGCCAACCAGCCCAGGCTGGTTTTAGCTGGGGGTTTTTTGTTTGTTTGTCTTGTTCTGTTTTTTCAGTAGGGAGCTGAAGTATTAGTGTAATGACTGATTAAGTTTAGCTCTCTTTCCAAATGTTTTTTGTTCTGTTGGATTTATAAGTCAGTGTCACAAGTTCATTACAGAGATAATCTTTTGGATTTTTTTTACTGTGTTTTCATTATGTTCATTTATTTACCCACAGTCATGTTTTCTTGTCGCTGAAACAAAACCTATATAGGTTTTTAGTTGTGTTGCTGTAGCATATCGGGTCGGCTTTAGGACCGCGCGGTGTTTCCACAGAGCTAACGGTGATTCACCCTAGTGACCGGGTAGACTATGATCACATCAGATTCACTTCGACAATTTTTTTATTTTACGTAATCTCACAATGTTGTGAGACAATACACCAGGAAATAATCTTTTTAGTGTGATGTTTACAGTTGCTACCGGAAGTAGCAGATAAATGTTGATTTGTGGTGTTTGCGTGTGAAAGATGGAGCACATCAGATTGCCGAAGGTAAACACACAATAATAGTTTATACAATAACTGTACGAATATTACTCACATGAACATGGTTTAAATTGCCCATGGGCTTAGTTTTATTATGTGATGTAAATAAATTAGTGTATATATTGAATAACACGGTGTAATAAATGTGGAGCAGTGCGTTCACAGGCTAGCAGGGACATAATCACTGGTTAGGCTCATGCTGTTTAACGTTATATTAATATCCAGATATATTAAGGACTTTTACCAAATGTTTAATTCTATACATAATTGTTATTGAATTTGGGTGTGTCATATTTCAGGTTGAAAAAGTCCAGCTAGTGGACAGGGGCTCTTCTCACAGGGCACGAGCTGGAACACTGTACTTAACAGCCTTCCATACAGTGTTTGTGGAGAATGAGGCTGAGGATCCCAGTGAACTATGGGTAAGTGCTTACTGACACACTCTCTCTCTCTCTATCATCTATATCTATCTATCTATATCTCGTCTCTCTCTCTCTCTCTCTCTCTCTATCTATCTATCTATATCTCGTCTCTCTCTCTCTCTCTCTCTCTCTCTAACTCTCTATCTCTCTCTCTCTCTCTCTCTCTCTCTCTATCTATCTATCTATCTATCTATGCCTATTTCATCCCTCTATCTATCTATCTAGCTATCTATCTATCATCTGTACTTATCTATATTTCATCTGTCTCATCTCTCACTCTCTATCTGTCTCTCTCTCTCTATCTGTCTGTCTATCTCAATCTCATCTCTATCTCTCTATCTCTCTCTATCATCTCTACCTATCTATCTATATCTCATCTCTCTCTCTCTCTCTCTCTATAGATAACTCTCTACTTATCTATATCTCTCTCTCTATCTGTCTATCTGTCTATCTATCTATCTATCTATTCCATGCCTATTTCATCCCTCTATCTATCTATCTATCTATCTATCTATCTATCTATCTCATTCTCTCTGTCTGTCTATCTCATCCATATCTCACCTCTATCTATCTATCTATCTATCTATCTATCTATCTATCTCATTCTCTCTGTCTGTCTATCTCATCCATATCTCACCTCTATCTATCTATCTATCTATCTATCTATCTATCTATCTATCTATCTATCAAGTCAAAGTGTCCTTGAGCAAGGTTGTCAAATTGTCCTAAATACAAGCAGCTGTCAATAAATAAACTTAATCTTAAATTCATTCATTCATTCAACTACATCTCCCTCAATTGCTTAATTTGTTCATCCCTAATGTATCAGCTTAAATATTACTGAAATTTAAATTAAATGCGTCAACAGAATATAAATAAATTCAACTGAATGTGGAATGTCAGTCACAGATGGTCTCATTAGATGACTATCCTAAGAAGATGCATGAAGAATGATGTCAGGGATGTGGAAATGAAAAAATGGTCTAATTGTCACAGTGTTTTTGAGATCCTTGGTCACATATATGAAAATCTCTGATTGACAAAGTTTCACAATTACATATGCTCTGGTTTTAATCACAGGTGCTGCATAGTCTGGTGTGTAATATTAAGAAACAAAGCCCTACTACTTTGGGATGCCCACTTCTCATTCAATGCAAGAACTTCCAGCTTATTCAACTCATCATCCCACAAGAGAGCGACTGCAATGATGTTTTTATGTCACTCTTACGACTCTCCCGGGCAGGTAAACTGAAATATTTCACAAATCTTAGATATGATCGTGTGGGTTGTTTTTGGACTTGGATGCCATCACTGTACCACAGTTGATAGACAGACATCTTATAAATTCACAGGAGCAAATGGGAGAAAATCATTTATATAAAGAATTGAAGTAAATCTTCATATCTTGACTAAGTGGAATTTTTTTTTTATCACCATGCTCTAATCTAGTGGATTTAATACTAAAAACTCAGCACTTAAAGACCCACAGGGCTTCATCGTTTTTATGTGAGCCACAAATAAAAACTGCTAAATGCAGAAAAGGAGCGTGCAAATTTTGCATAGATTACAACACCTGTGCCTGGAGCTAATTAAACACAGTGTTAAATAACACCTTTTCTTTGCCATTTTTGTATTAAGCTGTCATCATCTTTTCTCTTTCTTCACATATCCAGATTTTCAGATATTTATGATATTTCTCCTGTGCCATGATGTTTAACAGACTCCCAGTGCTTAGAAAATCAAACCCTGATATTGTTTTACTTTCAATAAACTAAAAACTGCCCCAACTGCACTTAGGATCTCTTTACTTGTTTGTTTTTCAATCATATGTACTGTGCCGGTTGCTGTTACTTTTGTTATTTTGCGTTTTTCTATTTTTCAGAGCGATACGAGGACCTATATTGTTTTTCTTTCAAGCCTAATTTCAACAAGGCCGAGAGGGACAAAAATTGGAACTTTATAGACCTGAAGGCTGAATACAGTCGAATGGGAGTGCCAAATAAACTATGGCATGTCACCTCTATCAACCGAGAATACAGGGTCAGTGTGTATCTCGACTGTTACATTCTAATGTTTGTCTCTATGTCAAAAAAAAGTGTAGTTTTGAGAAAACACAGTATGGACGACAACTTGTGGTGACATTTAGTCAATCTGTGACATGTATATATATTATCTGTACACTTGTAAATGACACCTGTCACCTTTACCCCATCTTCTCCAGGTGTGTGACACTTACCCCGCTGACCTGTTTGTGCCTAAATCAGCCACACTCCCTGTCATTATAGGGAGCTCCAAGTTTCGCAGCAGGGGCCGATTTCCTACATTGTCATACTACTGCAAAGAAACTCAAGTGAGTTTTCAAACCATTCTTTGCAGTGAATATTAGCTTTTAGGGGTCCTTTTAATGACAGATTAGAGAGTCTGACCCTTTGTTCCTTATGGCTTGCATGTTATTGGTCATCTGTCATCTGATAGTAGTTCAAATGGAACTTTGTAACAGCATACTTTGACCCCGATAAGACTCCTTTACATTTTCCTCCGGTACTGAACTGGGCATTAGCTATATTTTGTCAATGCTGAACTTACTCAAACTGTTGTAAACTGTTGTAAAGTGTATCTTCTACCCCAGAAGTATCCAAAATGAAGTGTTCAGTATTAGTTTGTATGATAGGTACTTAAAAGCAAGCTTAGTCTTTTTTTTTTTTTTTTTTTTTTTTTTTTCCCTGTATGGGTTTGCTTAATCAGTACAGGCCATTTGTTTTATTGAGGTCAAGTATTCTCCAAAGACTCATATTTGCTTTTGGTTGTGTTCGTTCAAAGAGCTTTTAAGAATATATGACCTCTACACGCAAACCACGGTGATGTGACAGAAATGGCTCGGTCATAGTATCAACTCGTTTCATATCTGTGTCCCCTGTGTCATCAGGGTCTAAAAAAAAATCATATCAGCATAGCTTTAGATTTTTATGGGGGGGAAATGAAGGTCAGCTTCTCATGGAATAGGGTCCATTTTATGGAGAGAGCAGTTTGATATTAAGAGCTCTGTGTATGATTTATTATCTGTGGCTGGGTGCATGTACACTGCCAGACGTCTATTGATGATCAATTCTATTTTTCATCAAAAACAGCATATCATTTGTGCCTGTCAAAAATGTGTTTTTATTTCTTTTTGAACCATCGTATGGAAACGTAGGGCAAGTAGGAAAATAATGGGGAAAGTAGTTAGTAACTTAATTAAAATAACTTACTGTACACCACACTGTTTATTGTTTTTGACCCATTTGATTACGTAGAAGTATACACAGTGGAGCTTTTTCTCATAATGTGGTTTATGCAATCAAGCCTTCATTGTACCGAAACTGTGTTTTCCATGCAGGCAACCATATGTCGCAGCAGCCAGCCTCTGTCAGGCTTCAGTGCCCGCTGTTTAGAAGACGAACAGATGCTAGAGGCCATCATGAAGTCCAACCCCAGCAGCCGATTCATGTATGTTGTGGACACCAGACCCAAGGTGAGCTCTAATCTTTATCACAGTGACAGACATGTTTAATAAAATGTGCATATGATGGCTTTGTAGAGATTAAATAATCCTGGGGTTTTTTTTCAGCTAAATGCAATGGCAAACCGGGCTACAGGAAAGGGCTATGAAAACGAGGATAACTACACCAATATAAAATTTCAGTTCATCGGCATTGAAAATATCCACGTGATGAGGAACAGTCAGCAGAAACTGATTGAAGGTACATATACTGTTGCTTATGTATTCCACATTTAACCTTTAACTATCAACCATATAAAGTACACATTACTTTATTTACACAGTATTTACTGCATGAATCAGAACGATACAAAGCCCTTGTGTGTTTTTTTTTACATTTCACATAGCTTTTTCAAATATCATATTTTTGTGTATCAACTACCAGATGTTGTTCTTATGGTCCATAGCTGAGAAGCTAGCCAGCACTTGCAAGTAAACAATTGTCACATATTAGAAGTGGTAATGTATGATGATGCTGGGAAGAGAGTCCAGAATGTGGTGCTTGTTATAATCTTCATCTTGTAAAAATCTCCATAAAAAAGGTACAAGTTAACATGTTGACTTTCTTGCAATGTTGCAACAATATTAGAAAGCATGATAAAATGTTAGACAATTATAATGATATGAATCAGGTCCAGGGTCCCTGGTTTGATCCTGAGCTCGGATTACTGTCTGTGTGGCGTTTCACATGCTCTCAGTGTGTCCGTTTGGGTTTTCTCCGTGTTCTCCAGTTTCCTTACACTGTCCAGGAAGGCGGATTGAATGAGTGTATGAATGCATGTATGCGTAAGGTGCTTTGCGATGAACTGACATCCCATCCTGGGTGAATCCACCTGCCTGCGTGGAGATGCTGGAATAGGCCCTGGATCCACCATGACCTTGACCAGGATAAAGCGGTTCTTGAAAATAAATAAATGAAAAAATATTTGCACGTTTAATTTATATTAATAAGAGATATGGGGTTTTGAAATAAGATCATAGAGGTTTCATGAATGTTCTTTGTTAGACTACCTTGGGTGGGTATGCCTAGCAGCTTCCCATGTAAGAGAATGGTGGGAATACATACTGCTACGTACATCTGCTATACATATCCTTTGATTATTCTTGTAAAACTGTTTGTAGTGAGACAGGAACACTAGCACACTGGACCACCAAGTGGTCTCATTCACTCTCGGCATTAAGATTACTTAGACTTGACTGTAGGAGGGTTTCATGGTAACGCTAGAGGGAATTTATTAAGGAATGCTTGATTCCATCTGGCTTTCATTGCTTGACTATTTTTATTTGTTTTTAAGTTGACGATCGGGGACCCTTTACCCCCATTTGAGGGGCGTGAGAATGATTTGGTTCACTCTTGTAAAAATAATAGTAGTCTTAGCTTTGATTTTACCCTAGAAACATTAGGGAGTCCGGAGGGTGTATACCAGAGAGTAGCTGTCCAACTGAGACAGCATGGCAGTTTTAGGTCTGATTACATTAAAGTCAGTTGGAGCCTTTCCCTCTCTAATTCTTCCCAGAATGACAATTTTCCTAGAACACAGGTCTGCATTTAAGACCTGACTGAACCTGTTCACTTGAGAATCTGCGGGTGAAGCACTCTCATTTCAAGGGAAGCCATTAGCTTTCCGGAAAATATTTTATGCTTGTTTTAGATGAAAGTATCATATATATTGATCGAGCCATTGCACACTAATGAAACAAGCTCTTGTACCTTCTCCGAAGTATCAGTATAGTTATCAGTATTATCAGTATAATATTTTAAGTAAAGCACATATAAACACACACTTTTGGACTGTTATACAGTTACACCTGACCATGCCTTTGCATACTGTGTTGTGTTCATGATAATCTTAAGTTAATGATGTTGTAGGGTAATTTCAATACAAAGAGATGTTTTATTCTTTACACATTCTGGGAAGCTAAATGATGCCTTGTGTTGGTAAATTAGAAGATAACAGGTATATTTCTTACATGTACTGTTATATTTTTTCTAAATACTGTATATAGAAACAAATGTTGCAGCATTAGTACTGATTATTTTTCAATATCTAAACTAACATACTGTACGTCAAATTTGAAGTCGTCATTTTCCATGTGTACTAAAGAAATTATTTTTCATATAATGTATCAGTAACGCTGGATATTTCTGGTTTTCATTATCAAGAGACCTTTGAACAACTGCTATTCATTTTCCTATACTGTATGCTGTTGGGTTATATTTATTTTTTCCCATGGGTCAGTTTAATAACACACTGTCTCATTCCACAGTGTCTGATCTTTGTTCCTCATCCATGGGGGAATTCCTTTCGGGCCTGGAAAATTCAGACTGGTTAAAACACATCAGATCAATATTGGCAGCTGGAATCTTTGTCGCCAGGGTAAGGCACAGGACTGATTTTGAGCAAAACACACTTGTCTCCAGTACTCCAGAATCTCTAGTTCTGACTGGTTGAGTGTGTGTGTGTGTGTGTGTGTGTGTGCAGGCTGTGGCAGAGGAAGGCATCAGCGTCTTAATCCATTGCTCTGACGGTTGGGATCGGACAGCTCAAGTGTGCTCCGTAGCCAATGTGCTTCTTGATCCTTACTACAGGACTCTTAAGGGATTCATGGTAAACTATTGTGCATACCATATATATATATATATATATATACCATAATGATTTTCCTTATACTGTCTCTAATCAGTTTATAGGAGATAGGGTCCAAAAGCCTGACTTCACTATAAAGAACATTAAGAAAACATTAAAAACAAATAAACATACTTTTTAATTGCTTTAATGCATATTTCATTCAAATGATAATGTGCTCCTAAACTAGGGATAAGTGCTATGGTCTCTCAATGACTAACACTATTTTTTATTTATATTAGTGAAGAATTGTTGAATCTTCTAAGTAATAATTTGACAAACTTTCAAAGTTTTTGAAAATTGTCTTATTATTGTTTTAGAGTTGCAAGAGTTTTTATGCCATGCCGTATATGAATATCGATGATAGTTAATGATGATGGTTTTAAGTCCACTTTTTGTGCATGTCTAAAAGGTTTGTTTGCTTGTGTAATGCTTATGGGCCTTTTTAATGCTAAGGATTTACTGTGTCTAAGTCTGGTCGAGACTCTCTATCTCTCCTGGAGATCAGTCAGGGAAGAGCAAGGCCTAGTTCTGTACAAACTTCTGAGAAAAGTGAAGCCCCTCGGGGTGAACGAGATGAACGTGTCCGGCAGCATGGATTAGCTCTGTCTTGGAATCACATTTCCGGAGAACATTTAATTTCCTGTGGTACACAATGTAATAAGTAGGTCACTAGTATATGGATTATGTCAGAATAAATGAAATACTCTGACATTCCGCATGTGCCAGTAGGTTTACTGTAGATTATCAGATTTATATTTTTGCCTTGTGTGCAGGTGTTGATTGAGAAAGACTGGGTTTCATTTGGACACAAGTTTTCTCATAGGTAAGATACATGCTTTATACTTCAACCTATGACTTTGTACATATTTTATGTTCAGGATTCTGAGAGTAGCTAGCAGTTTATTACGATTCATCTATATTTAGGTACAGCCACCTAAACGGAGACCCCAAAGAAGTGTCGCCTGTTATTGACCAGTTCTTAGAGTGTGTGTGGCAGCTTATGGAGCAGTTTCCCTGTGCCTTCGAATACAATGAGAGATTCCTTATCAGCATCCACAGTCACATTAATTCGTGTCATTACGGCAACTTCATTTGCAACAGTGAAAAAGAGAGGAAACATCTATGGTAAGCTTAATTTTTTTTAAGCAAATTAATAGATGCATATTGTCTTGTGCATTGTGCAGTCCACACCTACCACTCAGATCTATATCTATGTCTGTTGACAAGCACTATGTGCTGATTGTTATTGAAATAATAACCATTTTCTTTTTGTCTGAAGCATTAGAGAGAAGACTCACTCCATCTGGCCTCATTTGTGGAAGAATAAGCAGGAGTATGTGAACCCTCTGTTCAGACCAGACCACAGTCAGACCCAAGGAGTTCTACATCCCATTACTACCCCCTACTGTTTCAAGTGCGTTACAGTACATTTTTTATACATTTTTGTGTGCTATTTTCAGTTACTCATCACTTATTCCCATTGGGATCATTTTATACTTGCTAAAAAAATGCACTGATTTCAAATAACCCTAAAAATACTTTGAAGTATTTTCAAGAGATATTTATGTAGCAGTGTTAACAGTCAACCTCAAGTATTTGACTCTTCAACTACTGTAATCTTTTGTTACATAGTAATAATGAGTAATTAGAAATGCTCATAAACAATAATATAGTAGTTATAATATTAGTGTGCAGTTCACTACGCTACCTATCTCTCCCAACCTTCTTTTCTATATATAAATATAACATGGTACTATAAGATGCTACAGATGCTGATTTTTAGTTTTTCATTCTACGTTTATAGTTCTATAGACCTGCCCTATATTTTCCTTCACAGGGCAGACAGTATTGAAGTGTTTGTTTATGAGTTATCAGTAAGAATACACTACAATGCAATTACACACTGTATCAATGGCAATGTCTTGTGTTTTTATCTGTGGTTCAGGTTCTGGAGGGGTTTGTACAATCAGTTTGACCGAGGTTTGCATCCCCGTCAGTCTGCGCTCGAGTGCCTAGTGTCTGTGAAACAGGAAACTCAGCAGCTAGAAGAAGTTCTGGCCATTTGTGAGCAGGTAGGGATCATGGCCTCTCAGTCTGCTTTTGGACCACTAAGAAACTTTAGAAGCCATGGCTGTTTTGACGTTGTATTCATACAGATCTATTTCTAATGTGCATAGTGAACTTTAAGTGATTCTGTGTTGTAGAAACTGGCTGCATTGGCTAAGGAGCCACTGAAAGACCTCTGTGTGAAAAAGCATGTGCCAGTGTACATAAGCCTAGCCAACAGACCTCAGGACTACAATGGAGGATTTTTTGGCGCTGACCCTAAAGTTCTCAGCCTGTTTGGAGATACACCAAAAAGCTCAGACCAGGAGTTAAGAGAGGCTCACTTCAAGTGTCATTCCTCAAGCAATGGCAACGTATTTTCAAATAAGGATGGAGTCAAGGAACCTGACTCCGACAAATCTGCCTTCAATGCTGCCTAAAAGTGGGACAAGTGAAAAATAAAAAGCCATATATAAAGAATGTAGCTAACTATACAAAGAATGTGTGAATTTCATGTATGCATTTGACTTTAGTTGTTCACTCAGTACTCTTTAAGTCTTTGTGTCTGTATTTCTGTCAGTGTAAAGGCAAGGGTTAATATTTGGTTTCACGTTTGCATGATGTTATTTGTGTTACAAACATGCACATTGCAAAATACCTCATAATGCTAGTAAATTTATTTATACTAAGACCTGAAAGTCAAACACATGAGACTGAGAAAGCAAACACAGCTGACATTTTCTCTATGTAACCAATTTGTAATTTCCATATTTAGATCCAGCTGGGTTATATCTAACGTATACAGTAAATAACACTCCTTTTGTTCAGAAAATAGGTCAGTATGTTTACAAAAGTGGGTCAAATACACTGTCTAATATTTCTGGGGGAAAAAAGAAAAACACTGGACCAAAACAAGTAGGACAAATTGTTAAGCATGTGTTCTCAATGCTTGTTTTACTAACTGTATGAATATCACTACAAATTGGTTTATTTATAATGTTGAATATTTGAAAGTGGGATATGCTTAACACATGTAACCTTAGATTATACGTTAATTCTAAAATAAGGTCTTTCTCAGTGAAAGAGTTCACACTTACCTATTGCAATGTTACTCAAATATTAATAAATAATGTTAATTTTACACTGTTGCCTCATTTTGTTCTGTATAATGCTAATCTTGAAAGCTGCCTGGCTTTGATATACATTCATGGGGAATATGCGTAGATTTTTTCTAAATATTTTATTTTAGTATTATCCTATTTTTTGTGTTATAAAGCTCAAAACACGTTTTAATGTAATCCATTCATCCATTCGCTGTACTGCTTATCCTACACAGGGTCGTGGGGAGCCTGGAGCCTATCCCAGGGACATGGTGAACAGGGGGCCAATCCATCGCAGGGCACAATCGTGCACACACACACACATTCACACACTACGGACAATTTAGAGATGCCAGTCAGCCTCCAACGCATGTGTTTGGACTGGGGGAAGAAACCGGAGTACCCAGAGGAAACCCCCTAAGCACAGGGAGAACATGTAAAATTAGCACACACACAGGGCTTAGGCGGGATTCTAACTCCCAACCCCAGAGGTATGAGGCAAACACCATGCCCATAATTATTTTGCAGCACGTTTGTACAACTAACTTACACACTCTTAAATTAAAAAAAAAGCCCAAAAGGGTTCATTAGTTTGTCCCTCTAAACTAGGTTTCCCCTTCAGAAACTCTGAAGCCATCCAAAGAACCCTGTTTTCTAAGAGTGTAGAACAGTGAACAAGTTACTGTAGCGTTTACATTTTCTTAAAGGAACGTTTCACCCTGAAATACAATAAATATACTTATATCTAATTATTTGTGATGTGCTAGGTATTCTGGTGCTAATTTGTTGGCTGGTGCTGTGTTTTCATTATTCCTGTAGAAACTTAGCAGTTGTCTAGCATGCTGATATCACAGGGTGACACTGCAAGTACAGTTATAATGGTGTTTAATAGGACAGAGAACCATTAAACCATATCAAACATAAGACTGATAATGGCCAGGGTTCTCTGTTCCTTCAGCTCCTAAATCCAAAAGAGCAAGAGCGACTTTTTCAGCGACATTCAATGTTATGTTAATGAAAACCCCAGTGTAGAAGTAGTGGACATAGAAAATGCTGAACTCAAAGTTCCAGAATGCATTGCAGCTGTACGATGCAGTTCTGTTGAGTTACATCAGAGACTCAGCTCTGCCAACTGTGATCTACAAAATGACAAGAATGATGGCTGTGTACAGACTAATGGATTAAAGCCCCGCTGCACAGGTCAGTTTAGGTGGAGATGAAGTCCCACTGGCCCCATTATCTGGTAGTCGAAGGGCATTGTGGGTAATAGCAGAGGCCTCTTGTGAAAGAAGTTTAAACCAAAAAAACTCAGAATTTAATTATATCTTTTGCACAATTGATATATATATATATATATATATATATATATATATATATATATATATATATATTATGATTATTATTATGATTATTATTATATGACATGATTAAAGGAAAAATCCAACCTGAATAACTTTGTGTGTGTGTACATATATATATATATATATATATATATATATATATAAATTTTTAATTCTTGGCAGAATTTCACACTTTACAGAGGGGCTACCAAATTGCTAAATAAGTTGTCTTAGTAAACGTGAGTAAATGTCTCATTAAAAGTAAATGTGAGTTACTTTATTTAAAAAAAAATGCAACATGATTTCTAATGAGAATTAATAAGAGAAAGCGCTGGATCCTTCTCTGGTTTTCCTAACTTTTTGAAGTTCTCCTAGCGTGATGACGTCAGTGAGCACAACGCGCCCGCGTCACCGCGTAGAGCTGTAATGGAGTTTGAGAGGTGGCAGCTGGTTGTTTATGTCGGTGTTAGACAAATAAAACTGTATAAAAGTTAGAGTTTACGACCCCAGTCCTTGTAAACAAAGACAACAACGTGTTACTGAAGCAGTACATTTTAGGTGTACCTTAACTGAGCAGAGGTAAGTCGTGAGAATAAGCGAACTTGTCCAAACTAGCAGAATAAAGTTCTGTGGCTAAGTAGCTAGCCGTGTAGTTAGCATTGGCTAGCACACACACACCTCGCTAGCCGTTAGCTAACACCAAACACGACAATTCCTGGCGCACGTTTTGGATTTCCAGAATGTCAAAGCCCACACAAATACGAAGCAGAGTTTTTGTTTTGTTTTGGAATTAAGTGTTGTGCTGAGTTGGAGGTGTCTGCTCGGGGTCTGCTCGTTGTTGGTTCATTTTTCCCATGTTTCTGGACCATAACTAGCCTGTTTAGCTCCGTTGCTAAACCTGCCGTCATTTGTAGCGTGACTGAATTTCAGGGCTAGCTGACAGACTGCTTGTTCGGTATAGTAAGCTAACTTGGCGTTGTATATAACATAAAAAAAGACATGAAACAAGCTAGACAAGCTCAGATTAATTACCTCAGATTAATTAGCTGTAGTATAAATTGCCTTCTAGTTATCAGTAAATACACTATTATTAGTATCATGGGTCTTATCTAGGCAGTTCTGTCCATTCTTCCACCTTTTTCAAAAGATGGCAACTTACAGTAAAATTGTACACATTTCCTCCAATGACTAGCTTATTCACTTGTATAAACGTGATCAGTGACTATACATGTGTTGAGTAAACTTGCTATGCAGACAGTAGAGTAAATCAGTTATCAGCAACTCTCCATTCAAGAAATGAGGTGTGTACTATACATCAGTGTGTAGTGTTGTGTTCAGTGAATGTGGCAGAATCTTAAAGCTGTTGTCAGATTTATGCCATGAATGTTGGTGTGACAGTTTTGCGTTTTTGTTCTTCTTTTTTTTTCGCAGAACACCAGGTTATGATGTACTTACTCAGCAGAATGCCATGTTGAGGATATTTCTTTTTCCATCATACTTAGTTTGTTGTTCAATATTTTAAACCACCAACACATTTTCTACCAGGTCTAATAAAAGCTTTAATCCCCCTTTTTTTTGTCCTCAGGTCAAAACGGAGAATAGGATTTAATTCAACGAAATTGTTCCCACGGGAGTTTTCTTTTTTTTTTTTTTTTTGTTCTTTCTTTTTTTTTGATGCCTTCCATCTGAAAGTGGCACTATGCCCGCAGCTACTGTGGATCATAGCCAAAAAATATGTGAGGTTTGGGCTAGTAACCTGGATGAAGAGCTGAAAAGGATCCGCCAGGTGATCCGAAAATACAACTACATTGCGATGGTAAGCCTTTTTTTCTTCTAGCTTCATGTATTTATTAAAATAACAATAAAATGCCAGCTCTCGGGCAGATCTGTATGTAATCTTCATTTTGTTTATAGGACACAGAGTTTCCAGGTGTAGTTGCTAGGCCAATTGGAGAGTTCAGAAGTAATGCAGACTACCAGTATCAGCTCTTGCGGTGTAATGTTGATTTGTTGAAGATTATCCAGCTTGGCCTTACCTTCATGAATGAACAGGGTGAATATCCACAAGGAACTTCAACATGGCAGTTCAACTTCAGATTTAACCTCACGTAAGGACAGTTTTGTCATATCTTTATTGTGTATATATATATATATATATATATATATATATATATATATATATATATATATATAATGTATGCACACTTATACATACATATAAAATGAGCTCAAAATGCAGACTTTCAGCTTTATTTTAAGGTTATTTACATCCAAATTGGGTGGAAGTGTAGGAATTACAGCCATTTTTAAATACTTGTTTGCACCTCCTTTGCAGTCAATGACTTCCTGATGTCTGGAATCCACAGACATCACCAGATGCTGGGTTTCTTCCCTGGTGATGCTCTTCCAGGCCTTTACTTCAGCAATTGAAATACATGCTCAGTTTGATCCAGGTCAGGTGATTGACTTGACCATTGTAGACCATTGTGGAACATTCCACTTCTTTGCCTTAAAAAAGTTTTGGGTTGCTTTCGAGGTATGCTTTGGGTCTTTGTCCATCTGCACTGTGAAGCGCCATCCAATGAGTTGATAATATAGCCCTGTACACTTCAGAATTCATCCTGCTGCTTTTGTCAACAGTCACATCATCAGTAAATACAAAGGAACCAGTTCTACTGGCAGCCATATATGCCCACACCATAAGATGTGGTGGTATACTTTGGATCATAAGCAGTTTCTTCCCTTCACCATATTCCTCTCTTCTCATCATTCATGTGCAAGTTGATCTTTGTCTCATCTGTTCATAGGATGTTGTTCCAGAAATATACAGACTTTTTTTTTTTTTTTTTTTTTTTTTTTAAGATGTATTAGCAGACTCTAATCTGGTCTTCCTATTTTTGAGGCTTACCAGTGATTTACGCCTTGTGGTAAACCCCCTGGATTTACTCTGGTGAAGGCTTCTCTTGATTGTTGACTTTGACAGATACGCCTGCCTCCTGGACAGTGTTCTTAATTTTTTTTTTTTCTTCTTCTTTTCTTCCTCCTTAATCAGAGAAAGAATTCTTCTGTTATCTACTCCAGTTGTTTTCCATGGTCTTTCTTGCCATTTGGTGTTTCTTTTTAAGAATGTACCAAATCATTGGTTTTGCCATGCCTAATATTGATTTTTCAGCTTATAAAAAGTGCTGTAATTCCTACTTTCTTGCTGAACTTCTGCACTTTGAACTCATATTCATTATTTCATTTCAACTCCAGTATAGTGTGATAGATAGCTAAAATAACAATAACTTTGTCAAAGTCACAATTTTATGTACACACACACACACAAACACACACACACACACACACACACACAGAGATGGGTGACAAAGGATGTCAAAAAAAGGTTTTGCTAGCATGGTTTGGGTCACTGCAGATCTATATATATATATATATATATATTTGTTATTATTATTATTATTATTATTTTTATTATTACTACTACTACTACTATTTTTTTTTTTTTATAAAGATTAAATTTATTCTATGATGAAACATTTATATCCTGATGGGAGTGGTCTCTCAAAGGATGACAAAGCCCCCATCCACAGGGCACGAGAACTCGCTGAATGGTTTGATGTCTTCCACCAATAACACACTAGCTGAGGGAATATCTATAGGATGAATAGTGTTCATCCCTCCAGTACAGTTCCAGAGACATGTAGAATCTAAACCAAAGGGCATTGAAGCTGTTCTGCCGGCTCAAGGTTTTGGTGCTTTCTCCTTTGTCACCCACTATGTGTATTTATATAGAATTTATAGAATAAAGGTGTTTTTCCAACACACATTCAAAACCATTTAAATTAAGATAAATTTCAACTCACTGTTGATAAATGTATGCAAAATTCTCTGCAAGGTTTGTGCTTTATTTGCTCAGTATTTGTTTGTTCGAATTTAAAACCTAATACAGATTGAGAAATAAGACGTGGTTTTTTTTGTTTGGTTTTTTTTTTTTTTGGTTGGTTTTTTTTGAGGTATTGATATAAACAGCATAACCAAGCCAGTCTGTTCTAGTTTTTTTTTTTTTTCCCCTGGTCTGTGTATTTGGTATCTCACGTTGTGCAAAGTGTAACCAGTGTGCTCCATTTTAGTACTTGTTAATTCTGTGTTAAAATATGATGATAATGCCATGTGTCTGAAAAAAATTTCAGGGAAGATATGTATGCACAAGATTCAATTGAGCTACTGACTACATCAGGTATCCAGTTCAAAAAGCATGAAGAAGAAGGCATTGAGACACTATATTTTGCAGAGCTCCTCATGACTTCAGGTGTGGTGCTCTGTGAAGGGGTCAAGTGGCTGTCGTTCCATAGGTAAATTGACTGTTCATTTTGGTATTGAAACAGTGATTCATTTTATACCTGAGAGATACTAATACCTTTTCTCTATACCTGACTGTCCAAGTATTGTTAATTATGTGTGTTTCTTTCTGTTTAGTGGCTACGACTTTGGATACTTGATCAAAATCTTGTCCAACTCCAAGCTGCCAGAGGAAGAAGTTGACTTCTTTGAGATACTTCGTTTATTTTTCCCCATTATCTATGATGTGAAATACCTCATGAAGAGCTGTAAAAACCTGAAGGCATGCACACTCTTTGTATTTGAAATGTGTAGATATATTTTTAGAATCTAGTGTTGCCAGAAAAGTAATTGAAGTTTCGCAGGAAGTTAGGGATTGCCAAGGCTTATAGACCATTTGTGAATCACATGAAAGCACTGTGTAAAGTGATGGTTGTGTGATGTTCAGGGTGGCCTGCAGGAGGTAGCTGAGCAGCTGGAACTGGAGAGGATTGGGCCTCAGCATCAGGCAGGCTCAGACTCTCTCCTCACAGGAATGGCGTTCTTTAAGATGAGAGAGGTGGGTCAGGAACTGTGGAATTCCAGTCTGCATGCAAGAATACTTTCTAACTCATATTTTGTTTAATAAGCAACAATGGAAGCAGAAGAGTAAAGGTGGATATATCAGTAGAAATGAGTCACCATTGGAAAATTTCACATGCCACTACTGTGGATTAGCAGAACTATTACTACAAAACATGTAATTTCACTAATATCACTTGTCACAAAACTCATGAATGCTGTTTCAGAAGAACAAATGTTGGGTATTTGTGAGTCCTGATCATTTTCTTCAAACCGAATCAAAAAACTGTTTTTTGCACTTGACATAAATTAATGTTATTAGGACAGCTCAGACAAAAGAGCAATGTATTACATTTTACTCTTGGACATAATATTTCTACTAATATTCTGTTAATATCTACTTATATTCTCTGTCTTCTTCTTAGGCAGATATTTGATGATATATAGGGACATAATAATCGTTAAAGTTTTGCTTGTTTGTTCATGTCATTTAGCAACTGCTGCTATGATTTTGTTATAAAAAAGAAAATGTAATGTAAAAATATAATTTTTTAAATTATTTTTTAAATTTTTATTTATTTTTTTTTTTTTAAAGTAATGTGTAAAATGGAGTTCATGCTGTTTTCAAAAGCATTTTTATAGTTCTAAAAATGAATAATACACTTGTATGCTTGAGTCCTTATGTCCAAAATCAGCAGAGGCAGTCATTCTAATAGGACCATTTACTGCTAACTGATTTGATATGTGAAGACACACATGTGCTTTAAAACATTTTGGTTTAAATTGTTCCTACCATTGCTAGATTAAGTTAGAATAAAGCCGAAACTAATGTAGTGTGATTGCCAAAGCAGTTCTAATTTTTCATATAATGTGATCTCAGTGTCCAACAGTGTTTCCTCTCATTACAGATGTTTTTTGAAGATCATATTGATGATGCTAAGTACTGTGGTCATTTGTACGGACTGGGCTCCGGTTCATCCTACGTCCAGAACGGCACCGGCAACGCCTATGAAGAGGAGGCCAACAAGCAGCAGTCATGACACAACAAGAACCAACTTCACCTGCAGGGCTTAAAACATGGGTTTTTTTAGTTTTTCATGAGACGTTCAATAGGAATTTGCACTTTAAAGCTCTAATGAGACTCTTGGTTTTAGATGAAAAGCTAAAAAAACTTTCTCCACTTTGTTGCCTTCTCTACGTTAATCTTCTGTCACAACACATTCCTCTTTTATCATAAGAGACAAGAAAAAATATGGGTGTTTTATTTTTCCCCTGCAAAGCTCAGCCTTAAGCTACATTTTATGTTTTTTTATCATTAATTTATTGCATTCGTTCTCATGCTTTGTTGAGTAGCACACAGACTATTTCAACAAAAAACAGTATGCCAGTTACCTACATGTACAGTTGTTCCCTGATCCATGGAGTACCATGTTGTACCACCTCACAACCTGCAGTAGCTTGAGACAGATGGAGCGAGAGACAGTCACACACCGGAAGATCCTGGCACTTAATGGCACGAGTGAAGCCTTGCACTGATTTTACCTTTATGTTGGGCTAACAGGTTTTACCACAAAATAGGAGAGTGATGCATAACTGCCACTATTTAATTGAACTGAGGTCACCTCTTCTGTATCAAGACTGTCTTCATTTCATTTTAAAAAGTGACTTAAAGGTTTTGTAGTATTTTAGTATAAAATCAAAGCCTTTTATTCATTGTGCTTCTTTAAAAAAAAATCTTAACCAACTCAAGTACTCTTTGTCAGTGGAATTAGATTTACCTGTAGCACTGGTTTTTCATTCATGCGTGTTTTGTGCTGTTTGGGTTTTGTTTTGTGTTTACGGTTGTAGATCAGCTGCATGTACTGATAGCGTTTGAATAAATGCTGTGTTGAGTCATGGTCTGAGCTTATACAGAGGTGTGATCTGCATGGACACTGCTTTTCTTCTGTTCAATGTCACCTGGCCAATTTTCTTCACCAGTGTGTAGAATGTCCATGCTGAGAATATGCAATAACAAAGGTGACTGTTTTTAGAGCTTTTGTAAATAAAGGCCTCAGATTTTCTATCATCTGCAAAATTGGGAACCACGTTTAGGTGTATTGTTTTGCATACACACTTGCATGCAAATTAATGTTCAGTTCTACAATAACAGTACATCAGAAACTGCACTAAGCTTTAAGGATTTTAACAAATCGTTGTAGGTATATTCTTTTAAAAATGTTTCACAATTTTCCGTAAAGGTCTGCCATCATTACCTATTCAATATTACCATTTTTAATGTTAATACTGAATCCTAATCTGCAGGTAACACCACATGTACAGTACATAAAACAATGGCTTTATTATTTTAGCTGAACACATTCATCCAGGTATTTTATAGGCAAATCATTAGGAAGTGATCGTCCATGAAACCATAAGTCGTGTAGCTTAGTAAATAGCCTCGATAACAAAGAACCAGAAGTTAAACTCATGCCACAGCTTATGGCTTACGCTGTATCGCATAGTCTGTTGGTCAGTGATATGTTGAAGCACTACTCTTTCTATGATTGTAAACAGGCACATAAAAAACACTGCAGCACATTTAGAAGGTCTTGGCATGTCTGATTTTCATATCAGTATAGTGTAAAAATACAAGATTACCCAGATGTAATAGGTCAGTGAAAGACTGAACAATAAAGCAGAAAAATGTGTACAGTGCCCTATAGAATTATTGCCAATCTTCATGAAAATTAGCAATTTATACATATATGTAGATAGATAGATAGATAAAAAAGAAAAACAACATGCAATAAGTAGTAGTGCAATTTTTTTTTTTACACAAAACACTGGTTTAAAATGAATTAATATTTTATGCCTGCCCTGGTCAGAATAAAAGGATTAAGTCTCTTCCTGCTGTATTGTCTGACAAGGTTGGAGAGATTGTAGAGGGATCTTTGTCCACTCCTCCATGCAGAAGAAGCTCCTTTATATTCTTAGGTTTGTGCACGTAAGGTGTCCTCTTCAATTCAGACTACAGTTTTCAGTTGGGTTCAAAGATGGTGGTCAAAGAGAAGGTCTGTGCAAAACATTGATGGTGTGTTTCTTTACGTATATCTGTCTTCATTTGGAGGTTTGTATATATATCTTGCTGAAAGCTCTTTAGCCAAGTCTGAAGCTCCTGGCAGAGGCAACCAGATTTTGAGTTGAAATATCCTGGTACTATCATGATTCCATCAATCTTTACAAGAGCTCTGGACCTCCAGCTGCAAAACAGCTCCAATGCATCACCTTCATCTGACCACAGCACATGATGGCAACTGTATTCCTAATGAGGATTGGTGAAGTTCAGGTGCTGCATTTTATTCAGGCAAATGCTACTGCTACTTTATTGGAGTGATTCCAAATAGCTTGTTGTTGTGAAAGTGGCACTTAACAGTTGACTCTGATACTTGACAACCGCAAAAAAAAAAAAAAAAAAAAATGTGCAATTCTAAAACTGAATTTGCACTCTGCAATCTTTTTTCTTCCTTCACCTTCCTCCTCATTGTGTAGAGGGACTGTGCTTATGAGTCTAATTTCTCGGAAACTTTCCGACTGTTTCAGAAACTTTTTGTTATTACCTCAATTGTGCTTAATTGTATTTTTAAACTACTTATGTATTTTATATCTATTATCTGATTTATGCAACAATCATCTGTCTCTGTGTTGAAAATAGTTTGTTTGTTCCATGGTAAAGGATGACAAAGTAATTTTATATGTGTGCAACCTCATATTTAGACCCCAGGGAAACAGGGCATGGTTAAAGAGAAAACAGCTTTCCTGGGGACTGCCAGAAAATGCAAAATAACTTTTTAAAGAACGACAATATTGTTTGCATATACTGTATGTAAAATATTCACTGGGGTGTCAATAATTTTTTGCCATATTTATTTTTGAGAGAAAATACTATTTTAAACTAATGAGCATGATTTTTTGTTAGAACAAAGATTAAAAAAAAAAAAAGTGTCTCATTATGTCTGAGAAAGGTGCCAATAATTCTGCAGGGCACTGTATGTGCACAACATGATATTTAGACACAAAACAGATTCTCTGCTCTTCAAAGTGTGGCACATCACATGTTTTTCATGCATGATGGATTATCATTACAGTAGGCACGCTGATCATTTGAATAAATTTGGTGCCTTTGTCCAAAACCACAAAAAGGTTTTTTTTTGCAAATTATGTGGTAATTGTATAAACAGTTTTCAAAATGGTGTCCACATATACCGCATATGGTTTTGTATATACAATCTTATAAATGCTCATATCTCAACCCACTAAACCTCATTTTTGGTTCTTTTTCTAAAGGAAACAACAAATTTTTTTATCGTTTACCGTAATTGCAAATCACAACAGACCTATATTTTCTAAATGTATTCTTAATGCATTGCACTGTTAATTACACTGTCAAAAGGGGCAAGCAGCTTTAAAGGTATTCACATATTGACTAGTCTGAAGTGCAAAAGCGCTAACATTTTCTCTTTCTGTGCTTATGAGGGCAAAAGCATTTCACTGGTTTCATGTGTACTTCATTTCCTTTAGTGGATTTAAAACCTGTTCATTTGGTCCTGCACACAAATGGAGTGTGTTGATGTTCCAATATGTGAAAAGTTAATGCATTACACACAATATTTCAAGACTGCAATATATCTTCTCTACTGAAGAGTTTGAGAATTATGAGTGAGATATAGGGTCAATGAAACATGGTTATCATCATAATGTGTACATCAATAAAAATACAAATGTCTGCCTAAACATGCAAACAACTGAAGCATTGAAAAAGAGTACCATTTGATGGGACTTTGCTACATATTTTCAGCAATTCATGACACCAATTAGGCATTAGACTTCCTCAGGTTTTTCAAAAAGTTTTCTTCATAACTTTCAGGAACATACATATGCACCACACGGCATGCACAAAACCACAAAGTTTCATCCCAAATTCATATTAAAGTTAGCCTCAAACAAATTCACAAGGTATAAACAAGGCATTAGCTGTAAATAATCACTTGATTATTTGATGTCACTCAGAGTGCACCTTTTCCTGTGTATATTTAGGCACAGAATACACACAAAATCTCCATACATTGTACAAAGGACTGTAACAATCCTAATGAATATAGACACTCCGGTAACACTGCACAGTCAGCTTTTAATATGAAGCACCCAGGCCAAGCAATTACATGGAAACCCACTGGATAGTGGCTGTTTCCTGCAGCAGAAGCCTCCCTGCAGCACAAGGAAGTTTCTTCATTGTTCCACAGAGAACACACAGGGATCTGATAGAGAAAGTGAGAAAGGCCACAAATGTACAGTGGGTTCCAAAAGTCTGAGACCACACTGAAAATCTGGAATTTTTTTTCTTTAAAATTGGAAATAAACAGAAGGTTTTAGAATTTGGAAATATTTTAAAACAAAAACGTAAATGTTCAATATCTTGAACATTAAATATTCACGATTCTGCACTATTTCTAGGTCCGTATTTAAATGTAAGCAAATTAGTGATATTGACCATGCTTTGTACAAAAGGTCAGATTTTCCTCCTGCCTAATCTCCTGTACTGAAGCATGTGCTCAGATGACACTCTGATGGATTTGATCTAAAATGGAGTGCGAGTGCCAGCTGGAGTGCACACTGTCATTAAAGCAAAAAGGGAACATACCCAAATACTAACTCTGAAATTCATGAATTCATAAATATTTCAAAGATTCTACTTTTCACCAAGTTGTTGCCCATAATATAATTTGTAATGAAAATTGGTGTACGAAACGCATGCAATATAGAAGCATTTTCACTAGTGCTCTCAGACTTTTGAACCCCACTGTATATTACAAATGTTTAAACATTTTGTAGATGACAAAGTTCTGCTTCTTTGGCATTACCTTTCTTGTATATGCAGAGATAATAAAAAGAAATTTTATTTACTTATTTTGTGACAAATGTCATATCATATTTCATACAGTACAAAAAAAAAAGCATGAAAAGACAAACCTTGTTTCCTTAAACAAGTCAGCACTGTGACCCAACTATGTTTCTTTCTCTATACTCATGGCCGGGTTGCTTGCTCCTGTTCAGAATGACAAGATAAACACTGAGAAAATAAAGAAGCATAATGTTTCAAAACACCATCTACCCTACAGTCTGCTATGTGTTGTGTGATCAGTCATAAGATCAGGTGATCAGCCTAAAAAACCACAAACAGTTTCCTTAATAACATCACATGTACAACATGTACTCAAAGCACCAAATCATATGACAATGCTGACAACAAAACATACTTTGTTTCAATAAAAACCACCCTCATGTATCCTTAAGTACAGCCTGTGGCTTGACCTAGATTAGCATTTATAGAATTATTATTTGTGTCCGCTAAGTTTTATTATATGCTTCACACTCAAATCTTTATTATTAAATATCTAATCTCATGATCTGATACAGCAATATAAGCCTACAAATATAAGCATTCCAGGAATTCTGTCAAATGAGACCAAAATGAAACTTGTTTTGGGGCATTGGGGTGGATTATATTGATGGCACCACAAATTCCACTAAGTACTAAGATATTTCAACCCTAAACCTGATTGTCTGTCCAAGGTCTTTAGACTTGGCTGTAGATGGACCTTTCAACAAGACGATCAACACATACAGTTCCCCCCAAAGTACAAGAATGGAAAGGCCAATTCTTTTGTTTTTGCTATACACAGAAGACATTTGGGTTTGAGATCAAAAGATGAATATGAGAACAATAGATCAGAATTTCAGCATTCATTTCCTGATATTTACATCTAGATGTGTGAAACAACTTAGAACATTGCACCTTTGATGTCAGACCACCCAATTTTTAGGTCAGCACAGGAAAGTATAGAAACAGATTAAAAGTATATTAAAGTAAATAACACTTAATATTTGATTGCATATCCCTTGCTTGCAATAACTGCATCAAGTCATGACCCACTGACATCACCAAACTGTGCATTCTTCTTTTGGGAGGCTTTTCCAGGCTTGTAGCACAGCTTCTCTCAGTTGTTGTTGGTTTTGGGGGGTTTCTCCCTTCAGTCTCCTCTTCAGGAGCTGAAATGCATGCTAATTTGGTTTAAGGTCTGGTGATTGACTTGGCCAGTCTAAATCCTTCCAGTTTTTTCCCCCTGATGAAGTCCTTTGTTGTGTTGGCAGTGTGTTTTGGGTCATTGTCTTGCTGCATGATGAAATTCCTCCCAAATTATATTGGACATATTTCTCTGTAAATTGGCAGACAGAATGTTTCTGTAGACTTCTGAATTCATTCTGCTGCCACCGTCATCATCATCATTATCATCATCATCATCATCAATAAAGATTAGTGAACCCGTTCCAGAAGCATCCATGCAAGCCCAAGTCATGACACTACCTCCACCGTGCTTGATCGATGAGCTTCTATGTTTTGGATCATGAGCAGATCCTTTCTTTCTCCACACTTTGGCCTTTCCATCACTTTGGTAGAGGTTAATCTTGGTTTCAGTTGTTTTTGGGGTTTTCTTTAGAGCTTTCACAATGTTTCACAATGTCGTCAACTGCTGTCGTTTTCCTGTTCGATGTCTGGTTGTTTGTACACCAATTGCTTCTTTTTTTCCCCAGGACATTCCAAATTTTTGTACTGGCTATGCCAAATGCTTGTGCAATGGCTCTGATCGATTTTCCCTCTTTTCTCAGCTTCAAAATGGCTTGCTTTTCTCCTATAGACAGCTCTCTGGTCTTCATGTTGGTTTATCCTTTTTAACAGCAGATGCAGTCTTCACAGGTGAAACCCAGGGCTCAAACCAAGAATAGACATTCAGAGTTATTAAAGTTCAATCTAACAGGGCACACCTGGGCAACAAGAAACTCCTGTCAGTCATATGTTCCTATATTTTGATCACTTGAAAAATGGGTGGGGTCAAAGTCGTTTAGCACATCTAGATGTAAATATCAGGAAATGAGAGCTGAAATTCTGATCTATCATCTCGTATTTATCTTTTGATCTCAAACCCAAATGTCTTCAGTGTATAGCAAAACCAAAACAATTGGGCTTGCTGTTCCAATACTTTCAGAGGGGACTGTAGATTGCTGCAGAAACAAAATCAATGTTTTAGAAAATCCCAGATAAAATACATGGTCTATAAAATCCCTCTACAAGTGTCATCAACCTTGTTAGACATAAAGGCTTAACCACATATTAATTGTAAGGGTGCCAACAATTTTGAAACCAAGATTTTGCAGAGAACAAAATCACTAAGTCTGTGTCATTTACTTTGTTGTACACTAATTTTTGCTGATGATGGCAATAATCATGGAGTTTGGAACTATTATTTAACTGCACATCTACTGCAAGCTTTATTGGCTTGTATTATTCATACTTTGGCTGCTTGTAGTACCTCTGAATACCAGCACCACTTGGTATTGGTACCCAAATTCAGCTCTGCCTTTCTTTATATTACATATTATATATATATATATATATATATATATATATATATATATATATATATATATATATATATATATATATATACTCTAAGCAACTCTATAAGCCCTGTCAAACTGATTTATATATAAACCCACCTTCTCTGTCTTGTTCCTCTCTCTCATCACTCTCAGTCCAAGTCTGTCCATTGCTCAGCAGTCGGCTTTGAGATTCTCTCAGAGGTTTAGCAGGAAAATGATGGATTTCTCCATCACTAGCAATCAACAAAAATGAGACAAAAATATGATTTTTGTCATATTTGTGTCAGTGTCATAAAAAATAGTGTAAACAAGTGTGTATGTCTGAGTGTGGATTGTGTACTTTATACACTGCTGTATTTAAATATCAATATTGTAATAGAATCAGAAATATCTGGCCTGCACTGTTAGAGACCAGATGTTCTACTTGAAGATCTTGTTTTGTGAAGCCCATGTCTTGTTTTTTTTAATTTTTTTGAGATTAAAATGAAAGGCAAAAGTCACAGTCAACAATCCACTGATCTTGATCATTGATACATAGAAATGGACCTTTTGGCAGCATGTCCAGATGGTGAGGCAGGCTGTTCTGGGTCGGGGTTCACGAGACATGTGGGGAAGGAACATCCATCGCCTTGGCTAAAATCACCACAAAGAAACCCAATATCTTTTAGAATCTTCCTGAGCCAAGTTATATGTGCAACGATGATGTGCAAGCTGAGATACCTGGAAAAAACAGGCAAAAGCCAATATTTCTTTTCATCCCCGAAGACTTGGCGGAAGTTCTTGCTTACTCCGAGACTGAAGCCATTTTTGTCGGCTCCATGAAGGAAGGCAGGTGCACGGAAGACCTCTGAGGATGGAAGTTATTTTGGGGGAAAAAATTACCTTAAATATGAAAAATAAATGCAAATGAACAACTTCAACATTTATCATTATCATTACAACACTTGATGTCCTACATCACTGCCTCTATGTCTACATGTAAGGCAACATCTGTAAGAGTGCAGTCAACAGCAGACGTCCATAACTGTCTCCATTTTTGTCCCTTTACTTCACCCCTTAATCTATACTTTGTAACAGCAGCTGTATCCTAATACTGATATTTAGCATGCCCTTACTGACCTCCCCTCGCCACTGGGGGAATTCTTGTCACCATCATAAGGGCCATTTAAATACTTTATTAACTCAAGTTTGTTAGATGAACACTTACAGGCCTGAGGGATCGAGTCAACCTAAGAGCTCAAGTCTGCGATTCACACCTCTGAGTTCAGAAGGGAAATCAATGGGGGCATGCTTATAAACTCTACTGGTGCTCGAAGAGCATCTTAAAGACCCACTCTAAGCAACTCTCTAAGCCCTGTTGAACTGATTTAGAGTCTTATTACATTTTCATGCTTGCACTTTTTTCCAAACCTCAGTCCGATTGCATGGTGTTATGTTTGTTCATGTATCAAAAGCTTTTTTTAAAAAATGTTTTTTTGAAAAACGATTGCTGGTACAACTAAAACCTGTGGTCTGGAACCTCAAGTGTGTTTCACACAAAGTGTCACTTCCTAATTCACAGTGGCAGGAAATGATATGTTGTGGTCTGAAGATAAAATATAAGGTCTTCTAGATAAACTGAGTGAAGAAATTAAAAACACAAACACTCAAAAACTGAATTATTTCTTTATAAGTAAGTAGCTTTAACTGAAAGACTTCATCTAAACCACTAAACAGCATTGATGCAAACAAAAATGAGAATTTATGTTAACTTTCATTTACAGACAGAAAATTAATAAAATTGCACAATTGAGACATGATTCAGAATGAATTTGTCATAATGTAAACAATCCTGCATTGATGTTACTCCAAATAAACCATCCAAGAATCGATTTTAGGTACACACTCAAGCAAACATTTTTATGTGTTCTAAAATTATGAAAATATTCTTAAAATATATATTATTAAAGCCCCAGTTAAGATGTATTAGAGCTGAAGTGCTTCTAAATTGATTGTTATAATGCATTTAGTCTTTGCATATGAGTGAAAGCTCTATCACCACCTGGGTAAATAATGATCATGAAAACTGTTGGTTAGCAATCACACATGAGTAACCTGATAAACATCACACCTAAGCAGACTTCAACAGATAGTAAAGCAATAAATTCTCAAAACCTCTCGAGATCATCAACAGCTATTTGATTAAAAAATTAGAATAATTTGATGTTTAAGGTCAAGTCACTTACCCAGGGTAGATCTATTTTTGCAAATCAGCCAGCAGTGATAAGCAAACAGTGAAGCCAGACTGACTGAGAACATGGAGGCGGCAAAGAACAGGAACATAATATGGAACTTGGCTTGAGTGTCTGGCAGGCCATTCTGAGAACAGACATGAAGCCATGAAAAGGAATCCCAATTACAGCATATACCACAACTTATGGATTAAGGAAAATTGAATGGAATGGAAACTTATGGAAACTGTAAGCAGCAAAACTATAACCCACCAGAGCATGTTTTCTATTTCAACAGCTAACACAGCTCTATAATGACTAACAATCACTGTACTAGTAACTCTACAATTCTCTAAACGCTCTGCAGCTAAGGCTACTACAGGAGTCTATCAGAAGCTTATTCATTAATCAGTGCACATCAGTCACTGACTGTTTGACCCAGTAATTCCTACCCAGTATTGTTTAAGTCGCTCGTGTGTTTTACCATCCACCTTGCAGGAAAATACAAATGTATTAAGATGAAAACAAGCATCATCAACATTGAGACAATGCTAGGTGTTCTGTGCACCACTTTCCTAAAGTATTGTAAATTAAGAGTGAATAGTAAAAGACCTTCTCTGAAAGCATTCTGAGTGAAAAGAGTGGGTTATTCTAACACCATCATGCTTTAAGAGATTTTTTAAAATCTCTTTTGAACTCAAATCTAATCATGTTGTCTAAGCTACCCATTCAACTGAAGGACATCTTGTAGAAGAAATCAGTTATACTTACAGTCCAAAACTGAATAAAGTACTGCAGGTCTGTCGCAGTGATAAACAGGCAGTACAGCAAAGAGTATGCAAGAAAAAGTGTAAAAAACTTGTAGTTCGAAAAGCCCACGCAGTTGTTCACCCTGTCAGAAGACATCATTTAAACACAAACAAATGTGACTGTAAAAAACTTGCGTCTTGTGTTGCAGCATATCAGGTTATTCATAATGTTTAGGTATAAATATAGCAAAAATCATTTTGATTTGAAATTTATATTTTAATGAACAATCTTTTGATATTTAAGGTTAAGTCAAGCTTATCTGATTTGCATATCATTCTTAGTTGGCCAAAGTTTATTCCTTTTTTATACAACAGTTAGTCCCGGTCCACTAATTTGATTGGTCGAGCAGTGTTCCAAAAGTGCCTATATTTCCTATAACCGCACTGAGACATCTCACTGTACGTCTCACTCCGCTCGTCTGTGTTCACCATGTAAAATTCCACTTCCTAGTTCAAAACTATTACTACACAAGTGTTAGCGACATCATCAGTGAACATGGCAAACTATATTTTTCAGGAACATAACTTTTGACTTAAAAATGAAAGCTTGTCAGATAAAGATAAAAAGGAAGAATGGACGCCAATTTTACAGGAAGCACCTTTTAACGGGAATGTACAAATCAATGTGAGCTAGCTAGCCAGCTAGCCAGCTAGCCAACGTGCTATAAAGTGAGTGTGGCTTCTTCGGGATCTATTTCCGAAATGGAGCAATAATAAGCAGAACATTTGGTGGTATCACGTCTGAAATGTCACTTACTCAATATTAATTTCTCATTTATAGAACTGTTGTATAAAAGCAATATGGCACTCACATTCACACTGCTGCTCATGTGATATTGCTTAAATATTTACACATTCATGTTACTGCATCATGCATTTTTTTTCTTCAAAATACATTTTTTGTGCTTCCTCTGTGTTTAACATCCAAAGTTACTACATACCAAGGACAGTGGTGATCCATCTTTAAGATGCACCTGTGAAACAGTATTAAGTAATGTTGTTGAAAAGATACACCAACAAGACACAGTCTCACAAAATTTCAAATATTTTTATATTAAAGAAAATCATACTTATCACAGACGGAGCAGTGATGACATCGATCAGGTTTCACCAGATTGCACCGATCGCAGTAGCGAATAGCTATGGAGATAATTTTTCTACAGAGTGAATAGCTTATTTGCTAAAGACTGAGTGGAAAAAAAAATATGTGCACTCATTGTTATTTGGCTTGCATGTGTAGAATATTTCTTGGTCACAGTTCACCTGGCAATAAGAATGTCTTGCAATGACAGCTCACCTCCAGACGTTGTGCGAGTGGATATGGGTAAATCTTTGGCTATTCTTCTCAGAATCTCTTGTTGAGATTCAGCACGATCCTCCTGCTTCAGCAGTTCTTTGTCAGTGTGTGACAGGTGGAACTGAGCATACCAGACAAAAAAAACACAATGCTCTGATTTCTATTTTTACTTGACAAGCAATAGTGTGGTCTACACTGACACACGGGGATTTTGGTGACAAATTGGATGAAATATTGTTTAATAATTCGAACACTGCACGTTATAGACATGAACACACACTTGGACATTGTATGGTTTGTGTATGGAACGGTATAGCAATTTTAGACGTATTTGAGGTATTCTGCTCTCCAAAATATAGCGTCTGTACGACACATTACTGATACCAGAGTGACATTTAAGTATGATGAAATTGCTAGTAAAAATGTTTTCCTGTTTTGTCATAACTATTATTTTTCTATTACACATAGCTACTTGAAAAATCACATCGGTGCTGGGAAAAAAAACCTTACATACCTCTTTGAGCGGGTTCATTGGTTTGGTGAAGATGGTTTGCCAGTATGACCATACAAACATGATGAAGGAGACATGATATGCCACAAGGTAAACTACTGAAAAACAAAAAACATTCATACTGACCTGTCAGATTATTAAGTATAATATGTAATTGCTAGTAAAATGACATATTTATATTGTTACTAGTATATGAGGTACCACATAAGTGAGATTTAATAAACTGGCAACTCAGTGGTTAAAACGTGATACCTCCTGATGAACGCAAGAACAAGTGGAGATACTGTATGAAGGAGTCAAATGAAAAGCTTACTTTTTTATTTTGCATCATCTATAGCAAAGAGGTATCACAAAAGTGTTTAATTTTTCAACATAATCTCCATTTTGTTCAGTGTAAGTGTTCCAGCGCTTAACGAGTCTTTGACTAACCCTCATATTTTCTCATTCTAATTTTCTTATCTTTCCCAATTAAACCTATTCTAAATATCTCATCATCATTATAAAACATCCTGCTTACCTTTCTCTCCCACGTTTTCAATTGTTTCTGTGTAAAGAATAAAAAACAAAGAAAAAGGTTAGACCCAATATGTGGTATAATTAAACATTTTTGTAAGAGCTTTGGCTGAAGGTGCCTAGCTCTAACCCAATCACCATGCATGAATAGCTTGTATTCTTGTAGTTTATCATCTGTCTGCACTCTTTTCATACCCTCTGGGTTAACTTATGAAAACAGTAATACAAAAGAAGCCATTAGTAAAATCCAGGACTAGAAAGAAACATCATAAGCACCTTATTAAAAACAACACAAGGTTCACTGTAGAAGCTTTGAATAGGGAAAATTTAAAGATCTGACCTAAATATGAAAATGAAGAGCATGATAGTATATGTAGAATATTAGAAAACAACAGCAGATGCTGTCCAGCTGCAGCAGTTGCTGATGCTGAAACCTACATAACACAGAAGTGAGCTGCTGATCACGCCTCACGTACAGTACACATTCACACAGAGGCCTTTTCTTTACTCGTGCTAACTCGACTTGTGCAAAGTCAAGGTGAGATGCATGTATTGACAAGGTAATTAGTCAAAGTGTTCAAACATTAACACTCTGGTATCATGGTACAGGATTTAGCTGCAATCATAGTGACAACAGTGGCAGTTTATAACAAAACTCACATACTGTCCCTATAAACTTCAACACAATTTTTAACTGGGTTAACACACCAATCTCACAGACCCCAAGAGCTGTTCGGTGTTGGCATTTGTTTGGGAAGTGTGAATTGGTCTTAACACAGAATATAATAATTGAATTTAATCATTTTGGTCCTGCAAATTGCACATAGCTCTTTCAAGAGATTCAAGAGTTGTCATATGTACAGTATTGGCCGACCTGTTTGATGTCTGGTTGTTAGTACACCAGTGGTTTCTATCTTTTTCAGTACATTCCAAATTGTTGTATCGTCTATGCCCAATGCTTGTGCAATGTCTCTGATCTATTTTTCCTCTTTTCTCAGCTTCAAAATGGGTTGCATTTCTCCCATAGACAGCTCTCTGGTCTTCATGTTGGTTTAAACGATCAATTGTTGCCAGGGCAACAAGAAGCACCTGTCAGTCACATGGTCCAGTATTTCTGATCACTTGAAAATCACTTAGGGTCAAATAAAAGGTGCCATGTTCTAAGTTGCTTAACACATCTAGATGTAAATATCAGTTGATTAAAGCTTAAATTCTTATCTATCATCTCATGTTCATCTTTTGATCTCAAACCCAAATGTCTTAAGTGTATAGCAAATGAAAAAAAGAATTGGCCTTGCTGTTCCAATACTTTCAGAGGGGACTGGATATTATGAATCTTATGCTGGTTCACCTTCATTTAGAGCCAAAAATATTCTTTCTTGTTGTAATGTATAGTCTATTCCAATCATATTGCAGTGTTTCTCATACATAGATGATACACTGGCACTATGCTCAGGTATACTGATGACCGCCCAAGTATAATTTGTCCCATCTAAAAATAAATAAATAAATAAATAAATAAATAAATAAAAAATAAAAAACACATTTTTTATTAATCCATTTCGAGAAATGAACAAGCCTTGTTTCTAATTTGGCTGTGGCATAAATACAGAGCAGGAGAAAAAAAAAAGCTGGATGGTGCTGGTAAAACATTGTCCTTTCCTAAAAATGCTTGAACATTAATTACACCATGAACTAGCTAATAACTGTAATTGTAAGGAAGCTGACAAACTGCTGCATTAGTAGTCAGTTCATCTGTCTGTCTGAGTAGCTCCTAATATTAGCATGCTCCCATTTTCTGCTCACTTTGGGCAACAGCAGAGCACATGAGGATATCCAGAGTGATCAGAACTGATGGGTTAAACAAAACAGTTGTCATTGTCGTTCATTAGTTCAGCATTTCACATGTCCTTTTTGACCATTTATTCATAAGGTAGTCAAGCAATGCATTTTAAATATCAGTATAATAAGTGGTGGCACTTTCAGCCGCCTCAGTTTATAACAACTGCACTCTACCAAGCATATCGCTCTCCTCTTCATGAGAGCTAAAAAAAAAACATGATTTCTTATGGTAACGAATGTTTATATTTAGACTATATCATGGTTGGGAGGCCTGTACACTGGGAATGCAGCTAAGCATTAGGAGTTAATAGGCTAGATAAAAATATTTCTACAAATATTATCAGAGAGAATATTTACTTATTTGAGAGGGGTCTTTGATTAAAGTATTCAGAATCAGTCAAGTGTCCATTAATTGTGTGGCGCACCATAGTGTTAATGAATTTTAATTCATTAAATTAAATGAATGAAAGAGTGTAGGGGAGAGCAAGGGAGACAGAGCTGAGAGTGTGGAGGTGAGACAGAGACAAAGAGAGCTGAGTGTGGGGTGAGGGAGGGGGAAAGAGAGCTGAGTTTATGGGGTGAGAGATAAAATGAAACCTGCATCACATAAACACTGTCCACTACTCTATATGCAATATCCCATAATGACACGCAGAAATTTGAATTTGAATTTGATTCACACCCTTTGTTCAGTACTTTGTGGAAGCATCTTTGGTAGCAATTACACCTTTGAGTCTGCTACTTCTTCTTAAGTCTCTATAAGCTTTGCACAACTGGATTTTGGCAGTTTCTCCTATTCTTCCTGGCAGATCTCCACAAGTTCAATCATAGTGGTTGGGGAGCATCTGTGAATTGCCATCTTCATGTCTGACCACATATATGCTATTGGGGTCAAGACTGGGCTTTGGCTAGGCCACTCAAGGACATTCTGAGACCGGTCCTGAAGCCACTACCTTATGGCGACTTGTCTCCGAAGCGTTGTCTTGGCTGAATGCTTCAGGCTGTCATGCTGAAAGGTGAACTTTCATCTCATGTGGACTGTAGAGCAGGGTTTCTTCAATGACCTCTCTGTATTTAGCTGCATTCTTCCTTGAATTCTTCCCCTCCCTCACTGCCTGATGCTGCCACCATCATGCTTCACTGTAGGGAATGTATTAGCCAGTTGATGAGCAATACTTGGTTTTTCACCAGATGTAGAACTTGGAAGAGTCCTGGTGGTTTCAAACCTCATCCATTTAACAATGATGGAGCCAACTGTGCTCCTGGGGACATTCGAAGCTTTAGAAATGGTTTTAAACCCTTGCCCAGGGCTAGGTCACAATGCAATTTGATCATGGACATCTACAGTGAGTTCCTTGGACTTCATGACTTTGTTTTTGGCCTGACATGCACTGTGAATTGTGGGACCTTACAGACACAAATGTATGCCTTTCTAAATCCTGTCCAATCAATTAAATGTGCCACAGGTGGGCTTCAGTCATGTTCTACAGAAGTCTCAAGATAATTAAAGCAAACAGGATGCACCTGAGCTCAATTTGGAGTGTGTTAGCCTAGAGTCTGGATGCTTAAATAAAAGTGATATTTCAGTCTTTGTTTCTGGAAAAAAAAAAACATATTTTTGCTTTGTCATTATGAATAATTGGCCAAAAAAGAAAAAAATTAAATCAAATTTGAACTAAATCTATAAAACAATAAATTGCCCAAAACGTGAAGGGGTCTGGACACATTCTGAACCCACTGTATGCTCTTGCAAAAAGCTTCATAGCCATTGCTGCAAACCTTTCAATTCTCATATGCCTAATTTGCCTTTCTGGTTGTTTTCTGATTCAGTGTGGTTGGAATTCTCTCCCAAAGAAGCCAAATATTGGGTTATTCATAAGCTGTAAAACAATTCCACTTATATCCTGTTGTGTTTTTTCCTAAAAAGATCTTGCTTTTTTCTAGGGAACACTAATATTTTTCATTTAAACTACCCATATCCGTTGCACTAACATATATCATCCAGCAGCTTACATGAATCTAATAGCTGCAAAATATACTAGTTGAAAAACAAACTGTGTAACAAACTGGACCACATCCAGAAAATGAAGAATTTGATTACTGTAGGAGCAAAAAAGTGTATGACCAAAGGAAAAAAAACAAAAAAAACAGGTCAAGCAGGAGATTAGTTCTCTGGCAATGGGATTAGCTCTGAGACATTTAATCAGCTGATCACACACTCATAAAAAGTTCTGTTGTATCTGGTGTAGGCCACATGCTGCCTCATGCATGAGTCAGCCTCTACCTTCTGCTTGATAGTAACACTCACAGAGGACAGTTCAACACCAAAAAAAAAAAAAAAAAAGCTTATTTATTTGTAGTAAATTATGTTGGAACCTCCTGGCTGGTGGACATTAGAGTGAGTAAGAGTCATTAACCTAATCTTACATTCAACTGGTAAAACATCCCAAAGCACCCTTCAAGATGATGTACTAGCTCTAATGTAATACACCTCTGTAGGCTGGTAATTTTATTACATCTTTGCTTATTTTATTTATCTTGTCCTGGGGCCACAGGGAGTTTGAGTGCCAACAAAAAAGAGACTGTCAGTGTAGACTGTCTGTCTGCAGTTCAGCATAAATGCTGGTCTCAATCAGCACAGAAGGAGCAGGAGCAGGAGCATGAGCAGCAGTTGGGGCTATGCTCTCGGCCTCTATACCTCCCTTAAACTAACCTCTGGCTTCACCACGTTTTAGCCATGGACATTTCTCTCGCTTTTCAAACTGAACCGAAAGCCTTGGAGCTTGAATCCAGTTGTTCTGAATCTCTATCTCTTCAGAAACCAAAGCAGAGTGGAATCAACACAGTCCTCAATTA
The DNA here is from genome assembly GCF_027358585.1 of Pangasianodon hypophthalmus. NCBI lineage: Eukaryota > Metazoa > Chordata > Actinopteri > Siluriformes > Pangasiidae > Pangasianodon > Pangasianodon hypophthalmus. The sequence goes on along the minus strand of NC_069716.1, from coordinate 17,477,325 downwards.
CCTGACTGTCCATGGTGATGAACTTGTGACATCTCTAACACAATAACAAATGGAGTGGCCACTAAGCTGACACTGTGCAACTTAGCAATCAGTTATGTTTTATTAAAAACACACACACACACACAACTGTGTTATAATACTAACTACAGATTGGATCAGGAAATTAAATCCTGATTAAAATAAATCCATCCTCTATTTCTCTCAAACATTGTTAAGCATCAACTTGTCTCCCTTGTAGAAGTGTGACTGCTGTAGTGCTTTAGCTCCCTGACACCTTCATAATCACATCCGAGCTCTTGGCTGTTTTCCCAATGAATATATTAACATCTCAATGTCCTAACCACTAACCTTCAAGTAAATGCACTTGCAACAACATGGTTAGGTTTCTCATTAATCAAAGCAGTGACAGGTTTAGATGAAACATGCAAAGCACAAGACACGCGCCTCCTAACACGGCTCAGGTTCACCGAGATCTCAGGCGATCCGCCCTTACCTACGCAGAGCTGGACCACATACGCGTAGTAGGACCACGCCACGAGCGCGCACACGAACAGCACGGGGATCCAGTGCACTACTCGCTGACACTTCCGCTTGGCGCTGCGCGAGCCCGACGGCGCCATGTTTCAGCTCCGCTCTCTGACCCAAACATGCCAAAACAAAAACGCCGAGCTCTTTCGATCCGTCAGGACAGTGGATGCTCGTAAACAGCGGACATGCGCCCGCTTCCTCCAGCCCCGCGCACAGTCATTTCGTCCTGTGTGTGTGTGTGTGCGCGCGCGCGCGCGCGGTGTGTCTGAGTGTGTGAGTGTGCGTGCGCGCACGGCGAGCCATAACGGCCCCGCCTCCTTCTCGCCAAGTTACCATGACGCCCATGAGGCGCAGACCAGTCTACGGCCAAAATCGCGCGCTACTGTACTAAACACTTCTGTACTAAACACTACTGTACTAAACACTACTGTACTAAAGAGTGCGCGGAGTATTTTACATACTGTTTACTAGTGTGGTGTGCAGGTTTGGACCTGGCCTCGTTGTGCGCACAAATTAAAAACACTTTTTTTTTTCTTCCCCAGGAAACTAAGGGTCTAATAGAGACACGAAGATTCACAAAAGTCACAAGTCCAAGACTGTAGTAATCAATTTATTTTAAAAAAAAAACACACAAATTTAACTTAGTTCTTTGTTTTCATGAATATATTGTCCCTGCTGAAAACAAAACAGTAGAAACCACAGAAAGTCTAGTGGTTTCCACTACAAATACCATTACAAACCATCAGCTAACCATTAAAACCATGACCATTACTATTATTGGTCCTTAATGGTGTCCACTAGACATAACATGCCACCAGTAGAAGGCAACAGATTACCAGTAGATACCCACAGGGTCCATTACAGGTTCCACTAAAAGCAATACAGTTCCTGTTATAACCATTAAAACCATTACAAATTCTATGAAGGTTTCTATTGTTTTTTTCAGCACAGGTCTTTTTATTATAGTCTTTGCTCTTTCTTTTTCTTCGATTCGCTTTATAGTGCTATATCAATAATTTTTTTTAGCATTTTAGAAGTGAATACTTGTTACAAATGAATGATAATGCTAATAGAAACAGTAGAAAACAGATTTACTGCTAAATCAATTTGTATTCATTCAAAAAGTTACTTCAGGGCCATGTCTTCCAGCTAGTTAATGTGTTCGGATCTTACACTTGAAATGTGTGTGTGTGTGAGTGTTTGGGGGGTGGTATACGCCTGTAGCACCACACAGACCCCCAGCATTTTAGGGAGGCATTTGTGGTGATTATCTATCTCCATTAGGGCAGCGTTCCCAATCCGACTGTTTGGAGTGTTCTACACCACCAGTGAGTCAATACCTTGGGCTCCTTTCACTGAAACCAGGACACATTTCATTCCATGGTGTTTGGGGTCCAACTGCAGGCTGATGACCCACTTCTGGAATGTTTACAGTACCAGAAAACCCAGAGGGATCACTAAGCATCCTCAACAGGCTCCAATACTGCATGTGCCAGCCTGCATCTAGAGAGTCTTCAGGGATTGGTCCATCCCTGGATGGAAACTGATGTTCTGTTCTGAACAATGGGATGTACCTTGTCTATAGCACATCTGTTCAAGAGGGAACAAAAGTCTTGAGACAGAGTGACAGCTTTTAAAACTGATGTCCTAAGGTATATATTATATGGTATATAATATGTACCATCCTATGCAAGGTTTCTTTGGCAGCAAGCCCAAAGCATATTCTACAGGTCTGATTTGCACATCTGGCAGAGTAGATTGTACCAACCACACCTGATTACATGTACAAGCTAAGCTGGTAGAGAGTTGCCTGATAGCTAAGTGTCCCACCACAAGGAGTGAGGACCACCCGGAGTCAGTCAACTCCCTTGCAGAATAGCCAACATATTGCCAGTGTATGCCACACACAGTCAAATATTGTAAGTTTTCACCAGGGAAACATCAGTGCATCTGCACTCACCACACAAACAGTTCGAAAATATTGTCCTGGTCAGGGTCATGGTAGATCCGGAGCCTATCCTGGAAACACTAGACACAAGACAGGGATACACATTTCCAACACAGGGCATCACACACACCCATTTTCACACTCATTTACAGTTAGAATAGCCAATCCACCTACCGGTATGTTTTTGGAGGTTAATGGAAAACCAGGGAATCTGGAAGAAACCCAAGAGGACACATGGGGAACATGCAAAACTTCCAAACAGACAGTAACCTGAGCTCAGGATCGAATCCAGGACCCTGGAACTGTGAGATGCCAATGCTACCCACTGCTCCAACCTGCCACCTTTTCCTTTAATACAGTCTTAATTATGAGCTGTACACTAACTGCAACATGAGACCTAAATATAGGGACCTAAAAAACAAAGCAGCCTTTAATGAAATTGTCCAGTGCAATGGATAATATTTTGTAAGGGGCATATTTGTATTTCTCAGGACCTCTCATAAACAAGTTACAATTTATACCAAACTATATACTTATATTACAAAATAATCAGATGGAGATTCAGTTACAGACACAAATCCTCTGTGAATTATTCTCATTTTGAATATTGTCTTATTTTAAATGAATATATAATTGCATGTATGGAAGAGAGGAACAACAAGTTTTTGTGAGGTATTCTGCACAGCTACCTGAAAGCTATGTAAGAGTTTCTTATTAGTCTCTATGTTGTCGAGTAAGCTGATCTGAGCAGTTAGAGGCTCACACAAAGTATGCTAACAATGTGGTGAGTGTGTAGAGAAGATTATGTGGCTTAGCAGTTGTTGGGAAGCAAAGAGACCAATGTTGCTGAAGTGCGAGAAGTTACATACAACAGCTGGCCACTCATTAGTTGGCTTTTAAATGTACAAGACTAATATGACATTTCCTTAAAAAGATTTTAGTTCCTTATTTAGCTCTAGTATTATAGTTGAAAATGAGTTCAGCACAGATTCATGATTGGAACATACTTTATTCTCATTTGTTTTGTTTTTTTTTATTATTATTATTATTTATGGTCTTCAAGCTTTTGGTTGTCTGCTTTGTTCTTTTTAATAAGACTGCACTTGCATCCAAACACTGTGCGATCTCCTGACAAGTGTTAGTGAAAGTGTGCTAGTGAATAGAAAGTAGACTGTTGCAAGATAATTCTCCTTTAAATTACATAAATTTGGCTAATTTACAGGCACTATTTCCATCTTTGCATCAAGACTTCTGCCCAGTCTGGGACTTTACATCATTAGTCTGCAGGTCTGCAGTTAGATATTACAAGGATTTTCAGTGCAATTCATTCTGAAGCCCTAGGAAACTTTGATGGGAGAACACTCAGAGCAGGCACATATAGGGTCATTCCTTGTGTAGAACAAAGTGTAGAAGAAAAAAACAATTCATCATCAATAAATCATCTTAATATCAGTCTTTATTAAAGGGATTATTGTGAACTCACCTTCAAATTTGATTTCTCCAACAAACATGTCAACTTTAAGCACAAATCATATTAATCATAGCAGATCAACTGAAAATCAACTGGAAAATGTAATTACGCTCAGTTTTATCCTGTATTCTATCCCTTTTTAGTGTTGATAGCCTCCATTATGTTGTACCCTACATTAAAATGAACAAAATACAGGTAGGCGATAACTAGCATAGCCTACAGCAAGATAACGTAGCAACTACAACATAACAAAAGTTAAACACATGCACGCTGTATAGCGTAGGTTATTTATTCAGCCTAATGTTTACTCATGATTATACAATTTTTGTGCTTTCAGAGTAGCCTACTTTACAAAACACAGATATAGGCTAATACACAGACAGCAGTTCTGACTATGGCTTTAAAAAATATCTGTTGATTTCATCCTTCAGAGTTCTCACTGTGAAGGTATCACCTCCACAGGGAGCAGAGAATTGTCCTGATCAATTAAATATAACCTGGTAATGGATGTTTTTATAGTCAACCAATAATAATCCTGATTGAATATGTGGCTGTGGCCTGAAAAAGTGGTGTTGTAATCAGGAATCCCTTTCTACCAAAACCAGCTAAAACAAAATTCTATTCAAACGTACAGAATGATAATCTTCTATGTATATAGCAGCTTATGATATTAAGGTCATGATGACTCATAGGACATATTAAGCTGTTATACAAGACACATTAAGACACAGTTATGCATTATTATTTGAGTATTAAATACATCTGAAATTTTACATTTGTAAGGATGTAAAGGATTTTGTTAAGGATTTTTAAAATGAAAGTAAAAAAAAAACATCATACATGGTGACTTCAGAAAACAGTTGAAGACAATTTTAATATAAATATAATAACGGTCCTGACATAATATAGAAGACTACATAGAAAAATATAGCCGTAAACCCACTATGAATTTGCCTTGGTTGTTTAATGAAGGCATATTGCATTGCTGCATAAGGCCTCAAGAGAAGAATCTTGTATCAGTGAAACCGAGGTTATAAAATATTTATAAAATATTTCAAAATGTTTCTGTCTTTTTAAATGACTGTATGTATAATTAAATGTTTAATTTTGCTCTCATTAGATGTTAAAGGGCTCTACAAATGTGTCAGTGGAAAGGTATTAGGCATAATTCCTGGAGGTACTGGCTTACTCTGATTCAATGGCTTATCATATAGAGGTACTTGGAGTGTAGTCTTCAGTCTTATGGCTATTGCTGTAAAAGGAACGATGCAAGGAATTTCACTGGTTGACAACAAATAAGTATTTAAAGCCATTAATATTACAAATTGTTTACTAGCTATATTGCAATCTAATTGGTGACTAGCTATAGTAAAATTTCAATTACACAATTCCTAAAGTAACAGCTAATATCCTACATATAATTTCAGTATGCAAAGGCAGTAACTAGTTTCTTTTTTGAATCTTAACGTTATATTAAAACTATGCTATGACAGTTCTCCTCACTGACCCAGAGTCCGACTCGTATCTAGTATCTGTTAATTGACCGGCGCATTAATATTACAGAGTAATATGACGCTTAGGCAAAGCCTTGGTCGAAAAACACTGTGCTTTCATGCTGTGGTTCCTAGTCATTTGTTTAAATATCCCCAAAGCAAAATCATACTACCAAGCCTGATTTTGTGGAAAAAGACAATATCACTAATTTCTACATAGAACAGGTACAAATACTAAATATGCCAAAAACAATAAAGGTAAGATTAAGGCTATATTTTTTTTTTTCTTTTCCCCAACCTATTTTCCAGATAGCTCTTTCTTCATACAGGCCTTAAAGGATGTGAACCTCTCCTCTCCTCGATATCCCTAGAAGTAAAGAAGAAACAGTTGAAATAAGATAGAATCAAAGTGATGGAACATTATAACAAATTTATCAAAATCAACAAAGCGTGCAAGTAAAAATAATTATGGACAATTATGGTGTGTGTAAAAAAGACAGAAGATAAAGAAGTTACATGGAACAATAGTCTTACGGTCATTGAGTGCAAGAGAAAAAAAAAGCCACGATGCTTTAGGTAAGACCACTAGATGGCAGAAAGTCTTCAGGCAAATGGTCGCTCACAATACACAGTGGAATGCATGTCTATGTATATGCAACTGCACTAAAAGACAAATTTACATTTATTGATTTGTTTACGGTCAAGCTGTTTTCCCCCAAAATTCTCACATAAACAAATACAAAGGGAAAAAGCACAGGAGTAGTGAATTACCAGTCCAGAAGTCTTTTGAATTCCATTCACCGTTCTCAGACACTAGACCCATTTTCTTTCTTCAGGGCCTTCTTATGCTTGCTTGGCAAGTTAACTGAGTAGTGTGAGGATTATATAAAATATCACTTAAAAATTGTAACCTCTTTATGCATGGATGGGTTTGCCAAAGTAAAACGGGATTCTGTTTTACATTAGACTTTCCAGCACATCCAGATCCTAGCTGAGCACTTGCATTGTTTTCTGCTGTATAATTTAAGCTCACTTATGAACAGCAATAGAGCAATTCCTCTGGAGGGAAAAGCTCTAAACAAATTAGTTGTTATATATAGATAATATAGATTACCCAATAATAATATGCAAGTGTCAACCTATATGCATTTACAAATTAACACAGTAGGAAATGTTTGTTAAATTTAGATTGTAATATCTAGTTTGAGAAATAGAGAAGCAACAGGATGAGATCCAGTCAAAGTGTTGAAGAACTCTAGGTGCTCAAGGTGTCTTGGTCAAGGCTCAGTAACTCTCTGGCAGTCCTGGGATTTGACCCCAGTGGTGGCTCAGTAGTTAGGGCTCTAGATTTCTGATCAGACGTTTCTGCATTTGAATCCCAGTACTGCCAAGCTGCCACTTTTGGGTCCTTGAGCAAGACCCTTAACTTTGAATAAAAGTGTTTGCCAAATGATTAAAATGTAAACCCATGACAGTTTGTTAAAGGAATAATCTGAGTACTGACTTAACATAGAGTTTCAGCAGCAGAATCTATGTCCTCTTATAGAAAGCTGAATACCTTGTATATTGACTGGCGCCTCAGACAGGAACCAAATGAACCCGTACGTAATAACTTATTAACTAACAACGCTCTGCCCTCTCAGTCTGTATCACATCAGGCTACTGTTGTGTAGAATCTACATGTTTGATTTCCTCTACATGGACATTTTTCCCGCAGATTGATTGGGGTTTTATACCCCTGCTGTCACCAGGGCTGCTGTAAAAGGAAGATAAACAATGTTTAAACAGCCCCAGCTGTGGAGCGGCTGACCCTCTTGTCCCATTTACCCAGGATCCTCGATGCAGGCGGTCCTTCATGATGCCAATGAACTCCTTGTAGCTAAGTTGGTCATCGTGATCCACATCAAAAATCTTGAAGACAATGTTCACAAGGTGTTGGGAGAGTTTTAAGCCTGTGGCAACGTAGACTGCGCGTGCAAACTCATCTGTGCATCAAAAAAGATGTAATATGTTTCATTGTACAGAATCTGCTCAAATCCTTGACTTTAGGAAAGGGGCAACAAAGATTATGGACTGAATGAGTAATATTGGTATAGTGATTTTTTTTTTACCTTGTCCAATCGGTCGACTTGCATAATTGTACATTTGCATGGCAATGGCAAAGTCTTCTAAGTTATTGAGGAACTGAAAGAATGACCTGAATTCCTCAAAAGTGATTCCCTGCAAGAAATAATATCATGATATATTTATAGCAGAAGGTCCTGTAAAAGACATTTACACAGATTCTGATTCTACATAGGATTACATATCCAAAAGAAAATGTATTTTTTAGAAAATTGTGAAAAACCTAAGCCCTCTTAAGAATTCCATCAAGAAAAAAACATTCTACACAAACCAGAGAGTTTGTGATATCAAAGGTGCTGTCTCTGGGAGAAAACTCATAAAAATAATGACTCTCCAAAGGATGTCTCAACCCTGAGAATAATGTTTCCGATAACAAATGCAGAGCTCTGAACAACACATTATCTATGCCAGACTTAACTCTCTCTCAATCAGAGGGAAACCTTAAGTATCTAAGGGACCTTGAAGCTGTCAGACAGATAACAGATCCAAAGGCAGGAAATAACTTAGTCAAACAGTCAAAGTATACCCACCCAGGTCCTGTTCCAGGCCTATGACTCGAGCTGTCAGCACTCGGTTTTAAGGTCAAGCAGTCTGTAGATTTTTTTTTCCAAAGAAGATTAACGTGATTCTCACATAAACAAAAACAAAAGGACTCTATCCAAAACACCTCAGGACTAGTGGATTACCAGCCTACCAGTCTATTGAATTCCACTCATCCATTCTCAGTCACTAGACCCTTTTTCTTTCTGCAGCAGCATTCTTATGTCTGTTTTACAAATGAACTAATGAGTAACATGTGACGCTTGGCTGTTGTTATAAGTGGAACTACATAAAATATCACTTAACGTGGTGATAAGACACACTTAATCATCAATGGACATCTACCAACAGCCACCTGATAAGGTGAAAAAACCTTTCATGCATGGGTGGCTTTGCACAGAGCGAAATCTAAAACAGGAGTCTATTTTCTATTAGACTACTGTTAACATCCCAGCTGAGTATTTGCATTGATTTCTGCTGTGTAATTTAGGCTCACTCATGAAAAGCAGTGGAGCAATTCCTCTGGAGGGAAAAGCTCTACACAAAACTAATCTGTGGCCAATAAGCATCATCAATATGCTATTAAAAATGAACAGCAGGGAATGTTTGTTCAATGTTGCAAAAATAAAAGTGCATATATACCTTAGCCTGTTTAAACCTTTAGAGTGCTTAGATAAGGGTAACCAAAAGTCAATAAGGGCAGTGGCATTCATACTACAAAGTAATATTTTACCTTGTTTTTTTATTATTATTTAAAAGAAATTTCAAATAGTAAAGTACATTTTTGGGGATATAAATGACAGGCCCAGTAGAAAGTGGCTATACTGTAATCTAACTCCAGGTATAGCACCCCTCGTACTACTTTTAAAAAGCCAAGCTTCACTCAGCATTGCAGTAGTGGAATACATGTAAAGTGTGCTGATCCAAAGGTCACTCTGCGTTGGTGAGCAACATTGTGTTGGTAGATGGGATGAGAGGATCAGAAGCCTTTACCTTCTCATCAGGTATGCTCTGATGCACGTTCTCCAGGTAGCTGCTGATGTTGTCCACAGTGGTGTATCGCAGAAGGATCCGGGCAAAGTCCTCCTCACTGATGGTGGTCATGCCTTTAGAATAGGCAAGGAACTCAATCTCAAGTACTTCTGTCTGCAGGTTGTCCATGAATCTGCCGAGAGAAGAAGATGTAGATGCAGTGCTGAGAGGACATGCCACCAGGGAATGAGTGGGACCCTTAAGTAAATGACTAGGCCAGTTCCAAATGCTTCAAAAAGGACATACACTATATTACCAAAAGTATTCGGTCATCTGCCTTGACTCACATATGAACTTAAGTGCCATCCCATTCCTAACCCATAGGGTTCAATATGATGTCGGTCCACCTTTTGCAGCTATTACAGCTTCAACTCTTCTGGGAAGGCTGTCCACAAGGTTGAGGAGTGTGTTTATAGGAATTTTTGACCATTCTTCCAAAAGCGCATTGGTGAGGTCACACACTGATGTTGGTCGAGAAGGCCTGGCTCTCAGTCTCCCCTCTAATTCATCCCAAAGGTGTTCTATCGGGTTCAGGTCAGGACTCTGTGCAGGCCAGTCAAGTTCATCCACACCAGACTCTGTCATCCATGTCTTTATGGACCTTGCTTTGTGCTCTGGTGCACAGTCATGTTGGAAGAGGAAGGGGCCCGCTCCAAACTGTTCCCACAAGGTTGGGAGCATGGAATTGTCCAAAATGTTTTGGTATCCTGAAGCATTCAAAGTTCCTTTCACTGGAACTAAGGGGCCAAGCCCAACTCCTGAAAAACAACCCCACACCATAATTCCTCCTCCACCAAATTTCACACTCGGCACAATGCAGTCCGAAATGTACCGTTCTCCTGGCAACCTCCAAACCCAGACTCGTCCATCAGATTGCCAGATGGAAAAGCGTGATTCATCACTCCAGAGAATGCGTCTCCACTGCTCTAGAGTCCAGTGGCGGCGTGCTTTACACCACTGCATCCGACGCTTTGCATTGCACTTGGTGATGTGTGGCTTGGATGCAGCTGCTCGGCCATGGAAACCCATTCCATGAAGCTCTCTGCGTACTGTACTTGGGCTAATCTGAAGGTCACATGAAGTTTGGAGCTCTGTAGCAATTGACTGTGAAGAAAGTCGACGACCTCTTTGCACTATGCGCTTCAGCATCCGCTGACCCCTCTCCGTCAGTTTACGTGGCCTACCACTTCGTGGCTGAGTTGCTGTTGTTCCCAAACTCTTCCATTTTGTTATGATAAAGCTGACAGTTGACTGTGGAATATTTAGGAGCGAGGAAATTTCACGACTGGATTTGTTGCACAGGTGGCATCCTATGACAGTTCCACGCTGGAATTCACTGAGCTCCTGAGAGCGGCCCATTCTTTCACAAATGTTTGTAAAAACAGTCTGCATGCCTAAGTGCTTGATTTTATACACCTGTGGCCAGGCCAAGTGATTAGGACACCTGATTCTGATCATTTGGATGGGTGACCGAATACTTTTGGTAATATAGTGTACATTCTCACTATCTGGTTCATGGCTTTTTTCTTGGTAGTAAATGTACAATTACTTGTTTGGTAGTTCTTTTTATCTGAAGTGATTACAAAATACAAATACAAAATACAATCCATTAATTTACAGTAGATGTTTAAGTGCCAAATAGAAACAGAACAATGAAATATTACAGCTGGAACAAGTTCTAGTACTAAGCAGTGCTGATCTAAAATCCTGATCTAATTAGCCTTTTACCTGTAGAAGTCCTCAAAGTTCAGTTCAGTTTTTCCCTTTTTTCCAAAGAAATGCACCAACAGAGTTGTGTCAGCAATGTTCTCTTGTACACGCTGTGGAGGCAAAAGTAAAAGGAATTACTCATCATCAACCTCTGATTGAGATAGCAATCACAATAAAGCCATTATGTGGTACTTTTGGCAAAACAACACGTTTACGTTGTGTACTTTTCCACAGAAACACCACAAAACTGATAAGCACAGGTGCATATCATTTTTATGGAAGTCAGTGCCTCACATCCTTGCTTTTGACCTTCTGTGTGTTTAGTGTTGTGCACTAGTCATTTCATTTGTGAAAACTGGGTGCTTAGTTATTCTGCAAGTATGAAATAAAGAGCAGGTCATCCATGCCAGACAGCAAACAGGGTCTCATGCAAAAAAAAAAAAAATAAAAATCTGCACTTTAGTCATATCAGTGTTCTTTCCTTATAAGCTGGATCTGTTGTTGAGGATGATGAGGCTTTCCCTTTAGCAACAAGCTCCCATTGTACCTTATCCTAAGTCCCATCGCTGCAAAATATTCCAAAAACAAAAGAAATGCACTGTAACTGTATGCACACTGACCTTACTAGTCACTAGATTGTAAAGCTTTTAGCAAATAGTTGTATAAAGCATTTGATTGATATATTGAAACAGAATTTTTGTTCCATCCTGGTAGTGACGATGGGGAAAACATATGAACTAAACTTCACAGGAGACAAAGGTACTGATATTATATACAAATAGAACTGGTTAGAAGAGTGATGAGACAGAGGATGTTTGTACCTCCACCAGATCTGAAAAGAGAACTATTCTTGCACCATGCTTCAACACATCCCAGAAGCTCCTGGCTTCAAACTCTTGTTGTTCTTTTTTAAGAACCTGCATAACAGAAGTACAGCTGTTAGCACCTTCAAAACAGTCATTCACTAATTAAATGACTGGAAAATGCACAGAAACAATGTCACAAATTCACAACCTTCCACATGGCATTTAGACAGGAGGAAAAACATGCGTGTAACTAGAGCAATAATTAAAACCTTTTAATATTATCTGGAAGATCATGACAGGTTATAATTACTTTTTTTTATCACCATGCAAACCATGCAAGTCATGCACATCCCCAAATACAGACAGAACAGTAGACAATAAATTAGTCAACTGCCATTAAGTTAAGCAATAGAAAAATCTGTGAAGACAACACAACTCTGAAGTCACTGGTTTTTAAAATTGCCTTGGGTAAAATAAACATTGTGACAGTTCTTTCAATTTGTCTTGAATAACAGAAACATCACAGAGCTTTAATGAACTCACACACCTACAAATCCAGTTTTGGTTACATACTGACAGCATAATACTCCATTATAACATGTTAATACTAGGAACTAAATTTTTTATCTTGATAATCACCAAGGAATTACTATATGTAACTTTGGTTTTTATAAAACCCTAGTTTTAATCGCACCATCAAAATAATCCTCAAAGGCCAGAATTTGTTTGGCTCTTAATAATTATTTAGCCTTTGACTTGTGTGATTAGTGCTTGTGACACCACGTCACTGAACTTGAAGGCTTGTGTATTTGAACTGTCCTAGTGCTATCAAATGCCTAGTGATATCAAAATGATGTCATCCATCATTTGTATTTTTTGTTATCTTTCTTTCTTTGGTATTTTTGGATTATAGCATTTCTCAGTACGTGCACAGGTTCAATCTGTAAGGCAACATGCTTTCAAGGACCAACCTAATCCTTCGAAACAGTTCTATAATGCCTATACTGTGCAAATATAGGCTCCCCTGCCTTACATTATAATCAACAGTAGACCTTACAGATAGCAATTAAGACCAATTCACGTTAGGTGAGACCCTAGACACACATACAGTACCTTTGAACAAAACCTTTAAAAAAATACTAGTTTTCCTAGTCCCTGCTGAGACTGGCTTCCACTTCAGTGTTAGTGTGAGTGGCACATGGCTCGTCATAGTCAGGCTATTACAAAAAGGTAATCTGAGCTTGAATACCACTTTTCAAGTAACTGTAAAAATAAAACATGGGGGTCCAGGAGGAATGGTCTGTCTTTGGGTGAGGGCCTTTTAAGCGAGATCTGGGCAACCACGCCTCAGCGAACGCCACCTGACAGTAGACAAGTAACATAAATCATCTGGTCTCCTTTTGCCGCTGTCCCAGACAATGGAAACATGTTTCAGATTGCATTCGGCCTAGATCCATTAGGACACACTGTCCTGCCTTTCTGAGGCTGAGCAGTGTATAAGGGTCACTTCATTTGACTTTACCTAAATGTGACACAATGCATGGTAAAAGGCCATTCCTCTGTGCCTGTCAGAAAGGCTCCATAATGATGAAGCAGGCCTAGGTTTGTTTTAAATGTCTACCTCAACCATTGTTTCTAGTACAAACTTCACTGTAAAAAATGGACATGCACACATGTTCATGACTGCCACATTTTAGATTTCATCATGCACTAGACACATCAGCGGGCAGACAAAGAAACAAGTCATGCAAACTTTTACACTTTTCTTATATATTCAGATACATACAGCATGGCTGACAGAACCTTGATATCCATACAGTTCCACATTCTTGAAGATGACATGCAGAATACAGAAAATGAGAATACAGTTCTTCTAGCCATTTGTTAACTTTTCCACATTCCATATTTTACAGTGGCCTAGTGTGTTTGTAATATTACTTCATTTTTTACAATTACTGGGTTAACATGTATCAATACGGCAGTGATTCTGACCTGTAACTGAATACTGTAAAAAGAAAGAATTTGGTGTTTCTCTTACCAGTTGTGATGAGCTGTCAGTCTCTCCACCTCTATCTTTTTTGTCATTTTTCTTACGAAATATTTCCTCTAGCTATGGGAGAAAAGTGTTTTATTTGACATTTGCTTACACACACTGAGTTAGTGTGATAAATATAAATCAAAAGGAAAACATACCACCATAAACTCCCTTTTGTCCACCATTTCATTGCCGTCTGCATCAAACATGTTGAAAGCTATCCTAAATCCTGCCCGAGGCTCTAGAAAATGACAAAAAAATCTGACATTGATGCAAAAAAGAAATAGCGTAACATTTAAATGTTTAAAAAATCATGCCATTCATTGAATTCTCATTCATACTCACTTGTCAAAATGCAAAGAAGAAACAGATACTCTGTATATGAGATGATGCCTGAAAAACAGTATGTAATACATCATTCTCAGTTAAAAATTTATGAATTTATGCCTTTTGATCCCTAAACCTCCCTTTAAAATCAAGCTATCATATGTCATTTCAAACACAACATCCCTCCTTAGCCATTGATAACATCTAAGGGGATTCCCTTCTTAACTCCTAATTGGTGTCTTTTTTTTCTACACAAATAGAGACAGTTAAACTCAAGTAATCAGGCAGGTCACAAACCCAAACAAAAGCAGCCCGAATGCCTGGCTCCTGGGCCATCCTCTGTTTGTTTTCCTAGGTGTAAGACATTCTCAAGTGATCTGTTGCTGATTGGGGATGCTTGATGTGGGGTGTGTGTTCTTCTTTCAGGCCTGCTAGTCCTTTTGTTGTGCAAAAAGCGAGAAAAGGAAGAGCAACTGTCAGGATTCAGTCAGGGAGAGACTTAAGGAAAATTGTTGTGACCGTTGAAAGCATTCCCAAGCTTTTGTTTGCAGGCAGAGATAGTGAGTCGAGCACAGATAACTCAGGGTGACTGCTTTGAGTGTTGTGGGAATGGATGTCAGTAGCAAAGCGGTTAAAAGACATATGTGCAGGAGCACATATAACTAAATCTAGACCTAATATTCAATGCAGAGTTGTTAACCGTAAAATATATAAAAACAACGTTTTATGATTTTGACCAGTTTGAGTGATCTGTTGCTGCAGTTGTAAAAACTGTTGCTGCAGTAATTTTGCTGAATTTTTTATTTTATTTTTTTAAACACACATGAGCTGTAAAGCTTTTGAAAAATCTGTGCTAGGATTGAACAAGAACCAAGTAAGTTAAGCAAGTTCATAAAAACTGACACATCTACCAGTAGCTGTTGTTAGACTATTGGCACGCCATCATCTTGGGGCTCAAACATATGTGGCTTTATGCACTTTTGTCATTACACTGTTTTACTAGGGAAAGTGGGTGTGATGTATTGAGGTTTTTTTTTTTTGAACTGGACTGTACACTTATAGAATCTTATTGTCTTGATCAGGATAAAACTTTACACATGTCTAATGTTATTTGAGGAACTAATTTGTTATTTAATGGAAAAAAAGGCTAGTCTTCAAAGATGTTTTGGTTGACTTTACGAATCATTGGATTTTTGTAGATTCCTCCAATCATATATTTTAACTGTGCAAGACAGCCACAATAAGACAGATGAAGAGCCATCAAAGTAACAACATAGGGTTGAGCCTGTTTGGTGTATGAAGGTTAAACAGTTTTGCAGACATCCAGACAAGAGTCAGCTTCAGTCTTGCAGAAAGAAACTGAGCCCATATGCTCAAGCAGATTCTGTCAGAAATACAAACATTCTCAGAAATGATTCACAGAAAGTGTCAGTGTGAGCAATGTAATCCAATGCCATTCTTAGAATTCACCCTATCGTCAGTGATGGGGAGCTGTCACAGGGACAAGTCTCAACACTGCAGAGTTCAAACAGCTCTCCTCGTCTTCTGACACAAGCTTTGTATATAGATCAAGTCATTGTGTTTTTAAAAACATTTCTAAACTTAAGTGTATAGGTGTAAAGTGTACCTTTAGCATTTGAAAGAACAGTTTATCAGTATATATATATCAGTGTCTATACACACAGTATATACATATGTACTCACACACACACACACACATTTATATATATATATATATATATATATATATATATATATATATATATATATATGTATATATATATACGTATAAATGTGTGTGTGTGTGCCAAATTTGCCAAATTTACACACACACACACACACACACACACATTTATATATATATATGTATATCTATATATATACACACATACTCTTCTGGGAAGGCTTTTCACTAGATTCTGGAGCGTGGCTGTGGGAGATTGCCCATTCAGCTACAAGAGCATTAGCAGTATCAGGCACTGATGTCGGACGAGGAGGCCTATGTTGCAGGTGGTATTACAGTTCATCTCAATGGTATTCAGTGTGGTTGAGGTTAGGGCTCTGTACAGGCCACTAGAGTTCTTCCACACCAAATGTGGCAAACCATGTCTTCATGGACCGCACTTTGCGTACAGGGTCATTGTTATGCTGGAACAGGTTTGGGCGTCTTAGTTCCAGTGAAGGAAAACTGTAATCCTACAGCATACAAAGTGAGGCAACAGTTTGGGGAACACACATATGGGTGTGATGGTCAGGTGTCTTCATACTTTTGGCCATATAATGTATATAAAGAACTGTGCAAAAGTCTCGTGCACTCTTTTTAAGACAAAGTTTGTTATATATGTTTATTTTATAACTTCTGCATTATTAAGTCAGTACAAACAGTACTTTTCCAACAAAAAAATTCAGTGTTACAGAAAAAATGTTTGATTATCAATAAAGAAAGCAATATATTATGTAACAGACCACTTTTCAAAAAATATAATGAAGGCTGCTGGGTTTTGCATACAGAAAAAAAGCAAGTGTGACAGTCGGAGTCTCCAGAAGAACTGTGTCAGATTCTCCAAGATGCCCAGTTCCCAGCTCATTTACTTACAAAACTGCACAAATTATACCTGAGACAACTAACTAAAAAGGGCAAAGCATTGTCATGCCAAATATCGACTTTTATTACTGTTGACTGCTCTTTATAGTATTTTTTATGCATTACGCTGCTGCTGCATGATTGGCTGATAGGTTAGATTTGCGGGACAAACAATGATCACGTTAATTAACGGGAGCTTGCAGTGGTCCTTGCTTGGTCAGGGTCACAGTGGTTTAAATTATGCTACTAGTTTATCTTCATGTTTATATGTACATTCTGAACCAATTATAAACTGATGTAGAAATGTCAGAGGCAGAATTCACGCACCATGCTGACAGCGCTGCCATTTCTACCTCTTACGGATGGAACCAAATACAAGTACATTCACTGACCAGATAACATGATCTAAACAGATACAAATAAGGCAACAGATTTTTCTGGAAAGCTTGCAGTGCTCGAGCCAAGTTCATTAACATGATATGATTATTTAATTAATAAAAATATATTAACTTGTATGTTCATTGTGCATGGTTTTCATCCTTTTTAAATGAACATTCTCCATTGTTATTAAAAGAAAATATTCCCAGAAAATCATATGGGCATGATAATAAAAAAGAGACCATTTTAAAGAACAGTAGCACTGCATACCACTGGGCATCTGTTTGAGAAAAATTATGAACTAGCTGAGGCTGAGGAACTGTACAGTTATGTTCTGCAAATTGCTAATTGTTGTTATAATTTTATCATTTGTGACATTGTGAAAAAGTTCAGCTCCACAGTATTCTAAAAAGCATCCAGAATTCTCCTGTTTGCCGGATCTACATCCTCTACATTCTGTCATGTGACTCACTTACTGAGATCACTGGTTTGCAGTGGATCAAATACAAAACCCTTGTCAAACCTTGCAAAGCATAAATTATACATGTTTACTTCTGTCTACAAGGCATAAATTATAAATGTTTCTGTACACTGCTAAAAAAAAATTAGTGTATCTGAACAAAAAAACTTCTCTGAATGTTGCAACAGTACCAGATCCCATATATTCCTGCACCATATTACAATCCTTCTTGATAACAGAGGCTCAGCCATGCTTTGCTTTTTCTAGTCTGGACTGCAGCTTGCTACTGGCTTGCCTTTGTTCATATGCTTCCATTTCTCGTGGAAAAAAGACAGCAGAGAATTCTGCTGCTCACCTGGTAAATAACCTATGCGATTTGTTTTATAAAACTGCCTTACTGCGATTACTTCAGTAGCTTACAAGGATCACGTACAAAACCTTTTTTTCTGCTTTTCACCACAGCATGACAACTCAGACCCTTAGGTAGAAAGGCTGTTTAAGCACTTACTAATCAATTCACTTGAGTTATAAATGCTTTCAAAATCTCTGTGTACTTTCACTCAGCCTCCTAAATGTAAATGTAAATATCCTCAGGAGTACAAATATATACAAGTATTTGCTTGCTGTGAATTCTCACCTTTTTCATTTAAGTTCCTGAAAAGCCTGGATGAGCCTTTCCAAACAGGAGGTGTATCTGAGAGAATCTTATCTAAATCCTTCAAAAAGAAGTGAATATTTAAACAAACTGTCAATGAAATACAAAAGTTCAGTATCACAACATCAGCAGCAACTTTTTTATCATACCTGTTTTGTCAGGGCTCGCCAAAACTTTTTTTCTAGGATGTAACAAATAATACAATTTTAGAAGATTTCTGCACAAACAGACATCATTGGATCCTACCTTAACACAGTATGCTAACATGGTTTAATGTAGTAGATTATTTAGTCTAAATGTTAGTCTAGTTAACATTATCATGAGAGAGTCACATAATCTAATATAGCGATCTTACTGGATAACAGTGTAAACACAAGCTGTGAAGGAATAGCAAGGCCCTGTTGTTGAGATCCAGCCAATGGATCATAAAATGCATGACTGAGTTCATGCATTTGTCCTCTCTCAGCACAGCAGCTACAATCATGAAGCTGTTCTCCATGCAGCTGCAAAATCATTACTGACCCTGCACCAAAATGCAGGTGCACCTACAAATGCTTTCTGCTTCTCACAGCAATCTGGTCCTGAACCTATTAAAAGAACACTGCAGTAGGCCCATAAACACAAACCAATATCACAAATATTATTTAAAAAACATTAAGTGCAATGTACAAGCAAATACAAAACAAAACCACAATTAATATAGAGTTTATATCTTATGTTTGCATAATTAAATTCTTTTATACTTAGCGGTTCTCTGTTCAGGTTTTCACAAACATGCAAAGTTATAGCACACTCAAACAGCCTTTATAGCCATGGCATAAAACCATAAACACCATAATGCCTTTTTCACTGAGCATGTGCCATTAAAAATAATGTGGCTGACATAGTAAAGCAATGTGCGTCCTTTATATTAGAGTTCAGATTTTATTCCTGTCTGGACATACCAGGCACTCTCCGTCAGGAGATAACAGGAGTATACACAGGGTGGAACCGCATACCCAGTTTCAAACTATCACTGGCCCTTTTCTACCTAAGCCTGAGGAAAGCTCCAAGTGAGCTTACATCAACCTAGCCAACAACTCACCAGAAGCAGTTCTGAAACCACACACAGTTCTTGATTCAGCCCCAAGCCAGGGCCAAAGAGTCTAGTTTTCTCTCAACCACAGAAATAGGACTAGAGAAAGCCAGTGGCTTTCTAATATTACAATGGTGTTTAAACCCACAGTGTGAAAGAGCCAATTCAGGGTGGAGCCTTAAGTGGAGTGAAAATATCCTAGGTATAACCTTTCTTCCAATAATATAAAAATGCCACTATATAATAGCCTCTAACAATAGTGTATAATAACATGTGTACAATAGAGTTCCTAAATAAATGTAATCAAGATCAAAACTACCAACCACACCTGTCTTGATGTGAACTTCCACCATAGGTAAGTGCCATCAGAAAGATGCCTTAGAGCTCAAACACATTTGGGAACAGTTTTTACAGGGTTTTCTTCTCAGTCCTTAGATAGATTGCTGGTGGAGATAGCTATCTCCATGCAGGTGTTATGATTTCGTAGATAATGACCAGTCATAGCTACCTTTAAAGCATCAACTGGGTGGTTTGCTTGTATGAAAAACACCCAACTGATACGTAAGTCAATCTCAGATTCATTCAGTCAGTAAAACAAATAAGGTTTCATGTTCATTCTTTTCAATCAATGGTATGTTCTAAGTACTACAGAGTATTTAGTCTTAACAGTATAAACTATGTTTGGTTAGTGAATTTTTGATTAGTGCTTACTCTTTGGCTCACTCATGGTAACTGACTCGATGAAGTCCAGTGGTGTCATGTAAAGCTGGCCTTCGTACTCCACCGTACTAAACAGACGGAACCTGTGCTCATGAGCTGACATTGCCATGTCTTCATCATCAGTAGATATCTTGGTCTACAATTTAAAAAAAAAACACACACTTGAAAAAAATATTGACATCGAAACAAAGGAACCATCAAACATGGGGCTAAATCACAGGTGTTTATGAGCATGTTGTCATAACTGCACATTTGTAGGAATTCACAATTGTAAGAATTTGTATGAAAGGTTATGAATGATCAAGCTTAGGACAAGGGCCAGGATTAAACCTCATAAGTATTCTCATAATTCATTCAGATTCATATTTATGCCAAATTTGTGTGACGTTAAATTACACCTAAGTGCACCTAAGTGCACCTGAGACTTCCCATGCACTAAATTAATAAATTTTAAATATTTACTAATGGAGAGGAACCATATTATGGCTCCTCTACACTGAGCCTTAGCTCACAAGGACAGAGTTGATGTCTTTCCCAGGTGGCAGGCAGCCAGGCCCACTGGGCACTAGGCAAACACCATGGGAAGGTGTGCCTATGGTACTTATTACCCACATCAAATGTCAGCTTTGCTGCCAAGGCTCAGTGTCCTGTTACCTCAGCCCTGGATTCCTGCATCTCAATCCACAAGTTAAGGTTATGTCCAGTGCCCTCCTCCCCACCCACCTCAAGATAAGGGACCAAAGAAATAAACAAGCACTGTATAAGGGCAATTGCACAGTAGACTGAGCCAATCCTGTATGGTTTAATGATCCAACAAATCAGTGATGGTTCTTTTGACAGCAGTCCCCCACAGATTACTGCTGTACCAACTTGTCAGAGAGACTTGTGCCAAGAATATGACTAGGGCACAGCCTTGTCTTTTCACTCTTCTCTAAGCACAGGAAGGACTAAACCAGTAGTTCTCAATAGAGCTTTCTGGAACAAGTGCCTACCCGAAATAACCATGCACTGAGTTCCTTAGTTTTTCATTAATTATTACTGTAATTAAAAAGCACTGTACCATGCCAAAGCAATGCTGCCTCACCATATAACACTAAACTGATTTACATTTCAGAAGATACTAGATACACAGAAACATCCAATGAATTGTCAATGAATTAATAACAATGGTGATTACTTAACCATTGTTTTCCACTGATGTCCAGCTGAACAGTCTTAGAAAAAAAGAAACTTTCAAGGATTCTCTAATGGTTCTTAAGCCTTCTTAGCTTCCTATAACACTCTCATAAGAAAGGGTTCTTCAGTCCTTCCTTAAGGGTTCATTGGATAATTAAGATTTTTTTTTCTTCTATAAATGGTTCTACTTTCTGATACGGAAACATTCTTGTATTGTTCCACATAGAACCTTCAAGGGTTCCTCCAGAGGGACAACTGAAGAATCCTTTGGAGTTCTAAATCTTCTACGAGTGAAGACTTCTTAGAACCCGCTCTTAATAGTTACGAGTTCGGCTTAAGCATTCCTCCTTGCAGACAACCAAAGAACCCTTAAGGGTGTCAGATTTAACCTTATTTTTAAAGAGTGTATAAACCTTGATGGTGCATATTCAACACTGGCCTTTTTTGCTCTGCATAAAAGCATTTAAAACCTGAATATGTTTGGAAGTGGCATTGTATGCATGAGTCTCCTTGGCTATGGACATCCTACTCGAGGGCGGAGATTTCGATTTCAAAAATTTGATTTCCTTGTTTTCAGCACCTCTGTATAGTGGAGAGCGTCATTGACATTAATCCCGAGGGAGCGGCTTGTTTACCTGATCACACTATAATGCGTGTAAAGAGCTGCGTGTCATAAATAAATGCACCCTTATCCCGATTTTCTAGCGCGTACCTTTTCTCTAGCAAACACAACCGGGACTGCGTGGATCATCCTCGTTGTGTCGACTCCTTTCACAGCACAGTGCTGACACACAGCTATTCCTCCTACCGCGATGCACAGCCCTGTCACAACCCGTCGCATGGAGATTTTCCATTTGAACGAATGGGTTGTGCTCAGATAAACGCCTGCACCGTTTTTACAAGCGGTAATGGTGGTTGCTAGCGTGCTGAACCGGCGTGCGGTCGCCGCCATCATCACAGTGACACAGTGGTCAGTGCGAAGCGACTCCTCGCGAGATGTGCTCGCGCCTTCAGCCCAGTCCAATCAAGCGCGCTCATACAGGGGCGAATAAATAAGGCAGATGCTATGCTTCATGTGCAATATTTCTCATTCATGTTGCAGAGTTAAGTGATGGGTGCAATGCAATTGTACTTTTCATGCATGTATTTAAAATATATGTTCTGTCTATGCAATTGTGGTATTTGGAGATGCTGTGATTTTGTATCTTCCTTTTTACAAATGCAAACTCACCTTGCGGGCGTGCACCACACACACACAGACAGAGAGAGAGAGAGAGAGAGAGAGAGAGAGAGCTACAGATGCACATACGCATAGACACATTAAGTGCGAAGAGGAAAGGCTGTGGTAAGGCAGGTCTACAGTCCCAGCACCGCCCATCAGAGCCCTCCTGCCGCCGCTGTGCACCTGCCCTGTGCTCACACAGCACAAACCACTTCCCGCGATCACGCACACACCCACAGCACCACACACACACACACACACGCACACACCCACAGCACCACATACACAAGCGCGCGCACACGCACTCAGACACAGACACACACATACACACACACCTTAAACCTGGCTGCTGTGAGTTTTGCCCTAGAGGTGCGCCGGATTTATCAGTCGCACGCTTCAAGACTAAATAGGCTACTTCCTGTGCAGTGGATGTAATTCCTATTAAGCAAGAGGTGTCATGTCAAGTGCATGGAATTCATTTGAAAGTGACTAAATTCGTGTGCAGGTGACAGTTCAGCCGCAGTTTAATTAAGTTTCCTTATCGGTGGATATTTTACATCTGGGGAAGTGTGCCGCGGAGTGTTATACTAAACTGCATCTACGTTTCCTGCCCTGCACTCGGAAACTCTTGACTCGTTCACTTTGCGCGCTATTCCGGGGCTGTGGGCTGCATGGATCGCATGAGCGCGGGGCGTTAGGGGTTTCGCGCTTGGCTCGAGTGATGGCGGAGATGGGCGCGCTGCTGCAGGGCGCGGAGGGCGCGGGAGCCGCTAGCTCGCTCCTCTTCCTGCCGCCGCTCGCAGACACTCTCGCGCTGCTCGGAGACCAGCGATTTCCGGCCGAGCGGCTGTCCCGTAGCACCCCGGCCGAGCTGGTGCACTTAAAGGGCATCCTGAGGAGGAGACAGCTTTACTGCAGAACCGGCTTCCACCTGGAAATCCTGCCGGATGGCACGGTGCAGGGCACCAGGAAAGACCACAGCCGCTTCGGTATGTTTTATTCTGTTTTTAACGCAATGCTTTAATTCAGCCTGAAACTAATTTTCACACAGATGTGCATAAATGTATTTTTTTTTTCATATATAATATAAATAAAAGTATTTATATTACATAACATTACAATCTGCACGTTCATAACGTGCATTTAGTCAAATACAGCATATACATTGCATATACTTTTATCATACTTTTATTCTTATTTACTATTAGGCTAGGTACGCTGCAGAAATGCAAAAGTATCCCCTAACACCTGTGTATCTTTATAATTTAAATAGAGGCAGTCTGTAGTAATCATGCCTAGCTAGTATTTCAGAACAGCTTACTCCCAATCTGCGACTGCACTGTGGGCTTAGACTGCAGAGTACATACTTAGAACAATTGATTTATTCTTCTCCAGGTATTTTGGAATTCATAAGCCTTGCAGTTGGATTAATCAGCATCCGAGGAGTGGACAGTGGCCTCTACCTCGGAATGAATGACAAGGGGGAACTCTATGGCTCTGTAAGTATTCCTGAGTCAGTTTATGCGAATAAAGTGCAATGTGTGTGTGTGTGTGTGTGTGTGTTAGAGAGAGAGAGAGAGAGAGAGAGAGAGTTTCTAGGTCAAGAAGATGTGAAAAAAATCACAACTTAAATTTTCCATGTATTAAAGGTTCTGCTTATTTGTACTGATTTATTTGTACTGATTTTCCATGAGGTTCAATGTTCATTCATGCATTTCATTGCCTTGTAGGAGAAACTGACAGCTGAGTGTGTCTTCCGGGAACAGTTTGAAGAGAACTGGTACAACACATATTCCTCCAACCTCTACAAACATGGAGAGAAAGGGGCACGCTACTATGTGGCACTCAACAAGGATGGAACACCACGAGATGGGACAAAATCAAGGCGACATCAGAAGTTCACACATTTCCTCCCCAGGCCAGTAGACCCTGATAAAGTACCTGAACTTTACAAAGAAGTTTTAGGACACAGCTGAGAGCAGCAGCTTGGTGTCTGAAGAGGAATAGGCCTGTTAAGCCCTGTTCTAATCATAAAGGAGCAGGGGAAATGGATGGGTGTCTAGTAGCCCGGGTACATCCACCAGTGCCACAAAGATGACATGGGTTCTTGCTTCAGGAAGCATAGACCAGAAATGATGGTGAAGTGCTCAGTCCTGGTCATTTTCCTAAGTGCTGCGAGCTACAGAAGGCGTCCCAGAGTCCATGGGTCTAACAGAACCTATTTAGCATTAGACCTGCTGCTGAAGAGTAAGAAGAGAAAATGTCCTGTCTGATGCTGGGAAGGACATTTATATGACAAGTTTTTTTTTATTTTCAGGCTTGGTTTATTATTGACTGGCTTTGGAGAAAACTGAAGGAACACTACTTATGTGATGCGCTGAAATGTCAAGATTGAAAGCTGTGGAGAACAGAACACATAAGCAGGATATTATTTATACAGTTCACACTACATATATTTATTTTATGTATTTATTTATTTGATAATATATATTTTTACATCTAAATGTAGACTTATCTAATTAGATACACTGTAGAAGGTGCCTTAAGCTAGCATGGAATCAGATGTGTTCATACAATGGAAGTGCAAAATATTACTTTATATTGTCACTATAATATAATGAGTACACTTGTGCTTTTTCTTTTCAGACATATGTTAAATGGTTGTTATTTCTGTAAACATTTCAAGAAGGTCCAAAAAACAATTCTATGTCAATTCAACTAATAATAGCAAACCAAAATTAATATTTAAAATTATATTTAAAATGCACCCACCTTGTCATTTCCCCACAATTTTAAAAGTTAAAGTTTTGAAAAGAGAAATATTCCCTTAAAACTTTGTTTGTTTTCCGTGGCCCTAGTTATGCTGTGAACAAAAGGCTTGTCCAGCACTCATCAACTTCAAAGCTCCTTTTAGAGACCTTCTCATGTAACAACCTCGCAATGACAAGATCAGGGTGAAATAAAAACTCAACCTTAGCTGCAGTCTAGTGGTTTGGCAGTCTTGCACAAAAGGGGTCAAACTGATAAGTATTAAGCCCTTTCCTCTGAATATTTCAGAACAAAAAAGCTTAATATAACGACTTAAGTACATATCTGTAATAACTGCAATATTAATCATGGAAGGTAGTCATTTGTTTGGTCAGTTTTTCATTATATCTGTGACATATGGTTTTGTGTTATTGTCTGAGAGTGAGATTAATTGTCTGTACCAGCATTTGCAATTAAATCAACTGTCACTTGACAATATGAGATTCAGATACCTCGGGCTCACCTTCTTTTTCTGACTGTGTTTGAATGGCTCAATGAGCAATTTCCACAACAATGAGCAAAAAAGCATATCAAGCTACAGTTTCCGTAATGCTTGGATGAATATTTGTGTCGAAGCATGAAAGCTGTGCTGTGTGATCTCAGCATCTCTGTGATGGTGAGCCAGAGGCTGTCATGACAGGGGAGTCGACATGGTGCCAACCTTTATGTGATACTGTGGGATTTTCCCCTCTAAAAAAACTTATAACAAGGAGCAGTGTATGGAGGTGAGAAAGAGACAGAGTAGAAACAAAGAGGGGTTCACACTATAGGGCCCTAAATGGGCAAACATTTCTGACATTATAGTTCTACAGCTATTTAGAAAGACTTTACTGTAGCTACTGTCAGGTTTTATAACTATTTTCGACAGCATCTAGAATTATGATCTACAGTCTATACATCCATTTCCCTTTTCCACTATGCATGTTTATATTTGTAACAAGTAAAGAAAAAAGCAATCAGCTTTCATTTTCAATACATTACATGTATATGATGTAGCATTTTGGTTTGTGTGTGGGTGTGTGTAACAGAAAATATCACATTAAATATCACATTCAAATACTGAGGTATTCGATTCCATTAAGTTTGTCAGATGGGTAACTTTGCTCTAAATGTCCAGTAAAAGGTCCAGCTGGGCAAGAGCTCAGCTAAAGCAGGGAGTAAATTTAACATGTTTGATACCTGATGCTATGAAATACTTTTTGGCACTTGTTAAACCGGTGTTTTGGAGTCTGTCTGGGATGAAAATGATGCCTTTGTCCCTGTAGCAGGTGGTCCAAGGCACTTTACAGCCAACACTTAAATCTTTCATCCATGCCCTCTCTTAGGCCTAGCTCATGCGCTTAATGGATGCGCCCTTATTTTCATCACTTCAGATGTGGCCCAAAAGTGATCTGAAGGAAATCCAATCAGAGGTGTGTGTGTGTATGTGTGTGTGTGTGTGTGTATTAGTTACATATGTGTTGTGTGAGGTGAATGAGAGAAAGACTGAGAGATTGCTAACTTCCACACCTGCCTGTGGGCTGATGTTGCATGTTTTCTGTACTCTCTCTCTCTCTCTCTCTCTCTCTCTCTCTCTCTCTCTCTCTCTCTCCCTATTTTCTCTGTCTCAGCAGTTCAGTCACAGTGCAGGTGTTCCCGTAGCAGTTGTCAACGTCTCCTGTGTTTGTCAGCTGTGAATATGAGGAGGGTGTGCACACAGCCACATGGAAATAACATAGCCTACATGGCTTTGTTGTCTGTCCGGATTATGATAAAGTATAATTCATATTTTTGCAGACTGACCAGGGAAGAGCCCTGGGGATGGGACTAAGGCTCACCTGCTGATTTAAGCAGTAGATTCTTCTAAGGATAGGTATCTGTTTGCATAAGGGTGGTGTCTGACAATACACACAGCAAGTATTTATTTAGAGCCCTTTAAGAGTAAATTACCTCCTTAAAACCAAAGTACAATGCAATCCTGTTTACATGGCTTAGCACTGAACAGTGTTGGTCTACTGAATTGGGTAGTAAATTCATAACATATATTCAAGACAATGAAGGGATTACTTAAATACAAAAAAGAGTGATTCTTCACCATGCCCAGTACATCAAATGTCATATATGTTTTTGGCATGTCATCTTTGAGGTCTTTACCTCTGTATATTTATGTATTTAAGCTCAGTATATTTATTTTTCTTGTCTTTAAAGATGTCAACTGCAGCGGGAATGTTTCATCTGTTATTTTCGTTGCTATAGAGACCTTAGAAAGATGTATAACATCCAGCCAATGGTTGCATGTTTTGGAAAACCTCTGGGGCTTTCCTATTGTTAGAAACCATTGATAAACACTTATGGCGTCAGAAATGTCTTGAAATAAGGGAGCATTTGTCTCATCGCTTTTCACAAAATTGTGAAAGTGTAATTTCAGAATTAGATATTGGACCATTTTAACCACACAGTACATACATACACACATACATACATATGCACGCACGCACACACACACACGTGCATACATACATTCATACATATGTACGTACATACATACATACATACATAAGAAACAAAGAAAGAAAACAATAAAATATTAGTGAATGCTCTCCACTGAATTTTTCTCAGTTACCCGGAATCGCCTTGTTTTGAGTTTCTCCCCGTAGACACATGAAACCTCAGGCAATGTGCTTCATTTCTTGAAATGGATAATCCTTCATCACTTCACCCAGACCACCACACATCTGCTGAGCAAACCACCCTGAATCTCCCATTGGAGTCCAGCTCAGAGCCTTTGACTCATGCATCCAAGGTGTAAAGCCACAAATTAGGTCTTGACATTTGGGCACAAATAATTGTGCCTGAAAGCATGAGGCATCAATTAGACTCTCAGCACTGTGACAGGTCACCCTTACAGGACACAGTGATTAGAGCTAAAAATACATAAATGTGCCAGACATTGTTATTTTTGTGAGAGTTTATTATTTTTCCAGACCTTTTGCATAAGAATTTTTTGCGTTGATGATTTCGGGCCTCTTTTGGGCCAGTACTATAACCTCTGTTCTGCCTTTTTTTAAAACTTGTTCGTGGGTTTTGTTTAATGCAGTATCATTTTTCACATGTGGGCATTTTAGGTCAGATTGCCTGCAGGTCTGTGGGCTCAAAGTTCTCTTTGATTTTCTTGCATTAGAGTGACTTTTCCCACAGGGTTCTCCTATTGAAGGGGTCAGAAAAAAGGTCAATTGGTTAATTTCCATAGTTTTCACCTAAAACATTCTTCAGGCACTTGGGAGTAATTCAATCAGCAGCTAAAACATGGAATAACATCCCTGAATGACAAAAGAAATCATTAAGAATTGATTGTATACCTCAGCAGAAAAACAAACTGTAGTAAGCCACTTCAAAGGAGTCCATCTATGTCCAAAAAGTTAGGCTAAGGCATTAACTACTACATTTCTCAACACAGCTGTTTCTGGCACATCAGTATTATTTATGGCCTTGATGCTGACATATATAAGTTACAGGTGACTAGAAAAAGCTATTTTTCTAACATGGAAAATTTGATCAAATGCCAGATATGTGCACGACTGATTTAAAGTCTAGTCCGGTTTGTTGGCATGGACTCTGCTGAACTGTTTGCCGAACCTGAGAAAGGTATGCAAACGATACACTCACTGCTTCCAAGTGAAAGTGGAAATGTGCATTGTTGCCCATAAGTGAGGCGGAAAATTGCTAACCCATTTGTCATTGTGCATGTAGAGGTCAATCAATGGATTCTTTCATGACAAGCTTACAGAATTGAATGTTTTTCCATAGCCTCACCCCTTTCACACCTGGACTGTCAGGTAAAATAACAAAACAAGAGGTGAGCAAAAGAAAAGGGGGTTTAGTAGAGTTTGGCTTTACAGACAGGGAAAACTGATAGGTTAGAAGAATGTACTGGGTAACTTAGTACTTTAAATGACTGCCTCAGTTCAATTCAGAATACAAATTGTGCCTACTAACAAAAAAAATCAGGGTTTACTTTTTCATGCAACTCAGTATCCTCCAACCCATAAACTGTGTGAGAGACACACACACTTTTCGCTAAGCTGGGGCAGAATGGTTTGTCATGCACTTAGAGTAACTAGAGTAGACAGCTGATATGATCATAAATTGTGATGTTGTACATGCACCATTTACATATACTAGAAAAAAGGGTATTAAACCTGAAACATTATTTTATTTTATCTGAATAAATGCAATGTTTCACTGAAATGTAATATATATTATTTTACTGTATTTGCTGAAATTGATAATTTAAATATTGTGGTCATATTATTGATCAATTTGAGATTAGATTTCTTTATAGATTCCAATTTCATTCAGAAAAGAGAAGCAAAGATTTCTGTTGGCATGACAGATTGCTTGTTGTCTAAATGCAAATATCTTCGATTGTTAGAAAATAACCTTGTGAACCTATTGATGTCTCTATTGATAAGGAAAAAACTGTTTTCACTTCTCAGTCAGTTGTTTGATTTCCTGGTGCCACAGTACTTCCACCTCTTGGTCTCGCTGTTTCACTGTTCATGAATAGAAAATCATTTATAAAACTAAATAAATATATTGAGTGTACTATCTATTGCAATTTACAGTGAACTTTACAGCAAAGCTCTATTCTGACATGCTGACTTTCAGCATCAGACACAATACATGCACAATTATTGTTATGGATTTTAAGTTATATTTATATTTATACAGAAGTTATACATAAATTCTATATATTTTTGCTGATGTCCACACCAACATTAAAATATAAACCATAAAATCTATTATCTACAATATGTTTATTTTTAAAATATAGTGTGCAAATAGTGTGGTTCCATGTGATGGTTTTTAATTGTGAATTTTATAGGATCACAGTGTGAATATCAAACAGAGAGGCCACCTGTCAGGGTGTGCAGCTGCAATTAAAATGCTCTCATGATGTCCCTCTATAAATAACAGCACTGAACATGGCAAGTCCCAGCAAGTGCTCAGAGGTGTTTGCAAGTAGCAAGGAGAGCTAATGGGGTTAATGAAATTAACAAATTACACATAAATTACAAAATATGTTCTAGATAGTAGAATACCCTGATGGGTTACAAGCCATAAAAGACAGTGTTATTATTTGTTATTAACATATTAGTGAGACTAACATAAAGATTGTTTTGGAAATAAAGGCATGAGGTCATTAGATGTGGTACTCAGTAGTTTACATACACATACACTCTATGGCCAAAATTTTGTGGACACCTGACCATCACACCCATATGTGGGCCTTCCCCAAACTGTTGCCGGTTATTTTATAACCTCTCACTATGTTGAAAGCACACAGCTGTACAGGATGTCTTTGTATTCTGTAACATTACAATTTCCCTTCACTGGAACTAAGAGGCCCAAACATGTTCCAGCATGACAATGTCCCTGTGCACAAAGCAAGCTCCATACAGACATGGTTTGCTAATGTTGGAGTGGAAGAACTCAAGTGTCCTGCACAGAGCCCTGATCTCAACCCCACTGAACACCTTTGGGATCACCTGGAATGCTCTTTTGGCTGAATGGGCAAAATCCCCACAGCCATGCTCCAAAATCTAGTGAAAAGCCTTCCCAGAAGAGTGGAGGTTATAACAGCAAAGGGAGTCTCAGCAGTAGGGAATACTTTTGAAATGGGATGTACAAAAAAAGCATATATCGTCATAGTGTGATGATCAGGTGTCCACAAACTTTTGACTATATAATGTATATTTTATGCACTGCACATTCTCTTCCTGTCAGTTTTTAATTTCAGCAAGGCCTCCTTTGGTGAACTTTATATTATACACTACAAGTACTTGGCATCTGGTCAAAATGAAAATAAAGACATTGCAATTGTATGTCAGCTGCCAAACCTCCCATCATGTCTTAGCCAAGCAAAAAAAAATTATGAATGAAAGTGAGAAGACAGCACTATTCCTCTCCAAACTGGTTTTTAAATGTCAGTTATCATGCCATCATCTTTTTTTATGCAGGTAAGGCACAGGCAAGACAATGTGCTAGACTGGATTGTCCATGAAATTTTATTGCACATCTTATTTGTGGCAGATTTGTCCACCTGGAGTGAAAACCAGACTTGAAGAGAACAACTTCAAACAGGCACTTCGGCACAACACTAAACCACCTCCATAGTAATTTGGAAAGCTTCTGAGGAAAGGAAATCCCCTGGCAGAGAGTTGATCAAGTGGGCTAGAAAAAGGTTTGATGACATTACAAGCGCCTAACAGAGTTCTAAGTTATTAAATTAAGATCAACAGTACTTTATTACACTTTCGAGTAAAAGTATCCTTATGGACACTGAACCCAAAGTGGCATAATATTCAATTGATATTATTTAAATAAATGGAAGTAACTGCCTGTGTATGGTGCATATACACACAGTACAAACCAAAAACATCAGGAAATCACTCTATAAAAAGTGAAGTAGTTTTCTATAAAACACCTTCAAATTAAACTTGATATGATTTCCCTTCTACTTCTACAAACGTGGCCTCAGGCTGATATACCAGTATGAAAGTTTATGTTTGACAAATTCAAATGGCTCATGTGTACCAACAGTTTATCAAAGGAACACTTTTCATAAGTACTAGGTATGTTTTGCATGCATGTTCAAAACAGGTACTCCTGCCACAGTGACGACTAAAGCGCTGGTTTTATATACATCTAAATACAGAGTAGTTTGTTAGTAATTACTCAAGCAAACTGTGGTTAAATTACACATTTAATTCAAGAGCATGTCAGTCTTTTTCTAAACTGGCTAAGCCTTGTAGGAATCACAGTCATTTCAATATACTATACTTCATTTCTTCAATGACATAAGCAGTTTCAATGGCTACTTGAATGTTTCTTAGTCAGCTGTGTTTTAGACTTAATGTTACATGGGACAATTGCATCTGGAATCTGTGGCTGTTTTCCAAAGAAGTCTAAATGACAGTAAAGCAGGCCATATTGAGGCATAAAAATCAGAATGAATCAGTAGGAGGCAGACACAAGAATACCATGCAATCTGGTACCTAATTAACAAGCAACTACACAGGTGAGTTTACTAACAGCTAACAATCTGATAGTATGCAGATGATCACAGTAGAATATGAACAAACAATATTTGGAATTAGAAAGAAAAACTTTTGATAAGCATATAAACAAAAATAGTTTTATCTCAGAGGGTTCATCTCAAGATACAAGCCAATGATAAGAAGGAGCAGATAGGCCATGTAGTGTTTTGTCAAAACATGTATGAAAAGCCTGTAGATTAGGCCAGGAAAATATTAACCACTACCAAATTGGTGTCATTGGGAAAGTGTAGAGAATGAAGGACACTCATGAATGGATTCAATTAAACTGGCTTAATTGTCTTTTGGATATTGTTATAAATGACAGCAGTAGGAGGATGAATTAAAAATTCAGTAACAGATGCTTTACTTTGCAACAGAACAAAACAGAAATTACACAATATGCCCAAAAGTATGTGGACACCAGACCATCACACCCATATGTGGGCCTTCCTCAAACTGTTGCCACAAAGTTGAAAGCATACAAATGTCTAGAAGTTCTTTCTTTCCTGTAAAATTTACCTTCACTGTAATTAAGGAGCCTAGCCTAAACATGTTCCAGTATTACAATCCCCCTGTGCATAAAGCAAACTCCATAAAGACATGGTTTGCCAAGGTTGGAGTGGAAGAACTCGAGTGGCCTTCACAGAGCCCTGACCTCAACCCCACTGAACACCTTTGAGATGAAATGGAATGCTGACAGTGTGCCAGGCCTTTCTTGCCTGACATCAGTGCCCAGCCTCAGTAATGTTCTTGTGGCTGAATAGGCAATATAGTGTATGTCATTACTCATGGCCCAAAAGTAGAATTGTCTTGACTCACTTACTCCATCTTCATTCACTATAGTGACATATCTCAGACAGCCACAAGGAGTTGCACATAGTAAGAATACTGTTTTATTTCATATTATGATACAGTTCTGGGTCCCAGAAATAAAGTGTTATGCATAAAATGATATGTTGTTTACTAGATTGATATTGATACTGATAAATGGAAATAAACACAATTAAAATTTTGAGCATTTGAGCTTTCTCATAGTAACTGTTTGATTCCAAATCTAATGTGTTGGAGTACAGAGCATTTTTAAAACAATTTTCTAAGAAGCTAAAAATGCATCATCATTTAATAATAGAAACTAACAGCTTAGCACTTCAGGTGTTTCATAAAATGCAACCTTTTCACTGCAAAATTAAAACAAATCTAACAAATTCATGGTTGCACGAAGGAGGCTTTTTCATCTTATCAAACAGCTCATGTACAGAAGTTAATCAGTGGAGTACAAAGGGGCCTTTATTTAGGTGAAACCTCCATGCTCTCCGATATCAAAGGCAGCACAAGCTACCACAACAAGATGCTACAACAGGTGATAAGATATATGTCATGTGACATATGAAGGAATGTCTGCAGTGAGTGATGGTGAATTAGAAATTTGAGCTTAGGATCAGTTATTAAATTCTGCAGGGTTTTTTTTAATGGTCATGGTTTTCAAAATAATAACTTGTTTTACCATGAATTAAAACAACAAACATAAATCAGATGAAATATGTCCAAATATGATATTTCTTCTTGGGTAAAAAGTAATGTATGCCTTTAAAAGTAGGGCACTTGTCATCAGCCAGTTTGAATTTATAGTTCTTAATCTGATTTTGTGAAGGGATATCACTGTAGCTGTGGTTCTCTGTAGAAACAGCTCTCATTCCAATAGTAATTATCTTGAGTGAAAATGCACAAGAAAGTAGAAATGGAGCATCTAAATGGATATATACCATTGCAGTCTCCAATACAGATGACTATTATAATGACAATTAGTTAATGACTGTCTGCACCAGTATTTTTGCTAGTGCAGGCCATTCCCTCAAGTAAGTCACATGAACTTTAAAAAGTGAGGAGATCTCTGAGAACTTGGACTTGAGTTCTGGACAGTTTCTGCTTTGTGCTAGATAGCCATCCCCTGCACTAAAAACTCTTGGGTATGAGTTGTTGAATAGTAGTGAAGAGACTGAGGGATGCTGGGTACAGAAACTTGTCACTAGCGGAGAAAGAGAGAGGGAGTTCATAGGAAGTTAACTAGGAAAAAGGTGGAGCTTTGGGAGTGGCCTTTCTCCTGAATTTCAGTTATTTCATAACTCCATTTGTGAAAGAGCAGTTTATACTGACAAAATTATGAAATTTATGCCTGAGTAATATGTACGTACCTCCACAGTGCCTTGCATCTCATGTCCATTACTGCAATTACATTTCCATAATATTCAATTCAAATTAATCAGTAAATCAGGGGTTTGTGCTATCTGTTGTCTTTCAAGATATTAATAAATTAAAATATATTTAAAGGTTTCAGATTCAAGTAATCAAGAAACAGATATTATTTTTGTAAAATAATTACACAGACTTCAAACTACCTACCATATTTGCCCCGAATGCATTGATTGCGTGGTGAAGGGGCCATTATTTTTTACAGGAGAAAATGCTGGATCAGGGTTGCTTCAGAGAGTGAGGCTGCAGTGAAGTCACTCCCCATGCAGGTGCTTGTTTTATTGCAGTCAGTCTAATCTAAGAGGCATCACAACGCTACTGTCAAGCACCCGGCCATCTTCCCACCACCTTGTCACAAACCTGCAATAATAAAAATCTCATAACCCTGATGGACAGATGGGTCTTCAATTGGAATAAGAAGAAAGGAAGAGATTGGATTTCCCAAAATGGATTCAAAGTGAGATTAACATCAAATATTACAACAAAGTATTCAAGCACCAACGGGGAGATTGGCATCTTGGCAGCTTGAGGTGGCCTAAGCTGACAGTTTCCTGGATATAAATAAAGTTAAAGACAGGCTTTATGTAAACAATAGTCTTGTGATCACACACTGAACTGCTCCATTCCATAACTTAGAAAAAAAAATTAAATTGGTTTTTTTGAGTTGGATTTAATGAGATATGGCATTACAACTGGATGTACAGACTGATTGTGAAATAGATGACTGTGAACAGAGGAATAACTGTGACGTAAGACTGTATCATTCTGTCAGGTTTACTGTAACTTTATTATCTTTACTGGACAAAAGAATGGCAACACTGTATTACCACCTTTTTGTACTCCTCAGTCCTCAAATTACAGCAATCTAGCGACTGACATAGACCATGCACAAAATAAGCAAAACAACTATACTCACCTTTGTAAAGCTCATGGCAGATATGTAAGAACAAGCAGATCAAAGTTGAGCTCAGAGCATATTAAGGACCTTTTTTGAGGTTCTGAAGAGCTGAAGCCATGTTTATCCATGCATTCCCCCTGTCACTGTCAAACAAAAGCATTTCACCCCTTTAAAATGCAGAGGGGAGGGGGTGAGACCAACGATGAGCTTCACCTATGGTGACTGAACATAACAGTCAACAGAATTCATAGCCCTCAGGCAAAAGTGTGCAAGGTGTATTTTGTCACTGTTAAGGCATCACATATTTGTGTTAACATTCTGGCAGAAAGTGACTGAAAGAAAATCTAAACAGGAAAAGAACACCCTTCACATGTAACTTCACAAGGAGCTTTATTCAAATCTATAGTGTTCTGAGCTTGAGCTATGTGGATAACATAATGTTCTAGGAAAGTCAACAGGGGATAAAGCATGTAGCAAGCACTTGCTAAGGAATCCTGCTCTGTCAACAGGAAACAGTTATGCCATGTTCACAAGCACATATACTATTCCATTCTTCAGCATACTTTGTGCACCTGAGAGCTTAACAATGTCTAAGTTACAACCAGAACAAAAGATTCCTTTATGGCAGCAGCACTCAGGGAGATGACAGCTATAATATTGGCTTCAGTACATATAGGTAACATACTAAGAGGAAATAACCCTTTTAAGCTTGACGTTGATGTCCGCTGTCATTTAGAACTGATAACACAAGGTTAGTGTGTTTTTTCAAGAGCAGGAGAGTATACAGGGTAACACTATAAGGTATTAGAGCTGTGTATAGAGCTGTGCTACGTATAGTAGCCGCCTTATCTCACAAAATTCCCACAGAGTATTTCATAGACATTAGACCGGGACTTGTCATGCTTATAAACTTAGTATTTAAGGCGTCTGTTGCATCTTGCATCATAACGGACAATGTGGTGCAAAACTGCTAACATCCAACTAAAAGAGCCTTAATATCCTTGCCCAATAAAGCTACTGATTTGAATGCTTGATTGAACATAAATTTAAGCAGCCTATAACTTTACAGTACGACGACACCTTAAAAACTTATTTTTCAACACCTTATACAGGAAATTTGTATGCAAGTTTTTTTGTTTTTTTTTTTACAAATCTACTTTTAGATCCTTATACATTATAAAGTTTCTCTTGAAACTGGTTATTATTGGTGGTCTAAGCTGACACTTTCCTAGATTAAAAAAAAAAATAGAATTGTGCTTTATGTACTCTTCTATCTAGATTTTGTGAGATTCCACTCAGTGATTATAGAACGACAACATGCTATACAGAATGAATGTGGAAAAAAAATTAACAATGTGCACAATACATGCATACGTTCTCAGGTAACATTGTCAGATGTTCTGTAGGTTCCTTATCTTTGTTGTCTTTTTATGTTATGCAATTTATGCAATATATTAAAATGCTTAAAATTCTGTATGTTTATGAATATGACAAGTCTCTATAGTACCCTTATCTTTGTACATCTTCTATAGAAAAGTTGAAATATTGTTTTAATATATGATTTTTATATACACGTTAAATCTTATATAATAGTAATAGATTATTACTTGCACAGGACTGTACAAACTCATCAGTTTCACTTTTTTCACTTGTGTCTCTGTCCTGTCAATGGCAAAAACTTGCCTGTCAACCAAATATGTCTATTTCTCTGCCAACTCTTCAGTTCTTAAAGTTCCTCTGTCAGGTTTATGGTGGTGGCGTGGGAGAAAAGAATATGGAACAAAACATCAAGGATGAGGTTCTTTCATGATACTTATCATTATGTTCTATCACCATATCTAACTGAGACAAAGTGCCACAAGATCTTCGTTTGTCTCTTAGCTTCTGCCAAGGAGAGCTTGATCTTCAGTATCTCAACATGAAGAACTGGGCTCATGTAATTATGCCTGTATTCCTCTATGAAGATCTTTACTTGGTGGTCCACTCATTACGTCTGAATACTCCATAATGATCCATGCCTTTATTCATGGATAAGATCTTTCTGTTTTCACCTTGGTTTAAAAAAAGGAAAGAACAAAGGGTTTGCCATAGATTCTAAGAACCACACACACACTGTCACGCTACCTTTGAAAGGACACTAAATGCCCCACTTTTTTTTTTTTTTTTTTTAATTGGTCATGAAATGCATAATCAGAATAGACAGAGTAGATTCCTGTGTTGCAGATAATTGATCATTTATGCAGTTTTAATCCATTGTCAAGTCTAATTTAATTACAGGAGCTGAGGTTTTCATTGCTGATTGTCTATTGAAATCTGTATACCTGTGTGCATGTGCTGGAAATGTCAAAACAGACATCAATTCAGTACACCTACAGACACATGGAAAAATTCTCGAAAAGCTATTCTTCTGTGTTACAGCTCCATGTCTGACATCAAAAGAGTTGGGATTAAAGATTCAGCTACCTGTAAGCATTTCAAAAGGAGACTGAACCTTCACAAAGTAACATCCAGCCCCACCTCAAACTTGTCTAATCAGTCATTCATGCATGACACACAAACTCAATTTTAGCTGTTAAACTGTGGGAGCAGTGAGGCTGTGCTTCTTCTGTGGCATTGACTCTGATGTTGTGTCACATGGACAACTGTTTAAAATAAATTAGTTCCAAACAAGAAATAGGCTTAAGTTAAAGAAAGTATTTCAGACTTGTAAACTTATATTTAATCTTCTTTCTAAAAATAGAAATTACAGTTTTGACGTAATTTAAATTAGTCCGCATCATATATTACTATTCAATAATCAAACAAGCACCTGAAATGCTGCTACAAACTCTTTGAGCTCTTTAATGTGGAAATACATGTGCATTGCAGCAATATAATAAAAGCAATCAGTGATTGGCTCACTTCCAACATACATTTTTCTCTGTCTTTCTCTGTCATTTCTCTGACTTATTTGTGTGTGCAAGGATTTACTAGTGCTACTTTGGGAAACCCCTGTTTTATGCCAAGCATTTTTTAAATGACAAATGTGTTTCTTTTAAAACATAATATTGCTCTAGTGGCAAAGCCATGCATTTTCATACTCTTTTTTAGTGCCTAACTTCAGATTTCAAGTCAAGTGTGCCTGTTAGCAGAATTATTTGTTCATTCATTCATTTTCCTTCCACTTTTCTTAGTGGCATGCAGTGGCAACAGGCTAAGATCACTCCTGTGGGATCCCTAGACATTCCCAAATCTACTGTGACATATAATCTTTCCAGTTGGTCCTGGGTCTCCCTCCAGTGGGACATGCCAGATCCAGTGGGAGCTGACCATGGGGTGCATCACCTCAACTGGCTCCTCTCAATTCAGAGGAGCAGTGACTTGACTCTGAGGATCTCCCATATTGCCAAAGTTTTCACTCTTATTTACATTGCTTGTACTCACAACCTTATTCTATCAGTCACTACCCACTGCTTGTGACTATTGGTGAGGATAGAGAAGTAGATCGTTAAACAGATAGCTTTATCCAAAAACCTGTTTCACCCCCACAGACCAGTACCACAACTTTAACACTGATGCCGCTAACCCAATCTGTTTGTCAATCTCAAGTTTACTTTTCCCATCACTCATAAATAAGATCCAACTCCACCAGGGGCAAGGTATCTCCCCTCACTGGAAGGAAGCACTCCACTCTTTTCCTGTAGAGAACTGGCCTCAGATTTGGAGCTGCTGATTTTCACCCTAGCCACTTCACACAAATTCTAAATGTAAAACATCCAAGTGTATGTTGGAGAGCTACTTTGGACAGTGACAAGAAAACAACATCATCAGTAAACTTGGTTGTGTCTTGATATGCTGTCAATGAAATCACAAACAGGACTGGAGATAAAACACATGCTTGATGGTGTCTGAAACCCACCATAAATTGTTTCAACTTAATGGCAAGAAAGCAGACAAAACTCTGCTCATACAGAGACCAGATTCCATGATGTATTGACCCAAATATCCCATAATCCTGTAGTACCAAAACACAGATTGGATTAGAATACTCCCAAGCCCCCTCAGAAAGCTGTGCATGAATAAAGAGCTGGTCCACTGTTCCAAAGCCTGGGCAAACCCAGCATTGTTTCTCCTGGATCTTCTCCAACTATCAGATGGAGTCTCCTCTCCAGAACTCTGGCATAGACTGGCATTTTCTCTGGAGGCTGAGGAGTGTGATTCCACTATAATTGGAACTATTTTTTTTTTAAATAGGGACCACCATCCCAGTTCTGCCCCAGATGTCTACCCAACATTGAAGAAGCATGTCAAACACACAACCTAAACCTTGTGCAGTGCCTTCAACATCTCTAGCAAAATCTCATCCACCCCTACAGCCTGCTGCCGTGAAGTCTTCTAACTGCCATAGTAACCTCAGCCACAGAGATGGATTCCAAAACACCAGAGATTTCTGGCACTGCCTC
The DNA here is from genome assembly GCF_027358585.1 of Pangasianodon hypophthalmus. Classification (NCBI taxonomy): domain Eukaryota; kingdom Metazoa; phylum Chordata; class Actinopteri; order Siluriformes; family Pangasiidae; genus Pangasianodon; species Pangasianodon hypophthalmus. The sequence continues at coordinate 17,437,564 of NC_069716.1, read as the reverse complement.
TTCAAGGGAGGGCATGTTCATTGGGTTAAGGAGTTCTTCAAGTGCTCTTTCCATCACTGAACAATATATCTCCAGTAGAGGTCAACATTCCCCTGCACTTGCGTAGTAGAGATTGTGTATGGTTTCTTCTCCATTTTTGCATTTTAAGTCTGTCCATCATATGTCTGCTGCCTGACTGGCATCACATCCCCTTCATGGATCAGTACCTTGTTGAGGTGATGGGGCTTGTGCAATTTGTTGAACTTAAAGGCTTTGTGACTGAGAGCTTAATGCTATCAGTAGTACTTCCTTTGGAGAAAGGATTTGAGGGTAGAGGTCAGACAAAGTGCAAACCTAAAGACCGCCCATGAAAGGTATAAAAATACCTGCCCGGGTTACCAGGACCCAAATCTGAAGGCACACCTGGGGGTGGTGTCTGCAAGTGAGCATCTGGTGACAGGGCCACCCACATAACCTGGTCAGCTCAGCCTAAAATGGTGTAGGGTGAAGGGTGAGGGTCACCTGCAATGCCAGCATTATTTATATTATAGAAAATATAAAATTATAAAATCCTGTCAGTATATAATAATGAAATATATAATAATTATATTCAACTGAAAATACATATTTAAAATACATAAATATATATTTAGGGAGGGGAAAAAAAGCTTTTTTTCTTTCTCTGATCAGGATATTTTAAATTACTTTAATTTTCTCCATTGGCACTTTAAAAAGTCAAAATTATTTTCTCCACATATATTTAGCCACCAGAAAAATAACTCCCCACCAGAAGAAATACGTGCCATCAGGTTTTTTTGTGTCAACCTTTGACATGTTAAGTTTTTACTGATTTTACTAGGGGGTTAGAGGAGGAGGGAGAGGGGTGTAACCTTCTAACTGAAGTAAAGTGCATCCTGAAGGATTACAAGAGTGCAGTGTAGAGGTCTTTTTATGTAAGAATGGCTGCAGGCTAGCTGGGTCACAGCCCACCCATGGCAGGGGGAAGCTGGGTCAGGCAAGGCAGCAAGGTACCACTGTTTCTAAACACCACTGCTCATCTAACATGTAACCTCAAGGCATAACTTGTAAAATATCTATGGCCTACACTCATATCTGAGAAAGTTTTATGAGGACAAACAATAAAACACTCATTGGTCATTACTTAAATAATTAATACTCTATATTGTAATACAGTATATACTTATTCTTGATTCTTGAAGAAGAAAAATAAAAGCAGTGAAAGTTATGAGAAGGTTTATTTCTGCACATCAATGAAATGCTTTATAACAACAGACTCTGAAAGTTTATACAGAGAAATCACACAGTAGGTTATTGAAAGTTATGATTCAACAGAATCAAAGTGCTAAAATAGTATCTTAATGCCACAATGCTGGCTCTCCAAAGCTATTGTTAAGTAATCTTTGTTTTGACTATCAAGGACTAGAAGCAGATACAGTATCTATTAACTATGGTTTACAGGACTGGGAGAAGACCCTGCTTACATAATACTTTAAATAACTACTTTGTCTATAAGCAGCTATTTAAGCATTTCATAAGGGCTCTGATATAGCCAACATTCTCCAGTAACAGTAACAGTTCTATGGTAAAAAGATTTAAAAAAGTTACCTAGACTCCACTAAATATGTAAAGAGATAATCAAGCAGGATTCATAAGCAAGAATGAAAATATCAATGAGACCTTAGTAGTGCTCAAATGTGTTCATAGTGTCTAGATTGATAGAAGAGTATATCCATATATTATTAAATGTGATTATGGAGCTTTTTGTCACATCAAATTGTAGACTAAAGTTAGTATAGCTTTTTGGCCAAAGCTCTGTTCATCACCTAGGCACCATTCTGTGGTGTGTTTAATTGTGTGGTGATGCATGGACAGTGGAAATATGCTCTGGGGGCCACTAAGGCCCTCATGGCTCCCTGAATGTATGTCCAGTAGTCCTGTCAGTCTGTCAGCGCTGCTGTCTCTTGTGGCCTGAGATTAAACGCTCTCAGCCGAGCTGGGAGGAAAAGTGGTTCTCCTGCCCCTCCAGACTTATGTAAAAAAAAAAAATGCTCCAGACTTTGGGTAATTTTGCTACAGTCCAGACTTCTTTCTCTATTGACTTCAAAGCCCCCTTTGCAGTAGGAGAAAAAAAAGAGAAATGAAAGAGGGGAAAATGGTGTTTAGTTGTGGGTAGCGACAGATCGACATTCTTGAGTGTCTTCCTGCACTGTATCCAAAAACCTGCTCTATGTATACTCTATTTATCTACAGTATGTATAAATTATACTGTACAGTGTACACTGTAGAGTGTCTCAATATCAGGAAAGATTCCAAGTAGAGCCCTTTAAGGAAGTTGAAGGCTCTTAAATATCCAAATAATCACTGAAGAACTCTGAAGAGGGTTTTTTTTTCTGATAATATGTGCATTAATGTAAAGCTTACTTGTAGCATGCTATACATAGTTCTACCTGAAGGTAGAACACCGGATAGGTCCTTATAAATACAAACATCACAATATATATTACCGCATACTACAAGGACTGTGGTTGAAATAAATATTATTTGTATGCTCTCAGAAAGTTGATTCAGCATTACTGGAGCTTAGTCTTTCCTAAGACTAACCACCACTGTAGTCTTGCAGCTCTTAATAATTAAATACTTTGAATCTGTAGAATGAGGAAATGAAAATTAGAACTTTGCTCTATTAACCAGGCTCTATCGCCAGGCTTACAAGGAAGTAGGAATCATTTATACCTAGGCCGTACTTTAGATTGCTGGAAAATAACACTTTTGAATTCCTATTGTATTTATTTGACTAGACTAAGATTGCAGGTTAAAATATGCACAGTTCTCAAATGTAGGTGCGTTCAGCCAGCCACACACCTTAAATGCTATATCCCATTGCCTTAGGCATTTCCTGATTACTGTCTGTTAATCTGAAATGAATCATTATCTTGTAAAGAAATATGCACCTCTGTATGTTCCATTTTAAACCTTTATTTTAAACTGTGATTTTTTTATTTTATTAATTTTTTTCACATTCTCACTAAATGTGTAGATTTAGAAAAATACATCCAGTGAAATGTTATTTGTGCATGCATTCAACATCCAACATGTACAAGTGTGTGCACGTGTGATGGAAATGTTTGACAGCGGCTCTGCCTCAACAAATTGCTTTAGAGATGTGCCAAAACAAATGTATTTAGCTCCGAGCCCAATAAACCATGACAAAAGCAATGGGCTGGTTCTCCAGGGTTGGTTCCTCCTCAATGTTTTCTTTAAGTCACTCCCTGTTTGGGCCAAATCAGGAATGCATGGGCTTCAGTCAGCATTAAAGTAGCTGTGACGAACAAGATTAGCTGCAATCAGTGTGTCCTGAGAAACCTATGGGTATTTAAGCAATTGTTATGTACCTTTTCTCAGTGTGGTCTCTTTTTTTTTTTGAACCTCTCTTCATAATTATTATCATTGTGGAGGCATTCATCTACCCTGCCTGAGGGGATCTGTAATTTGTGCTGCCCTGGAGTTGGAGTTGGCCATTGCAGTGATCACAACTCTGAAAAGACACTGGAGAAAAGCAAAACTTGCCATGCTATGCCTCCTTGCTTGCCTTACAATGAACAATAGCCACCTCAGAAGAAATGGCACTACTACAGAGAGACGCTTCTGAACATGAAGATGAGAGAAGAGGAGGCAGAAAGGCAGAAAAAAAGAAATAACCATTATCCGAAGACATGTTCTATCATGTCATAGAGCCTGTTTTCTCCAGCTAAATCCCTTGGTGCCTTGCGCAGAAAATATTCAGGCCTTGTAATAGAGATGTGAGCAGCAGATAAGGAACAGGGTGCACACTTATCCTCAGCTGAAAGAGTGTGAGAGAAATACTGTCATTTATAAAAGAGAGAAGTCTTGAGTCTTCGGCTTATTGCCAGAAGGCCAGTCAAGACAGCAACAATGCTGAGCACTATGTTTTTGAGAGAGCTTTTCTCTGTGAAGTGATTATCCTGGAGTCAGTTGAATTTATAGTCTTTTTCTATGTGACGATGCCCTCTGCTGACCATAACTCCCAATTGGGGTAGTAGATAAAGGCATTTTATATCAACAGTCAGAGATGACATTGACATTTTTAGGATTGGAAAACTGATACAAGTTTTACCTGTCACCCCAGTGCTGCTAGTTTAAAGTCAGTTTGTTGTTTTAGGTTGAGTCTTATCTATCTTAAGTATCAGAGTTATCTATCTTAAGTATCCCTACAAACCTAGGTCTGTGCTATGGTGGCCATCTTGACGTTTATGCCCTTTAAATATAATTAATGTCATTAATTTACTTGTACATACTGTGTGTACTCTTTACTTTAACCACTATGAGATATGTTAGTATATGCTAGTTCAAATTGTAACTTACAGACTAGTTTAATTTGCCACACAAACTTATATGTTTTCTTTCTGGCGTTCACTAATATTATATTTACACAAAACTTTGATCATTTGTTTGGGCAAACCATCCACTTTGATTTGGGTGAAACATAATGACAATAGAGAAGCAAAATACTGTGTATGAGAGACGTGAACGCTGTGTGCTTGTAGTGAACACAAGATGGCAGCAAAAGCAAACAAAGTACATTTTCAAGGCCGGGTGGATTTGAATATCTTGCTAAGGCTATCAGTATTTAGGTATTGCTCGTGAAATTTTTCCCTAGGTCGCTCCTATGCTAAACCTGGTTGCTAGGGTGTAGCTAGGTGGTTACTATTCTATCCTAGCTGGATGCTAGAATGTGGCTATGTGGTTGTTATCATAGTCCAGTTGGTTGCTTGAGTAGGGTGTTGCTAGGTCATTGCAGTGCTGACCCAGTCTGTTGCTAGGGTGTTGCTAAGTGGTTGCAATGCTAGTCCAGTTGGTTGCTAGCATGTTGTTAGGCGGTCGCAGTCATATTACTGTTGCTAGGGCACTGCTAGGTTATTGCTATGCTAATCAAATTGGTTGCTAGGGTGTTGCTAAGTGGTTGCAATACTAGCTGGTTGCTAGGGTGTTGCTAGGTGGTTGCTATGATATTCCACTTGGTTGCTAGGGTGTTGCTAGTAGGGTGCAATACTAGCTGGTTGCTATGATATTGCAGGTCGTTGTTATGGTGTTACTGGGTGGTTACTATGATATTCCAGGTGTTTGCTAAGGTGTTACTAGGTGATTGCTGATTGAAATCCAAGTTGGTTGTTATGGTGTTGCTAGGTGGTTGATATGATATTCCATGTGGTTTCTAGAGTGTTGCCTGGTTGGACAAATGACCCATGGACAAATGGACAAATTACCCAATTTGGATCGTTGCTAAGCAACCGTAATGTAGATATTTCCAAAAATGCACAAGCGCCTTATTCCCGTATGGGATGAACGTCTGTGGCAAATTGCATGGCTCTATGTCAAAAACTGCGACCTGTGAAAGCTGCAGATTTTCAAAGCAGAAGAATAATATAAGACGTTGACAGGAAGAACAGTGTGTTGACTTTGTCAAGCCAGCATTATAACCAGTTTACTTTAGCCTACAAATAAGGAATTTGATAAGGAATGTATTTTTAAATAAAGTACAAGGTGCTTGAAAATTGGGTATTTAAATGGATCTTTCTCTCTACAACTTATCTAAACTGTACAAAATCACAAACGTTCATCATTAACAAGCCAAAATTAATCAGGCTAAACTTAACTGGCCTTATAAAGCTATAAAAAGCATACACATACTACTACATCAGAAAAAAAAACAGGACCCTTATATGAAACGTAAAATGAGATTATAACGTTAACCATTTAGCATATTTCACTCACCACTCAGCTGCTTTTGTTTTAAGTGTTCGTACGTTATCTGTGTGCTGGTATGAAAGGTGTCTCTGCAGTGCGAGATGGAGAGCCATATCGAGTGCAGGACAGTTGCTAATGTCTGCTCAGAAAGTCGCTAGATGTGTCGCTAGGTTACTTTTTGCTAATTAAAGTCACTAAAGGAGTCTAAACAGTCATCAAATCTAGCGACAAAGTCTCAAAGTTGGCAACACTGGCAAAATAGAGGCCTATGCACTCCTATGATATAAGTCACCTCTGTTATTAGTTAAGAAAAATGACAAGTCAAATATAAAAATTGGCATTGTTAATTTTTTATAACGTTATTGATTATTCAGACTAATTGTTGCAGCTTCAATCCCAAGGTATTTCCCTCACCAGGCACAAGAGCTCTTCCATTACTTGAAGGGAGCATCCCATTCTGTTCAAGGAGAGAACCATGGCCTGAGACTTAGAGATGCTGATTTTCATTCCAATGACTTCACACTCAGCAGTGAAACACTCAAAAGCATGTCAGAGGTCCATTTCAGATGGTAACAATAGAATATCTTCTACAAACAACAGACTTGTTTACTCTAGACCCCCGTCACATGATTGACATGTGGTGGCCATATACAAATGTCCATATAAAAAAAATCCATCATGGCAGAAATTAATGAGCAGGGTGTAGAACAATTTGGCTTAAGCCAAGGAATAAAAGGAAAAAATATTGTTGAGCATCTGTCTTACAGTTCACAAGATATGGGCCAAAAAGTAAATGCTTGCACTATAGCCCCACCATTAGGCGTTCTCCACCATTGCACCCATCCCACTTGCCTGTGTTCACTCACAGAGTACTGCCTGTTGAGCAAGTTTTACAGTTTGGTCTGCAGGACCTTCCAGCACCTTCAGTGCTTGGACCCCTAAAATATATTAAAATTTGGTTGGTTTTAAATTGTAAATGCAAAGTCAGAGCACAGAGAATGACCCTTACAGTCGCAAGAAAAAGTATGTGAACCCCTTGGAATTACCCGCATTTATGTATAAATTTGTCTTAAAATCTGGTTTGATCTCAATCTAAGTTGCAGTAATCAACAAACACACAAATTATTGTATTGTTCTTGTACATATTGAATATAGCATTCAAATATTCACAGTATAGGTTGGAAAAAGTATGTGCAACCCTAGGCTAATGACTTCAACAAAAGCTAATTAGAGTTGGAAGTTCGCAAACCTGGCGCCAAAGTAATGAGAGGAGACTGGAGGTGTGGGTTAGAGCTATTTGGACTAATAAAAAGTACTCAAACATTTTGAGTTTGCTATTCACAAGAAGCATCTGCTGATGTGAACCATGCCTCGCAAGAAAAGAGATCTCAGAAGAACCACGATCAAGAATTGTTGAGTTGCATAAAGCTGGAAAGGGTTACAAAGTTATCTCAACGAGCTAAAAAAAAGAATCCTAGAGTGACAGCTAAAGACTAGAAGAAATCACTGGAACTTGGAAATGTCTCTGTACATGAGATTACTGTATGGAAAACATTACACAGGCATGGTGTACATGGCAGGACACCATGAAGAAAGCTGCTGCTTTCCAAAAAAGCATTGCTGCGTGTCTGAAGTTTGCCAAAGACCACCTTGACACTCCGAAACACTACTGGGAAAATGTCTTGTGGACTGATGAAACTAAGGTTGAGTTGTTTGGGAAGAACACGCACCACTACGTATCATGCAAAAAGGGCACCGCATACCAACATGAAAACATCAGCCCTATGGTTAAGTACGGTGGAGGGAGCATCATGATTTGGGGCTGTGTTGCTGCTTCAGGGCCTGAACCACTTGCCATCATCAAGGGAAAAAAAATTCCCAAGTTTATCAAGATCACCTACAGGATAATATCAGGGTGGCCGTGCAACATCTGAAGCTCAGTAGCAGTTGGGTGATGCAGCAGGACAATGATGCTAAACACTGAAGTAAATCCACTACAGAATGGCTTCAAAAAAAAGAAAATCAACCTTTTGGAGTGGTCCAGTCAGAGCCCAAACCTTAACCCCATGGAGATTGCAGTTCACACCAGACATCCTAAAAATATGGCTGAGCTGAAGCAGTTCTGTAAAAAACAGTGGTCAAAAATTCCTTCTGAACATTGTGCACGTCTAATCTGCAGCTACCGGAAACACTTGGTTGAGGTTATTGCTGCTAAAGGAGGATCGACCAGCTATTAAATCCAAGAGTTCACTTACTTTTTCCACAACACTGTGAATGTTTAATGGGATGTGCTCAATAAAGACATGAAAGATTATAACCATTTGTGTGCACATTGAGCACATTGTGTTTGTCTATCCAAGAGTTAGAAGTCGATACTTGTGACTTTGACTTGTGACTTATACTATACCAAGTCTATACTTGTGACTTTGATGAAGATAAGATTACATTTGATGACCAATTAATGCAGAAAACCAAAGGGTTCACATACTTTTTCTTGCCATTGTATTTATTTATATATCTAGTCTGATATTAAAACAAATTTCTTAGTGTCTAAATAAATTATTTACATTTTCACACAATACTTAGTTTATGGCTGAATTTTTCCTATTTATATGGCATATATTGTAATTTTGTGGCATATTGGTACATTTGTATAGGTTGACATAATGTTGCCATCTGTCATAATACTATTTGATACTCATTAAATTATATTATTTGTGGGGGGCCACTTTAAAGCAAATTAAAGCAAAATCTTGGGCTGATTTTTGTTGCCAGCCCACCTAACTTCATGATTTATTATTTTTACAGTTTAATATGTTGTGATTTTATAATTTCATTAAAAGAATATTTAAATCAAGCAATTTATTCAAGCAGATTATTTTCCAGTGATTTGACTTATTTGTAATGATCAAACATATTATTTATTTGTATGTTTCAAAATGTCATAGCATTATGTGATCAAGAAGAAAATATATTATAGGAGACAATGTTGTCATTTATTTGTCAAGTGTTTTAATGAAGAATAATCACTGGTGGCAATACAGTAAAATACTATTTACACTATATATATAGAAACAGTGAGGTGCCTATAGAGGCACCCACATTTGTCAATAAATAGATTAAGTACATAAAACAATGAAATGCCTTTTAGAGACATTTGGAATTTGGCCTCTCTTAAAAAGAATGCCAGCTGAATGAAATATTCTGTCCTTCAGGTACCACATGTGTCCACTAGAGGTGTCTATGAGCACCCTATTGTTGTTTCTTCTTGGTCAGATCTTGAGATACCAGCACTCCATTCCATTTCAGCTCCATGGTCTCCATGTTGTTTGGGATGAAGGGAACACTTCTCTTGTGTCCAGATTAAGAGATGCCGACGGAGTTAGAGCTCTGGATTGATGAAGCTGTAATAGCTGAGGTAAACTTCCAGGACTGCAGACAGAGAAAGTTGTTGTAAAGAGAGGGGGAGAGGAGGAGGGAGGAGACACAGAGGGAGCAAAAGGTAGGTAGAGTGGAGAGGGTGGAGGGGAGAGCTGTTCTGATGGAGTAAAGACAATGGTCTTTTGGCAGGCAGATTTAGAAGCAATTGAAGAAGACTCAGTGAAGATTAGATCTTGTTTGTAGGGATGAGACACTGATGTTGATGAGCAGAGATAATGATGAGAGTTGGGTGACTTGGTGTCCGATTCTTTCCCGGCTCTGGAGGAATGACCCCGGTGGCAATCCAGATAGTATTCCAGACTCAATCTGGAATTCTCTCTCTCAAAGTGGTGCATTTGACCCACGACGGTAGAAAAATCCGAAACACATCGATGGGTTTGAGCAGCAGAGACAGGGTTCGATGAGTTTGTTTGAGTATGTGTCATTTCAACGACAGTCTGATTAACAGACCCTACAGAAGGAGACAAAAGTTAAAGTTATGTTACATGGGGGCACAACAATATAATATAATATAATGTAGTATAATATAATATAATATAATATAATATAATATAATATAATATAATATAATATAATATAATATAATATAATATAATATAATATAATATACCTTTCTTATCTGTATTGTCATGTGTGTTCTTTCGTATATATTGAACAGCCAGGTCTAAAATTTCTGCTTTCTCCAGTTTGGGGTTTTGTAAACGCTGTGGGGTGAAGGAGGGGAAAGAGAAAGTTAATCCTGCTGAAGAAAAGGATGATCCAGAAGTAGGAAAACACACTGATTCGAGAAAAACAAGCTAATTCAGACTACTGCAGGAATAATAATAATAATAATAATACAGAATACATGTTACTAATGCAGAAGTATACATTATAATATACAGAATAAGTTTCCTGGGTACATGGACTGCAGACATACTAAAAACAAGTAGTAGAATGTATACCACAACAGCTACACAATAGCCCATGCATCTTAAAACTATGCAATGCTTTTCCAAGCCAGTTCCTCAGGCTCAGCTTACATACCGCATCTGCTGTGCTGTTGAACAGCAGAGCCCTGAGCACCGCAAGGTTTTGATTGATCCGGTCTCTTCTTTTCTTCTCTATCACTGGCTTCAGTTTCTAAGAAGACATGTTGAAATTATGTGTAACAGTTTGTCTAAGGCCGTATTTTAAAACAACATTACTGCACCACTGAATATCAATAGAGCATGAAATAAAATGGCATAGGTTAATAATTAATGAGTTGATTAGAAGTAAGAATTAAGAGAATAGATCATACTTACTCTTCTCCTGCTTTCTGTTTTAGCCATGGTGGAAGTATGAGCTGAGTAGGAAAAGTCTTCAAGAAAGTCTGTCTGATGAATAACTGCTGGGAGCTGAGGCTGAAACTTATATAGTGCAGTACACTCTTTTCTGATTGGTGGAGAGTCTGTGGTGACGTCAGAGCCATCCCTGTGCGTAAAAACTGTGCTAGGTATCCAAATGTTGCTTTGTTTCTGTTGTGCCTGTATTTTGTTATATTGTATAGCATTATCTTCACCAAGCTTAATGATTAAACAATCTTTCAGTTTAGGACACAATATTATTAGTATTTATGGAAACAGATTTTGTTTGATCACTTACTATATAGCAGTGCCTATATCCTATCTGGGGAAATAGTGTGACGTAATAACGTAATATAGATTATAACATAAAGTCTGTATAACAGGATACGTCCATTTCTTGGAACATATGCTTTGGGAATTGTGAGCCATCAGAGAAATTCAAATATTAAATCATTAGGATATTTAAACACTGCTTTAAATGCTGCACTATCTTATGTAATATAAATATAATGAATCAAATGTACACCTATGTACATGCGTACTCACTTATTTTATGGTTTTATAACGTGAAATATAGGCTATTGTTATTGGATCCTATTCAGCTGTGGAGAAATCTGTGTGGCTACAGAGTAGTCAGTGCTTGGTAAAGTGATTCGTGTTTATGTGGGAGGAGGGATATACACTACCTACCTACCAGTAGTGCAATGGCCAAACGTTTAGCACCATTCCGTTAAGTGTGTTTACATGTGAGTGAAGTGCGTTAGGTGAGAAAGGCTTAGTGAGAAAGTCAACAATGAACCTACTGACACACGTGACTTCTTTTTCCAGAATGTGGAATTCAAGAATTGCTAAAGAAAACTTGTCGTGAGAACCGAGGCGAAGTGTCACATTAGGCACCAAGACCTTGTGCCTAACCATTTCATGGCATGAGGTGGGAATGTGGACTCTTAGTGAACTTAAGGGACCAACTGTGCAGCAAATCATTTATAAGTGACCCGGTCAGAAGGTCAGAGGTTTACAGTGGAATAACAGAATTCAGGCTACACAGAGTGCTGTGGATAGACCATGCGTCATGCGCCACCATGCGTCAATCCATCCAATCTTCAGTATTGTGCTGAATGCTGCAGTGAACGCCAGTCTGATAGGGAATGGTGTGGCATGTGTATTCCCGACTCGTGACAGAAACGTGTGATTGGTAGTGTTAATTGTGGCATGTTAACACGTCTGTGCAGGTCCTGGCTTCTTACAGATATTCCAGGAGAAATCAGATCATCTCCAGATTATGTAGAATATGGGTCACTTCAGTCACTATAATATAGGCTATTAAATATCCTGTAGATTTGCTCAAATATTGTCAAGTTAGACAAGGATTTATCTTAAAACCTATTTGCAAAGTATGCATTTATGTTGCATGCATTTATGGGAGCTGTGACATTCCTAAAGATTTTTGGTTTGTATGCGCGCGCTGCATAAGTTGCCTTTTGGTAACCTTGGCACATTATTCTGAGTCTATTGTGGAGATTATAGAGTCTATTATATCCTACATTTAATTATGTACGTGACTGAAAATGCCTAAACATGTGATGTGAGAAATCCGCACGTGGCCACGGGAGAGCTGGGGTCCACATCAGAGTGGCTGGGGTGGAGGGAGGTGGAGGGATACGCCAGAGGTGTAATGGCCAAACTTTTAGCACCATTCTGTCAAGTGTGCATGAATCGACTAGTTTAAGTGAGAATGAATTGGTGAGAAAAGTCAACCGTTAGCAAGTAGACACACCCGAATCAGTAGTAGCTGAGCTCAGGTTAACCCGTAAACAAGTGGTTTTAAAATGCAAACCACACTCTCTGCAATAAAGATTTAATCTGGAGGATTTATAACAATTAGTGTGTAGTTGTATCTGATCTGAGTTCAATTTAACCCCTGAACAAGTGGTTTTAAAATGCTATCTACACTCTCTGAAATAGAGGTCAAATAAGTTTACTGAGCATAATAACCTACAAAAATAATACAGATTGCACATTAAAATACATGGATAGCACAGAAAAGTGAAAGCTTTTATTTCCATTGTGGTCCAGCAAATCTGGTGGATCCATTAAAGGTTCTATGCAGAACTTTAGGAATCAAGGCAGACTTTTTTTTTAACAGAAATTTAGCTGAATGAAGCATTTGGTGGGAACATATGATGGGAACATGTCTCCTTGGCTCCTGCTTCAGGTTATTTTGGGCCTTCTCTGTAGACTGGTAATGTAGTATTGGACAGTCACAGTGTTACTGTCTGGAGAACACAATGGAGTTCATTCTTATCAGTTGCAGTGGATAAACTAGTACTAAATAAGCTATCAAAAAAAGTGGAATGGATGTTAAAGTTTGTCTTAATTCTTGCTTGCCTTACAATGAACAATAGCCACCTCAGAAGAAATGGCACTACTACAGAGAGACGCTTCTGAACATGAAGATGAGAGAAGAGGAGGCAGAAAGGCAGAAAAAAAGAAATAACCATTATCCGAAGACATGTTCTATCATGTCATAGAGCCTGTTTTCTCCAGCTAAATCCCTTGGTGCCTTGCGCAGAAAATATTCAGGCCTTGTAATAGAGATGTGAGCAGCAGATAAGGAACAGGGTGCACACTTATCCTCAGCTGAAAGAGTGTGAGAGAAATACTGTCATTTATAAAAGAGAGAAGTCTTGAGTCTTCGGCTTATTGCCAGAAGGCCAGTCAAGACAGCAACAATGCTGAGCACTATGTTTTTGAGAGAGCTTTTCTCTGTGAAGTGATTATCCTGGAGTCAGTTGAATTTATAGTCTTTTTCTATGTGACGATGCCCTCTGCTGACCATAACTCCCAATTGGGGTAGTAGATAAAGGCATTTTATATCAACAGTCAGAGATGACATTGACATTTTTAGGATTGGAAAACTGATACAAGTTTTACCTGTCACCCCAGTGCTGCTAGTTTAAAGTCAGTTTGTTGTTTTAGGTTGAGTCTTATCTATCTTAAGTATCAGAGTTATCTATCTTAAGTATCCCTACAAACCTAGGTCTGTGCTATGGTGGCCATCTTGACGTTTATGCCCTTTAAATATAATTAATGTCATTAATTTACTTGTACATACTGTGTGTACTCTTTACTTTAACCACTATGAGATATGTTAGTATATGCTAGTTCAAATTGTAACTTACAGACTAGTTTAATTTGCCACACAAACTTATATGTTTTCTTTCTGGCGTTCACTAATATTATATTTACACAAAACTTTGATCATTTGTTTGGGCAAACCATCCACTTTGATTTGGGTGAAACATAATGACAATAGAGAAGCAAAATACTGTGTATGAGAGACGTGAACGCTGTGTGCTTGTAGTGAACACAAGATGGCAGCAAAAGCAAACAAAGTACATTTTCAAGGCCGGGTGGATTTGAATATCTTGCTAAGGCTATCAGTATTTAGGTATTGCTCGTGAAATTTTTCCCTAGGTCGCTCCTATGCTAAACCTGGTTGCTAGGGTGTAGCTAGGTGGTTACTATTCTATCCTAGCTGGATGCTAGAATGTGGCTATGTGGTTGTTATCATAGTCCAGTTGGTTGCTTGAGTAGGGTGTTGCTAGGTCATTGCAGTGCTGACCCAGTCTGTTGCTAGGGTGTTGCTAAGTGGTTGCAATGCTAGTCCAGTTGGTTGCTAGCATGTTGTTAGGCGGTCGCAGTCATATTACTGTTGCTAGGGCACTGCTAGGTTATTGCTATGCTAATCAAATTGGTTGCTAGGGTGTTGCTAAGTGGTTGCAATACTAGCTGGTTGCTAGGGTGTTGCTAGGTGGTTGCTATGATATTCCACTTGGTTGCTAGGGTGTTGCTAGTAGGGTGCAATACTAGCTGGTTGCTATGATATTGCAGGTCGTTGTTATGGTGTTACTGGGTGGTTACTATGATATTCCAGGTGTTTGCTAAGGTGTTACTAGGTGATTGCTGATTGAAATCCAAGTTGGTTGTTATGGTGTTGCTAGGTGGTTGATATGATATTCCATGTGGTTTCTAGAGTGTTGCCTGGTTGGACAAATGACCCATGGACAAATGGACAAATTACCCAATTTGGATCGTTGCTAAGCAACCGTAATGTAGATATTTCCAAAAATGCACAAGCGCCTTATTCCCGTATGGGATGAACGTCTGTGGCAAATTGCATGGCTCTATGTCAAAAACTGCGACCTGTGAAAGCTGCAGATTTTCAAAGCAGAAGAATAATATAAGACGTTGACAGGAAGAACAGTGTGTTGACTTTGTCAAGCCAGCATTATAACCAGTTTACTTTAGCCTACAAATAAGGAATTTGATAAGGAATGTATTTTTAAATAAAGTACAAGGTGCTTGAAAATTGGGTATTTAAATGGATCTTTCTCTCTACAACTTATCTAAACTGTACAAAATCACAAACGTTCATCATTAACAAGCCAAAATTAATCAGGCTAAACTTAACTGGCCTTATAAAGCTATAAAAAGCATACACATACTACTACATCAGAAAAAAAAACAGGACCCTTATATGAAACGTAAAATGAGATTATAACGTTAACCATTTAGCATATTTCACTCACCACTCAGCTGCTTTTGTTTTAAGTGTTCGTACGTTATCTGTGTGCTGGTATGAAAGGTGTCTCTGCAGTGCGAGATGGAGAGCCATATCGAGTGCAGGACAGTTGCTAATGTCTGCTCAGAAAGTCGCTAGATGTGTCGCTAGGTTACTTTTTGCTAATTAAAGTCACTAAAGGAGTCTAAACAGTCATCAAATCTAGCGACAAAGTCTCAAAGTTGGCAACACTGGCAAAATAGAGGCCTATGCACTCCTATGATATAAGTCACCTCTGTTATTAGTTAAGAAAAATGACAAGTCAAATATAAAAATTGGCATTGTTAATTTTTTATAACGTTATTGATTATTCAGACTAATTGTTGCAGCTTCAATCCCAAGGTATTTCCCTCACCAGGCACAAGAGCTCTTCCATTACTTGAAGGGAGCATCCCATTCTGTTCAAGGAGAGAACCATGGCCTGAGACTTAGAGATGCTGATTTTCATTCCAATGACTTCACACTCAGCAGTGAAACACTCAAAAGCATGTCAGAGGTCCATTTCAGATGGTAACAATAGAATATCTTCTACAAACAACAGACTTGTTTACTCTAGACCCCCGTCACATGATTGACATGTGGTGGCCATATACAAATGTCCATATAAAAAAAATCCATCATGGCAGAAATTAATGAGCAGGGTGTAGAACAATTTGGCTTAAGCCAAGGAATAAAAGGAAAAAATATTGTTGAGCATCTGTCTTACAGTTCACAAGATATGGGCCAAAAAGTAAATGCTTGCACTATAGCCCCACCATTAGGCGTTCTCCACCATTGCACCCATCCCACTTGCCTGTGTTCACTCACAGAGTACTGCCTGTTGAGCAAGTTTTACAGTTTGGTCTGCAGGACCTTCCAGCACCTTCAGTGCTTGGACCCCTAAAATATATTAAAATTTGGTTGGTTTTAAATTGTAAATGCAAAGTCAGAGCACAGAGAATGACCCTTACAGTCGCAAGAAAAAGTATGTGAACCCCTTGGAATTACCCGCATTTATGTATAAATTTGTCTTAAAATCTGGTTTGATCTCAATCTAAGTTGCAGTAATCAACAAACACACAAATTATTGTATTGTTCTTGTACATATTGAATATAGCATTCAAATATTCACAGTATAGGTTGGAAAAAGTATGTGCAACCCTAGGCTAATGACTTCAACAAAAGCTAATTAGAGTTGGAAGTTCGCAAACCTGGCGCCAAAGTAATGAGAGGAGACTGGAGGTGTGGGTTAGAGCTATTTGGACTAATAAAAAGTACTCAAACATTTTGAGTTTGCTATTCACAAGAAGCATCTGCTGATGTGAACCATGCCTCGCAAGAAAAGAGATCTCAGAAGAACCACGATCAAGAATTGTTGAGTTGCATAAAGCTGGAAAGGGTTACAAAGTTATCTCAACGAGCTAAAAAAAAGAATCCTAGAGTGACAGCTAAAGACTAGAAGAAATCACTGGAACTTGGAAATGTCTCTGTACATGAGATTACTGTATGGAAAACATTACACAGGCATGGTGTACATGGCAGGACACCATGAAGAAAGCTGCTGCTTTCCAAAAAAGCATTGCTGCGTGTCTGAAGTTTGCCAAAGACCACCTTGACACTCCGAAACACTACTGGGAAAATGTCTTGTGGACTGATGAAACTAAGGTTGAGTTGTTTGGGAAGAACACGCACCACTACGTATCATGCAAAAAGGGCACCGCATACCAACATGAAAACATCAGCCCTATGGTTAAGTACGGTGGAGGGAGCATCATGATTTGGGGCTGTGTTGCTGCTTCAGGGCCTGAACCACTTGCCATCATCAAGGGAAAAAAAATTCCCAAGTTTATCAAGATCACCTACAGGATAATATCAGGGTGGCCGTGCAACATCTGAAGCTCAGTAGCAGTTGGGTGATGCAGCAGGACAATGATGCTAAACACTGAAGTAAATCCACTACAGAATGGCTTCAAAAAAAAGAAAATCAACCTTTTGGAGTGGTCC
Source organism: Pangasianodon hypophthalmus (assembly GCF_027358585.1). Taxonomy (NCBI): domain Eukaryota; kingdom Metazoa; phylum Chordata; class Actinopteri; order Siluriformes; family Pangasiidae; genus Pangasianodon; species Pangasianodon hypophthalmus. Next base: position 17,420,422 of record NC_069716.1, on the reverse strand, counting down.
AGTCAGAGCCCAAACCTTAACCCCATGGAGATTGCAGTTCACACCAGACATCCTAAAAATATGGCTGAGCTGAAGCAGTTCTGTAAAAAACAGTGGTCAAAAATTCCTTCTGAACATTGTGCACGTCTAATCTGCAGCTACCGGAAACACTTGGTTGAGGTTATTGCTGCTAAAGGAGGATCGACCAGCTATTAAATCCAAGAGTTCACTTACTTTTTCCACAACACTGTGAATGTTTAATGGGATGTGCTCAATAAAGACATGAAAGATTATAACCATTTGTGTGCACATTGAGCACATTGTGTTTGTCTATCCAAGAGTTAGAAGTCGATACTTGTGACTTTGACTTGTGACTTATACTATACCAAGTCTATACTTGTGACTTTGATGAAGATAAGATTACATTTGATGACCAATTAATGCAGAAAACCAAAGGGTTCACATACTTTTTCTTGCCATTGTATTTATTTATATATCTAGTCTGATATTAAAACAAATTTCTTAGTGTCTAAATAAATTATTTACATTTTCACACAATACTTAGTTTATGGCTGAATTTTTCCTATTTATATGGCATATATTGTAATTTTGTGGCATATTGGTACATTTGTATAGGTTGACATAATGTTGCCATCTGTCATAATACTATTTGATACTCATTAAATTATATTATTTGTGGGGGGCCACTTTAAAGCAAATTAAAGCAAAATCTTGGGCTGATTTTTGTTGCCAGCCCACCTAACTTCATGATTTATTATTTTTACAGTTTAATATGTTGTGATTTTATAATTTCATTAAAAGAATATTTAAATCAAGCAATTTATTCAAGCAGATTATTTTCCAGTGATTTGACTTATTTGTAATGATCAAACATATTATTTATTTGTATGTTTCAAAATGTCATAGCATTATGTGATCAAGAAGAAAATATATTATAGGAGACAATGTTGTCATTTATTTGTCAAGTGTTTTAATGAAGAATAATCACTGGTGGCAATACAGTAAAATACTATTTACACTATATATATAGAAACAGTGAGGTGCCTATAGAGGCACCCACATTTGTCAATAAATAGATTAAGTACATAAAACAATGAAATGCCTTTTAGAGACATTTGGAATTTGGCCTCTCTTAAAAAGAATGCCAGCTGAATGAAATATTCTGTCCTTCAGGTACCACATGTGTCCACTAGAGGTGTCTATGAGCACCCTATTGTTGTTTCTTCTTGGTCAGATCTTGAGATACCAGCACTCCATTCCATTTCAGCTCCATGGTCTCCATGTTGTTTGGGATGAAGGGAACACTTCTCTTGTGTCCAGATTAAGAGATGCCGACGGAGTTAGAGCTCTGGATTGATGAAGCTGTAATAGCTGAGGTAAACTTCCAGGACTGCAGACAGAGAAAGTTGTTGTAAAGAGAGGGGGAGAGGAGGAGGGAGGAGACACAGAGGGAGCAAAAGGTAGGTAGAGTGGAGAGGGTGGAGGGGAGAGCTGTTCTGATGGAGTAAAGACAATGGTCTTTTGGCAGGCAGATTTAGAAGCAATTGAAGAAGACTCAGTGAAGATTAGATCTTGTTTGTAGGGATGAGACACTGATGTTGATGAGCAGAGATAATGATGAGAGTTGGGTGACTTGGTGTCCGATTCTTTCCCGGCTCTGGAGGAATGACCCCGGTGGCAATCCAGATAGTATTCCAGACTCAATCTGGAATTCTCTCTCTCAAAGTGGTGCATTTGACCCACGACGGTAGAAAAATCCGAAACACATCGATGGGTTTGAGCAGCAGAGACAGGGTTCGATGAGTTTGTTTGAGTATGTGTCATTTCAACGACAGTCTGATTAACAGACCCTACAGAAGGAGACAAAAGTTAAAGTTATGTTACATGGGGGCACAACAATATAATATAATATAATGTAGTATAATATAATATAATATAATATAATATAATATAATATAATATAATATAATATAATATAATATAATATAATATAATATACCTTTCTTATCTGTATTGTCATGTGTGTTCTTTCGTATATATTGAACAGCCAGGTCTAAAATTTCTGCTTTCTCCAGTTTGGGGTTTTGTAAACGCTGTGGGGTGAAGGAGGGGAAAGAGAAAGTTAATCCTGCTGAAGAAAAGGATGATCCAGAAGTAGGAAAACACACTGATTCGAGAAAAACAAGCTAATTCAGACTACTGCAGGAATAATAATAATAATAATAATACAGAATACATGTTACTAATGCAGAAGTATACATTATAATATACAGAATAAGTTTCCTGGGTACATGGACTGCAGACATACTAAAAACAAGTAGTAGAATGTATACCACAACAGCTACACAATAGCCCATGCATCTTAAAACTATGCAATGCTTTTCCAAGCCAGTTCCTCAGGCTCAGCTTACATACCGCATCTGCTGTGCTGTTGAACAGCAGAGCCCTGAGCACCGCAAGGTTTTGATTGATCCGGTCTCTTCTTTTCTTCTCTATCACTGGCTTCAGTTTCTAAGAAGACATGTTGAAATTATGTGTAACAGTTTGTCTAAGGCCGTATTTTAAAACAACATTACTGCACCACTGAATATCAATAGAGCATGAAATAAAATGGCATAGGTTAATAATTAATGAGTTGATTAGAAGTAAGAATTAAGAGAATAGATCATACTTACTCTTCTCCTGCTTTCTGTTTTAGCCATGGTGGAAGTATGAGCTGAGTAGGAAAAGTCTTCAAGAAAGTCTGTCTGATGAATAACTGCTGGGAGCTGAGGCTGAAACTTATATAGTGCAGTACACTCTTTTCTGATTGGTGGAGAGTCTGTGGTGACGTCAGAGCCATCCCTGTGCGTAAAAACTGTGCTAGGTATCCAAATGTTGCTTTGTTTCTGTTGTGCCTGTATTTTGTTATATTGTATAGCATTATCTTCACCAAGCTTAATGATTAAACAATCTTTCAGTTTAGGACACAATATTATTAGTATTTATGGAAACAGATTTTGTTTGATCACTTACTATATAGCAGTGCCTATATCCTATCTGGGGAAATAGTGTGACGTAATAACGTAATATAGATTATAACATAAAGTCTGTATAACAGGATACGTCCATTTCTTGGAACATATGCTTTGGGAATTGTGAGCCATCAGAGAAATTCAAATATTAAATCATTAGGATATTTAAACACTGCTTTAAATGCTGCACTATCTTATGTAATATAAATATAATGAATCAAATGTACACCTATGTACATGCGTACTCACTTATTTTATGGTTTTATAACGTGAAATATAGGCTATTGTTATTGGATCCTATTCAGCTGTGGAGAAATCTGTGTGGCTACAGAGTAGTCAGTGCTTGGTAAAGTGATTCGTGTTTATGTGGGAGGAGGGATATACACTACCTACCTACCAGTAGTGCAATGGCCAAACGTTTAGCACCATTCCGTTAAGTGTGTTTACATGTGAGTGAAGTGCGTTAGGTGAGAAAGGCTTAGTGAGAAAGTCAACAATGAACCTACTGACACACGTGACTTCTTTTTCCAGAATGTGGAATTCAAGAATTGCTAAAGAAAACTTGTCGTGAGAACCGAGGCGAAGTGTCACATTAGGCACCAAGACCTTGTGCCTAACCATTTCATGGCATGAGGTGGGAATGTGGACTCTTAGTGAACTTAAGGGACCAACTGTGCAGCAAATCATTTATAAGTGACCCGGTCAGAAGGTCAGAGGTTTACAGTGGAATAACAGAATTCAGGCTACACAGAGTGCTGTGGATAGACCATGCGTCATGCGCCACCATGCGTCAATCCATCCAATCTTCAGTATTGTGCTGAATGCTGCAGTGAACGCCAGTCTGATAGGGAATGGTGTGGCATGTGTATTCCCGACTCGTGACAGAAACGTGTGATTGGTAGTGTTAATTGTGGCATGTTAACACGTCTGTGCAGGTCCTGGCTTCTTACAGATATTCCAGGAGAAATCAGATCATCTCCAGATTATGTAGAATATGGGTCACTTCAGTCACTATAATATAGGCTATTAAATATCCTGTAGATTTGCTCAAATATTGTCAAGTTAGACAAGGATTTATCTTAAAACCTATTTGCAAAGTATGCATTTATGTTGCATGCATTTATGGGAGCTGTGACATTCCTAAAGATTTTTGGTTTGTATGCGCGCGCTGCATAAGTTGCCTTTTGGTAACCTTGGCACATTATTCTGAGTCTATTGTGGAGATTATAGAGTCTATTATATCCTACATTTAATTATGTACGTGACTGAAAATGCCTAAACATGTGATGTGAGAAATCCGCACGTGGCCACGGGAGAGCTGGGGTCCACATCAGAGTGGCTGGGGTGGAGGGAGGTGGAGGGATACGCCAGAGGTGTAATGGCCAAACTTTTAGCACCATTCTGTCAAGTGTGCATGAATCGACTAGTTTAAGTGAGAATGAATTGGTGAGAAAAGTCAACCGTTAGCAAGTAGACACACCCGAATCAGTAGTAGCTGAGCTCAGGTTAACCCGTAAACAAGTGGTTTTAAAATGCAAACCACACTCTCTGCAATAAAGATTTAATCTGGAGGATTTATAACAATTAGTGTGTAGTTGTATCTGATCTGAGTTCAATTTAACCCCTGAACAAGTGGTTTTAAAATGCTATCTACACTCTCTGAAATAGAGGTCAAATAAGTTTACTGAGCATAATAACCTACAAAAATAATACAGATTGCACATTAAAATACATGGATAGCACAGAAAAGTGAAAGCTTTTATTTCCATTGTGGTCCAGCAAATCTGGTGGATCCATTAAAGGTTCTATGCAGAACTTTAGGAATCAAGGCAGACTTTTTTTTTAACAGAAATTTAGCTGAATGAAGCATTTGGTGGGAACATATGATGGGAACATGTCTCCTTGGCTCCTGCTTCAGGTTATTTTGGGCCTTCTCTGTAGACTGGTAATGTAGTATTGGACAGTCACAGTGTTACTGTCTGGAGAACACAATGGAGTTCATTCTTATCAGTTGCAGTGGATAAACTAGTACTAAATAAGCTATCAAAAAAAGTGGAATGGATGTTAAAGTTTGTCTTAATTCTTTAATTAAATTGAATTTTTATAGATCAAATATTTCTTTGTCATGTATCTTGATCGTTTTATTATAAACATCACTGTACTTAATTATTATAAATATTACTGTATGAATATTAATGAAGGGGTGTGGTTTTTATGAGGGCTGTGGATCACTATTGGTTGGGTAAGCTCATGGGCGGGGACTGCGTGTAGCGTCAGAGTATAACATGAGCCTAAACTCCAAACGTTACCAATATCTTATGCTGAGATAAAGTAGGTGGCCTGTGTGTCTTCAAATATGAGGACGATGTCTAGTGATATCACGGACCAGAAAGATTTGATGAAAAGGGTAAGAAATCTTAAAACAGGCCTTGCAAATGATGGATACCTGTTTTAAGGGCTGTCTGCCTCTAATTCATGACATACTTCACTCAATAATTGAAAATTGTCTTATTTTTTATATTATTATTCAGTATTATATCAATATTATTCACTTTTTTAATATCAGTTGAATGTTGTCATTAATGCATATTAATAATTTTCTGTAAAATGGACAACTTTCAAATGCAAAAAATAGGCCATGTCTTATCTTTGAATGACATTGTGAAGAACTGTCAACAATTTGTTTAGCCATTTTTCTAGTATGCTGATGATTTTATACAATCTATTATTCTCTAGGTTCCAAAACCTCTCATGGAGAAGCGGAGGAGAGACCGTATTAACCACAGTTTGGAAACACTGAGGCTTCTGTTAGTGGAGAACACATGTAATGAGGTAAGTTCTGAACGTCATGCCAAGTGCCTAAAAGTGAACCTTTTTTTCCAGTCATGTTAAATGTCTTTGGCCAAACATTTTACTTGATATAAAACAGTATTTATCTGTTCTTCTTTTTAAAGAAACTGAAGAATCCCAAAGTGGAAAAAGCTGAAATCCTGGAGAGCGTTGTTAATTTCCTGAAGGCTGAGCAGCGATCCAGACCGTATGCATGTCCCATCAAAAGAGGAAAAAGAAAATATGAGGAAAACGATGAGCTGGGATCTCCTTGTAAACGTCAACTGAGCTACCATGATGGTATGAGAACATGTCTGCTAAGGGTCAGCAATTTTATTGCAAGCAAGAGCCAAGAGTTAGAGGGGAACATGCAGGTGACCATGCAACAGGAACTTAAAGACCATTCCATTCAAGGTCATCTAGCGCCCACTCTGCACCTCAGACAGGATGGTGGGTCTATACCAGGGCAGCAGGCACTTACTTATGTGGAGTCGACCAGCTCCTGCGTGGCACTGGGTCAGTCCTTAATTTCTCAAAGAACTGCCATTTACGACCCTACAAAGAAGCCAGCTTCCAGCTCTAAACAGCCTTTGATGTCAAGTGATTCTGTGTGGAGGCCTTGGCCACAGTAAAGACAACCCATCATCAAATATCATCCAAAAACTGATCAAAATCTTTGACGGATTGAATTTATCATCAGCTCATAATTTTTATGAGTCAGTTGTCCTTGACTCATTTACATGCAAAAGCCTGTGAATTGTGTAAATGTGCAGCATGTGTAAATATGTGGATTTTGTACAACAGATACTGAAATCTTTATTTTGATATGGACAATGAATAAACTGTGTGCGTCACAGATATGTTTTGTACTTGATAGTATATATTTTTGTATAAAAGAGGTGTTTCTAATTTTTTTTGAGGATGTAAGCAATTTTGGAAAGAGTCTTTTCCACACCTTTTGTACTTCTGTCTATGAAATGACTATGAATCTTTCTAATGGCTCAGGAAGCATTTACTTAATCGAGCTAAAATGATTTTATCAGATTTGAGATTGTGTTAGGGACACTTATATACATGCATGCGTGCATAGTCTGGTTGATTTTTTTTTCTTTTACAATTTTTATATGTGCTATGTTTTTCTTGACAGCACAGGCTTTGACTTCTTCTAGTCAACTGTAGCCAAAGCAAACAATGTGTATATAAATGTATATACTGAAAGAATAAACCTGCCTGAGGATATATTCTTGAACAAGTTGCTTTGTTGAGTTTGTTCTGCCTTTTACTATTCTACATAGCTATCCATTTATTTCCTGGTCCATATTTCAGAACACTACTCCTCAGAATTCCTCTGAACATTTAGTCTTCTAAGCTGCAAACAGGCCAAACATTTCCAGACTTTCAATTCACTAATGTTCCACTTCAGTCCATTGTTATCTCAGTAGCATGTGCAGAATGCTGCAGTTGCCTGGCTAAACTAAAACATTCAGATGCAAATAACTGATTAGGCTTTCTGCTCTCATCTTAATTGTTGTCTTTTGCACCCTCTTCCCACACAATTTACAGTAAAGTGAACACTTAAAGTATTTGACGGTCTTCAATAAAATCTACAATTGTCACACATATACTACATTTTCATCCAAACAATGAAAGGTTTTGGCTTTAAAAAATTGCCTCTTTTTATTGAAGCCCAACCAATCAATGTTTCTACAGAGCAGAGCAGTTAAGGGTGTCCCAGAAGTCTCTATAGATGGGGGAAATTAATACTTTTTATTTTAATTTAATTGAATGTCTTCTAATATTATTCTTTTTTTTCAGATAACCTTTAACAATGCCTTTGGCAAAAGAAGAACTATTGAAATCATTCTCATGGCCGGATTGGGAAGCTGTCGCAAGGTTGTGATGGACTTTAATAGAAAGCATGGCAAGCACATCACACACAACACTGTTGCCAAATTTATTAACAAATTCAAAAAGACTGGAAGTGTTGTGGACCAACCGAGCAGTGGACATCCATGAACATCCACTAATGAAGGCACAACCAAGGTGGAATAGAATAGAATAGAATAGAATAGAATAGAATAGAATAGAATAGATGTATGATTGTATAAATAATATAATACATAACATTGGAATAATTCTACATGTTATGAATGCATTGTTTCAAAAAGCCTTAGATCAGACTTTGATCATCAATTCTGTTTTCCCTTTAATTATTCTTTTCCTCATCTGGCAGCATGTTTTTCACCACCAGCCAAAGAACCTGATCTTAGACACACTTTCATACTCTGATATATGCTTTGCAAATACAGACTCTAATATCTATTTAAATACATAATTATGTTACAATTTGCTAAAGCATAAGAAGCATATTGTGTTCAGAGAATAAAATAAATTTAAAAAAAAACACTTTCATTGAATATTTTCTGCCACTGAACTTCACCTGTTAAGTTTATTGAAAGCAGACTGAATCCAAGAGAAACAGGCCTATATCTAGTTCTCACAAGTCTTACTCAGGCTTCTTTTGGGATAAAATGTATTGTTCTAATGGCAAACAGACAGAAATGTACATTTGGCAGATTATGTAATGGTGCCAACGCCTTGTCGAAGTTCAGTAAATTAACTCGGATGTAACAAAACCTATTTTTTAAATCCAAGGCGTCTATCTCGTTTCTTATTTCCTTTGGATCAAAGAAAATGGCTTAACCCAGCTAAAGAGAAGCATGGACAAGCCCGGCTTTTCTGCGCTCCTCTGCCTCGCTTTGTTACCTATGGATAAGCTCTAAAAACCAGTCTCAATGGGAATCACATCAGAGGATCAACTGAAGGTTTAGCTGGCCATTACTGGGGGATCATTCTTCCAAATGCAATTACTACTTTTGGGTGTAAATGAGATTAGATTTGCAGAGAACTTCTTTTCAGCAGCGGATGTTTCTTCTTCTGCTGCCAATCCGGACATGGAACAATAGATTATATTTACTGACCGCTGCGACCACAACACTGTGTAGACCAGCTCAGGTTTAATAGAATTTATTGTAGAAATAATGCTGGTTTGTAAGATGGTGTCAAATATAAGCATCTTTCCAATTAAAAAAAAAAACTTGAGGTTAGAGAGTTGCACCAAAATGCATCTAATAGATAATAAGTAGTATTAGAGTACTTATTACAGCCTTAGAGCAGGCTGTAGAGAATTAACCTCACATTAGTAAAACTTTATGGTTTTTATAAATGTAATATAAAAACAGACACAAATAAATGTCCAGTATATTTACCATTTATTCCAAATATATTCAAAACATTAAAATTAAACGTTTCAGACCAGCCTACATTTATAAAAGATTCATTAATTAGAGCGCGCGTTCACGTGCAGGTGTAAATCCATCACTCAGTGAGCGCGCTTGTACCACGTGATGCCGCGACTAGTTCTCACGTGCGTTCAGAAAAGACGGAAACAGCCCGCTTTGCCTTGTCTCAGCTTGCACCAAAATACTAACTTTACAGCAGATCGGCTATATGGCAAGACGTGTTGGGTTAGAATTTTTTGCTACAAATATAAGCCTGAATGTAGGCTAAAACTTTGCAGTTTATATACTGTGACATTCACCATTAATGTAGATGTTGATGATGATGATGATGATGATGATGATGATGTATTTTGTGTCTATTGTAATGTTATGCGGGAGAACATGAGTAAGTATTCAGCTGCATATTGTACACTGTAGTTGTGTACATGACAATAAAACTGAACTTGATAGGTAGCCTATGTATAGACTACAACAGACAAGCACATATGTTTCTCCTCTCTCTCTCTCTCTCTCTCTGCTCTGTTAGTTCTGTCCTCCATATGCCCCAGAAATAGTGATGTGGGTATAAAACTGAGATTTAAACCTGTAAATTTCATAATTTATAGTTTTGTCCTGTAGAATTTGATGTCCTAAACAGAGTTTCATTCTGTATTTACTGTATTTGGGCCTACATTATAGATAAAGGGTTAATAATAGGGTTAATAATAAAGCCTTATTATTGGAATTCAAGTAAATGACAAAAAGATTGTATCATTTATAGCCTATAAAATCTTTCTATGATCCATAACGTGTTTGAAACAGTGGGAAATTAGCACTGAAGGAAGGTGAGGGAAGCACAGTAAAGCAATAATCCATTACAAGCCACCTCCATAACAAGCTGCTGAGAAGCGTGGCAGGAAAAAGAAGAGTGTAATCCACAAACCCAGAATTCCCCAAGGGTTATTCAAACTTTTACTGAAACTGTTAGATTAGACCAAAAACTTTCTATCCACGCATATCACAGGCAGTTCAGTGAAAGGGGGGTAATCGCACCCGACAATTCCTGTAAAATACACTGTGGTGGTGAATTATTGATGTTTTGGGGCAGTTTTGAGGCTAGTGGTCCAGGAGGCTGCACTAAAGCCTTAAATGTGGCTTATAGCAGCCTTTGCAGAAATGGTCAATTTAAAAAAAAGAAAAAAAAAAAAAAGGTTCATTTTATGATTTTATATACACACACAGACACACACATATTATTATACAGTACTGTGCAAATGTCTTAGGCACCCTATTTTTTAGTACAGACTTTGTTATAGATTTTTATTTTATGACTTCTACATTATTGATTCAGTACAAAAACAAGATTTCCAAACATTAGTTTTCCAGCACAAAATTAAATGTTACAGAAAAATGTTTGTATGTCAGTAAAGAAAGCAGCATATTACGTAAGAGACACTTTTCAGACAGAAAAACATAATGAAGGCTGCTGGATTTTGCTGCAGAAATAAGAAGTAAGTGCGACAGTCAAAGTCTCCAGAAGAACTGTGGCTGCTTCTGCAAGATGCTCAGTAACACTTACAGCTCATTTCCTTATAAAACTGCACACATTGTACCTGAGACTACGATGTTTTTTCTTAAAGCAAAGGGTTGTCACACCAAATATTGACTTTGTTTCATTTATTACTGTTTACTGCTCTTTATAGTATTTTTTAAATGTAGAAACATTTAATTTCATTATTTTTGAAGGCATCTTTGTTCAGCATTTCTTTGCATGAGCCTAAGACTTTTGCACAGTACTGTATATGTGTGTGTGTGTGTAAAGTAGTAAAATATCAGGTATCTCCAAATATAGGGATCTCCTATTTACATTATGTGTATTTCTCAAACCTAATAGTCCACATAAGTGTGTTTTTTTTGTTTGTTTGTTTGTTTGTTTTTTGCCACAATGAATGCAAAATTGTTGGTTATGTCTGTGTATTAATATCTGCTTTTCTCCTCATAATAGAGCAAAGCAAAATGATTTCCTAAGGATTTCAAAAATCATAATAATTCAGCCAGTGGCCTGCGGACTCTGCAAGCAGTGACACAGCTACTAGCTAAAGGAGCAGCAGAGAGTGAAGGATGGGTTGGACACCCAGCCTCTCATGAATGGTTAATCCTTTCAGAGGCTTTCCGCTACAGCTGAGGGCGCAGAGTGTGCGGTGGGTGCGATTACTTAAAAGCCAGCGCATCCCTTCCTTTGAAATAGCGCGGCTCTTTTAAATGTCTGTTATTCACGTTCTTTAAGCCCCTGCGGGTGGGAAATGAAGGGGGAGCAGCTTGGCCTCGGCGGGATATTAATTGGAGGTAAGTATCCACAATGAGAGCGTATGCGCCTCGCCGCCTCTGTATTCTGTGTCCAGTGGGCTGTTGCCGTGTGGGCGGGGCCGAAACTCCACTGACGCAGCGTCATACCTGAGCGGACTGAATGACGTCGTCGGGTGAACAGCTGGCCTCGCGCGCCTCTCGCCTGCCCACATAATTAAAGAAAACTCACTCGCTTCACTAGTGTGGATCTAATGCGCGCCAGGACCACTGTCTGTAAACTAACAAATCACACATCAGAGCAGATCAGAAGGGTTCGAGCGGACTACCGCTTCCTGCACTTCCTAAAGTGTGAGCAGCTATCATTAATAAATAAAATACCTCAACACATTTCTGAAATCCTCAAGGTGCTGATTATTTATTTACATGATGGAAAAAAATGTTTACACACACACACGCACACACATTAGGTTCACATTAGGGCAAATTTGATTTAAAATATGTGTACTTATTCATGATTTTCATGAAGTTATGCTGCCTTCATGAGCTATGGTAATTACGAGTATGCCGTGTTCACATGCTTCGTTGTCTGAAAGAACACGAAACACGGACGACGCCACGTTCATTCATACATTTCTTTCTTCTTTTTTTATATTACTTTTATTTTGATACCTTAACACACATTACTCAGCTAGCTAGCTTGCTGACGATGACGATAACGGAATTTTGGACAAATACAAGCTATTTTCACGGTGTAAAAATGTACAACATGCACAGAATTGTTGCTGATATAGTACATAAATGAATAGGACCAAAACTACAATAGCTAACAGTTAGCTGCATTTAGAAAAAGGAAGAAAACCTGTCATTCAGTACACAAACTCCACTCTCCTCCACCATGTTGAAAGTTTAGGACTTTCTCCCATCTCGGAAACTCAGCTATCAGAATTATCTCCGAGTTTCCCAGTCGTAATTACGACCTGAGGGGTCGTTCATATGCAACTTCCTAGTGGGAAACTCGTATTTACGACAATTCCGATAGCACGTGAAGGCAGCATTAAAACCAAAGTAGAAAACCACCACTAAAGGTAAGCAACATTTTTTTATTTATTTCTTGCAGTAGCAGCATAACACAGAATTTAAAAAATTAATAATAAACACCAAAATCAATCTCTAAAATCATTACTAAAATTAAATGAACACTTATTAAAAATATCTGCATACTACGTTTTTTTTTAACCTGTGTGTTCTCTCTCTCTCTCTCCCTGCATCACTGTCTGTCTGCTTGGTGCCATTCTACTGTGCAATAGGCTAAATGTATTATAGTCTGGGCAGTTAAATGTATATTAGATTATTGTTAGTGTGTTTTACTTAATTAGAAATACCTTTTGAGGTTATTTGGGTAATTTGGGACATCTTAAAAATGATTAAATTATAAACATATGTACATGATGTTGACTCACTTTATACATATTTTGTTATGGTAGTTCATGCTATGCAAACATGCATGTATCCAAATATGTATGTTAATCCTGACAATTTTATAACCTTATTTAAAAAGGTTTGTTGCCTGTTTGTTGCTTACACTAACCCTCATATGATGTCACATCAGTTAAGTTACTTTCACTGATCAGGCCAGAAACAAATGCTGCTAAATGAAACTGCCCCAATATACCTAACTTGATGCTTTGATTTTACTCAGCCCTTATTTTATAAATTTTTTAATTTCTTTAGTTGAATGATGAATGAACATGAATAGTCAGCCTACAATGGCAGGTGGAGTGAAACAGCAAATGGGACCAGGGATGTCTAAATAATGGGGTTTATTTATAATCCATTCACAGATCAAGCTTTGCTAGCAGGAAGGCCCTGAGCACGTTGGAACTCTTGCTGCAGGCTGGCGAGGACTTCACGATGCTGATCAGACTTTCGCTCCATCTCTTTCAATAATGTCTCATATCGTTTGCTACACAGAAAGGACACAGACACAGATTTGAGCTTTCCATCGGTGAATCTGTACTACTGTTGTTAATTCTGCAATGAAAATTTATTTTCATGCCAAACAATTTACAATATTATTTGGATAACTGTCATGGTATTGCTTATTTAGACATGATATTATAGCTGCAGCAATTAAATACGTCATACACAACTTCTAACCATCTTACATTTCTCCGTTGATGTACTCGAGCCTCTTGGCCACTGTTGCCTTTGCTTCATCTAGATCTTGTTTCACCAGGACAGGTCCAATTAACTTGTAAACTGTATTCTGGCTGTCCAACAAGTCTAGCTCCTGAGGAACACATTAAATACAACAGATGTTTATAATTGAAACCTTTAAAGCACTACGCATCCTGATAATATGTAATTACACACAATCACACATGGAACACAAAATGCCACTTTACTGAAATTCAGGAAACGATCATAAAATACTATTTCTTACCTCTTTAACAATGTTATTCTCGGTAAGCTGAGCCTCAAGTTTCTGTCGGGCTGACATGCTTTTACTGACATCTGTAATGTGAGACATCATTATACAAGACTCAAGAACTGTGTCATATGCATAAGCTTCCTTATACAGTGAAATTCTTAGTTTGCACATTCTCGCAGATGTCTCAGTATATAATAAAAGATAAATAATAACAAATAAAATAACTAAAATGTTTTTAAAAAAAAAAAAAAAAAAAAAAAAGGAGAGGAAAGTTGTCATGGACATATTTTACAGTATCCCACAGATAATATATATATATATATATATATATATATATATATATATATATATATATATATATACACAATTATATAATGTATATATAAGGTATTTGTGCAATAATGAGCAAAACACAGCATATAATAGGGAACATACAAAATTATGTTTCTGACAAACACAAATAGCTATTACAAATTCAATACTATCATCAATTCTTGTTAAGGAATCAGGACTAAACAGTGGTATGTCATGACTTAAATTCACAACCATCTCTGTGAAGACAGATTATAGTGTGTAAATGGTATGGACGTGAAACAACAATGCTTACAAGTGAAGGCAGATGCTGACCATATCAGTGATTTACTGCACCTCTAATAACTGCGCATTATAATAAAGGAAATCCTAAACAATTAGTGTTCCCAGATTCACACTGACAAAACATCTGAAAAGCGAAAAGCAACGGCGTGCTTAACTGCAATATCCTAAATTAGCTCGTCTGCAGCAGTCACAACGGGCTTGATGATCACTGTTTTCGCTCAGATACCTTTTTGGATCTGTTGGTATTTTTCCAACTCGGACTGTAGCTTCTTTTGTATTGCGTCTGCCATTCCGATGATTATTATAAACTAATTCAACATTCGTTTTTACTAGGTAGAGTAACAAAATCTGCTGATTTAGCTAGCTAACTGTTCCGTAGCCATGCAGATTAAAGGGAGACGCAGCGCAAATGACGCAATTATTCTGCGACTGACTGAGAGCGTCTGAATAGTAATATCGCCGCCTAACGTCCATCTACAGTAACAACCATACGAGTGCTTTATTCCATGTCTTCTAAACGAAGTCTTATTATATTTCAAAATATATTTATAAAATATATGCAAATATTTGAATTTAGTCCATTTGAACAATTTTATCAATATGTTGCAATACAAATAATGCATTTATTTACAGAGAAGCTGCCTTGGCAATTCAATTCAATTTTATTTGTATAGCGCTTTTAACAATGAACATTGTCACAAAGCAGCTTTACAGAAGTATATAAATTCAGGATATAAAATTTAAATTTATAAATGTATCCCTAATGAGCAAGCCAGAGGTGACAGTGGCAAGAAAAAACTCCCTGAGACGACATGAGGAAGAAACCTTGAGAGGAACCATTCTGTAAGTGAGTTGTGTAACCATGAAAGTTCATTATAGTTTTTCACTATAGGCTTTATATAGCTTCATTATAGGCAATTGCTCCATTAACACAGACTAAATTGAGACAAAGCAGTGAATTAGACGGTAACTCGAAAAGTTTTTTTTAAAGGGATAAGTTAAAATGTAAATAAAATATCATATATGTACATATATAGAGAGATTTAGATATGCAAAGATAAATAAAGATGAAGATATACAATAGAAAGTACACTACAATACACAAGTACACAAGCCAATTTCAAAGATATTCTAAAAACATATTTTGAAATATAATGCTTTCCTTTGGCCATGGCTGCTCTCTATATACACTATATGGCCAAAAGTTTGTGGACACCTGACCATCACATCCATATGTGCTTTTTTGAACATCCCATGACAGATTATAATAACCTCCACTCTTCTGGGAAGGTTTTCCACTAGATTTTGGAGTGTGTCTGTGTGGATTTGTGCTCATTCAGCCACAAGAGCATTAGTGAGGTCAGGCACTGATGTCAAGTGAGGAGGCCTGGGGTGCAGTCAGTGTTCCAGTTCATCTCACATGTGTTCAGTTGGGTTGAGGTCAGGGCTCTGTGCAGGCCACTAGAGCTCTTTCACTCCAACCTTGACCAACCATGTCTTCATGGAACTTGTGCACAGGAGAATTGTCATGCTGGAACAGGTTTGGGTCTCTTAGTTCCAGTGAAGGGAAATTGTAATCCTACAACATCTAAAGACATCCTATACAATTGTCCGCTTCCAACTTTGTGGCAAAAGTTTGGGGAAGAAACACATGTGAGTGTGATGATCAGGTGTCTGCATACGTTTGGTCATATGGGGAACATTCAGTACCTAGATTATCATGGCTTCTATGTCCTGCTCAGTGCAGTATACAGTCTGTCCACTAGGGCACATGTAGATCTTCCTCCTGTACATTAGGGGCAGTCTCTCAAGGCTTATCGTGGTTTTGCAGCTGCAACATGGCAGCCTACATGCTCCTATGTTAACGTGAAGGTCTTGCCGTGTTTGTGTGAACACAGTCTTCATTCTGTTAGGTGAGTACATATTATTTAATGTGCAGCTTGTCTCATTGTATCTCATCTTTACTCTTTCATGTGAGAATTGCTTGATGATAAATAAATGACTAAACAGCTGTCATGTGCTGCTTCTGGTCATGTGCTGCTTCAAAGGATACAAATGCATACACACACACACACACACACACACACACACACACACACACACACACACACACACGTGTGTATATATATATATATATATATATATATATATATATGTGTGTATATGCATTTGTATCCTTTGATATTGTACTGGTAAACTAAGCATGTTCTGTAACATCTGTCTAGATGTAACATCTGTGTAGTGTAGGTTACTCTGCATATTTAGACATGCTGTAAGAGCAGTAACTTTATTAACTAAGCTTTTAGCAGTAAAACAACATTTTGCTGTTATTTGTCATGTTTTTCCTAAATCTCAGTGCATGAACCCTTTGGATAGTTTGCATAAATCTGGTACTGAACCCCTTACACAGTCACTCAGTAATATCTAGCTGTTATTAAAATGATTAAATCATATCATTAGATGTTGCTTGCTCGGTAGTATAACTTTATTGCTCAACATAAGGCAGTTTTTGATTTCAAAGAGTAATATTGTCTTGTTCAAGCCCTATTATTGTGTTAGTTAACTTTAATAGAGCTATTTTGAAAAGAAAATTTAAAGAAACAATGTTTTGATAATAAGACACTGTTTAAAATTAAAGAATTTTTTTAGGTACTGGTTGCTAGACCTTAGAATTTTTTTTTTTTTTTTTTAAAAGTTTGTGGACACCTGACCATAACACTCATATGTGCTTTTTTTGAACATCCCATTCCACATTTAGTCCCCTTTTGCTGTTATAATAACATCCACTTTTCTGGGAAGGCTTTCCACTAGATTTTGGAGCATGGCTGTGGGGATTTGCTCATTCAGCCACAAGAGCATTAGTGAGATCAGACACTGATGTCGTCATCCCAAACATGTTCAGTGGGGTTGAGGTCAGGGCTCTGTGCAGGCCACTCAAGTTCTTCCAGACCATCCTTGGCAAACCATGTCTTCATGGACCTCTGTGTTTGCACAGGGGCATTGTCATGCTGGAATGTGTTTGGGCCCCTTAATTCCAGTGAAAGGAAATCTTCATACTGCAGCATCCAAAGACATCCTATACAACTGTGTGATCCAACTTTGTGGCAACAGTTTGGAGAAGGCCTACGTATGGGTGTCCACATACTTTTGGCCATAGGGTGTATATTAATATTAAGTATTGCCTCAAATTGCAATTCAGTTTGTTTTTGTGTATTTTCATTTCCCAAATATGAATTTTAGAGTAAAATATTGTTATTTGTGACTAACTCATACTCACATAGTGTCCCTGGCCCTGGCCCCGAGGATGCATAGGCTGGATTTGGCCAGCATATGTTTAAACTGGACAAATTAGAGAGTATAGCTGGGGGCACAGCTAGCTAAAGTTTGAACTGATCTACTTGAACAAGGAACAGTTACTTCTTGTCACAGTGTCACAGTCCTTTGCTCTTTTTTTTCCAAATGAGCTGGGGTATAGATGGTGTTCCAGTTCAACCTAAAGGTGTTCAGTGGGGTTGAGGTCTGGGGTCTGTGTAGGCTACTTGAATTCTTCCCACTCCAACCTTGGCAAACCATGTCTTCATGAACCTCGCTTTGTGCACAAGGGCATTGCCATGCTGGAACAGGTTTGGGTAGGTTAGGTCCAGTGAAGGGAAACTGTAATGCTACAGCATACAAAGACATTTTGTACAATTGTGTGCTTCCACCTTTGTGGGAAAAGTTTGGGGAAGGCCTACATATGGGTGTGATGGTCAGGTGTCCACATACTTTTGGCCATATAGTGTAACTTATAACAGCAATTTTCTTCAACAGCAGACTCAACGTAGATAGGACAAGGCTAAGCATAATCTAAGAAACTTCACTTGATCTTACAGTTGTGCAACATTGTAGGAAATCAAGGATGTAAAGTAAAAAATACTTAAATCATTTTCACAGAATAAGTTTATTTATGTTAAGTACATGTGCATTATAAATAACAGTTCCAATGACAGAATGATGTAGTGTTTAACAAGTCGGTAGCGTCTTTCCTCTTACGAACCAGCGCAGTGGTGCTGTTTATACGGCATCAGTATTTAGGCGTATTCACGTTAACTTGTAACTTAACGGCTAACTGCAGTTTAAAATTAGGTATCCTATTCAGATTTTAATCGTAATACAGGACAAGTTGGAGAAGAGTCGTATGAGGGTTCTATTTTAATCAAGCTCTGAGAAATGTTCAGAAGCCTGGAATCATGCATTCAAATAAAAGTTTATTATTACATGATCTGATTCTGTCTAATCTACCCAGAATGAGGCCACATCAAAAATGTTTCGGTCGGCTTTCAGAAGCAGTTCTGACAAAGTTGAGATGTTTCATGTTGTCTATTTTAATGTTTCATAGACTCGGTCCTGGTCGAGCTGGCTTGATTTTGGCATTGATCAAGCAATTCCAGAAAATTGTATTGGCCTGTTACTTAAAGGAAATTTACTGGTTTGCTTCATAGT
The DNA here is from genome assembly GCF_027358585.1 of Pangasianodon hypophthalmus. NCBI lineage: Eukaryota > Metazoa > Chordata > Actinopteri > Siluriformes > Pangasiidae > Pangasianodon > Pangasianodon hypophthalmus. The sequence continues at coordinate 17,401,481 of NC_069716.1, read as the reverse complement.
TTAGATGTGATGATGCTGGAGTATTTTTGTTCTGTATGTAGCACTGATGTTTTCTAGATATAAATAAATGGGGATTGCATAGTATGGTTTAAAATGGACTATATTTATATTTGTGTTTCCAAGACCTATATGGTCTCATATAGGTCCTTAGCTCATATAAACATCACTTTGTATAAAAGTGTCTGCTAAATGAGTAAACGTGAATGTAAGTCTTATATTAATATACTGTCTCTGTACACCATTTATGTCCATGGATAAATGTCTGTGGCAGATATTGTGCTTACACAAGGCATGAGGCTGTTTTCTGTTTCAGGGCTCTTCCACAGTATGTTTAATGTCCTAGCTGTTTAACTCGCATATATGGAGAGTTTTTTTTTTTATTATATTATTAAAAAAAAAAAAAACAAGTGTTATTGTTTAAATGAAGACAAGACATATGGAAACTGAGATGCTGTCACTGAAAGTTTATTATTATTTACATAGAGTGCAACTGTGATCAAAATGTATCCAGGGAATTTTATGAAGATCTGAGTTGTTGGGCACAGCGTAATGATGATAAAGATTTAGAGCCAGTTATAGACAGAATGCTAAGATGTGTGTTTGTCTGTGTGTGTGTGTGTGTGACTGAAGCAGCATGAGGGACCTACTGCACTGCTCTTTATTATAAGGATGTATGTAGTGTATTGAGGTGGATTATATTAGGATACATGGACTGGAATCATCATTAGTTTTATTTTATGAAAGTTAAGTGCAGCAATGCTCAACATTGAATGTCCTGTGTGATCATATGGCCACCTTTTACTGTACCGTTTATAATAATAAAATTGGAGAACAATTCTTGTGTTGCTTTTGCAACATTAAGCGTTTCCATAATTCCAAAATCTCTAACCTGTGCGATGAAAGATCTATTGGAGTTTGTATAGATAAGTACTAGTCATGGGCTTTATTTAAAAAAATTCTTATTATCAAACCTTTTATGAAATTTACCTGTGTATACAGAATTCTTGTTTTGTAATCTGAGAGCGTAGTGATATTTTTATACCACGTGGGGGTGCAAGATACAATTTTATTATGAACTGTGGTGCAATCTGTAAAAGGACCCTGCTTCACATGTACACCTAGATAGGTCTGTTTTATTAGGAGTTTTATTATTGTAGTTTATTAGTTGCATTAGTAAACTGCTTCAAAATTAATTCATGTACAACTGCTCATTTTAAACTAAACATAGGCCTTGTTCAGTTTATTGCATTAGATGAGAATTAAGTTCAAAATGGTCACCACAAATATTGACCTCCCATGTGCCAAAAACACATTGCATTATGAATAAATGCATGAAATAGCATATTCTTAATAACAGCTCCATTAAATAGTTACTAACAAAACAGCAAACTGTAAAAATGAGGCAAAGCAAGTGGGATTTTAAAAAGGATATGCTAGTGTTACAAGAAAGCAGCACAGGTTATTATATTAAATAACACTGAAACAACTTAAACGCAGACCTGTCCAAGGTGCGTGTTTCTGACTCGCTGAAGTGTGTAGGATTTTGTAAAACATTATTATTGGGGCAAATGAGGAAAAATAGTGCTCCTGAGTCACTGTGAGTTTTCTTTGCAGTCCTAGTAATTTACAGTCAGTGCTGTCAAGTCGGATTTGGCAGGAGTTTTTGGACGCACAAATCATATGTTGTCTTAGATGTCATACTTCATTACACCACAACGTTTGAAAGACGTCTAGCTTCATATAGAGCTGATTGTAGCAAGCCAGCTGGCTAGCTTTAGCTTGTTAACTAAAAGAAAGGCCTGAGAACAAATCTCGTCAGACTGCAAAATACACAGATCAGATCTCAAATTACACAAACCAAAATATACTGAGAATACAGATATACAGAGAAGTATATTTTAATCACGTAAATGCAGCGTATTTAATCACTTTGTAATGATCATCACCATTAACGTTATTTGTAAAGTGTTAGATTTGACACTTAATTGTAGACCTTTTTAATTGGTTTGGGTCAAAACAATTTCAAAACAACCTATGGCAAGGTCAAAAAAATGTACGGCAACATTCACGAGGTAGAACTTTTTGGGCATAATGATATTTTTGGTGCAAAACAAGATAGATTTTTACCCAGCCCACAATGAAGCATGGTGGTGGCAGCATCATGCTATGGGGGTGCTTCTCTTCAGCTGGGACTGGGACACTATTCAGACAGAATGAATCATGAATAGCTCCAAATTCCAATCTATTTTGCCACAAAACCTGAAGGCTTCTGTTAGACAGCTGAAGATGAATGATTTCGTCTTACAGCATGATAATGACCCAAAGCACAAATCCAATTCAACAAATGAATGGCTTCAGAAGAAGAACAAAGTTTTGGAATCAGAGCTCAGATCTAAATCCTATCAAAAACCTGTGTTAATGTTAGCTAATATACCCTGCTTGGCTCCTGAGTGGTGCAACAGAAAAGTGTTCCCCCTATCATCTGGAGATCATGAGTTCGAATCCTAATGACATAGACAGTCATCCATGGCCGGGAGTCCAAGAGAGCGATATTGGCCATGAGGGGTGGCATACGCTGTTTCGCCTCTCAATCACAGTGACAGTTGCATGAGCAGTTTGAAAAGATTCAGTTAGCAGGCTTCACATCCCTCAGAGGAAGCCTCTCTGGTTGTTAATAGGAGAGACCTAACAAGGGAGTGGGAATTGGCCAAGAAAATTTGAAAAAAAATTATTGGAAAGAAACATACACTGATAAATTTGATTTCACTTTAATGAACTTAAAATATTCTCCATTTACACTGACAGAATGCAAGCGATCCTGCGTGAGCATCTCTGTATGAGACAAGAGGGAGATTGGGGAAGGGGCCACGGCTTCCCCATATTAGTTTGCTAATATTGCAGAGTTCAACACATTCTATATTCACATGGTGATTGGCTCATCTCTTGTTTTATTGGGACGAATGTTTGAGTGATAACTGTGATGTTTTTGCAGAGCTCCTACGTGAAGTGCATAACGGTTGGCAGGTCTGTTAATACAATATAATCAGCCATAAACATCACTGGATATCGTGGCAATGCAATATAGCGTAGGGACAATAATATTGTTATATCGCACAAGCCTGCTTTCCATACTGTCTAGCCAGCTAATGTTAACCAGCTATCTTGGTAACTTCAACCTCAAAGATGTTCAGTACTGCTAAGAATGAAGCCAGTCACAGTGGGCTGAATCTGAGCAGAACAAAGAGTTCTGATCCCACAAAACGAGTACAGATACACCACAGTGGTCCGCTATGCACAAGCAGAGCACTGATAGTCCTCACCACAGCACATACAGTGGAAAGAAACAAACTTGTTGGCTAAAATTAACACTCTAGAAAAAAGGCAGGCTTTTATTGAGTGCAAGAGAGTTTGAATTTTACTTAATATTCAGTAACTGGCAGTCACGTTGATGTGCACAATAAAGTTCCTTTGTGTCTCCGTCTCAAAGACTTGTTCCCAAATTGCATACTGAAGTACTGATTAGTATTTCAGTACGTCGGCAGGTCTCATTACTGTGTAGATGTTTGCAGCAATCCGTATGGGAGAAGGGCCACAGCACAACTTGTGTTATGAAATAACTCCTTGCCTGCAATATCATATCAAATCCGAGAGAGAGAGAGAGAGAGAGAGAGAGAGAGAGAGAGAGAGAGAGAGAGAGAGAGAGAGAGAAATTTACACTGAGCAGCTTTAATTATAGATTTCAGCAGTCTACAGACAAGGATGGGTGTAAATCAGCAAATTGTTAATAATAGTATCTCATGGATATCATTAGATATGTTACATTATTGATGCATTATAGATGTTCATTGCAAAGAGATGTTGCCTGGAAAGGAAACATCGTAGTTTTGTGCTATTGTAGCCTATTTACTAACAAGCTTAGACTGCGAGGTAATTGGTTAATTAGTGGTTCATGTGAGATGGCACACTAACACTGACAGAGTGCTCACATATGGTTTCTGTGCTGTATGGGTAGCTTTTTTGTTTGTTTGTTTGTTTTCCCAACCATTCAGGGCTGAGCTTCCCAAAAGCATTGCAAAGTTAAGATCATCTTGGACTGGGAGAGAGTACATTCATTGTGATGCTCGTTCTACCATTTAACAGTGATCTTTGTGCTGTGATGCTCTTGGGGAAACTCAGCCCTGATTTCTATGAACACTATACGTTAATGTTAAATATGTTTTCCTCAGTCACTGAGTATTTGAAAAGGGAAGAAGCATTTATGACACCAGCAGGTTTTATACATTGTACCTGCAGGTGAACCAGTGAGTCCTGGTTTGCTCAGAGATTCCAGAGAATTATTTTGGCTAAAAGGCTCTGTAATGGTGATTGTATGACTTGGTTGCTTTTTATCTACAGACCATTAAGTGTATAAAGATTCCTGTGATTTGGCCAGTTTCATTAATGGAGCATGCGCAGAGCACCAGGGAGCACCGAAATTCAAGGATTTTTCATTCCCATAGTGTTGTTGGTGTTTGGCTTTGGTGTGTTCAACCCAGCAGCAAACTATGGCATGCCCGGAAGACAGAAAACATTAGATAGCACCCATTATCATGTACTATCTATGATATTATCATAATACATGATATGTACAGAATAGGATGAAAATGTGTAAATTTCAGTTATACAAACCAGATTGTGACTTTCACCCACAGACATATAACCTTTAGGTTAGTATTCAAACACAACATGTGTGCTGCCATAGTAAAATAATCAACAACAAGGTTGTGTGATGCCCTGAATTTGATTATTTTTCAGTACAAGCACGTCCCAATGTATTTTACTTCTTCAATTTCCAACAGTAACATTTTTTTAAATAAATTAATGAATACCATGGAGTACATTTTATACATTTATCATTAAGTTTAATCCACTACACAAGTTCCTGTTATCACTTACTTGATAGCAGCTGTAAACAGATGTACCTTCCCCAGCCTCTCTTGAAGTTAATGAAATGGTTTGTTAATTGGTGAAATCAATATTACGTGACCTCCAATAGCAAGCAGTGGTTGCTGTGGTCTGGTGGCTCAGTGTCTGGAGGCTTTTTTAGTGCTAATATACTGTGTTTGGGTGTAATTGGGAATGGAAAATTGGTGCAGTGGGGTTTGGGAATGGAAAATTGATGCAGGCTGATTTTGTCTTTTTAAAAAGTTCTCCCAAGCTTCACCTGAGAGGAGGAGGTCTTCTTTGGGGCACCTCACTGACCCTCCCACAGTCCTGCCACTATCAATATGCAACTTCTGGAGCAGTGGACAGAATACTAATATGCTGCTGTGCACTTTGAATTGTGATGTTTCTGTGAACTCGCTGGCTTATAAAAGCTAGGCTGCAGTATGAAGCTTAGTTTCATTAGCCTTTTATAAGTGGGTGATGCATCTGGATATCACAGCTGCATTTGAGGTGCACATATCATAGCCAGCCATGAAATAAAGGCCACATGCAGACATAAGGGCTGGTCCACCTTTCCTGTGATAAATGTTAAAAAGTTAATTGAGTGAACATTCCTGGATGGTGTTGCTCCAGGTTAGTTTTAGAGGAACTACAGCTATGTTAAAAGGTTGGCTCGTTCCCTGAAGCTCAGCACTAAAAAAAAAAAATGCAAATCTGGCTGCCACAGCTGTTTATATGCCCATGCACTAGCTTCATGGACATGATTTATGATCCAGAACAGCAATTAAAATTTCACAACAAAGATTGTAGCATTTAGTTAAACATAGTCTTACATAGTAATGCTTTTCAGACAGATCTCAATTAGTGTTCTTGTTTAAATTGTTGGTTTGATTTATTCTAATGAATGTTTTACATTTCAAACCTGGTTTTAGGTTATGTTACCTTCAAAAGCATTTTAAAGCTGGGCAGAGTACATTTGGGGGGAAAAAACGCAGAACAGGTGAACATTAAGCGTAGATGTATATTTCTTTGATAAACTACTCATGGCTAAAAGCAACCATTCCGAATAAACAAATATTTT